>NC_091543.1:14347500-15547500 GCF_030788295.1 Drosophila virilis
AAGACTGGGTATAACGCATCAGTAATCGCAGAAAATCTATTATTAATGATATGGTATATAGCTATATTATTTATAAGTAAAAGCTAGTCGAGCCGTTCATGAAAGTTACGGATGATTTATTCTGTTATCGATATCGATAAATATCGTAAATATCCGAGCGTGCATTGTACTTTATATTCTGTTATCGATATCGACTTTATATTAGATAGCACAAATATCGTTTTTAGAATTTCAAACGTCTAAGATTATAGACATATGAGCTTTATGTTGTTGGGCATAAACATATATACGGGCATCTCAGATACCTATCATGATCTACGTCTCATAATTAAGAAATACATACGAATTACAACACTTTTTTATATATATGCACCTATATGAATGTCATCGTCATACGCTCAATGTTAAAGAACGATCGCGAGCGGAATTCTGAAGTAATTTTGTTCAAAATATGAAGCAGCTGGCGGAGTCACTGTGACCTTACAGGGTGCTTACAGGGTATCTGCTAGTGCTAACCTATGCATGTTTGTTTGTTTATTTTATGCACTGTTCGCACAAACGGCAATTTCAGACTGACTGACTGACTGACTGACTGCCTAGGTAGTAGGCACCTCGTAGGCATTCATGCATTTGCCATTCGCATGAAGCGCTCAACGATGCATGAACCATTCTGCAGACGAACTGTGACTCTGTGACTGCGACTGTGACTGTGACTGTGACTGTGGCACACACACACACACACACACACACATACACACACACACGCTCCTGAGTCATGGCTGGCACACCCACGGCGCAACACCTTCCTGGGTCTATGCACGGGCCAAGGCCAATGCTCATCCGCATCGGCAATTGGTCAGCCGCGTTCCAAGTATTTGCCTGGCCCCAACAATTGCCCCAATGTCAATTTAGCGTGACGAGGCCATTAGCTGTGGCCAAGGATTACCGAGCACGGCAGCAGGCCTTCCAAATGGCATTGGCCACTTCCTTATGGCTTAAAGTCTAGGGCAGAACTTTTGCATGCCTCGTCACTTACCTATGATGCACATTGTGTAGCTGGATCTGGCGTGTTGTTGTTAGTCGACGCTGCGCCGTTAGCCCACTGACTGCGCTGCTGCTGCTGCTGTTGTTGTTGTTGTTGTTGTTGTTGTTGCTGTGGTTGCTGTTGTTGCTGTTGTTGCGGCACCAGAGCGGCAGCTTCTGCAGCTTCTTCACGTCCGGCGAGAGGCCAATGATGCGCGTGGCAGCGGCACTGGCACTCACTGGTGACGTCATGTTGGCCAAATCGCTGGCATCCGTATCCGCATCGGCCTCAAGCTGCTGCTGCTGTTGCTGCTGTTGCTGCTGCTGCTCGCTGCGCAGTCGCCGCGTTGAACGACGCTGCGGCGGCGGCGGCGTTGTTTTTGGGGCCAAGCGGCGACGCTGCAAGCCATTCGCTTGATGTTGTTGCTGTTGTTGTAGCTGCTGCTGCGTTGTTGTTGTCGTTGCTGATGTTGCTGTTGCTGTTGTTTTTGTTGTTGTTGTTGTTGTTGTTGTTAGTCGACCCGTTTTCACAGGCCTCAATTTGATATCACTTAACCATTGTGGGCGTGGCACCTGTATGTTGTTATTGCTGCTATTGTACTTATTGTTGTTGTAGCTGTAGCTGTAGCTGTTGTTGTTGTTGTTGTTGTTGTTGTTGTTGTTAAAGTTATTTGTGTTGTTGTGGTTAATGTTGTTGTTGCCATTGTTGTTACTAATGTTTTGCCAATGCTGTAGCTGCAATTGCCTTGAATGTTGCAGTTGTTGTTCCTGCTGATGATGTTGATATTGTTGTTGCTGCTGTTGGTTAATAGTTGCTGCTGCTGTCATTGCTGTTGCTGTTGCTGCTGTTGCTGTTGCTGTTGCCGCTGTTGTTGTTGTCGTACCATGATTGGGCGCTGAACGCAAATCATTCAGCATCACATCCAAATCGCTGGCCAGCGAGCTGAGCAGCTGCAAAGATCAAACAATATGAAATAATATAGAGCCACAAAATCTGCGAATCTCACACAACATCAAGATGAGTAGAATTTGGGGAGAATAAAATTAAAGAAATAAAGACAAAAAAAAAAAGACAAAAAACAGCGCAGATACAACTGACGATCCCCATCTTCCATTCAGACATCTCAACTGAGTTTTTATGCATCTATTTGTGTATGGGTTTGAACCGGCAACTTCGCCCAACTAAGCTTTGATTCTCATTTTCCACCTACGATTTTGCGAAAGATGTGAAATAACTTTAAAATTAATTTCCAAAATAATACAAATGTATGAAAATACAGCTACTTAAGTATGAGTTTGAACCATCAACTTCGCCTAGCTTTAGAAGAGAATAACAAAAAATAAGTCTAGAAATTCCGCCCATAAAACTTTTGATCCCCATTGTCCAATCAAACGTCGCCAATGAATGTTTTGCATCTATATGTGTATGGGATTGAACCAGCAACTTCACCCAACTAAGGTTTTATTCTTATTTTCCACCAAATTAAATTTCAGCTTTCTTCTTGGTGCGAGCTAACCAAATTAATCAATCAGTCAACAACAAAAATTCTATGTAGAAAGACAACTGAAATCAAATGAAGGTAATTATAGAAGATTCTACAGATTGACTTGCTAAACATTCGTTATGATCCAGTGTTTAAGCAATTCTTATTTATTGCATCTAATAACTCTGATGCATAGAGTATATATAATACCATTTTTCTGTAGAAGCGATCCACTTGGCTTAGCTTTTTTTGCGAAATATTTACAAATATTTGATTGAGCTAAACAAAACAAAAAACAACAAAGAAGTAAAAGAAAAGCAATTCGCTGGAAAATTGCAATAGCTATCAGAATCGATGGGTAATCAAGTTCTATGCAAATCTGTCAGGTTTGTGGGTTAATGAACGGATGTCTCAACCAGCCATCGACTTGACACAGACAATCAAGTGCTGACGCCTCGACGGGCCGGGGCTGGCCATGAGAAACGTTGTGGCTGCCGTTGATTTTCTTTCAGTTTTTATGGCTTTTTCTCATATTTCATGTGCTATGTGCTGTGTTGTTGTATGTGTGTGTGTGTGTGTGTGTGTGTGTGTTTTTTTTTTTGTTTCTTTCTTGCCAAATCATGCCCCAGAGTCTAGGCAGTTTGGAGTCGGCCTCCGCGAGGAATTTCCGTTACACAAACAAAGCGGCCAAAAGGCCTGCAACTGGCGGCATTTGGAGCCGCTGCTGGACCTGGCCCGAACTGGTCTTGACTTCCGGCCATCGCTGGCATCGAGTGTGGAGAGGCCTTGACGGGGCGGACCAGGCTGACCAAGCTGACCAGGCTGACGAGACTGACGAGACTGACGAGGCTGACGATAAGGCAACGCCTCAAATAATTACGCGCCACTGTCTCGGCAAATGCGGCTAATAATAACGGGTTTATGTGTAGGCCGTGGCTGGGGTCGGGCTGCCCAAAAACCAAACAACAAAACGCATGCAACGTGCAACGTGCAACGTGCAACGCTTAATGCCAAAGAAAAAAACAACAAAAACAACAACAAAAAAACAAAAATGTATTCGACAGCGAACCGGCTCCCACGCTCTGTGCTAATTTGAGCTCCACTTCTGTTTTTTTTTTTTCGTTCGTTTCTTTTCTATTTTTTTTCGTTTCCAGTTGCCGTCTTTTTTTCGACTCTGCGCATTTATTTTAGTTTTTATTTATTTATTTTTTATTATTTGTTGTGTTTTTTTAATTTTTTAATTTTCTTTTTTTTTTGTCTTTTTGTTTTGCTTCACTTTGTTGTTGCTGTTGGTATTTATAAATATTTCTACAGTTTTTGGCCGAAACTTCGCGAGCTCTATGCAAATTTAATGCGCCAAAAACTGAAGCGAGCAAATGAATCGCATTTAGCAGGCACTGCAGTGCGCTACAAGCTGAACTTTTAGGTATCAGCATTAAATAAATTGAATATGAAATCAAAACAAATATATTATTGTTGATTTTCGATTTCCTTGGCTCACGTAAGGGTAGAATTTATGTAAAACAGCAGTCCCAAGGGTAAGAGGGAAAGAGATGGTCAAAGATTGGACAGGCGAAGTTACTGGTTCAAACTCACATGCAAGCAGCTGTCTGAAAATTCCTTGGAGATGTTTGTATGGAAAAAGTGGTCTGGTCTTATATTTTTAAGCGAAGTTACTGGTTCAAACTCATATACAAGTAGCTGTATGGAAATTAATTTGAGAAGTCTGCATGGAAAATGGGATTTAGTCTTATTTTATATTTATTTCTTTTTTGGCTGGAGATGGCAAAGCAGGACGAAGTTACTGGTTCAAACTCTTATACAAGAAACTCTATGAATATTCATTTGAAATATCTGAATGGAAAATATTCTTTAGGCTGAAGAAAAGTTGAATTTACGTAAACCCTATGTAATTGGCGCAGAGTCCAAGGAGTAACAGCTATGACGCTTAACTTTTTACCGGGTCAGAAGTGAACACTACGTCTGCGCGTTGAACTAACAAGCGAGAGGTCGCTGGCTCAAATCTAGTCGCTGAAGCGGAAGTGTGGACTAAAGCGAATGCATAGATGCGTGTTGAACGGCTTTGTGTGTGCCAGACAACGCCGGGTACTTACTACTAGTCCATAATACACAGATGACACAAAATAATAGCAAAAATTTGTTCTCTTAAAAATTTCATGTATATTTCTTAAGCATTTTTCACCGCCCAAACATGCCACATAAATATTAGCTTCATAGTTCGCTATTGCGCATGCTAACCAAACAATGCGTGTCACCAGTTTGCACAGGTTTTAAGCGAACCATTTAAATGGCACACGTGTTGCAAGCTGCACCAGAACACGCATACGCCTCATTGCACATTGCTTAATGTGCAGCGTGCAGTGTCGTTTTATGTGTAATATGTAAATTCAAAAGGAGAAAAAGGCCTTAAACACATGGCTTAGCGTATAATGTGCAACACACACTCAAGCACTTAAGCACACACACACACACACACACACACACTCGGTATGTAGACAGGCCAGCCAATTGAGCAATTGCCACAGCAAACAAATTCAAATTGAAAATGTGGGCAAAGCAGCGCAAAAAAAAAAACGAGAGAAAAAATGAGTAAAAAGAGCGAGAGAAAAAAAATGTATAAACGACAATCACCGAGTTTCTTGTTTGAAGTACAAACAAAACTTCAATTGGCTGCGACTGCAATTTCAATTTAGGAATCATAAAATTTGAAAACAAGAAAACCGGGCTAGCTGCGGCACGCCGAATATTAGATGCCCTTGCAGAACTAAGGCACAGAAGTGGCGCAATACACAGCCCGATTTGCTACGGTTCGGCAGATATGGGAATAAGGATAAGGATAAGGGAATATGTCTAGACAATTTAAAAAAAAAATCCATTTAAAAATTAGTTATGCTTTGCTCCAAAAATGTTTATCTCCAAATCTTAGAAAATCGCCATGAAATGCAAAATTTACATAAATTCAGTCAAGTTTTCCAAAAATTTATGTTTTAGCGCCATTTTTTTTTTTTTTTTAATTCAATCTCTGTGAGATTTGAGATAATTTATATTTTATGTTAATTTTCTTAAATTTGGAGAACTTTTTTTTGGAAGCATGGGAAACAGTGCATCTCTTAAATGCTTAGTTTGTTGATGCGGATCAAGAATATATATGCTTAATGTGATCGGAGATGTCTTCTTAAATGCGTTACACGTTTCATGACAAAACTCTCAAATTGATATTAATTTTGTAAAATTTGGGGAATCTTTTTTGTTTTTGTACGGATTGGCAAATATGTTGGCAGAATGTAGGGCCATAAATAATATTCAAAACTTTAACTCTCAGGTAAACTACACTGATTTCTTATAAAGTAGTCCGATTTCTTGCGGATTCATTCAGATTGTTGGGAAAATATTGAAATATATGTATATAGGCTATGGAAAGACCGACATTATCTATAGATATTTGAAGCCTATATATGATATAGTGAACCGATATTGGGATTTAGGGATAAATGGTCTGCCACTAAGCGTTGCAAATTTGATGACAAGCTTATGATGCCCTCCAGAAGGGTATACAAATGAAAATGAAAATTTGTTCGTGTATTTATTATAAAATTAAATTAAACGAGCTTGGGGACTTATTGCAAACGACACTGGATACGGGACAACTGGACGGTGGACAGTGGACAGTGGACAGTTGATAGTGAACATTGGACACTTACCGCAATGGCATCCATCACAGCATTAACCATGTTTGTTGTTGTTGTTGTTTCTGTTGCTGTTGTTGCTGTTGTTGTTGTTGTTGTTGTTTCGTTTATGTTGCGCTTCTTATGATTTATTTGACAGTCATGCAAACATTTTGCACAATTTCAATTCGTTGCCGTCGTCTTTTATTTCAGCCTCCGCATATGCTGCTGTTTCCTCTTCCTCTTCAGCTTCAGCTTCAGGTTCAGCTTCTGCCTCCGCTTCGGTTTCAGTTTCGGTTTCGGTCTGAGCTCCGCGTCCTTTCGCGTCCCGCGCGCTTCTCAGCTTGAAAACTGTTGACATTTAATTAACGTGCTCGATTTGCCTATGCGGCAGGTGGGCAGCACACACACACACGCACACACAATCGCGCACACACACTCACGCATACATGATTGAAAAGTGCTGGGCAGCTGTGGATAAAAAAGATTGACAACGAGTTAGTGCTGGGCTTATAAATACCTGAAGCTGTTAATAGGTGTCGAGTGAGCGTTAAAAGAACTGTCTACTCAAGCGAACCAGTTGCCAGCTCTGACAAAGAACATTAATAATGTACTTAAAAGTTGATTTGTAGTTTACGCTCATATTATCATTAATTGGCTACTTTTCTCCATGCAGAGTTAACAGTCTTTCTCGATTTTATTGTGAATGATGAAAAGATGAGATCATCGAATATTATCAATTATGATTCGAAATACATCAAATATTTCGGGCACTAATCAGAACCTATTCTTATATGGGAACATCAAAAATACTCTACAGAAATGTTCTGCTCAGTCAGTCGTTTCTTTTACAAACATTAACATTTTTATTTTGCCCACAATTTAAGAGATTTCTTAAGTCAACCAATCGAATATGTATAATATAATATAATATATAGAAGAAAAGTTCACTTTCCCTTCTCCGAGAATAAAATTCTAATATATTTGTTTTATATTTTTCTTCAAAATCTTGAAAAAGAATCGATTTCCTTTTTTTCACTGAGAACAGTTTGAAATAATTATAATTTGTAGCTTATTTCTTGTGATATTTTAACATACTTTTGTTTACCTTGAAAAATCCCTTTAAAAAACCTCGTAGAGAAAACAATTTAACGAAGTTTTCTCCTCAAATTCTTATCCAAAATAATCGCTAATTATTGAAATGAATAGTCAAGATGGAAGTAACACACAAAGCGTATTAGTTGGTGATTGGCAGACAAATTGATAGATTCGATTTATGACGACCATATGCTCATTATGAATGTCTAACTGCTGAGCAGTTGAGTGTGAGCCGGCGGCGGCGATGCCAAATGCCAATTGGCATCCCTCACACGGTGCGCAATAAGCCAAATGAAAAGTGAATGTATTTTGCGGATAGTCGTACTTTTAATTAAAAACTGCGCCATGGCTAACGGAGCAATCGTGCTGTCCAAACATTGCCGAGATGTTTGACGATGATGTCCGTCCACTCGACCGCAGCTATATGTCCGTATGTCTGGCTCGATGTCTCTCTGTGTGTGTGTGTGTGTGTGTGTGTGTGTGTGTCTGGCTGGTTGTCCTAACCGCATTGCGCGACGCATGAATATAAAAACTTGTTTCACGTATTTTTCACAATTTTCCGCATTTATATGCTCATTAATTACATTTTTCATTTCCATTCCCATTTCCATTTCCATTTGCATTTACATAACCATTTCTTGTGTGTCGGCCTTATGTTATTTCGCATTAAATTTTCTTTGCTTTTTTCGATAATCATTTTATTTTGTTTGCTGTTAACTGGCTCAGAAAATACAGCAGCCTGCTCAAAATTCCACAGCAGTTGACGGAAGTTGAATTGCAAATTAAAGTGCCAGCGATTTACACGATTTGATAACAAACAACAGCCAAAGGCAACTTGAACTGCATTCGAACTACGCACAATTTAAGCTCAGCCAATAAAATGAAACAAACATGAAAAAAAAAAACAGCAGTATAAATACGATTGTCAACTGTGCTCAACGAGCAGATACCCAGCAAAGAGCTCTTCAATTCGCTTCAGCTGAACTCTATCCAAATGTTCAACATTATGCTTCGGTTCAAAGTGAACCAAAAACCGGTTTGATTCAAGTTTAAGTTCAGCTGATCTCTACACAAATATTCAATGAAAACCCGGTTCGGTTCAAGCATAGGTTCAGCTGATCTTTATCCAAAAATTCGGCTATAAGTTTCTGTTCAAGTTGCACCAATCACCTGTTCGGTTCAACTTTAAGTTCAGGTACTCTTTATCGAAGCTTTGGGTTCAAGTTCAGCTGATCTTTATTCAAATATCCGACTTTCATTTTCGGTTCAAAGTGAATCAAAAACCGGTTCGGTTTAACAACGGCTCCGTGTTACCCTACTCGCCTTCTTGACAGGGTAATAAAATATAAACAAATAAAACGTTAGTTAAACACAAAAAGATACAAAAACAATAAAAAAAAAAAAAAATTGTGTGACACAAAAAACGCGTGAAAAAAAAAGAACGCGTGAAATCGACGCAGTTAACGTCGCGTCGCTGTCGCTGCGCAGTCGCAGTCGCAGTCGCAGCTCATTACTCAAGCTTAAATGCATACGAAATGAGATTTTGTCTCCGGAGTTTTATTTATTTAAGCTTCATTGTATATATAAATTGTTTATTATATGATATACACACTATGCACAATGCCGAGTGCTTTGAATTTCTCATGAGGCCCATTCAAATCGACACTGACAAGAGACACAGAAAGAGAGAGAGAGAAAGAGATATTATATCATATTTATGTGAAAAGCGAAACAAGAAATTTACAATTTTTAGCCATACGATTTTATTTCTATATTTAGTCAAAATGAGTATGGTCTAGAACTAGCCAAATATGAATACGAACATTATGGAATGCGGAACTTAATAAAATGTGAGACAATGGAAAGTGAATCATAGCAATGAATAGCAGATGTTTGCGGTACGTACCATTGCCCTACGATACTTTGAATCAATTGAAAAATGTATTACATATAGAACACTAAGCAGGAAAACAAACAATCGAATCAAAATCATGTGGAACAATATGGGCTGCATCGTAAAGGTGAGCAGAGCAGTAAGAACGAATGGATGAATGTGGAACAGTAGAATGAAATAGTTAATTGAATTTAATTTTAATTTAAAAACGAATTAACTTTGAAATAATAAACTAAGGAAATATACCAGGAACAGTAGACAATTTGTAACTAAAAGAACGTGAGAACGTTTGATTTGTGCAACAGATGAAATTGTAATGGAATATTAAAGAGTCTTAACTCTAAAACAACTAAAATGAAATGGAAAACAGTGTTGTGTAACAATTGGAATGGAACAAATGGAAAACAATATAAAGCGACTACAAACTTTTTGATACATCAAAATATAACTAGAATCTGCGTTTACCTAAATTACTTATATAAATAAATAAAAGTAGCTTATTATATATTTAAAATGGAAAGGCCGCTTAAGGCAGCATTAAATAAATACTAAATAAATACCAAAATAAAAAAATAAACTGCCTCAGTTTAACCCAATTAAAATACACAACAACGAAAATTAAATTTTGTTAATGTATACCAAAAAATAAATTGTCATATTTATTTATTGTTTAATTCGTTTCTTTTTTGCAATCAATTTTTGTTTACCCAGCTTTTCATTTGCTTGTGGCTTTGGATCTTATGTTTTCTTTTTTAAAATGTTTCACTTCACAGTAAAATATAGTTTAAGTGCGGCTTGCAATCAGAACAATACACCAATCGAATTCCCTGTTAATCATCAAATAAACAATAAATATTTAAGCCGGACTTTAACTATTGATATGGCTTGTAAGAAACACACCGCCATCGTCTCACTATTTTTCAATATTTCAACAGCTTTTGAACAATCTAAATATTTATGAGCCAAAGAGCATTTGTGCTTCGCACTGGGCATCAAGTTTTCCCAACTTGTTGATGTCGCTTGTTTATATTTACCATTTTGTGGACCGGCTCATTAGCAAAAAGCGACACATGAGACAGCAGCAAAAACAACAATAAGAGCTCTGTGACAAAAGAGTTTTGTATGGCATGAAATTTCAGACCAAGTTCCAGTTGCCCAGTTGCCCCCGCCCGCCTGCCATGCCTCGCAGCTCAACGTTGTTAATACACTATCTTAACGATTGTTTATTAATTTTGCTTTTATGCAATACGCAAAGTTGGGTTATTATTTATGTTAAGGTAACAAAACAAGACCACAAGAGAAAAAGAGGTTAAAGCGGCGTTAAATTGAAGTTAATTAAATGATATTGAGCCATAAATTGAAGACGGCATTGCGCATTGGTCAGACAGAGATACATATACATAAAGAAATACAGATACAGATACAGATACAGATACAGATACATTTACAGATACAGATACAGATACATTTACAGATACAGATACAGATACAGATACATTTACAGATACAGATACAGATACAGATACAGATACAGATACAGATACAGATACAGATACAGATACAGATACAGATACAGATACAGATACAGATACAGATACAGATACAGAGACAGATACAGATCCAGATACAGATACAGATACAGATACAGATACAGATACAGATACAGATACAGATACAGATACAGATAACAGATCAGATACAGATACAGATACAGACACAGACACAGATACAGATACAGATACAGATACAGATTACAGACAGATACAGATACAGATACAGACGATACAGATACAGATACGATACAGATACAGATACAGATACAGATACAGATACAGATACCGATACAGATACAGATACAGATACAGATACAGATACAGATACAGAGACAGATACAGATACAGATACAGATACAGATACAGATACAGAGACAGATACAGATACAGATACAGATACAGATACAGATACAGATACAGATACAGATACAGATACAGATACAGATACAGATACAGATACAGATACAGATACAGATACAGATACAGTACAGATACAGATACAGATAATACAGATACAGATACAGATACAGATACGATACAGATACAGATACAGATACATATACAGATACAGATACAGATACAGATACAGATACAGGATACAGATACAGATACAGATACAGATACAGATACAGATACAGATACAGATACAGATACAGATACAGATACAGATACAGATACAGATACAGATACAGATACAGATACAGATACAGATACAGATACAGAATACAGATACAGATACAGATACAGATACAGATACAGATACAGATACAGATACAGATACAGATACCAGATACAGATACCAGATACAGATACAGATACAGATACAGATACAGATACAGATACAGATACAGATACAGATACAGATTACAGATACAGATACAGATACGAATACAGATACAGATACAGATACAGACTAGATACAGATACAGAGATACAGATACAGATACAGATACAGATACAGATACAGATACAGATACAGATACAGATACAGATACAGATACAGATACAGATACAGATACAGATACAGATACAGATACAGATACAGATACAGATACAGATACAGATACAGATACAGATACAGATACAGATACAGATACAGATACAGATACAGATCACAGATACAGATACAGATACAGATACAGATACAGATACAGATACAGATACAGATACAGATACAGATACAGATACAGATACAGATACAGATACAGATACAGATACAGATACAGATACAGATACAGATACAGATACAGATACAGATACAGATACAGAGATACAGGTACAGATATATTATTTATATATATATATACATATATATATATATATATATATATATATATATATACAGATTGGCAGATACGGCAGCAACACGCCAGCTGCTCACAGCTGAGAGCTAGAGTTAAGGCACGGCGCGAGATACACAGATGCAGATACAGATACAGATACAGATACGCACATTTGTAGTTTTGTGAATGCTGAAATACGTTCGCTTGGGTCGCTTATCTAAGACAGAACCGGGTTCTCGCTTTTGTTTCGAGCAGCTTTGCGCTGTGATAAACGCTCAGCTCTCGCTGTTGATAAGCGACGGCACGCACGGGCAGAGCTGTCGCTGCCGGCGTCGCTGCTGACGTCGCTGCTGACGTCGTACGACGCTGTAAATTGAGGCTGAAGGTGAATTTGCGTGCGCATCTCGAGTGTCGCCAAGGCGATGCGCATTCTTCGCATTCTGTCAATTGATTCCTCAATAAATCAATTGAAATTTCTGTGCGATAAGCGTGTCGATTTGCCACAATTGAAATGCAGCCCAACCCTCTCTCCGCACACTGCGCCACAAAACAACAACAACAACAACATGTGTCCTTTGCAAAAAATTGTTGCATATACGTATTTTTTGCGCCTTAATAAGTCTCAAGTGCCTGCCAATCAATTGGGGGCCGATATGGCTGCCTGCAGCCTTGCCGCACGTATCTTTCAGATAGTGTATCTATGATACTTGCCAGCCAGCTACAATGCAAATTAGCGTGCGCAAGGTCAGTGTTCCAATTGGCTGGCGACATGTTTAAGATACTTTTGACACACTTTCTGACACGTTTCCAACTCAATCAGGCCCAACCGAACTGGTATTTTTCCATATGGAAATCTATCTATCAGCGAGCCATGCTCATTATACAATATCTTGCATCCAGCATGATATATTTTTATAGATTCATGCATATATGTATGCTAAATAATTGTTATTTAATACTTAAATTTATGGAGCCTAACGAATCACGCTGAAAACTACGTATTTCAATACATACAAAGCTGCGACAAACAAAAGATCCATAAATAAATAAATATATATATATAAAGTCAAGATTTCATTTAAAACTAATCTTTCATATCATATAATATTTTCTAATTAAAAAAAAAAATTTTAAATAAATCAATTGAGTTTCAGCTAATAGAAGGAAATGTCTAGAAGAAAATGAAAAATGCTTGCCTTGGGAAAGTTGGAGGCCAAAAGGAGTGTCATGCTTAGAAGATGATGTTTGGAAAATTCTTGGCACAGACATGAACTAGCATCTTCTTGCAACTCTATTAGGCCACACAGAAGATGCAACTTTTACTTTCAGCGCGCTGGCAACAGCTAAGGAAACAGAAACAGAAACAGAAACTACTCGCAACGACAAACAAACAAACAAACAAATAAACAGACAGACAAACAGGCAAACAGACAAACAGGCAGAGACAAAGCGACAGAGTGCAGCAGGCGATTGCTGGCGGCGGGGCAGGGTGGGGTTGGGTTCTTCGCTGAGGGACACATGCAACACAAATATGACAATACAATGACGACAGTTTGCACGAACGCCAACAAACTAGAGCGCGGGGGGAGAGGAGGGGGGGAGGGGGGGCACAGAAGTGCTCAACGGGAACACATTCGTACATATCAGCGAAAGCAAATAAAACGCACGAGAAAGCAAGGTTTACGCATAGCCGAACTTGAAATACCCTTGCTTACGAAACATGCGCAGCATAAAATATTCCAATCTTAGGTTAACTAGATGATATCCGATTGTTCCTGTCGATATATATATATATATATATACGATACATAAAGTTGAATATAGATGCTTCCTAAGTGTTGGGAGACCTATCGGTAAGTATATTCGAGATATCCTAAAAGGAGAAAAGTTTTCTTTATTATGGAACTACTGTTCCTATAGGAACTATATTGTATTCTACTCCGATTTTAATAAACATGTTTTATACAAATTTAAGTAATTGATTATTTTTCGAAAACATAATTTCAAAAATGTTTGTTTATCAACGAAGTTGTTCCCTTAAGCATCAAGTTCTTGAGAAATTGTTAATAACGGGAACTATAAGATATAGGCGCCGATGTTGAAAAGATTCAGGCTGCTTCTGTGAAAAACTTCCCACAACTTATTTAAAAGCCATTAAAAATGTTTGTAACAAAACACAAATATTGATCGATAATTTCCAGGGCAGATGGGCAAACTGATCGTGAACACCTAATACTAAAGAAGTATGCGAATACCTACAGGGTATACAAAAAAAAAAAAAAAAAAATAGCATGACAGCCCTGTGGCAAAGTGGCAACGGCAGCAGCAACGCTCCAACTAGATGAGGGCCTGCTGCAGCTAAGGAGTCAAAAACTGAATCGGACTCGAACTCGAAGTCGGAGTCGGAATCGCCTTGTTTATGAATACGCGGGCATTGTGCGGCAAGGCGACGAGGCGGAGCGTTGAGCGTTGAGAGCCCAAAAGATACGCAGACATGCGTGCCAAGAGCACAGAAAACAAATACAGATACAGATACAGATACAGATACAGATGCAGATGCAGATGCAGATAGACATGTGCAATGTTTGAGAACTAAACAAGGAAATATTGACAAATAGATTAAAACTTATTAAGACAGCAGCAGCGGCGTCGGCAGCGGCGTTGGCAGCGCAGTCGCTGCAAAAATGTCGCATGTCGCGTGGGGGCTGCTGTCTGACATGTTGTCGCGTCTGTTGCGCGTGGTTTCAACGCACACCGCAAGAGGCACGTGCAGCAGCCGCAGCCGCAGATACTTATGGCTGTCTGGGCAGGTTGAGGTAGGTCCGGTTAAGCACTCGGAGCCACTCATTGCCAATATTTATCATCAAATATGGTCGAAATCTATATTTAGACGCTGACGATCGACGCTGATCAAGCGAACGAGAGCGACTCGCATTCGGTTTATATATATATATATATATATATATACATTTTTTTTGTGATCATCTTCAGGCCTGACCTCGAGCACGATCGCGATCGCGTTCGCGGCTTTCTATTGAAACAGTTGGCCGCCAGAGAGCGTAAACACAAGTCTGTCAACGTTTTTTTGTTATTTGTTTTTTTTTTTTTTTCTTTTCGGGCCGCTGCCCACACGTAAAATGATCGCCAACTGATCAGCGAACTGATCGCAATTCGAGCTAATGGTTGAGGCTCGCATATTTGGCCAACAAATTTGCCACTTTATGTGATTCATTTGAAAGCCAGCCAATCAAGTGGGTGTCGCAAGTGTAGATCACTGTGGCAAGTTCCGCGGATCGATCGTGTATTAGGGCCTTGTATAAACAAGTGAGGGCGATGTCATGGGATCCATTGAATATCGAGAAGTTTGCTAAACCTGAGACACTTCACATTGTACACAGTCGACTCGATTGTTTAAATACATTCGAACAGTCGACTAGAGTAAAACGATCGTAAATAAAAACTCTAGAGGCGTAAACAATTGCCATTGTAATGTATATCAGCTCAGGTTGGGATTCCTATGCTCCAGCTGAAGGCCTAACACTATTGCCTTCGATCCTAATCATTAACTCTATATATACAGCATATTTTTAAATAGAAGTGCAGCTCAACTCGGCCTGATTTCAATTTACCACGGGCCACAAAACGTTTCACGAGCAAAGCCGGGCAATATTCGCTAGTAAATGTATAAACGTAATCAGTATGTCTTTCAGTTTTTGGTATCTCAACCAAACTCTCAACTTAAATAAGTATACCTTATGCAATCTGAAATTTAGCTTGAGTCCAGAAAATTGAGTTTGATCCTTCATTAATCCTTGACACTCCCTCAGAAAGTTGATATTATATTAAATATCTGTCAGCTCTAATAAAACTGTTCTCTTTTTATTGACTTTCAAGTGCTACTCCCTCTTTTTTTTTTTAATTTTGAAGTACTTTAGAATACTTTTCTGCCGTGTGAGCTGTTCTTCTTATCTAGCTTTGAAAATTCACAATATATATAATATTTTTCGCAGAAATTTTATTATAAGTATTTACTTTAGATGCTTCAATCTTAATCTACTTGCAACACGACTTTCTCTTTTGATCTTCTTTCACATAATTATTATGTGATTCATGTTAATAAATCGTTGGATCATCTTTTTTGAATGCCTTCGTTCGTGTTGGTTGTTTTTCATGACTTTTATCTTCGTGTAAATCTCGCTAAATCTCGAAACCTTATGATTGGCTGACATTTCTCAAGATGTTTCTTTAAGCTGCTTATAAATCAAATTTTTTTCAAAAATGCCAGCAACATGTTGTACAGTGTTCGGCTGGGCTGGGTTCTATTTTCCCATTAAACGGCAAATCCCAACGCAAACAGGCACACGCACAGAAACCACTCGGAATTGTACCTGATTGACCAGCGGTGCGTAGAGTAAGGATCCGCTGATAAGACTGCGCCGTCTATCTAATGCTAATAGAGACGGTAAATTGCATGTGAATGGGCACTAGCAAGATATGTATGTATGTGTATATACATATGCATGTCGATAAACGATTTGGCATATGTATGTGGAGTGAGGGGAAATGGGCGGGCATTTCTCAGTGACATTAAATTTGTTTGGTTACCTTTTTGGTCATGGCGAAAGGAAGAGCGATAAGCAGAAATCGTTGACTTAGCCCGCGGCGCTTATCTAACGCGTCGAGAACAATGCAAAAAAAAAAAAGAAGGTAAAAGCAAGACACGCGGGCGACAAGCCAAAAACAACCAATAGTCAATTCGCCAAAAAAAAAAAGAAGTAAAAAAGAAACATTAAATATACACAAATTACTTATCAAATGTTGTTTATCTAAGAAAGTTGTTGCTGCTGCTGCTGCTGCGGCGAAGGAAATGACAAAAAAAAAAAAAGGCAAAGAGCGAGCGCAGGCGGCGAGAGGTAAAAGAACGATGACGAGATCTCTGTTAGTGTAGTGGGTGGCGTGCGTGTTTATGTGTGTGTGTGTGTGAGTGCGAAATGCCGCGGCGATTAGCAATTCGCTGTCAAAACGCAACGAAAGCGAAAAAGCAAGACAACAGCCAAGGCCTAAGGAACAGACAGGCAAAGGTGCAATGCACGCAACAAAATGCACAAGAGCAGCACAGCCAAAGAGAGCGAGAGAGTGTGTAAGAGTATGTGTGTAACAGTTGCGAGAGAGCGCCTGTTGCGTGTAAGTTGTAAGTTGTGGGCGACAACGTTGCTAATTTTTGCCGGTTAAATAGCCGCAGGCCAAAGCTGAACTTGAACTTGTGTGCAACGTGGACAAGCACGCACCACCAACAACGCAGAGGCAAACGCATCGAAACAGTAGCACTTTGATTGGACAGTAATAGGGATACGGAAAAGCAAGAGGAAGAGGCACAGATCACAGCATCGACCCTGGACTTTGAGTGGGGCTGCGCTTACACTTACGCTGCAAAGATTGTGAAAGAGCTGGACAATTGGCAGTGGCGTCGGCGTCGGCTTCGGCGTCGACGGCGGCGTCGACCGTACGGTTGTTGTTGCTCCAATTCCAAATTGCGCGCACTCTCCACACACTTTAATTCGCGTATAGCGCTTTTTTTTCCCCCCGTTCTCGCACTTCAATTGCCTGGCAGCTGTCGCTGTTGTTGTTTTTATTTGAACAATTAAATATAAATAATAATAATTATGTTTGCATGTATATGTATATGATTTAATTACGACACATTTCGAACAAAACAAAAAAAAAAAAAAAAGCAACAATTGTATTAAAACAGCAGCGCTGTAACGAATACGAATCCGTTGCCGCGACACAGACACACGCACGCACAATTGTATAGCACTAGATTAGCCAAAATAATTTCGTACTTAATCGTATGAGCGTGATTAACAATCGCAATCAAATGTATTAAGCTGCCTTTTAGCCGGAGAACTTAAACGCGCGACCGTTTCTGCGCCACACTGAGAGAGAGACACACGATCTTCGCGTTACAATTGCGCCAAACAGACTAATCTTGCGACAGCAATCGACTATCGACTTATCGATAGCAGCATATCTGTTTGCCGCCACAATCGATCGAATTATTTTGCTCTACCATTCGCCCCGAAACGTATTTGAATCCGTCTTGCACATTTATAGACTTTAAATATATGGAGCATTTTAATACGAGTTAAATACACACGGAACTTAATCAAACTGCATTTTGCACTTAAAAACTTATCAGAGCTGTCAGTGTACGTTGCACATAAAAAATAATGGGTATTCAATCAAAATTATTTCTCATAATCTAAGTAAGCACTCAAAAACGATCAAAATGTATCGATATTTTTTGCCCAATCACAGTAGCAATTGGCGCCAAAGTTCAAAATGGGATATAAAAAGATAATAAATACAATTCTTCTGAAAACGCAAGCTGAAATTACGTTTTTTGCTCATCATTTGAGAGATTAAGTTAATAATTTGCTTAATCCATAAGAACGATTATTTTATAGCCTTCTATCAGAATGTTGAAAGTACAGAAAACCAGAGATTATGCTTATTAGCCTTACTTGAAAGCTAAATGCGAGAAATACCTATAATTAAATTGTGTATGGAAGGTACTTCTCGTGCTTTCCCCGATGCAATCAGAGCAGATTCCACATTGATTACCTCGCGGCCCGCTAAATGCAACGTCATCGAAGGGGGGTCGGGGGGTCGATTACGCAAGTGCCAAGTGCCCCAGCATAGAAAGTTCGTTAGACGCCATAAACAATTCACGTCGCAAACCAGATCTTTGCTTGATTGTTGTGTGTGATTACGCACGATTACATTCAGTGGGTCAGCGGGGATGCTGTTGCTGTATGGTACATAAAAATCGTTAGCTGCATTTTCACTTTTAACAAATTATTGTATAAACAATTAATTAAGATTTTTTCAAAACAAATTTTGTATCTTTTAATGGTTCAAAATTCTCTTAAATCTAGTGTGTGTGTGTGTCTCAGTGTGTTTGTTTACCAAAACCGGACGTATTTTTATATTGCCTTTCTATGCGATTCTCATAGATTCAAGTAAGGCCTGCGCGTTTTCATGCTTTTGTTATGGTGACATTTTTTATTCTAAGCGCCTATGTGGAGCTCTTGTGGCTAGAGTGTCAATCGGAGCCTATCCCAAATCTGCTGTGATTCAGTGCGCAGAGATGACAACCCTGGCCAGCTTCGCGTTCGTGGGGTCGCATTGCAGGGAATACCTGATGGAAGGTAAATAACACACCAGCTTAATTATTTTGATTTGCGGCGAGTTCTTGTCGTTGATCTTGATGTGATTGTACATTAAATGGAATACCTAAACTGGCCAGCCCCTCACATCTCCCCCCCTACCCCCTCAAATGCCCATCTGGGATCACGTCGGGAGTCGGCTGTCAGCGTCATTGTCGCTGCAGTCGTCATTATATCGTGTCGTCGATCTCGTTCGCAAATGATCTTTGTTTGCGAATTTGTTATTGTTTTTTTATGCACAATTCAGCGGCAACAAGTTCTTTTTGTTGTTTTTTTTTTTTTTTTTTTGCTTTTGTATGAAATAATGGTTTTTCAGTCGAGTGGGGCGTGTTCTTTGTTCTGAACTAAGCCGATTCTGGACTCCGGTTGCCCCGCTGTTGCTTCTGCCCCGCCGCAAGTCCACGCTTTCCCTGACCCGGCACAATTGTGGGCTGTGCGACTGTCATTAAATAGTTCGCTGGGCTCATTTCTCCTCTTCGTTTTTTTTATTTTATTATTTTAACAATAAAAATGGCAAGAACAACAAAAAGCGTTCAATTAGCAAGTTTGCCGCACAAACAGAAGAAAAAAAAAAGAAAAACAATAACAATAAAAAGTTGCAGCTTTTTTTCTTTACTGTTCGATTTTGTATGTTAAAAACAAAAAATCATCTTACAATGACTTCTGCTGGCTGGGTTTTTTAGGAATTCGGGCTTAAATGCCATGTGAACAGACAGACGCCAGCCCATCATGAAACTGGCGTCTCATTATGCCCAGATTCATGGAGGTCGTGTGAACCAGTTGGACAAACACAATTGCACTCGAGGGCACAACTGTGAACCCATGCCAGCCGCCCAGTTGGCCAGCTCCAGCAATGTGAGCTGGCTAATTGTCACGGCCGCATGAATGGGCCTCGCACTTGATTACGCCGAAGAAAACAAAGCGGTTTCTTTGGCTCACCTGGAAACATCTTAAGAGCATATTCCCATATTCCTGTGGAATCTCATGCTGTTGTGTTTGACTGACTGTTTGACCGACTGACTGATTGATTGCTGACGTACAGCCCTATTTTCAGACACTATTCGATAACCCTGTTGGCTGTGCTGCAAATTAAATCTATTGCCTCTCTTTGCGATTCTCATGTGTTTAAGTAAGGTCTACAGGTTTGAGTTTTAAAATGACATGCTTTCTTTTGGGCTTTTATATCGTAAAGCTTTTTTATTTTTCGTAAGGCTCTTGTTAAAATGCTTGTTAGCCTTGACAGGAACACAAACAATAGGGCACAAATATTAAAGTTCAGCAAACATATTAAATGAGCAATGTCTACAAAGTGTTTCTTCAAAGTTTGCTGATTATGTACGAGTAATAAGACCCACAGTTGTTTTGTTTCTGTGTCAAGCTCTTGCCAAACTGCTTGTTAACATTGACAGGAACATGAAGTAAAGGGCACAAATATTAAAGTCCAGCTTACATATTTAATGAGCAACGTGTAGAAAATGTTTCTAAAAAGTTGGCCTATTACGAAAAGTTTGATATCAGGTGCTTGTTGGCCTGTTTGCTGGGAACTTGACCATCTTTTGGGCCGGCTGAGTCCCAGCAGCACTTAAAACCCACGAGTCTAAGGCTGGAGGTAGCACAATTACAGGTTTTATCTCACGGCAACAACACCTACAAATCATAAGGGGGCACAGCTATTATTGGCCTACAACTTGCCTGCCCAACCCCAGCAGCAGTCCATTGTAAGGCTAATGGAATTTTAACGTCAGACGTCGTGGATAATACCCCTCCAACCCCCCGCCTGGAATTGCTGGCTGTGCCAACCCCACATAAAGTGTGCTGATGCTCAAAATCCACATTGAATTAATGCGAATGTGGATGAGGCTGAGCACGAGGATGAGAATGTGGCGCATGTTGCTAATGTGGCGCTTATTAGCGGGCGTGGAAGCCATTCCGGCAAAAATATCCTTGGCGCGTACGCGTCCTTGTTGCTGGCTAATCCACTGGAAACATCATTTTGAGCACCTGTTTAATTGCGTTAATCACCGGGAGCAAACATTATTCCCATCACCGTTCCCTAGCTGTTCCGCCAGTTGATGTGCAATGGACCTTAAAGCGTCTCTCCACGTCCGCCTCGCCCAGGAGCAGCTGCAGGAGCAGGTGTGGCAGCAGAAGCTGGAGCTGGAGCGCTTCACATTAGAATGTTAATTTGATGTGTCTTTCAGCGCAGCTGGACAAAAGCATCATTTTGGTGTCATTAGCCGTGGAGTTTACGTCTCACTTTAAGTTGCAACTAGTCAACTTGGGTATTACCTTAAGACATCACAAATATCTACGCCAAGCAGAAGTCTGAAGGCCCCAGCTGGCAGATAAAAGGATTATGTTTAAGCTTTAATTTTCACTCATTTTTCCCAGATGGATTATGTTCATTAGATGGGCGCCGTTTGACACTCCCAACCCCCGAAATCGGCCAAGTTAGTCTGAAAGCCAAAAGGAATATTTTCGGCAGATTTTTCCTATTGGAAGATCTATATAATATACAATATATAGTTATTGATCCGATGATAATAAGCATTTGCCGTAAACAGTTGTCAAGTAAGTACGGATGGATTTACATTTCTTCGTGGGCGTGAGCTGGCTTAAAAATTAAAGTACTAAACATGCCATGGGCAATGTATGTGCATGTATGTATCTATGTATGTATGCATGTATATGTGTATGTATGTATGTTTATGGGTGTGTGTGTCAGTGTGTGTGTGTGTGTGTGTGTCTGTGTGTGTGTGTGTGTCTGTGTGTGTGTGTGTGTGTGTCTGTGTGTGTGTGTCTCTCTGTGTGTGTGTGTGTGTGTGTGTGTGTGTGTGTGTGTGTCAGTGTGTGTGTGTGTCTGTGTGTGTGTGCGTCTCTCTGTGTGTGTGTGTGTGTATGACTGTGTGTGTGTGATTGTGTGTGTGTGACTGTGTGTGTGTGACTGTGTGTGTGTGACTGTGTGTCTGTGCGACTGTGTGTGTGTGTGTGTGTGTGTGTGTTTGTGTGTGTGTGTGTATACGCGTAAGTGTATGTATGCGTGTGTATGTGTGCGAAAGTGTGTATGTATGTAAGTATGTATGTATGCATATATGCAAGTAGGTTTGTATGTTTGCTTGCATACATATATGTACATATGTCTGTACATATGTCTGTCCATTTGTTTGTATGTTGATTGTGTGGCTGTAATTGTATATATACATATGTTAATATATGCACGTGTTTGTGTATTGATGTGTGCGCATATGTATGTATGTACGTATGTATGTGGATGTATATGAATTTATGTTTACATGTATGTACATGTGTGTATACATGCATGTGTGTGTCTGTATGTATTGATGTGTGTGCGTGTCTGTATGTATTGATGTGTGTACATATGTATGTATTAGGTAGTGTGCAATGTGTATGTATGTTTATGCAAAATCGAGTTTATTTTATATATATTTATCAGCCTAAGCTGCGCTGCAAATTCAAATAAAACGTATTCTTAGTAACGCCCTTCTACTCGATTCTCATGAATTCAAGTAAGTCGCATAAGCTGACGGCAGCTTCTTAAATGGAGGAGGCGGCTTCAACTGTGAGGGAGGCGACTTCAGCTATGCAGGAGGAGGCGGCTTTCAATGTGCAGGAGGCGGCCACCTTAATATTGGAGGAAGCGGCTTCAACTATGCAGGAGACGGCAACCTTAATATCAGAGGAGGCGGCTACTTGAACAATGGAGGTGGCGGCTTCAACTATGCAGGAAACGGCAGCTTTCATATTTTGAAAGGGTGCCTTCAACCTAGCAGGAGACGGCGCACTCACTTATTGATGACGTGGTGGCTTGAGCCAAGGAGGATTCGGCGGCGTTGTGAATATTGATAGAGACGGTGCCCACGGACCGCGGCAAAAGAGACGGCATCAATTTTAAATGTAGCCATTGAAAAAATTGGTACGTATTATCAATAAGACTATGTAACGCATTTATAAATATTGCCCTACTACGCGATTCTCACTAATTCAAGTAAGGCTAATAAGCATAATCTCTGGTCTTCTACTTTCAGTAATGTCTTTATATAGAAGCTCGCCTCCTGATAGAAGACAATCAAGTAATTGTGCTGGTGGATTAACAGGTGAGTTTTTATTTACACATATGTATGTCTTTATATATATACGAATATATATTTTAAATTTATATAAAAATTAGATAAAATATAACTGAATAAGCGCAATTCTATAGTAAAATCGGGATATATCGATTCTTATCGATTGCTTGCAATCGCGGCAAGTTATCGATGATCGGTAAAAAACGAACTATCGGGGGCCTATTCAAACTTTAATTTTTATGTCCGAGATGGACGGGTTCATACAAACGGACAGACAAAGTTATTTCATATGTTTTACGAATATTTTTAAATTTGGGGGCAGATTTGAGTCCGTTGGCCCTATTGTAAAACCAAGTAGACCTTGTTGAAAGTATTGCCCACATGTTTAGGAACCCGGACTGTTGGCCTCATTCATTAGCTCAGCTCGTACATAAAAAATCAATCAATTCAGAAACTAGTTACAAATAATTCCCCATTTTGAATATGGATGAGCGTTATGTGTTCAAGATACTGATGCTGGGCGATGCGGGCGTGGGCAAGACGTGTCTGCTGCAGCGCTTTGTGGAGAATCGTTTTACCGGCAATTACAAGTGCACGGTGGGCGTGGACTCGAAGATACGCACCGTCGAAATCTCCGGGCATAAGGTGAAGCTACAGATCTGGGATACGGCCGGTGAGGAGCGCTACCGTTCGATGATGAGCTCCTATTACCGTCACGTTCAGGGCATAATCCTGGTCTTTGATACAACACGTCGTCGCAGCTATCAGAACGTCGACTACTGGCTCAAGGAGATTGACAAGCACGCAGCGACGAATGTGCGCATCCTGCTGGTGGGCAACAAATGCGACGCATTCCAGGGCCGTCAGGTGTGCCAACAGTCGGCGGCCATTTATGCCGAAAGTCTGGGCGTCACCTATGTGGAGGCCTCTGCCGTCACTGGCGCCAATGTGGAGCGTCTTTTCGCCAATCTGGCGGTCAGCATATTCGATACACACGTGGAACGCAATCGGCCCGGCACCGTATTTCCGGCTGAAGACAAGAATGCAGTTACTCTTAAGCAAGGCACTGGCATACGCGATTTCTGTTGCTAAGCTTCAATTATGGTCTTTTCTATTTATTTTATTACATTGAAATTGCATGTAACAACCCTCCCACGCACACTCAAGTAACGGCCAGAAGCTGCCCCTGTTTCGGCTGTGGCAATCAAATCGTGCACCAATTGCCCGGCAACAATTTGCTTGGGCTTACTTTGATGACCTGACAGCCTAACTCCTATGCACCCCAACTGCTCATCCGGCACAGCTCGTTAAACTGAAGCTAAATCCGTGCCATCATGGGCCACAAACTATATTTGTGCACAGTTTTGGTAACATAGCGTTCGCCTTAAGAGTGGCCAGTTTATGTTTATGCATCATTTGTTTTATTTTTTAACAGCTTGCTTAATTCCTACTTATGTGTATTTAGTTGCATATAAAAAAAAAATTAATAATCGTTAGTATAAATAACATACATGGCCAACTGCAATCGTTGGTGTATGTGTTTGTGTATTCCAGCTAAAGTTGCATGAACGTTTTTTCTTTGTTAAATAATTGCTTGTGGCAGATTCATGCAAAGCCGGACATAACTACAGCTGATCGAATATATACCTAATTTATATAATAATAATGATAATCAACATGCGCCGCGAAAACATTGCAAGTGACTCGTGTGATGAAACGTATGTTAAATGGTAATTTGGGCGAGGATTGGGTTCCAACTAGTCGCTGAATTGAACATCCAGCCAATGTACAATAATAAGTGTTAGGCATTAACAGTTATTAAATCTATGTGATCTAGTCTAACTTGGATTGCTTTTCATCATGCTCCTGTTGCTGCAGTGCGCCATTGCTGCGCTTGGCTGGAGCAGCTTTGGGCCAATCGATGTTCGCCAGGCTGGCGTATTTGGCAAATATTTGCTTAAGGCGCACGTGCAGGACCTCTTCTTGACTGATTGTCGGCAAATTGTTGGCCGCATATGCCCAATTCTTGACCACCAAACTGGGCTTGCACGTAATTATATTGATTTCGGGCAAATAACGCTCCGGATAAATGGTGTCCGTGGGCTCCATTAGCATCTGGTTGAGCTGATGCGGTGTGCGGTGCACCACCAGCCGACCGCCGGCCTTCACCTGCTTGTAGATCTCGTTCATGTGATGATAATACTTTTGCGATAGCACGCAACGGCAATTGATATCGCTGATCTTCAAGATGCACAATTCGCGCAGTGCATGCTGCAAGCTCAAGCGGCACTCGGTTACTGTGTGGCAAGAAAATTTAGAATTAATTGAAGTCGACTGCTTTGTGCTTGTCATATTTAGCTGTTTACCGGTGGCATTAAGCTGCTTGGCTACATGCAGCCAGGCACTGCGCTTCTCCATGGTGCTGGACCTGCCATAGGTTTTTGGATGGCAGCGCAGCAGACGTGTCAGCTGATAGGCATCCATGTTGGGTAGCTTGCGAGGCTCGCCGGCCAAATGCTTGACCAGTTCGTTAACAGTCGGCTGTTTTTCCAGCGTAAGCTCCGAATCATCTGGCAGTGATTGTTCGTCCATTCTCTCCAGCTGCAACAGCTGTTGCTGTTCCTCCTGCTGCGGCTGCGGCTGCTGCTGCTGCTCTGATTGCTGTGGCCCTTTGTTAAAGAAAACCAAAACCTCTTGAACTTTGTTCTCGCTATTTAGGAGCCGCTTCGCCTCCTCTGTCTCCCAGGGCATTGGCGCATTGTTTGCCACCGCCTTGCCCTGTGAACTGTCGGCATTTGTTTGCATTAGCGCCTCGTACATGCTGCAGCGTTTCACCTCCTCCATGAACTTGTTGTGCACAATGTAGTAGTACGGCTCCAAGGGATGATAGCGCACATTCACAAGAAACTTAAGCTGCTCCAGTGCATGCCACCAGTTCTGCGGCCAGGGATTCTCAATGCCGCGCTCCAAGTCCTCCATATACGTCTTGAAGGCAAATTTAAACATGGACCAAACGTCTCGATGATTCACTGTCAAAGCGAAAGCAATGAAAATAAATTAATATTTAGCTCCAATCCTTGCCAGCTGCTATACCTACTGTGCGGAAAACGTTCACGCGCCACACGCCACACCTCCTGGCGCTCCTGGTCGGTATAATGGCGGGGCGGTCGCACTGAATGATTCGATTCTCCTGGTCGCGGTCGGCGCATGTCCCAGTACAGATGTTCGTACTTTTCAAAATGATTCATCAGCGCCGGCAGTTGATCCTTGTGCAGCATCCATTTGTATTTGCGCGCTATTTCGTCAAATTTGCTGAACAAACGATGCGACTTCTCCCACACCCTCATGCCGCCCTTGAAGGGACGCATCAGCTCCTCCATGGGCGCTATTGTCGGAAACTGGTTCATGTTATTCGCCAGAAACTGCCAAATGGCGCGACATAGTTGATCTGCCAAAGACAACGGGAACAATCTTAATTTTACCCATTGCAATCTGATATTTAGGCATGTGCGGGAGTGTATTCAAATTGTTGATTAATCGAAATTGATATTAATCGAATTCGGGGTCCAGCCTTCTCAAGAGAAACAGCTGTTGATGGAGATGCCTTCACACAGCTATGGGATACCCTCTGCTAGAACATTTTTACTGAGCATGCAGGACTAGAGATTATTGGAAGAAAAGCGAAAAATAACACTTGCCTGACATGTGAAACTTTTTGGCTATTTGCTGCCAGAGTGCCGTGCTTTTGCCTGCCAGCAGGTGATCCGTGCAGTGCAGCTGCGGTATGGCCATCACCTCACGTATAAATACCGCGGTGCGCGCCATATTCAGATTCGGGGAGAATGGCACCGCGGTGCCCTCCGCATGCAGCACGCGTCCAGTTTGCGGGCAATCGCGGAACTCGACTTTGATTTCGGGCACCTGCTTTGTTGGCGTCTTGTCATTGGTGATAATCACATTTGATGAACTGTTGAAAGTGATTTTGATGCTATTGGCGGGCTGGGTGGGGCTGCGTATATCATCCCAGCCGCTATTCAGCGCCGTCTGATGCTTTCTGACGAGCGTTGTTGGCGTCAGCGCTGGCAGCGGCATCGATGTGCCCCACGGCTTGGGCAGCATGTTCACCGATGGCAATGCCACCTTGTCGTTGCGCACGGTCAGCGGCACCAGCTTGGGCAATGGTGGCACCAGCGGTGGCAACGGTTTTGCATTTGACGCGGGCGTTGTTGTTAGCGTTGCCAGCATGCTGGGCACATTGCTCACCTTGGTGGTGAGTTCCGTCGGTGCTGCTGTTGCTGTTGCTAATGCTGGTGATGTGGGCTGTAGGGTGACACCTGCTGCGACAGGTGGTACGGCGCGTATGGTGGTGCCGCTAATGGTGTTCGTCGGGATGCTGCTGCTGCTGATACCCGGCGATATAATTGGCGTCAGCGGCAGGCGTATATTTGGACGCACCATTACCTGCAGGCCGCTACGCATTGGACTCGGCCGCACGCCGGGCACATTGGCCAGCTGCACCGTGGCCGGTATCGGCAATGGCAATGGCATCGACATCGGCATCGGCAGCGGCATTGGCAGCGGCATTGGCAACGGCAACGGCAACGGCTTCGGCTGCATCTGCGTCTGCGTCTGCGGCATTATGTTTACAAAGCTGCTGTTCGGCGCGTTGGCAGCTGGCGACGTCGTCGTAGCTGCTGCTGCTGGCATTGCGGGCTTGGACACCATGCTGATGGCTGCTGTGATGCGCGGAATGGCAAAGCCAGAGGTACTGGAGCTGCAGCTGCTGCCGCTGGTGCTGTTGCTGCTGGTGATGCTAGTCGTGATGCTGTTGCTGACGATGCTCGTCGTGATGTTGCTGCTGCTGCTAATGGGAATGGCCGTAATGGTGGAGGTTGCCCGCGTGGTCGCCGGATAGACAATGGCCAGTGGCAGCGGTGGCGCCGGCTGAGGCGTACTATACGCAGGCTTCGACGCCAATCTCTGCCAGTCGCGTTGCGTAGCACTGGGCTTAGCGCTCACTGGCCCGGCCGCCATTAACTTGGGCGGTGTTGCGCCAGTGGTAACAATTGGGGCGGCACGTTTTTGGGCACGTCGCATCGAGCGTGCGGCTAACAGCTTGTAGAGGCAACCAATGATGTTCTCGAAGAACCATTTGTCCTGCAGCTGATAGCCAACTTTACGCATCTCGTCCAACTCCAGGTAAAAGTTGCGCAACACCAGCCAGGTAACCTCGCAGCGTTGATGGCAGCAATTCACCTGCGCCGAGACGCGCAACCAGAGCTCATTATATCGCGCCGGCTTCAGTTCATTGTCGTGGTAATCATCCACCATCTGTCCAAGCTCGGGCATTGTTTTTAGCACATTTATCAGATTCATGACGCTGCGAAAATGCTCAATGGGATCAAACCAGGCGTCCTGCAAATACAACGACATCTTGCATACGGTGCCGGGTGTATTCTCTATGTGGGGCGACAGAAAGCTGAGCTGTTTCTTCAGCTGTGGACTGGCGCTACTGGCGTGCGTCACCTCCCACTCGTAGCGCGTCTTTAGCTGCAGCCAGATCTTCATTAGCTTCGTTGCCTTCTCGTGCAGCTCATTGGAGATGGCACCCCAAATGAGTCCGCGATGACGATAATTGTTATAGCCCACATGCTGAGTATCATACAGCTGTGGATAGGCGCGCACGGCATCAACGAGTCGTTCCTGATCGGGGCTAATCTTATACTGTTCACAATAATCCGCATCTAGATCTATAATATCAGCGGGTTGTGTTGGCACAATGGTCACATCATCGTCCACACTTGACTGCTCTGCATTAAACACTTCGCCGGGCTGCTGGCACTGCAGCGGTTGCCTTGCCACGTGCGTGTACAGGAACAGCATATCCTCCTCGTGCAGCATGGTGGGACGTGGACGCGTTAGAATGCGACACGCCTGCACTTGCCGGCGATAACGGCGCAGGCGGCGCACATGACGCTGATATTTATAGCGCAGCTCCGCCCAGGTACTCATGCATTTGGTTTGTTCCATGGACAATTGTCGCGCAATATTTTGCCACAGCTGCTCCTTGAAAGCGTCATTGTTGAAGCGACGATGGCGTCTATTGTACAGGGCAGGCTGTTTGCGCACCAGCCGTATGAGCCGGCGTTCCAAAAGATACGCTTCCAGATTATAGGCGGGCGTTCTGCTGGCGTAGGAGGCGACATCGGCGCTAACGTCGCGCGGCAAGTCCATTACCGGACTTATTGAAAAGTCCATGATCTCCTCCTCTAATTCAGCTGTTTGCGTCTCATCGGTTATATCTATAAATACAAGAATGCTCTCTATCTGTACGGCATGCACCATATCTAAAAAGCAGCTCACCCAAAATCTCCAGCGGATTTCTCTCGTCATCCGTTGTGCCTCTTCGCACCGGTATTGCGGGCTCCTCCATTCTTATATATACAACTTATATACTTTGCGTACACTTCTGCTAATCGCGTGGCTTGGCCAAATGCCGTGTGTGGCCAGCAGCAAAAATGAAACCAAAAAAAAAAAAAAAAAAAAAAAAACAAAAAAAAAACCAACAACCAAACAACATCAAACACCAGACGCAGGCCCAAATTTAATGCATCCCAGTGGTCAATTCAAGGACGCCGCACACTGCACATCACTGGCGCACAGATTGCAGGCAATTCGCACCATAATTCGAGGGCAACGCATAATAATTTAATTCAAATAAAATAACGCTGACAGCCAGCATGTGTGTGAATTTTCGTTCTGACGCTTTGCGTGTGCGACTTTTGCGCGCAGGGTAAGTACAATTCGGCGATAACACAGCACTCCGATCTATCGCATGCCCAAATATATATATATCGATAACAATTGCCTGTGTTGGACAACTATCGGCGGTGCGTGTGCTAGTGCGCACTGCTTAACATAATTTGAATTCAATTATTACACTTTTTATGAAATTACTATTCAGGCCTTCAAGCAGCCCGATTTTGCATATGCGTCTTGACATAAACCGCAATTATATGCACATTATTATCGTAAATATATGATGTGGCGACCGTGAACAGCCGCTGGCCGAGACTACAGCTCGTAATTGCTTCTCCATTAGAATTCGTAAATTCTTTTTGATTACATGCGTTGTTGTTGTTGTTTTTAATTTGCGAATGTGATGATCACAGATCACTTGAAAACAAGTCCAAAAATATAAATATGCATTAATCCAAACGATCGATTCAAATTATGCGCGAAAATCTAGCACGATGCTAACAATTCGCAGCTGTTAAATTCAAAATGTCGAAAGTGTTCTTACTTAAGTTGAGATTGAAGAATTCAATCAAATACAGGATCGAACACAAAACTTACTGTTTAATTACATTATTAATAACAATTGTTAAAAATTAACTTTGTTCTTATACGGCTCTTTCACTTATAATTAATATATATATACTTAAAATGAATCGAAATATACATGTATTTAATTTAAACGAATTTGGGGTATACCTTTCAGGCAAGGCTAGGACAACAAGGATGCGTGCTCGAATCACAGTCTAGTATAAGTAATTAGTATTCTCTTATATTTATAAACAGCCTTGACATTGGCTACTCGTTCTATTAGTCTAAAGTTTTGAGACTTTTGGAATGACCGCACGATGAGCACAGAAGTCATTCGAGCTGGTTTGGGCACACATATCTCACTCACAGAACTAATGGATCTTGTTTTCAAGCACGAGATGAGCCAATTTTCAGAAATTAATCATTGGGTTGGCTTTGCCGTCAGATATTATGTATTTATTAACCGGCTATCCTTGGCACTGACTGCGATCGTTGACAGTAAGGCCCAGCCAGGCCATGTGCCAGGTCTCTGTATGCCACAGCCAAAATCATATCAATTATTTAATATGAAAAGAAAGGTACAATTTGAAAATTGAAATACCAATCAAGTATGCCGGGCGGCGGCAAGAAACGTGTTTCCATGGAAAGCAACCAAGGCATAACAATAATCACATATATTCAGGGTCAAATTACATATACAAATTACGTATACGTAACCGAAACGCATCCAGGTAACATAAAGAACAGAGACAAAAGTCAACATAGTTATAATAAAATTGTGTACTCATCAAATCGGTTAATTATAGTAAATCTTAGTTTTAAACAAATGTACCAGCATTTGGTTTTCGAGCCGCTTTTATTTTTGGCCAGACTAAATATTCAACAATCAACACTTTTAGGGCTTCCCCATTCATACAGGTTATTCAAATGTATTTTGATTTTTTTTTTTTACTCTTTCTGTTTTAGTTTGTTTTGAAACTGGATTCTTTGTAACTGTGCAGTTAGCACATAGTTAGCTGAAACAAAATACCCGGCGAGCAGCTTGGCTCTGTAGGGTATAAAAGAATTTAAGATTGCGAGCACAAAACGAAAGTCAATAACTATAAATAGAGCACAGAAGGGTTAGACAATGTGTGTTAGGCGAAAAGCCTATTAGCTGTCTAATCGACTTAGAAACAGCTAAGAAATAAAAATAATAATGCAAACGCTGCAGAATATAACCAGGGCTGCGGCGCTCTTCAATGAACCAAACAACAATGAACACTTATAAATATTAATTTGAAAGTAAAAAAAATAATATACCTCAAATTAAATTACATAATGAACCGATTCACTCAATTCTAACGGCAAAACAGGGCTATTGTTTGTCTAGACTCGATTCGGTTAGAACTTATATAATTAAGTAACATATGCATATTCATTTATGTGCTGTAAATTGGTTAATATCAAAATATGATTATCATATATTCAATAAATTAGATCGTGTGATTCGCCAATGTGAAACGAACCGCAACTGATATTGAACATTAAATTTGAATTCGAATTCAAATTCGTATTCGATTGCTTTCCAACTCTGGATGAACGTCACAGTCGCAGTCGCAGTCGCAGTCGCAGTCGCCGTCGCCGTCGCCATCGCTGCTGGCGTCGCAGCGTTGTTGTTGCTGTGCTTCTATATGCGTTGCCTGCTCCGTTATCGCAGCGACGTCGGCGTCGTCGTCGTCATCAGCTGTCTTCGTGTGTTGCCTGCACTGAGAGGCCGTTGCCGTTGCCGTTGCCGTTGCTGCTGTTGTTGTTGTTGTTGTTCTTGTTGTTGTTCTTGTTGTTGTTGTTGTGCTTTTTGCTGAGTGTTGTTTGTTCGGCACCTCGAATTGCTGCCGCCAAAACATGTCGAATTCAGTTTGAATTCTGCCTTCAAGCGCTTTAGAACAATCATATAAAAACTTGGCTTGAATTATCTATATACAATTTGTTTACGCTGAAATTCTCTCTCTCTCTCTCTCTCTCTCTCAACATTTCTCTCTATCTGTGTGTGTTTGAGTGTTGGTAAAGTTTGTTTAATGAAATTATTAACTCAGTTGTTTTTGTTTTTGTTTTTTTTTTTATTATTTCATCTTGTGAATTTTGTTTTGTTCTTAGCTATTATTCCCACTGAATTATTATATATTTTTATTGTGTTTTTGTCTTTCTATTTACATTACTGTGATCGTGGATTAGACGAAGCCAAGCAAAAATATAGAAAGATAAGATAGCATAAGCATATTATTACTGCTCATCCTGCTCGAATTTCAGAGCCAAATAGCGCGAAGAGCGATAAACGGTCCATAGCACATAGACCAAAACGAAAGCCCAGGAAGCCATGTGCACCTCCCCGGTGGCCCACCAAATGTCGTCCAGCATGTCCTCCGGCAAGATATTGCCCCGTCGCCAGGCGATACCCGTTCTCTATACACGTGGCACTCACTATGAGGTCGGCTTCGATATGGTAAGCAACAGCTCCTTTATCCTTTCACCTTTCAGCCGAACCCCCAACAACAACAACAATAACAACAACAACAACAACAATAACAGACCGTTGCCAAATGTCACGCTAGCTTCATTAAATTTACCCAACGCACTTGAGAAAGTTAACTGAATTTATAAGTTTAGCTTTTCTTTTGATCTAAACTGAAAATTTAACTATTTTGTGTTCGTGTTGTTTTTTTATTCGTTTTTTTTTTTTTTATTTTTTTTTTTTTTGAATGCTTTTACCTGGCTATGACGACAAGTTTAGCAGCCAAATTGATGGCTAGCGCTTGGCTATAGCGATAATGGGCTGAATTATTGATGTACCCAATTAAATATTAACTAATTATGCCGTTTGTCCAGCTTTACAGTCCGTTACAAGCAAAACAGTCGGCAGCTGCCGACTAGGGAATACCCTCAACCCACTTCTGCCAACACCTAATAGTATAGTATGCTAGAAGCTATATGTCTGATTTGGTGACTCTAGCTCTTATTATTTACCAAAATTGCTCAAAAAAAGCATTTCCGATATCGATTGTTATCGATAAGTTGCAAACGGAGCAAGTTATCGATTAACGGAAACAAACTCGATCTGCGCGGGCACTAGAAGGGCAGACGGACGGACGAACATGGCGAGATCGACTCGGCTATTGATGCTGTTCAAGAATATATATACTTTATGGGTTCGGAGTTGCTTCGTTCTACATTTTGCACAAATACATTCTAACTTGTTTTACCCATTTTGAATGGGTTTGGGGCATAAAAAGAAAAGCAAACAACGAACGCAATTGTCATTCAAGCGGAAAATCGTAATCAACTGTGAAATTTCCAATAAATATTAAGCACATACATATACTTAAAAATTGCGCAGGCAAAATTATTCATTTGAAGCTATTCTAAAATTAAGCTAAATATATGCGAGAAAGTGAACATATCTACGGCACGTCGCAGTTAAAATACCCTTCCTTTGCAGATATGTGCGGAGAACTCATTTCTCGACCGATTCTTTCTATAGAAAGATTCGTCCTATAGCTAAACAGCTTAGCTGAAGCGATCGTGCCTATGCCAGCTATATGTTATAGAAAAAACCAGCAGATCCTACCTATGCCGCATTGCAAGAGCTTGGCTTTAATGCTGAGCGACTAGTTCTCAGAGAAACAAACTGATGTATCAGGAATATAGACTCTCGGATGTTGCCTTCTATGCGTTTCACATGCCATGACAATATTATCATAGCCCAAGCACAAGCTTATAGCCCTATATATATATATATACATATAACCCGTTAGTATCCAATTATATATATATATATATATATGTGGCTTCTACGAGAGTTTCTAGGTCTATAGAATAATCTTGCCAGTTTTGCATCTTGCTGTGAGTGAACTTTGTTCGATTCTCTCTCTCTCACTCTCTCGGTCTCTCTCTCTCTCTCTTTCTTATCAGTAGGTGCAATTACAGCTACATATAGCAGACACATAAAGATAAAATGATCCTGATAAGCGTCTATACGATTTTACTGCTATATTTACTTGTTATTTGTTTTATTCTTTTTCTTCTTTGCCATTTCGTGACCCAGTTCCTGCTTAACCTTCACTCAAAACTAACACTCACGCTCACACTCACACTCACACACTCAAATATAACAATCACTCGCTTTGAGCCGGAAAAACAAAAAGATACATGAAAAAAAGTGGCCAATATCAAGGGCAACAATTGGCATACAGGCCCGACTTCGTCTGGGCCAGCTGATGGATTGTGGCTGGCAGGTGAGCGGCTGCTGGGCCGGGTTGGCCAGGTTGTCCGTGTCGGTTCGGACAGTCGTCCGGGGTCTGGAGCCGCTCCTGATCGATGCAGTCGCGCACATAATTAACAAGCTGGCAACAATATCTATGTCTAACAATGAACCATTATTCAAAATGTTGTTTATAGCGTTTCGTTTTGTTTGTTTGCCCTGTCGATCAGTCGTGATCGATTATGGTTTTTTGTTGTTGTTGTTGTTGTTGTTGTTGTTGTATATATATTTTTTTTTTAAATATATTTTTTGTTCAGCAGCGGCATATTAGCATACAATACGTTTAAAGAGGGCAATTTGCAAACGGAGCTCGAATCAAATATTTAGAAAGCCGCTTGCAATTCAATTCAATATTTCTAATTAATCATAATAATATACATTATAAATATATATAAAAATATATGTGTGTGTGTGTGTGTGTGTGTGCTTTGCAGGGTCGCACTTTTGGCTCGATGATCAAGAACTTTCTGATCTTATCGCAGCCACTGAACGAGACCTACTTGCCGCTCTATGGCACCGCAAAAGGCAGTAAGTATATGTTACTCATAATTGTCAATCATTCGAGTTTCTTATTCTTCTTCTTCTTTTTTCGAACACATTTTGTTGCAGGGCAAATCTATAACGAGACCCTGGAATCGGTCAAAGGCAGCTTTCCGCAGTATATACGGGAACTGGAGGGCGTGGCCGATGGAGCCGAGGTGGAGTTCCATAAGGTGAGCTGTCTCTAGAAGCAAGTTGTCATTTCAAAGACAATGCCAAAACACAATTTACTCAAATATTCACACATAATAGGTATATAGATATATATATATATATATTCTTCTTTTTATATATATATGATTATTTATATTTCATTTTTTTAATTAAGTTTAAATTTTTGAGCTTCTTTTGTATATTTTTCACACCTTTCAAAAGATTGTTTAACAAAAAAAAAAAAACAAAAACTGAAAGCTAAGCGCGAAAGTGAAAATATCTTTGGCACGCCGAAGATTGTATACCCTTCCAAACAGATATGCCCAGTTTCATGTAAATATCTCGGAAACTGAAAAAAATTTAACCATAAATTAACTCATTTTTTCTCTCTCTATCTCTCTCTTGAGATAGCGCTCTATAATATAGTATTGCAATCTTGATAATTTTGTTGAGCAGATTTTTTCATAGAGGAATCTGCATTTGGACAGATCGCTATAGAGATCCGATTTCATGACAAAAGCTTTATACCCACTTCTAGGGTATAAAAGTATATTCGAAATTGTTTCTAAATGCTTGAGTTACGATTACTTCCTTTCCAATTAACATTATTTATTAGCTTTAATCCAATGACATAAGCAATCGTTAAATGATTTCGGCAATTTATTACTGTAACAAGAAGAAGACAATACAAGCATAGAACTAGAAACTGTAATATAAACAATACGCATTAGTCATTGAACTAGTTCCCCATTTAGTTTTCATCGATCGCTCGAATATGCTTGCATTGACCATTTGGTAAGCCAATTTGTCCAAATAGGCGAAAATAAATGAGATTAGCTAGTCTTGGCCATGCCCAGAACTAGTTCAGGTGCAAGGGTTTGCTTTGGCTTCGGCGCTGTTTCATTGGCCGCCAGCCTTAAGCCATCAATTTATGCGCTCATTAGCAAGGCAAATATTGTTGCTTGACGTTGACAACAACGTCAATGTCTATGTTGCTATGGCCTAAGGAATGCGCTGTTGCACATAATGTGCTATAGCTTTATTGTTATTAAGCAGTTGGCCAATTAAATGCACGCAAATCCGTAATAACCTTGGCCGCCTGCCGCCTGCCGCCTGCCGTTGCTGGTGGCTCTGTCTATGTCAGCTTATCAGCTTATGATGCCGTTTAGAATTGCTCGAATTGCATAATTAATTACATATCGAATTAGCAATAATTAACGATCGTTTAGCATTTTTTCAATTACACTGCCAATAGAATAATTTTGCATATTCATAATTATAAAATCAAGTTTCAAGTGCGCTAACTTTTTGCTTTCCCATAAAACATCATCCCGAAATGACTTTCCCATTGCAAACATGGGAATACTGTGAAATGTCTTATGGCAATTAAATTTGAAATTCTGGTCAGCGAATGCCCTGTTACGTGCATTTCATAATAATTGATCAAATCGTTTTTTATTTGCCATATTTTGAGCACCATTAAATGGTCTTTAAACCTCAGCTTACCAAAAACAGCACAAAGCCAAATGCAATTAATCATTGAGCGAGCTGATGAATCACCCTGTCAACGGTTAACGATTTTCAAATGTCGATTATTATAATAGCCTATCGCATCCTGTCGATTAATTGTCAAAAGGCGATAACAATCCTTGCCCAACACCGGCCAACCTATCGAACATAATGCGATAACAATCACATTAACGGTTATGGGCAACGCTAAACGTTTCTCTTTAACAGTTGTTCTTGCTGCATCTGGACGAAATCTTGCCGCAGGCTCTAAAACATCAGCCACGCAACAAAAACCAACCCACCGGCTGCTCCTCGATTATTGTTAACCAAAAGCATTGCGTAAGTACCTAGAAATATGTTAATGGATATGTTAACGTAATCGGAATATTGTCCATTGGCGCCAGCGTCTGCTGGGCCACACGGAGGACGCACTGACGGAGACGCTTAATCATTACTACTTTGTGGTTGCGCACATCATCAGCGACAAGCCGCAGGGCAAATACAATGTCAAGGAGGAGCATTTCATGTCGCTCTGCTATGCCGGACACCTGCCGGGCTACACCATGAGCCATAATCATCACGGGCTAGTGTTTAGCATCAACACAATCAGCGCCGAGCTGTTGCGCAGCGGCAAGACACGTTAGTGGATCGGTGTCTGGTTAACTTTATGGCGTTTTTATTTCATCGTCAATTGCTTGCAGCTCGTCATTTTCTGACACGGGCCTTACTCGCCACAAGCAACGTGGACGATGCCTTCAGGGTGCTTACGGATGCCGGCGTGGGCGCTGCCGATGCCTGTTCCATTAACTTTTCATTTTTGGCGTAAGTATGCGGCTTTTTTTCGAAGTCTGTCAGTTCATTTTATATCATGCCTGCCTGCCTGCCTGTTGCAGTGATCCGCGTCAAATGTTTTACAACGTGGAAATGGCACCAAATCCGGACCGGAAGAACGAGTCACACTTGAGCATCAAGGAGGTACCGCTGGGCGCGCATAACTACCATGCCAATCAGTACGTAGCTCGCCGTTTGGCACTCGATACATGCCGTAACTTTGGTATTTCATTTGCACAGATTCGAGCGCATACACTTGGACCAGGCCAACGAGCTGATGCTGAAGTCCAGCGTGTCGCGAATGCATGCCTTTGGCAAATACAAGCCGCCGGCCAGCGAGCATGATGTCCGCAATATGCTGGGTGATGTCACTGGCGGCTGCTTTAGCGTGTGGCGCGACAATGGCCGATGCGATGAAGTGGTCAAAACAATTGCTGTTGGCCTGTTCGATTTGAATGCGAAAACCTTTTCACTCTACTCCGATAATCCGAGTCTCACCGAGCCGCACTGCACGTTGCCCCTGCTTTACAAATAGTTGTACAATTAACATCGCTTGTACTTATTTGTTGTGAAAAAAAAGGCAGAACTAAAACTTAAACCATTGGGGATCAGTTATTATTAAACAATTACAAAATCTATGTATATCTATATATGTATTTTTTTTTTTTTTGTCTAAGCAGAAGTTCATATATGCTTAATTAAAGAAGTTGTAACTTAAAATGTGTTTCAAATGAGCGGTCTTATGTGTCCTTACAACACTGGACAACGCTGCCAGACAGTCGGGCACAGTGTTGGAGGCGAAAATATCGATAAGCATTTTACCGTTATTTTACTGTTATAACAAAATATAACCTATAAACAAAAGTACAGCCACGAAAGTATACAAGCACGCGAATTGAGCAAAAGTTGATAAGTTATTAAAGGAATCCTTTCGTTTTATATTCATAACAAGACTGGATAAACAAAGATATTTTTTAGCTGGCAAATTGAAGAATTTATGGATTCTCTTGTGTTACAGATATGTTCAATTTGATTTTTTTCGGCTTTAACATGGCAAGTCGCCAGTTTTTGGTTTATAGTCAGCTACAAAGTTCAGAGTAGCTGTGTAATTATTGACCCCAACAATCGCTAGACTCGTTCACTTACCTCTATTCTCAATAGCATTCTGAACACATATCCAGCTCTGAACGGGGTCTTCCCGATGCTATTCTATGATGAGACACTGGAGTCGTTCAAATGCAGCTAATTTAAGGGCGTGGCCGGCCGCTGGCGCCGAGGCGGATTTCAATCAGGTGAGCAATCTGTGCTGTGATTAGTAAACAGCCGTTAGGCCGTTAGTCATTGGCCAATTAGTAGGCCACATCGTTCAACGGGCCACGAATTGACAGCTGTTAACAATTAAGTGGCCATTTAAACAAATATAAATGCATAATTGTTTTCATTAGCTAAAAATAAATAAAAATTTAATAATTATAAAAATTGTAAGAATATAAGTTAATTGATCTGCGGGGGTGTTGCCAGCAAACTTCAACTTGAACATTCTAACGGTGAAGCTAATGCCAAAGCCGTTGCACGCCGTTGCGTTGCGTGTCGAATTTGTTGGATTCGTGTTGTTGTTTTTTTTTTTTTTTTCTTTTTTGCCGCGTTGCAAGTTGTCAATTCAATGACAACACCAAATACAATTTACTCAAATATTCACACATAATTGTATATGTAACAATACTTACAGCCTGCACTCGCTAATGACGAACAATTAAAGCTTAATTATCATTGTAATGCAATAGACAATATCAATTGTCTATATTTAATTTGAATTCAAAGTCAATAAATGTGCAGCATGTGGTACGTTAATTAACAGCTTTAGGCAATTGCAACTGTAATACAACAATAATAATAATAAAAAAAAAAAAAAATGCATTGGCCGTGCAGCAGACAGTCATTGAACTAGTTCCGTTTTGTTGGCATTGTTGTTCTTGTTTTTGTTGTTGTTGTTGTTGTGTTGACGGTTTTGTAAGCCGATTTGTATTTGGCCAATCTGCCCATATATGCATGTATATACAATTCAAGTCCGCGAAAATAAGGTTGCCCGTCTTGCACAGGCCCAGAACTAGTTCAGGTGCAAGGGATTACTTTGGCTTCGGTTTTTTTTTTTGCGTTTGTCAACACTCGAATCGATCGTAACATTTGTGTATGCCGCCCGTAAGTAAGTGCCCCTGAAAAGAATCTCTGTAGCGTTTGTCTAAGAAATGCGCAGCTGTCAATAATGTGTTATGATTTTTTTTTTTTGCGTCTTATTAGTTGGCCAATTAAATGCACGCAAAACCATACTAACCTTGGCCACCTGCCGCGTGCCGCGTGCCGCTGCTGGCGGCCCTGTCGGTGTCAGCTTATCAGCTTATGATGCCCGTTAGAACGATGCCAATGGAAATGCGTTTCTCGAATTTTCTTAAATATAAGCATTTTGAATAACCAACGACTGGCTAAAAAAAAACCGTTAAGAATTTTTTGCAGTCTGCACAAGAATCCTGTATTATCGCATGCTATCGATAGAAAAACTATCGAGCTTATCGATGACAACACTCAACGCTCCCACAGTTACTTTTTATGCAGTTGGACGAGATCTTGCCATAGGGCCCGACCGTTTCTCGATTATGTTTATGTTCAATATTTAAATACCTTTTCAAATTTTTCAACATAAAAATTGGCAACAAAATAAATAGTTATTGACTTATAGGGCATATTTAATTTCTATAAAGATCTAAAGCGTTAGATACTTTGGGATATGAGAGCATACATACATGCCATTACTATGCACATAATTAATAGAATATAATAGAAAACGTCACAAAAGTGATAATGATGTAAAATAAAAATAATTCTACTCAGTAAAAACAAATTGCTCTGTTTTAAAATACTAAATAATTGAAATAGTGCTACCAGAACAGGACAGCGTTGCCAGACTGTCCAGTACAAATGTAAACAAAGCAATAGAGTTGCCAACATCAGTTGTGTGCCGGCCACAATACTAAACTCACAAGGTTGCACTTTGCACAACTATCGATAAGGTTGTCAATGTTGGCAAGCAATGCTTAATGAAAGCAATATAAAGAAGTTACTTTACAAAAATAATGACTGACCATAGTATTAAAGCAAAACTATAAACACAAACAAGCAATCATTTATGGAGCAGACCAAATAGAATTTTTCGTGTACGTCATATTGTGACGTAGATGCATGTAGCAAAACCTGGATCGCAATCTCGTACATATGTTGGCCCATTTTTGGCGAGAACAACCCTAGATTGTGTTTTTATTTGATTCACCAATTGTTGCTTGTTTCCTTTAGCAATGCAACATTAATATTCCTCAAATAGCTAAACTAACTGCAATATGTACACATTGCTGCACGGCTTTTACAAATATCTCACACAGAAAGATGAGTACTGCGTCGTCATTCTGGGCCTGGACAATGCGGGCAAAACGGTAAGCGGCTCCGGCATAATGATACACGTCTGCAAATGAGCATTTTGTTGAAACACGCAGACCTATTTGGAGGCGGCCAAAACAAAATTCACCAAAAACTACAAGGGCCTAAATCCAGCTAAAATCACAACAACAGTGGGTCTCAACATTGGCACCATCGATGTGCAGGGCGTGCGTCTGAATTTCTGGGACCTGGGTGGCCAACAGGAATTGCAGTCGCTGTGGGACAAATACTATCAGGAATCGCATGGCGTTATTTATGTGATAGACTCCAATGATCGCGAACGCATGGACGAGTCCAAAATCATTTTCGGTAAATGCCCATCTTTTCCATCTAGTAGCTGGTCGCTTCCGAAGTTTTCCACAGGATTAAGCAGTTGCATTACATATTACGTTTGCTTTTCCAGATAAAATGATCAAAAATGAGCTGCTGTCGGGCGTGCCGCTACTGATACTGGCCAACAAGCAGGATCTGCCCGATGTGATGGGCGTACGCGAAATCAAGCCCGTATTCCAACAGGCTGGTGCGCTAATTGGACGCCGTGATTGCCTTACGATACCGGTCTCAGCGCTGACAGGCGAAGGCGTCGATGAGGGCATCAAATGGCTGGTGGAGGCCATTAAACGGCATTCATTAGTGCGTCCGCCGCGTGAAAACGATTGAGCTGCACAAAACGATAATCAAATGCAACGAATTAATTCCAGAACAGAACAGAGAACAGTGACAAACGTTGTACAATAGCTTCTTGGCTTTAGGTAGACAGACAATAGCATTAAGCATGTATTAAATACATAACACACATTTTTATCAAAGGATAATCAAAGTGCACACACAACTTTGTATATAATTGTGTATCGCGAGCAAAGGCTTTCACCTGTCATTGACTTATCAGCCAGCACAGTCGGTGACGACTTCACTTATCCATAACGAAACACTTTTTCATTTTTTTTGTATTATGGCACAAACAGGTACAACGGCGTTCTCACGATTTTGTTTGTTATCAGTGCGCGCATTGCTCAGAGATAAGTTAGTATAGTTTCTGTGTATTCAACGGGCTCTGAGTGAGCCATGTCCATGACTGCCATGCCACCAATGTGAGCGTCTAGTCTGATAACTATATCTATGTGCCGCCAAATGCACACGTTCACCCCGTGCCGTTGGCCGTAGGTGTGCTGCAGGCGTCGATGAATACTGAGGGATCAGCATTTGATGATTTCAGTCTTTGGCCAGAGTTTCAGTCGCGCGGGCTGCTCATTGTTGTTATTGGTTTATTTTTATTCAAAATCCGCGTCGACCTCGTTGTCTATTTTGGTTAACCACAACTAGCTTTGATAATGACCTGAGAATATATCCGTTTCGCAGTGAACACGTTATATCAATTGCTTGCCAACAGAATATGGTTAACCCCAAGCTGGTTTAAACTAAAGGCACACAAAGAGCGCATCGAGCAGTGTGTGTGTGTGTGTGTTTGTATGTGTGTATTTGTGGTGCGGGGATTGGAATCGTAATTACCTATAAATGTACATTAGATAACACGTACGTATACTGCCTATGTGGAGCACCGTAGCCGCTTATCATTATTCCAGTGTCAGTACCTGTGCGGAGTTTGGTTGTGTGTTAGAGTTTGTGTATTTAGTTAGTGTCCACTGTTGTATGCTAGTGGGACAAACGAGAAGGTAACGCAGCCATTATGTATCCGTATTATGAGCAGGATTGGAGTGTTTTGCCACCGGAAAATAATCGCAGGTGAGTTGCAAATTGTCAGCAGAAAATGCTGAGGTTTTTAATTCAAAAATTACGTTATGCGCGTATTCATCGTCTTGGCCAAGAAAACTATCGATTACAACGGCCTGCGATAGCAGTGCTGATTAATGTCAAAACGAAATGTCAACCGCTGGCTCGCGCTCTCTCGCTCTCACTGCTGTTACAACTACTATTACTACTACTGTTGCGCTCATCATCAACATTCTACGAGCATTTTTGTCGCGTTGTTAAAATTTGCATTGGAAGTCGGAGGCGGCAGGTGGCTATAAAGCAAACGTTTATATATAGTGCGAGCAAAAGTTTAAACAAGAAAGAAAAGCGACTTGCTTTGCTTGCGGCAAATACTCAATTGATTTATGTTTAATTTTTCCTGTGGCCAAAAAGAAGCATACGCTTAACTCAGTGGGCGCTTGTGTGCGTGTGTGTGCTTGTGCCATGTATCTCTGCGTGTGTGTGATGTGTCTATGTGCTTGAGCTTTCCAATGAAAGTACATTAATCGACAAGCACAGAAAGTAATGCAATATTTTGCAATAATACGTGTTAGGTTACAGTGAGACAGCAGTCAGAAACAGAAGCAACTACGTGTATTTCCTGTGATTTATAACATTTTTTTTTTCGCAACGCATGCAATGCACTCGATAAATGGCCCATTGTGTCATATCGATATCGAATATCGATAAAAGCCAGCAATGACGGCAGCTGTTTTGGTTTTAGCCATAACTGGTGACTGTGACTGCCTTTTAGGCCTTTAGACAAAAGCGGAATCAGTTGTTAACGATTAATGTGGCACTTTAGATTGTTTATTATTCGTATTTGAAATCGTTTAAGGGAGAATGTAATTAGAATTTGTGTTCACATTCCAATTGGATATAAATACGCCTCTTGCTGTTTGCTTGTCACGCGTGTGTGTGTGTGTGTGTGTGTGTGTTACTGTCAGCTCAATGCGCGCTAATCGTCAATTCGGTTCGGCTGATGCTTCAAGTGCGGTTTTCGCATTATTCATACAACTGAATTAATCATTTCATTTTCATCAGCAGCAGCCGTAAATGGTTTTGCATTTGTGTGAACCTCCACCTTTTTGTCGTCTTAATTAACACCCTACACGCCTAGCCTAGTTTTTTTCAGTTTGTGCTGTGGCTGTGCTGCGCTTCGTTGGCCAGCACTAGCAGCTACATAAATACATACATATGTATGTACAAGCGTATGAAACTGATGCCAGTTAAAGGTACTTCAATGTCCATGCATATGTACTATACATATGTATGTGTGTGCCAGTGTGAGTAAGCGTAGAGCTTTTTGTTTGCATTGAGCGGCGACAGATCATGTGTACCTCTGTCCATGTAGTATATACATATGCATATTTGTTTAAGCCTCGGCATACGCACACATGCACACGCATCATTTATGTACATAACGTTTTATAACAGCAGTAAGTTCATTACTGATATTGTTTGTGCACTGCGATTTGTGTTAATAATAATAAACACCAGCAACATCCAGTGATAGACAGAGAGCTAAAGTTCGATGTGCAGTGTTAACAGTTTTGCAAAGAGAGCGCAGCAAATATGTCTGGGAGAGTGCGAGTGAGACAGTGTGAGAGAGTGCGACAAGTGGAGCAGTAACTGCAATTCAATAGCGGCCGGCTGTCAACGTTTTTGTTGTTGTTATTGTTACTATTGTTGTTCATGTGCTGTGCAGCGAGTGTTGCAAAATAAGCAAAGCGCGACTTAAGATCGAATATTGTTTATGTTGCCACCTCGCCGACGCAGCTGTAATAATAAAAGGAACAGCAACAACAACAACAACTACAACTGAATGCAAACATAAAAGCATAGGCCGGCAAGTAGTAGAAGAAGAAGAAGCAGAAGCAGAACAAGATAAACAACCATCAACAAAAAGCAGTTAGTCTGCGTGCCACAACCAAATCGCTTCAGAGCCGCAGAAGCAGCAGCCGCAACGCCTCGAAATGAATTCCGAGCATGGGTATGCAGCCTTATTACATACATGTATAATACATGCACATATATCTATATAAAATTATATATATATGCATACATTTGTGTACATTTTGCACTCCTGTCTAATCAGCCTGTTAATAATTCATTTTTGTGCTCCAATAGATTCAATCCAGCCTTCAATATGGCCACCATACGCCAGGCATTCACAGAGGCTGTCGAAAGAGGTAAGCCTCAGTTCCCGGCATTTGTTTAGCCATCCAGCCACCAAGTAACTGTCTCTGGCTTTTATTTATCTTCCTGTTTTCATTTTATCTCGCCCACATGCAGTCAGAATGCCGACGCCCACACGATTGCGTGATCTTATACGACAGATACGCGCCGCCCGCACCGCAGCGGAGGAGCGCGCCGTGGTTAACAAAGAGTGCGCCTACATACGCAGCACATTCCGAGAGGAGGACTCTGTCTGGCGGTGAGTGGGCAGTTAATTGCATTAATAATAATTTCCACAATTTTAACCCGTTTTCTTTCACTTTTATACCCTTGCCGCTTGCACGCCTGCAGCTGTCGCAACATTGCCAAGCTGCTGTACATACACATGCTCGGCTATCCGGCGCACTTTGGACAGCTCGAGTGCCTCAAACTGACGGCCAGCACACGCTTTACAGATAAACGAATTGGCTATCTGGGTGCCATGCTGCTGCTGGATGAGCGTCAAGATGTTCATTTGCTTATTACGAATTGTTTGAAAAAGTAAGTGCGTCATACGAAGAGGACAGACCCGAGCAGATGCTTAGAATATTCTGCCACAGCTAATAATTAGTATTATTATATAAATATTAGTATAAGCTTATGTACCATGCGGTTATTCCTGGCAAGCTCAACCTATTTACAAATAGGCAAAGCAACAGATTCTAGCCTGTGGCTAAAAAGCACCTGTTATCGTTGGGCAGTAAATATTGCAACTGCTGCGTAGATTGGAATATTCTCGACGAGAGATATAATGACCTTTAAATGAAAGGTCGTACATCTCACGTGCAACTCTAGCGTATTGCTTCTAAATAATTGCCCTTCTGGTAATGATAATAATCTTAAAAAATATTCAATATGTGAAGCTTTGACCTCGCCAAGTTTTGGCGTCCCTATAAAAGCCGTCAAAAGGAAAACTTTTAAACAACTCAATGCGAGACATTATAATAAGTGCCCAGAAAGTGAGGATCTTGCTTTGTATGCCGCAGAATTTAGAGCAGCTTTTAGAAATTGCCCCAGGCAACGGCTATGCAGCCTAGGGAACGACCACATCTTCTATTAAACCTAACAAATTCATTTTCTAATATGTTCGATTGTTTCATTACAAATTGTTATAAAGTTGAGAGTCAGGGCTCAAACCATGTTGTTGTTGATTTAGATTCACGAAACAAACCTCAAGGCTAAGGCGATTAGCACGAAGTTTAAATTTGGTTTTTAGATTTAATAATAGAATTTACGAATCGTTTTTATCTTAAATCTATGTTCTGATTAAATCAAATTAGTCTTAAACTATTCATTAACTTCATTATTTGTTAGCACACTTAACTATAAAATAATACGTTATTTGTATTTTGACATTTTCCAGCGACTTGAACAGCTCGACGCAGTTTGTGGTTGGATTGGCGCTGTGCACCCTGGGCGCCATTGCATCGCCGGAGATGGCGCGTGATCTGGCTAGCGAGGTGGAGCGCCTTATGAAATCGCCCAACACGTACATCCGCAAAAAGGCGACACTGTGCGCATTTCGAGTCATACGCCGTGTGCCCGAACTGATGGAGATCTTTTTGCCGGCTACACGTTCGCTGCTCAGCGAGAAGAATCACGGTTCGATTGAAATGCTTAACCAATCCAATCATACCTGCTTTATTAACTATCATATTATTTTCAGGCATCCTTATTACCGGCGTAACGCTCATTACGGAAATGTGCGAGAACAGTTCGGATACGTTGATGCATTTCAAGAAGGTAAGTTGTTGCCCAGCCCAGACGGTTCTGACCGGCGGGCAGGCAGGCAGGCAGACAGACAGACAGGCTCTCAGAACAGCCAATGGAAAGTGAATTTATAGAGCTTCAACGGGCTACCAGGTCCAGGCTGCGATTTTGCGTTTCGATTCCATTCTCCCCCCCCATTTTAGTTATGTGGGCGGCCCGTATAATTGTGTATTGATATTGTGGTTACTTTTATTTATTTATTTTTTTTTTGTTGTTGTTGTTGCTGCCCTTTTGATTTGCGCCTTCTGCTAAAGAAATTGTTATTATATTTTCAATTGTTATCGTTAATGTTTATATCGCTTTGCCACGTACTATTTTTGACACTCAACAACATTTTGTAATTACAAATTAACGCTTGTTTGTTTTTGATCGAATACCGCGCAAACACAAAATGAAATTTGTTGTTATTTGCTTGCCAGGATAGCGGAAATCGAGAGGTATGAATTGCTGTTTGTGCTTTAAACTAAACTCTATATAACTGTTGATAGATCTCTATTGTTGTTGTACTTATTGTTGTTATCGTTCTTTTGTGATCTGTTCTACACATTGTTGTTTAGTTTTGATCTGTTTTCCTTCAAAACAGTAAACACAAAAGCAATTTTTCTTAAAAGTGCCCACCGACAGTCTGAAGGACTGGCGCACTTGTTTTCTATATTTAAGTTTAGTTTTTGTAATTAGTTAATGCACTTTCCAACCACCTACTCTCGCTCTCTCCTGCACACGCACAGAAGCAATGCACAAGCTAGCGCTGACTCGCTTTAGCTCACACACACGCACACACATTAGATTGCTACTCTCTCTCTCTCTCTCTCTCTCTCTCTCTTTCTTACTCATGCAAATGTGCCAAAAGTGTCTGACTTTAATGCTCTTTCTCTCTCTTTCTCATCACAGATCGTGCCGAATCTGGTGCGCATTTTGAAGAGCCTTATTTTGGGCGGCTATTCGCCCGAGCACGATGTTAGCGGCGTCAGTGATCCGTTCCTGCAGGTGAAAATCCTGCGTCTATTGCGCATACTCGGCCACAATGATCCGGACGCCTCGGAGGCCATGAACGATATATTGGCGCAGGTGGCAACCAACACGGAGACCAGCAAGAATGTCGGCAACACCATTCTCTATGAGACGGTGCTATCCATTATGGATATACGGTAATTGCAAGGCGTTGCCAAACAGTTCACAGCTAAAAGAACTAGATTTTAAGATAGAAACAATTTCGTATATATTTTGAATGCAATGAACTTTAACATTAGGCTTGAAACCAAGTGCCTCGCGGCTTCGTAAAATGCATGTTTTCGCTGACAAAAAATAATCAGGTTACGTCGACACTTGAATTAAAATCAAAATAAATTCAGTATAGCTCATGTTAGGATTCAAGCTCTTTGTAAACTATCCATCTAGTATCATGAGCGATAACATTTAAATAAACATGAGGATTAAGCATTAGATGAAAGCTAATAAAGCGCTTTAGCTTTGGTGAATCAACTCCCAACTTTAAGAATGAACAAGTACAAAGTAAACATTATTTCTAATTAAATAATATACATTGTTCTTGATTTGCAGTTCGGAGGGCGGCCTGCGCGTCTTGGCTGTGAACATTCTGGGACGTTTCCTACTCAACTCGGACAAGAATATACGGTATGTGGCGTTGAATACGCTGCTGCGAACGGTGCACGCGGACACGTCGGCGGTGCAGCGGCATCGCACAACCATATTGGAGTGCCTCAAGGATCCGGATGTATCGATACGGCGACGAGCGATGGAGCTATCGTTTGCGCTGATCAATGCACAAAATATACGTACAATGACCAAGGAGCTGTTGCTGTTCCTCGAGAAGGCCGATGCTGAATTCAAGGCGCAATGCAGCTCGGGCATGATTCTCGCCGCCGAACGCTATTCGCCCAATTCACGCTGGCATCTGGATACGCAATTGAGCGTTTTAATAGCTGCTGGCAATTATGTACGCGACGATGTGGTGTCTTCCACCATACAGCTGGTGTCCAGCAGTCCCGTGCCAGAGCAGACATATATCACGAATCGGTTCTGGGAATCGCTTCAAGTGTCCAATCACTGTGAGGACAAGCAGCCGCTGCTTCAGGTTGCCGTCTGGGCCATAGGCGAGTACGGTGATCTTTTCATGTATGGCGCTAACGAAGATGGTGAGTTGATTAAACACAATATCGAGAAAGAACAATTTAATTCTCTATAAACTTGACTTTGACAGAGTTTGAACGTCCCACGGAAAGCGATCTGATCGCTGTGTATCATAAGTTTTTAACCTCTGCTCAAGTGTCGACCACAAGCAAGCAATATGCGCTCGTCTCCCTGGCCAAGTTGAGCACGCGCCTGCAGCAATGCGTGGAGTAAGTATCTAATCTCCAACTCTTCAGCCCTGGCCATCGGCTAATAATAGTCTTGCTCCATTGCAGAGAAATCCAGGCATTGATAACCTCGTTTGGCAGCCATCTAAATGTGGATCTGCAGCAGCGTGGTGTAGAGTTTACGCAGCTCTTTGGCAGCTATAAGCACCTGCGTCCGCCGCTACTGGAAAAGATGCCCGCCATGCAGATAAGTCGCATTAGTTCACAGAATGGCGAAAGCGGCGGCTCTTTCGATGACAACAGTCCGGATGTCATCGAGAATGGGGTCGAGCTTGGCGGCAGTAGTACGCATCCTTTAATCGAAAGCAATATGAATACAATGGGTGACAATACGGTAAGTTACCAGACAATATACACTATCGAGCATCAAAATAAACCTATATCTAATTTTATAGAATATCCTATTGGACTTATTGGGTAGCACGGACTTGTCGGCGGGTGCCAGCGACTTGGCTATGGCCACAGATTTATCAAATTCGGTGCATAAAAAGAACACACGCAATGCAAACAACGATGCGACAGTGTCCAACAATCAGGATCTGCTTGATTTGCTCGACTTGGACATGTCGGCGCCAACCACAACGCCCGTCATGGGCATCAATATGGCTGCTGATCCTAGCAGCGCCGCCAACATGAACACTATGCTCGGTGGCCTCGATCTGAGCGGCTTTGGTGGTGGCATCGATGCTATGCCCAACAGCATACCTACAAACGGCAATGATCTGGCGAGCATGCTGGGACGCCTAAATGTTGCCGGTGGTGCGCCAGTCCATGCACTGGCGCCGCTTGGCAGCGATGTCAACAGCAGCAGCCTGCTGGGTGAACTGAATCCCACGGCGGCATCCAATAATGTGACAGTGGTATATGATTGTAAAGTTAGCCCTTACGCTTCGCATGTTAATCTAAAAATTTCTTGGATTGTAGCCTCCACAGGGTCCGAAGCTAACGGCCCTGGACAAGAATGGACTGCTAGTGCAGCTGGTGCCGGTGCCGGGCAGTGACTGCATGAAGATCTTTATGACAACCACAAATAGCTCAGACAATACATTGGAGCAGTATGTGCTGCAGGTGTGTAGACTTATTGATTACCTGCTTATAAGATTGCCACTAATTTGTTTTACGTGTTTAAAAACAGGCGGCGGTGCAAAAGAGTTTTAAACTGCAAATGCTGACGCCGTCGGGCTCTGTGCTGCCTCCAGGTGGCGTCATTACGCAGGAAATGCGCGTTGTGGCTACGTCCAATGTAAGTAGCTCCACTAGCTTAACTTAGTGTACAACCAGGATTTGGATATTCTTTTAAGTTTAGATATACAGTTGACTGCCTTATAGCTAATATAGCTTTGATTCTATCCTTCGCCGATTTGCTCTCACAATGTTTTTACTCTATGAGAATCGCAAAGAAGGGCGACTTTGCACGAAGAACAAAGCACAATGAAGTTGGCTTTGAACAAATGTTAACGAACGTACATATTCAGAGCACTCTTAGACTCATGAGTTTACATGCAAATAGCAACATATATTAGCCTTTACGAGGTTTACTATGCCCCATACATTATTAATCTTGGACTACTACATTTTAGACCTAATACGATCGGTAGAAAAATTAAGGTTTTGGGCAAAGCAATTCCGAGCCTGTAAGGGCATTGTATTTTCGGCGTGCCGACGATAACTTTTTTCTTCTTTTTTTATATCTAATTGATTTTAATGCTGCTGCTTCTTTCTCTATTCCACAGGCTGTACTGCGCATGCGTCTGCGCATTCAGTACACGCTCGATGGCCAGCAACTAGTGGAGCAGACGGAGGTTAGCGGCTTTCCGGAACAGCAGCCGGCGCACGAGTAAATGTGTTTTAAAGCAAGCGTCTAAGCTTAAAGTCTAAAGACAACACACACAGACACACCCACACACATACCGAGCACAGCTAAATACAGAGGTTGCCACACGCATATACTGTAAAATAAAATGAAAAACACCTACAAACACACACAAACACACAAACACACACATACATACACTCATATAAAAAGAGACCCAGCTGAAAGTCCGTGTGCAGGAAAATGGAAAATAGAAGCATTGCACAGCGATGCCAGACTGTCGCAACGAACGGTGGACATGTGTGCGCTTTAAAACAAGAACAACAACTAAATTGCAAAACCATAATTTATATATATATATATTTATATGTAAACCTATATGCCCATATGATTTTTGTGAGAACATCTTTGATTAATGTCCGCGTTGATAACTATTATTAATATTATTATTATGAATATGATTTGCCTTCATGTGTGTGTACATGTTTTTTGTGTAAAAGACAACAACATTCAGTTTTAATGTAAGACAATAAAGTCATTTAAAAGCGTCAAGCTACATTATATAGCCACAACACTAAATTGTAAATTGCAACAATTAACAATAGCAGGAAATGTATTTTGTTATGCCATAACAAAACAACAAATCAAACAAAAAAAAAAACACTCAAAAAACGCAACTAGAAATGTGACAAATTGTGTATAGCAAAAAAAAAAACGCAGCGCATTTATTCAAGCTTAGCATTTGCCGATTAAAAACAGCAGTATATCGATAATGTCAATCGATCGTTACACACGTTCGTCTATCGATTGAGATTGCAGACATCGCAGTTATTATTATTATTATTCTAATATATAAAAAGAAAAAAAAAACATAATTTGTTATACTTATGTATGTATGTAATATGTATTAATATATTATTATTATTATTTTTTTTTTTTTTTTTTTTGATTGAAACTAATTAAGGCTTCAGACACGCGTGACTGGCAGCGTGCAGGCACAATTCTCAGGATTAACCTGCACTCTGTGACGTCACAAAATGGCCGGTGACACACACACACACACACATACACAACACAGAGAGTTACAAGCGAGCGCAGTGTTGGAAGCCGGCACATTAGCTCAGCACACCGTGTGGCCTACAATTTCCACAACCTATCACTCGATAAATTGTTATTTCCTGTGCGCACGTACTTAAAAACGATTCGACAGGCAACTGCAAAAGCAAATAAGAAACTGCAACAGCAGACAGCACTGTGGAAAACTAGATAATTATAATATACATATTAATAAATTTAACAAAATATATATGACTAAAAACAAAACAAAAAAAAAAAAAAAAACGAAAAACAACAACAACAACAACTATTTAGTAACTGGTAAAACTTAGTTTGCGGGTCAATACGCATTATGTTTAATATTTGGGGGAGGGGGTTTAATTAAAAAAGAAAATCCAGATTTATGTACTATTATTATAATGTATGTATAATTATACAACAATTATAAATATGTCTCGCAGCAAGAATGAGTAAAACAACAACAGCAACAACAACTAATAATAATAATACAAAAACAACATTAACATATTGTACAATATCGTATATAAATATATATCTATTTTTTTTTGTATTCATTCAACAATTTTGAGCTGAAATAAACGCCGACACTTTGTTTTATCAGAAGCCAGAAGACAGTCGCCCGTTTTGCGCTTCTTTCAACAATTCTGCAAGCGATTCTAAAAAAAAATTCACGAAACTTTTTTGCTGCCGTGACTCAAGAGCTAAACATATTTATGATCCATATAATACATGCCATACATTTGAATGTAGAATGTGTAAAATTTGTCGTACTGTTGCCTTTCAGATTTTTCAAAACAATTAACATAAATCGAAGTTAACGTGTTTTAAAACTCTTGAAAAAAAAAACAAAAAAATATATATATCCAAATTTCTATAAGCAGAACAGCGGAACAGAGCCGAACAGAAGAAATGCCGAAACTGCGGGCCCTAAAAAGTATGCTATACTAACCGGATATTGAGTATCAGCTTGGCCGCATTCCAATTAACCGTTTCGCTTCGAAAATGTTTCCATAACACAAACTCTTATCTAGATTCCCCGAACATGTTCTCCAGGCGCTGTGCCTACCCAGCTAATTGGCCACAAGTATAGCCGACTTATGCGAACTGGCTGGCTGGCGTCAGTTTTGGGATGGTTCTTCAGATTCGAACCGCAGTTTTGGCCAACAGTAAGTATTTTATTCAAGATTTTTTATTTAACGCTTTTCTTTTTACTCTACAATATAAGAAATAATTTTTTTTTTGATTTGTTTTTGTGTTTTTTTTTTTCTTCATTTTCAGCACGTGTTTTCGAAAGTATTTAGTTTGCGAACAGGAATATAACAATCCATCACTTGGCGTAAAGTTCTTTCAATAACATTAGTCTGCCATATATATACAGAAGTATATATATATATATATATATGTGGGGCATAATTACATAACAAGAATAAACGATAACTATTTGGGGGAGAGCCTAACTCTTAACTAAATAACAATTTCATTTGAATTCAAACTATGAGCCATTGGGATTATCGACTCCGTCGCCCTTTGGCTGCTTGCACACATCGCACAGCTTCTCCTCGGGCTTCAGATTCCATAGCAAGGCTGCACAGAACTTGGCACAGTCCATTTTGCCCGTTCCATCGGTGTCCACGGCGTCAATCATGCGCTGCACATCCTCCTCGCTGTTCTCATAGCCAAATACGCGCATCATTCCGCGCAACTCGCTGGCGGTCAGGAGTCCACTTCCGTCCACGTCCAATATGGCAAATGTATTGCACATTTCCGCCTTTTTGGCTTTGCTCAACTTGTCCATTTGGTAGGTTGTCGTTTTATTTTTTATTTTCCTCTTTTTTTTTTTTTTTTGTATTTTTTCTTTTATTTTCAAATCAAATAATCTCTCACGCAAAAGAAAATTTTATATAAATTACCGAAAAATATATATATATATTTATTATTTTACTGTTGTGTCTGTTGTCGATCTGTTCCGTTTGTAAGAAATATATTGACTGGCCCAGTTACCTAGACTTAGGCCTACGAGGCTACGAGTACTTCGACGCCTACTGAGCTGCTCTACCAAATCGAATAGCATGTATTTTTCTTAATTATTCAACAAGTCAACATTCTTGGCTCAAGTTAACATATTTGTTGATGGTCGAAGATTCAATTCAAACCTACGGAGCTTACAACAAGTTGCAGCTCGAACCGATGACTCGCCTAGGATTCGACTCTCCACATCTATGAGCCCTGGGCTCTATCTCTGATCCTCCCAATTCCGCTCATCATCAATTATAATAACTATAAAAGAACATTTTCAAATATCAAAAAAAAAATGCCCTACTCTGCGATTCTCACGATTTCAAGTCGGCTCTACAGATGTTTAAAAAAGTTTCTGGTCCTATTATACCAATAGATGGCAATCAAATAAGCTTTTGGGTAAGTGCCAGACATACATATAGACAATGTCCGTCCGATATTGAAATCCTGTTCCTGCAAATCAATCAAATGAATAATAATTAATATTAAAATATAAGGCTATAATAACTATGAAGTATAAGGCCTAGATCAGACAGAGTTCTAAAAGTTAAATTTTCCACTATATATTTGACAGTAGCTGCTAAATTGAAAAGTCAAATGATAAACGATAAATGATAATGAATGCGAAAAGCATTCGAAACTTTTCACTGACAGAACTGTTGCCAGTACTTATCATAGATTAACTAACGTATACTTAATAAGCCGCCTGTCGAGCAACATCCGCCTGATGTGATTAGTCACAGTGATTCGATATTGTCAGCTGGAGAAAAGGAATCACTCATTTGGGCTCAAGTGTGGCGCGGTGACTGGGAATGCTGTCGCTGGCAAATGCTTGAGAAGATTAACAATGACACATGCCCTTAATATACCAAAAGCCCAATCTGATTGTCTTTTAATAAGACAAGCCCGAAAAATCAAGTGTAACGCAAAGCGAATTAGATGAAATCTCTCAGATATAACAACAATGCGGCCCCGCATCAACATGTTACCCGCCCGTCACAGCTGTCAATTGCAACGGCAGCACCAGCAGCAGCAGCAGCAGCAGCAGCAGCGGCAGCGACAGCAAGCGTAGCTAGCCAAGTATCAGCTCAGCGTCATCTCCATATCTGCACAGACAGCTGTGACGGGGCAGAACTTTTACAGCTCTTCGGGCTGCCAGCTGTCGTCGGCTAACGTCGTCGTCGTCGTCAGCGCTCGCGCCTACTCCGCGTAACCTTTGGTAAGGTTAAATGTGAGCACAGCGCCCGCGAATTGTGCCACGCCAAGAGCAGCAGCAGCAGCGGTAGCAACAGCATCAAGAGCAAGGCAAAAGGCAAGGCAAGGCTTCATTGTTGTTGCTGTCGTTGCCTGTTTCCTGCCCATTGTGTCTGTGTGTGCGTGTGTCAGTGTGTGTGTGTGTGTGTGTGAGCGAGCGAGCGAGGCGAGCCAAAGCGCCGACGCACTGGCACTGGGCTGTACTGGTATTTTGGATTTGGATATGTTTTATCCTTTGCATCGAACCTAGCGCTGACTTCGCAGCCTCGAACATGTTTGGCCTTGTCACGTGCAACCTGGCCAGACACAGCGACGTGCTCGGTGTGTGCGTCTGTGTGGGTGTGTTTGTTTGCGGCACAGCAACTGCTGGCTATAAACAGCATAAGCATCTCTATGTGCGCTATATACGTACTTTATGTACACATACATATACATGTTTATATGTATAGATATGTGTGGGCTTGCGTGTATGTGTGTATGTATGTGTGCATCTATGGCAGCGCGGCTGTGTGTTGTATATCAATCGCCCTTTGGGCGGCTGCCTGTTCCCGACCGCGCACACACCCCCTACCCCCGCACGCCGCCCTAGCACTTCAGTCAGCCAAACACCTACTACGCCCGCCGCCCCTTGCACACCCACTACCGCTCTCTGACAGCGCCGCTGGCGTTGAGAGCGGCAGCAAAAACAAAAACAGCACAAAACAAAAAAAAACACACACACACAAAATGAATGGAAAAAAAAAAGAAGTAATTTTGTGCAACGATGCGACCCTTGGCCAAAAATTGTAATGAGAAACCTTTTACGGCACAAACACATGCTCGCTTTTTGTCTTCTTGTGCTGCTTCTTCTTGCTCATCCGTTGCGGCTGCGGCTGCTGCTGCTGCTGCTTCTTCTTCTTGTTGTTATTCGCCTTTTACTCACCTCCCACCACTTCAGTTATCCGTGTAGTGTTTCTAGCATTTCGCTTGTTTTGAGTTTTGTAGTCTAATTTTATTTTTTGATGTTGCTTTTCTGCAGCTTCTTCTCTTGCTGTTTTTTTTTTTTGCCTTTGTCTACTTAAAGTTAATAATTTGTGTTGTTATTGTAATACAATATGGTTTGTAGGTACGCGCTATATGCTTTTCGGTTCAAGTTGAATTTTCATCTGTTTTCAATTTATATATGTATATACATATACATATATATATATATATATGTATGTATGTGTATTTTAATATCAGCTATGTTTGAAGAAATGAGTAAAACACACAAAATCAACAAGAACGTAAACATAAATGAAATAAAGCTGTTCATTTGCACTGTGGAGCATTGCTTCCTCTTGCCTTCCGTTATATATATATACATATATTTTTATATTGCTTTGTTTTGCTTTAGCAGGTGGCTGCCGGGCCAATTGAGATGGAGAGCAGGAGTGCCCGAGGGGCATGGAATATCAAGCATCAGGCATCGAATTGCCCATAACATTGTAATTGCTTTTTGATAAATGAAGCACGCGCTGCACAGCTGACGGCAACAACAACAACAACAACAACAACAACAACAACAACAAGGAACAACGGCAACTAGAACAAACAAACAAGCAGCAGCAGCAGCAGCAGCAGCAGCGGAAGCAGCGCCAGCGCAAATGAGAGTAAAATCTAAAAGGCATTGAGGCTGTGTCGCATAAAACGACTCACTCAAGTGTTGCGCCCCAGAGTCAGGGCCGGAGCTGGGGCCGGGGCCGGGGCGGGGGCCACGCACTCGGCAAGACAATTTAAAATGTTGAAAAATGCTCAGCTAATTGGCAGTTGACAGCGTTGAGAGCATGGGAATGGGAATTGTATGAGTTAGCTCGACAGAAGTGACGGTAGGGCGCGGAGGCGGCTGTAGCGGGTTGGGGTGGGGGGGGGCTATATAAATTTAATTTGGTTTATAAAAAGTGCTTGAGAACGAGTAGAATAGAAAGAGACCCAGCTGAAAGCCAAGTGGCCAGCCGACCAACAAATGCCAGCCCACAAATGCCACAGGCGAGTGCGAGCGAGCGAGCGGGAGAGAGAGTGGGTGGGTGGGTGGGTGGATGGGGGCAGGCAACCTCTGGGCGCGCTCATGTAGGTGAAGCCAACCCCGTTAGCTAACTCCAAATGGAACTTGAGATAATGCAACTTGAGATTTGTCTTGTTTAGTGTGTGGGTGCGCCCCCCCGCTTGTTTGGGGGTAAGCCAACACCCCCCCCCCCCCCCCCCTCCTCGCTCGCTCTTTTTGTATTGAAATTCAAAACAAATCCTCAAGTGGAAAAATCTGTAACGATGTTGGGGCTTAGGTAACGGCAACTCAAGATAAAAAAAAAAAAAAAACAAAAATGGGGGGAAAAAGAAAAAGTGTTACATTGTAAAAGAAATCATGTAATTGCATCGAGATATGAAGAGCTGCTCGAGTTGAGCTTAGAGAATGCTCGGCATGCTCCGAAAATATATATGTATGTGGACATGGCACACTTGTACAAATAGAAGATCGTTTCGATGTCTGGAAAACCAAAGGGAAACATAGATAAATCCATTAGGAAATCTCTTAAAGACTACAGATTAGCAGGCAATTAAAGAAATCTTGTCACAACTTTGAGTTTACTTTACCGAGGCAAAGTTGTTGGGTTAAATAAACAAGTTTCCAAAAAGCTAAAGTGGGCCAGAATTATTCATGAACAAATTTATGGCAAACGATTCCAAAAAAAAAAAAAAAAAAAAAAAAAAACAACAAGGAGTAGAAGTTGACGAAGATGCAGGAGATGGAGAAGAAACCCCATACAAATACATAAATGTAAATGTTGCAACACAATAAGCGGGGCGGCGATGTCGGTGTCGAATCCCGGCTAGCATAACTAGGTGGAACCCAACGAGTAAGCAAGCCAATTGGATAAAGGACAACGCCACGCCATCAACAAACGGTTGGGCTTCCATGGAGCCGGGCCGGGCGGCGGAGCGGGTTGGCGGAGCGGGCAACACATGCACACCCCCGACAAAAGCTGGTTTTTTTTTTTTCGTCTTTTTTTATCGTTGGCATATTTTGCGGCTCCCAATTTATATGGTAAGTGGTTATCCATTTTGTTTTTATCAACATCCAAAGCACAAAAATCGATGAGTTTAGTTGGAAAGTATATATGCATATATATATATATGTAGATATATGGATATATATGTATGGATATTCCCATGCCAACGCCAGCAAATAAAACGCAGAATGCGCTCCAATAACAAATCAAACTATATTTGCATAAACAAACCAAAATAATATTATTATAAACAATCTTTTCATACTTTTCAAAAAAAAAAAAAACATAAATAAATAGTTAGAAAAAATGCTGAACTTAAAAACTATTCACTAGAATAATTAAAACTGATGTCCAATGTGGCTGATGAGTCAGGAAATATATTGTACTTTATGCTATATATATATATATATATATACATATATATAATTAAGTTTTACACGTTAGGTTACTATAAAAAAATATATTTCAATTTATTATTTTCACTTAACGGCTACTTTTGTTGAGTACATTCAGATTTGCTTCCCGAATAAGAACTGATTTATCTAACTGTTGCGGTCGCTTAGCAAACTTCGCTTTGAGAGAGTTTGAGTCAAAATTGAGTGAAGTTTGAGCTGCGTCAGCAATTATGCGTGGGATAGTACTCTGATGGGAACATTGACAGTGGCGTGATATTTAGGGTGAATTGTTTATGTCTACCAAAGGGGGACAGTTTGATCTTGACCAATGTCGATGTTATCACCAGGCTCTTTGTTTACAATATTAGAAATGTTTATAATTGTGCTTATGCTTATGTGCTAAGTTATGTTAAAGGGTGGGTGCGACTATGGATATGTCACTCCCCCAACCATTAGAAAAGTGCCTGTCCTCAGGTGTTTAAGTTTGGATATAGTGTAACATTTTCTTCTTTTACAATTGGTATATCTCCTATTATTGTAGGTGTTTCTTCTACTTTGGGTTTTTTATATTTTATAATTAATTTCTTAGGTATGCTTTTGAACTTATATGTCAAATACAGTGTTAAACTTATTAATATGATTACAAATATGGTTATTGTAATTATCTGGAATACATTGTTAAATTTTGTATGTGCATTTATAATTTGTTTCGTTTGTACAAACGAAAGTGGTTCTAATTTTATAACATCATTGCTTACGTAAATGCTTTGAGTATAATCTAACATATTGTTTGAAATTGAAATTTCATTAATTTGCAATGAACAATTAAAGATTTTTATTATATTGTTTCCTTCTATTGTTATTTCGTTATTTATACAATTATGGTTTAATATAGTTTTTGGTAAATTCCAAGTTAAAATTATATTTGGTTCTATGTAGTTGATTTGAAAATTTTGCAAAATTTTAGTATAACTACATTCTGATGTTATTTGGTTTAAAATTCCTGTTAAACATTCATTATTAATTAATTTTTTTGTTTCTCTGCTATAAACTTTTTTATCTTGGGTAAAATATTTTTCATGAGCTATTTCTGTCAAAATATTATTATTTTCATCCGGGTATGGAATTATTTCGAATACCGGGCTTTTTATTATTTCTCGAGGAATATGGGATATTATCAGTATTTCGTTTGTATCTGATTTAAACCAAGTGGAAGTTTTTGTATTCAACAATTTCTCAGAATTAACATGCAACAAATAGTCATGTTTTAGTAATTTTGGGTTAAAAATTCCTAATCTTGTGAGCTGCATTCCCATCTCAATGTCTTCTATATATTCTGTAAAGTGTTGTAAGTTAAATATAAGGATATCTAATTTCTTTCCTTTTTGTTTCTCTTGATCTAGTTCGTTCATGATTTCTATTCCTTTGTTTATAGCTTCTATTATGTAATTTAATTCGTTAACCTGAACGCTGTTTTCTGCTAAGTTGCTTATTTTTTGTTCAATTTCTGCTTTGTCTTCTTGATCTAATGTTCCAAATAAGTATTTATATGCTGTTCCTACTATGTTAACTAAACCTCTTTTGCTGCGTTTGGCTATTTTTAAGCCGTTTATTTCTCTGTTTAATTTTTCTACTAGGTATTCGATTTGTATAAGGTTATTGAATTCTTTACTTTGTTCAATTAAATTGTTAAAAGTTTCTTCGGTTTTTGTTATATTAACCGTTAAACAGTGGAATTCGTAATCTGTCGGAATGTCTATGGTTCCTGTTTTAAATATGAGATATCCGTTATGGGCTTTGATAGGATTAATTTCAATACTCTGTGCATTTATATAGTTTACAGTTATTGATAGTAATATTATAATAATTAATTTAAGCTGGTGCTTGTATGTTTTGATCGCTGTCTGTTGTTGACCTGTAATTGTTATATTTGCTTTGATTAGTCTTCTTTTTCTTTTTGAATTTGGTTTTGTAATGTGTTATTTTCCTGCCTCTGTTAGTTTCCTCAAAATGTTTGTCGTCGATTTGTCTTAGTTCTCCTGTTTTCTTGAACGGGGTTGTCGTCTTTGATTTAACTAACGGTGAGTGTTTGTATCTAGTGTCAATTTCATAATTTGTTCGTTTTTTGTTGAGATTATTTATTAGTTTTTCTTTATTAGCTTGAGTGTCATACTCTGGTGTACCTGCATATATGAATATGTCCGCTGGTGTTCTGTTAGTCGTTTTGTGCTTTGTTTTATGATTGTACGTGTAGAGTATAGTTTCAAATTTTGTAAGTTTATTTTCGACGTCTGAGTCGCTGTTAATGATTCTTAGTTTTTCGTTAACTGTCTTATGAAATCGTTCTACGTCGGATATACCATTTTTACTAGTGGTTATATTAATATTTACTGCTTCTGATTTTAGCCATAATTGTAAAGCTGTGCACATAAAAGCTGAGTCTTTGTCTGCCTTTATTTCGATGGGTTTACCCATTTGGTTGAACACTTGTAATATAGCTCGTTTGGTTTCTAGCCAGTCTCTACTTTTTATTTCTATTAATGATGCAAATTTTGAATAGATATCAATGCAAGATAAAAATTGTTTATCTCCTACTATGTAAAAATCCATTACATATTTTTCTCGGATATTAGCGATTTCCGGAGTTATTTCGAAAGTTAATTTTGTATCTCTGTGTTCTGTTTTTGCGATGTTGCAAATCTCACATTCATTTATTAGATTTTGAATTAAATTTTGATAATCTGGGAAATAGTGGGTTTCTTTGAACCAATTGATAGTTTTTTCAATTCCTGGGTGTAATAATTCTTTGTGCTTTTTTAATATTAATTCTTTGAATTCTGCGTATGTTTGAAGGTCTATTAATTTTGTACTAGTTTTCATTGCCTTTGTTGAATTATTCGGACTTATTATTTCTAAGTAGGCTTCTTGAAAAATTGGAAAATCTGCTTCGTTGTGGAAGTATAGCACACTTTTCTTTGTGCATAAGTATTCTTTTATTAATTCTTTGGCATGCGTATTAGTCATGTCTTTGTACGTAATTTTTATGTTGGTTTTGTGAAAGTAATTCGTAACTTTTGTTTCGTTCTCGGTTCCTTTTTCAAATTCTATTTGTCGATTATAATAATTAAGTGGTCTTTCTGTGATTTGTAAATGGTTACTGTTGTCTTCTTGAGCACTATGTATTGTTGCTCTTGTGCTAATTGTATCTTCGCCTAAGAAGTTTTCGTTTAATTGAATTCTGGACAGAGCATCTGCCACATAATTTTCTTTTCCTGGGACGTATTTAATTTGGAAATCAAACTCATTTAGCTTGATCTTCCACCTTTGTAATTTCATGTTAGGTTCTTTCATATTATTTAACCAGACGAGTGGTCTGTGATCACTAAGGATTTGAAATTGTCGACCAAAAAGATAGGACCTAAAGTATTTAGTGGCCCAAACGATTGCTAATAATTCTTTTTCAATCGTTGAATAATTTAACTCATGCTCGTTGAGAGTTCTACTTGCATAGCATATAGGCTTATGCTCTTGCGAAAGGACGGCCCCTATTGCCATATTACTTGCGTCTGTAGTTAATGAAAATGGTTTTTCGAAGTTAGGGTATATTAAAATTGGGTCGGATGTTATGAGTACTTTTAGCTTTTCAAACGCTAGTTCGTAGTCTCTGTCTTTTATATTGATTTTTGCTCCCTTTTTTAATTTAAGTGTTAATGGTTTTACTATATTAGCGAAATTTGGTATAAATTTCCTATAGAAACCACATAATCCTAGAAATGATTTAATTTCTTTTGGGGTTTTTGGAATTGGGAATTTGACAATTGCTTGTATCTTGTTGGGATTTGGTTTTATACCCTCAGTTGTGATGATGTGACCGAGAAATTCAGTTTCTTTTCTCATAAACTCGCATTTATCCAACTGTAGTTTTAAGTTAGCTTCTCTAAGCTTCTTAAATACCTTTTGTAGCGACAAAATGTGTTCCTCCAATGAAGTGGAAAAAATAATAATGTCGTCTAAGTAGACCAGACAATCTTTAAAAATTAAATCTTCTAAGAGATTGTTCATACAACGTTGGAACGTTGCAGGTGCATTCTTAAGACCAAATGGCATGCGAGTGTACTCGTAATGGCCATGTTTAGTCGAAAATGCGGTCTTGGGTATTGAACCAGGATCCATTTGGATTTGGTGGAAGCCTTTGGCTAGATCAATGGTTGTGAAATATTGACATTTTCCAAGTTTGTCTAATATTTCATCCATGATCGGGATAGGGTATTTATCATTAATAGTTAGTTCATTGAGATTGCGGTAATCTATGACTAACCGGAACTTTTGCTTTCCAGATGCATCGTTTTTCTTTGGAACGATTATTACTGGTGAGCAGTAAGGGGATTTGGATTTACGTATGATATTTTGTTTTATCATATCGCTTATTTGTTTATTTACTTCCTCATCGTATATTTGAGGATATTTGTATGGACGCTTGTAAATTGGGTCCTCATGTTTTGTTAGAATTTTGTGTTTAATTGTACTAGTGAAAGTCAAATTGTCACCTTCATGGTACTGGATATCACGAAATTCATGTAAAACTTTTTTTATTTTTTCTTTTTCTTCTGAGTTTAGGTGCTCTAGCCTAAACTCATTGTTTTCTATTAATTCATTATTAATAGCGAAGTTAAATGGTCTGTCCTCTGTTGAGGGTGGATCAAGGCACTCTTGTGCGGTCATGTCCTCTTCGACCTCTTCGTCGTTATATCTAAAACAAAAGTTAAATTCTCCTAAGGTTACGGATCCTTGTGCATAGTCTATTTTTGCTTGACATGCCTCAAGGTATTCTCTCCCAATCAGAACATCATAATGCTCTGAGAAGTCGTGAATATAGAATTTTTGTTTGCTCGGACAAATTTTGCTTGCTCCTAATCGTATACTTTGTTTTAATTCAATAACACCATTTATGGTGTGAACCTTTAATGTTTCGTTGTAAACTGGAAAATTTAAGCGGTTTGTTTTCATTAGATTTATGGTTGAACCTGTGTCGATGACACATTTTAGAACTTCGTCATTCATAATCAATTTTATGAATGGATTTCTTCTGTTTGTTCCGAGGCTTGCTGATGAAAATTTTCGGATGTATCCATTTTCATCTGCCCACTGTTACTATCTCTTTGACGTTTAGTCGGAGGGTTTGGTGCATTCAAGCGTGAATGGGACTGATTTTGGTAGTTTAAGGGATTTTGGTATCTACCTTGACTTAATTTCTGTTGGAACTCGTGGTGAGCTTTCTGATTGTCTTCGGACTTATTATGCTGTTTATTTTGTGCGTGATAACTCTGATTCGTGTTGGAATAGCCACTTGAAATGGTGGTTGGGTTAGCATTTTGCTGATAATTTCCCATGTTCCTACGATTGTTATTTGGATTTCCCTGAACATTATTATTTTTAGGTTTTTCAGTAACGCTATTTTCATATAATCCCTCTCTTTGAGCTACTTGCTTTAGTTTTTGTGTCGACGTAATGTCGTGTCTGGCTAACATCATGAAAAGCCTATCTGGTAATTTTTTTGTAATAACATCTTTGATTGTGTTATTCATAGCATTTGTATAAAGGGTTGTATTGCTAGGTATATTTTCTAGTGCTAACTTATTTAAAATAACAAAAGATTTATTCTCGAGCTCCTCGATGAACTTACGGACGTTTCCTTGGTAATTCGTGTTGTATAAGCGTCGAAGGAGTTCTTCAAATGGTGTCTGCACTTTGTATTCTTCAATCAATGCGTTTCTCAGCTCCTGCCAAGTGTTGGCTGCTGTCCTTTGTGATATTCTCTGAGCATCTCCTGTGACTTGCAATTCGATGGCTCCGTATAAGATGCTATGTTGTCTAACATCTCGGGTTGGATACAGGTGTAGGATGTAATCTATCCTTTTAATGAAGGCGTTTAGTTGATCCGTTGATCCGTCAAAGCTTGGCACCTGTCTAAGTTGTGAAAGGGCCTGGTTGAGGTGTTGTTCTGATAATTCCATTGTCATCTTGGTGTAATACACTTTTTTTTGAATAGTTTTGAGTTTGTAGGTTTGAACTTTATTGTTCTTTGATTTTGCACTTTTATTTTAAGTTAAAGTTTGTGATGGATTATTGTGCAAATGTTTTTTTTTTTTTTTTTGTGTGTGTGTCTTAAAAAGACTCAGTAATAACGTATTGCAGGGATCAAACGATATGCAAAGCCAGTCGTTATTAACTGTAGTAGCTTTATTGCCCAAAGGGTCAATATTATTAAGCTACTAATGACCCGAAGGTTCTTGTGCGGATACGTATTCGAGAAAATTTTTATTACACTCCGACAACACTTTCGGTCGCGATTGTGCGTTAGATCTGGGAATTAATTATCCTTTAGCGATCTTTAATTTTTCCCGACGTATCCTACCGGCTGCGCCAATTAAGTTTTACACGTTAGGTTACTATAAAAAAATATATTTCAATTTATTATTTTCACTTAACGGCTACTTTTGTTGAGTACATTCAGATTTGCTTCCCGAATAAGAACTGATTTATCTAACTGTTGCGGTCGCTTAGCAAACTTCGCTTTGAGAGAGTTTGAGTCAAAATTGAGTGAAGTTTGAGCTGCGTCAGCAATTATGCGTGGGATAGTACTCTGATGGGAACATTGACAGTGGCGTGATATTTAGGGTGAATTGTTTATGTCTACCAAAGGGGGACAGTTTGATCTTGACCAATGTCGATGTTATCACCAGGCTCTTTGTTTACAATATTAGAAATGTTTATAATTGTGCTTATGCTTATGTGCTAAGTTATGTTAAAGGGTGGGTGCGACTATGGATATGTCACTATATATACATATATATATATATAATGTATATGTTTATGTTAGTAATTTCGGTGCGCACCGAATTTTGTATGCTCTTTTCCGGCTAATCAGTTGACTTTGATTTATATGTATATGTTTATTGACAAGTTGTAGCTACGTTTAGTTGAGCCTATTGAGCTTCTACTTTTAGTCAACAGCAACAACAACAACAACAAAAATACAAAAAAAAAAACGGTGAGTAAACAAAATGTTAGCACATAAACTAGCTGGCAAAAACAACTGCAAGTTGGTCCGATTTTGAAAAGCAATCAGCAGTTGCTAGCCATAGATAAAATATATACTACATCTATATATTTATAATTAGATCAGACAAACAGATATTTATATTAAACAAGTGTCGATTGCTTAGCCTCTGCTGCTCTCTACTGCTGCTTAAACTATATAGGAAACTTTGACCTGGAAAAGAGCTGGATAGAAAACAAATAAATAATTATATATATATATATATGCAATATATATGTATGTATATATTATAAACAAATGCTCGCAATGACACTTAAATATTTACAGGCATTTTGCGTAGCGAAGCTTTCTTTTCTTTTCTTAAACTTTTCGTGTTTTGTTGTTGTTGTTTTTCTTGTTGACACGCTCAAGTACTTAATTGATTTTCATTTTGTATATATATTTAGTTTACGTTTTGCTTTGAATTTGTAATGCATTTTAGCTAGTTATACATATTAAAATAAAAAAAAAAAAATTTTTTTTTTTTTTGAAAAATATTCCATTTTGATTTTAGTTAAATTTGAGTTTTGTTATGATTTTATTTAAAGTGTTTTTGCTTTTGTATTTTTCTTGCATATATTATATAGACGACGAATTGAAAACGGCATGCGATCTTTAAGTTTGATTTTGTATTTGTTGTTTTTATTTATTTTTATTTTTATTTTATTTTTTAGGTTTTTTTTTTTTTTTTTATTTTGAAATATTTGTTTTGTTCATTTGAGTTTTGAAAAAGCGACGCGACGAGCAAAAAATTGTATGTTGCATAAAAATTTGTAGCAATTTGTTGCATTTAGTTTGGTGTATTTAGTTGGTTGGCCGAGGCCCCTAGATTATGTCTAAATACGCGTTTGTATATAGCATATGCAATATGTATATATAACTATGATATATGTATGTATATAGTGTACGCGTTAATGTATATAGGTATTACATTTATCCATATATATATATATATATATATATATATATATATATATATATATATATATATATATACATAAATGTATTTATGACTGTTTTGTTTTTGGCCTAAACACTAAAAAGGTAAAACTTAAACATACGATTGAGCGAACTTCTTTTATCTTTTCTCCTTTCTTATGCTTTTTGGACTTGATGTAAGATACTTGTTTCGATAACTACATATGATTTAATACGTATATGTATGTTGATGTATATGATGTAGTTGTTGTAGGTTACATATATGTTGTGCGTGTGTGTGTGTGTTTGTGTGTGTGTGTGTGTGTGTGGGTGTGTTGTCTATGCTATGTACAATTTGGGTGCAGAATATCACATAGTCAGACATATACGACTACAAGTTCTCTTTTCTTCCTATTTTTTTTTTTTTGTTTTGTTTTGTTTAGTTACTTTTCAGTTTTGTATTTTCTTTGCTTTTTAACCGCCTACACATGCAGCGTGGAGTTGTCCATGGAGAGCCGCGAGCGACGTCCGCTTAGCAGCGAGGCGGTGTCCGCATCCCCATCAGACGCCCGCTTGCGCTGTGGACGCAGAAACAGGAACATGACCAACAGTGCCAGGAAGAAAGCCAACGCACCAAATGCCGGATACACAACGCCGCTCAACTGACTGGCCGTGGGCAGCGCACTGATTATGTACACACGGTCCGTGGGTCGAGAACGCTGTAAAATTGTTGTTGGTATTGTTGTTGTTGTTGCTGCTGCGGCTGCGGCTGCTGTTGTTGTTGTAATTGTTGTAACTGGTGCTGTCACGGGCATAAGGGGCAACAAGCTTGGATTTGTCCAAGAATTGGCTGCCGCTGCCGCCGACAGCAGCTGATGTGTGTCCACATTGAGCTTCAGTGAGCGACGCATCAGGCCCGTTAGCTGCGAAACAGTATGGATGACAATTTGGACGCGGTCAAAGCGTTAGCTGGACTGGCTTACCTTATGCTTACAGGTCACCTGTATGTTGTAGACCGTATCCGGCCAGAGTGATAGTTCGGCGCGTGCAGTGTCTGTTAGCAGGTTGCCCATGAGGCCGCCGCCGGATACCTCCCAGGTGATCAGGCATTGACGGGATGCGTTCGCAATCAACTCGTCCCAACCGATGTCGGTCAGCACCAGAGCACCCTGACGCTGGGCGTGGTGTACGCGCAGCTCAAAGGGCGCCAATTGCCTTTGGCAGTTTTGCCAGCACTATCGTTGGTAAGCACGGATTAAGATAGGATAGTTAGCATTTGGAACAGGGCATTCGGATAGCATCATTAAATACATACTATAGGGCATATAACCGCTTTATGCGCTAAGAGTCACAAATGCGGCGCTCGCAAATTGGCAACGCAATTTCGTCAGCCGCCCGCAGCTATCAACAGCGAAAACATTTAACCCATTAATGTGTTCACGTTTTCGTCCATTCTCAAAAGTGATTCCATCCGAAAGACAACATTTTCAGCATGTTTCATTTGAAAACTAATTTTAAGCGCTTTAATAGTTTAGCAATACGATTTTTCTGCGCGCCATTCAAAACACTGGCCATTGTGCAAGTATTTATTGTTATCGATAAGTTTGCTTTGACTGAAATCTGATGCGCCAGTATTGGGCAATTTTGCACTTTTGTCTTTTTGTTGCTCTGTTTTTTTTTTTCTTTTTCTTTTGGGGCAGTGAGTACCGCAAGCTGTGCCAGCTTAATTGTTTTTGTTTTATTGAAACAGTGCCGGTTGATTGTTTGATGAATTCTCGTTAAAAAATTTGACTAGCAACTGAAATGGAATGCTCCACAAATTGAATACTTGATTTACAGAAAAAATGTTGGCGCTATGCACTCAGAGCTTGTTATGCGAAAGTATTCGGTTTCAAGTAAGAAATGAATGAACATCTCTTAATTAATAGACTAACAACATTTACATTCTTCAGTAAATGCATGTTCTGATTTGTTTGTAGTCAAATTACCATTTGCGAGCGATTAATTATACATATATGGCTAACAGAATATTTATCCAAAATAACGTTTAAGGCTAATACAATTTTGTCAGCGAGCACAATAATGGGTTAAGAGGCAACATAACGGTTATTAACTGTTGGTTCAGAGCTGTTCGGGCTGCTGTTATTGCATCTAACCGCTGTATACATACATATGTACTTATCATATAGAGTGCTGTGTGCAGGGGTGGGGAGTGGGGAGTGGGGAGTAGGGGCTCGCGACTGTACTTACATTTTTGCAATCAACGAAATCCGTGCAATAATGCCAATCCCTCGCAAACTGAAATAAAAGAAGAAAAAGAAGTGGAAGTATTTTAAGAGATGAGGCAAAAACCAGAACAACCGACACATACAAAAAAGTTAGTTAGTGGGCGTGGCCTAATCGAATTTTAAGTAAGCTAGAAAAAGTAATCAGGCACAGCGCCGCAGGCAACTGGCCGAGGACAACGCCACAGCATTGCCATTACCAACAATAGACGCAAATTTGTAACTGTAATATGAAAAGGCCTGACTGCAAAAAAAAAGCCAAAGCACACAGATAAAAGACTAGCGGTTTCTCTGTGTGTGTGTGTGTGAGAGAGAGGAAGAGGGAGAGAGTGCGTGTGTCTGTTTGTATAAATGACCGCAAAGTTGTATGGCGAATTGAAATTTTCACGCTGTCGGCAGGAGATGAAACTGTGAACTAACTGGACATGGCGACGACGACGGCGACTGTGACTGCGTCGTATATATGTATATGTATGTGTGTGTGTTGAATGCTATATGCCTCTGCCTGCTTAGCCTTTGTCAACTGTCGCTTTAGCTACGCAGCAGCGACAGCTGGACAACGTTCTGGGTAGCAAAGCAATGAGTTCTAAGGCACAGCAGCAGAGCCCGGTTCCCAGTGGCTGTCCGTTTAGTTTATGAATGAGCACGCAGACAAATGAATGAATGTGCTGATGCGAACTGAGAATGAGAAGGAGATGGAGATGGAGATGGAGATGGAGATAGGGACAGGAACAGGGACAGGGACTTTGACTGTGACTGTGACTCTGCCGACTGGAACGAGATGGCGGGCATCAGCAACCAGCAACCAGCATTCTGGAGCGGCATCGGCAGCAGCAGGAGCACTTTGTCATCATTACACAATAAGGCGGCCAGATAAACGAGCATGCCAAAAGGAAAATCGCAAAGACAACATATTTTCCGCTCAATTGAATTTTTGGCCTTTGCGAAACAACTTGGGCGATAAGTAACAACAATAAGGCGGCAAATGAATGAATGAATGTGTGTGTGTGTGTGTGGCACTGGCAATACCAATTAGAGATGGCAACGTGATTTTTTTTTTTTTTTGATTGCCCATCGCATCGTTAACATAATTGTAATTGTAATTGCAATATTACATACATGTGCTTTATGTGAGGTTATGAGATATACAAAACCGTTAATTGGGCATTTGCCACATTTATACATGTCTATGTATATGCATCAATGTGTGCTCTAATTGAGGTTATGTTACCGAATGGAGAACAAGAAGTCGGCTATAATTAATGTGAGCTTTCAATAGCTGAGCTGCTTAATTTATACGATTTCCCAATGTATTCCTTTGATTTGCATGCATGTAAAACATTGAACATGCTTCTTCATTGTAAAATTTAAAAGTTGGTTGCACATTTGTGCGTGTCACGTTGCCATCTTTAGTTGGCTGATGAAAACGAAACGCACCGCACGCTCAATGAAAACGCTGAGCAGGCAAGTCCGGTCGACATAGTCCGTTCCAGACCGTGTTCCGACCGTTTCCCCTTGCCAGGGAGTGCGTCTTGCGGCCTACCTGGCATAGTTGTTGGCCCATATAAATTAAACGCAGGCAGCGAACAATTTTTACATGCAATTGCCCACGGTATTGGACATCGCTTCACACCCAGGCCACATAAATTACCCATCCAGGTCAGTTTTGAGCAGTTTTATGAGCTGCCGCTGCCGCTGCCGCCACCAATGCCCATTGCCCAGTTGAGCAGTTGAGCAGTTTCAGTGGCACGTAGTCGCCAAAATGCTGCGCTTGTCAATTATTGAAGACCCGTCGGAACAGATTCCACCACCAGCCAAAGGCTACGTGCTCGGCATACCCAATTGGCATTACGAATTGAACTGTGCCTGTGTTCTCAAACAGCTTGCGACGATTTCTTAACGCACACCCCCAATAGGAAAAAAAGTCACCCGAATGCAAGGAACAAAGTCTTCGGATGCTGCCAACTTTTATGGTGTTAATTTGGCGCTGATTGTGGCTCGTTGGGTGGGTTGGTGGCCTCTGTCGGGGATTAGAGCCGGACAGGCGTGAAATTAGCCACAGTGCATACGGTCGCCGCTTGCAGGCAACCCTTAAAGGTCAACGGATTGCATTTGCCAGTTGGATCAAAGCACGAATTCTATCGCGTTGACATTAGGGGAGACGCCAACGATTTCCAAAAGGAATTCAATGAAGCCACCACTTTACGTTTCAGTTGAAAGAAGCATTTGAAGCTTTACAAAAAAAAAAAAAAAAACGATTAAAGTTTTCCATTTAATACCGATTTCTATTGAAACGCATTCCATACATATTATAAATTGTTCAATTCATGGAATTGATATTGATTCAAAAGTCAAAGGAATCTGACCTAATAATTGGTGCAAGAGAAGAGAGAACGGTTTAAAATCTAGGCATATCATATATCATATATGTACCATTTATCCTATCATATCATATCATATTCCCTTCTATTCCATCATATCATTTATAACATATATCATTTATATCACGTTTTTACATTTGGCTTTTCACAGAAATCGATCAATCGGATTGATTGAAACAGTCTTGACCAGTGTTGCAAACACCAATATATTTTGGAAGCTAATTGCCAATTGCCTGTCTTAAAGTTTCGTACAGTTGATTCTCCATACATTTCTCAAATCGGTAAGCTCAAGTTTTGACTCAAATCTTTGTTAATCGTACATTATGGAAACTGCCCGTTCTACTGAAAATATCGTAAGCTGTAGATATTTTCATACAGAGTTTTCGGGCTAAATCAAACAACGAAAATTTCCTCTCGTGTACTCAAGGCATATCTACTCAAATGTCTAAACTTAAATCAACATAATTAAAATGAAAACTGACTGCCAGAAGAAAATCATTTATTTACGCGTTTTTCAACACTTTTTTGTGACATTTTCTCTTCATGAATCGCCGATTAACTTCAAGCGAATACAACAGGAGCAAAACCCAAAGCATCAAACGTCATTTAAATGCTTGAAAAATCTATAAATTATAATTAAAAAATAATACGGCACGCAACGTGTGTCACGTACCGTTTAACACATTAAAAGGTTCTAGTCGGAAGCTCCCGACTAGGAAATACCCTGCACCCTCTTCTTGCAACACCAAATAGTATAGTATTCTAGAAGCTATATGCCATCTTTAGTGACTCTAGCTCTTATTATTTACCAGAACTGCCCAAAAAACAGGATTTCGATATAGATTCTTATCGATAACTTGCAAACGGGGCAAGTTATCGATTAACGGAAACGGGCACAAGGACGACCTACAGCTAATAGCTTATAGGTTCTGAGATCCTTGCGTTCATACATACGGACAGACGGACGGACATGACTAGATCGACTCGGCTATTGATGCTGATCAAGATTATATACACTATAGGGGCTCGGATGTGCCTTTTGCTCAAATACAATATACCCTTACATCCATTTTGAATGGGTTCAGGGTATAAAAAAAAAACACAATTATGCTTTAATAATAACATTCTGTCGCATTTTGTTAAAATAATTGCATTAATTAAATCACTTGTCGGAGAATTTTGCGTTTTTTGATAGACGCAGACGAAACACAGTTTGGCTTTCAGTCACGTAACGAGTTATTATTATTGTTGTTTGTAAATTGTTAACACAATTTCGACAGCTACCGCAATTAGCATTAAAAATACGGCTATTAAAATATTATCCGCAAGTGTTTCTGGAATGTAAATCACAATCAGCGTTTCTTTATTATCGAGAAATAGTTCGGGTCTAATGATTAAGTTGAGCTTCTCTTAACGATCCAGAAACATTTCTGGTTTATAAATCGAACTAAGATTATCTTTAATATCTGGATTTACTTTCTGGTTATAAATTAAGTTGAGCTTTTCTATTTTCTCTACAAATATTTATGGAATGTAAATCAAAGTAAGCTTTTCTCGATTATCGAGAAATATTTCGGGTTCATAGCTCAAATTGAAACAGAATTATTTCCCGACTATAAATCGGACTAAGCTTATCTTTATGTTTCCTAAATATTTTCTGATTTTTTCTGCTTTCTTTATTATTCAAAACTATCTCTGGATTCTTTATTATCCGAACATATTTCTGTTATATGGATCAAATTGAAGCAGAAATATTGGGCAAACAGGGATTAAATATAATTTATATATTATTGTATTATCCAAAAATGTTTCCTGATTATAAATTAAATTGAACTTTTTTATATTATCCAGAACTACTTCTGGGTTATACATGAAGTTGAGCTCCTGCTTAGTATTCAATCGAGCTTGTCGATATGATGCAGAAATATGTCTAGATTATAAATCAAATTAAGGTTCCCGACATGAAAGACGTAATGCCCCTCCATTATCTAGGCCCTCAGAGAGATTTCGCTCTTGTTCTTACAATCATTTAATTGTATAAAATTGTGCTCGTTTTTCTTCATTCTTTCATTTGTTCTTTAAACGAGATTTGAATACTTGTTTCCACAGTCATTCAATAAAAATGAAATGAATTTGTACGCAACCCTCCCCTGCTCGCGGCTTCGAGGCTTCTCTGTCCGCCAACTCCGCAGGGGAACACGCGGAAGCACACCCAATGGCCCTGCGGCATTGTGGCTCCTTGCTCGATCTCCCTCCCTCCCAGTTGCCTAATCTCTATTAGCTGCGCTATGACTGGCGTGGACCACCCAGCTGACATTGTCAACTGACAGCGACAGCTACCTGAGAAGCAGCGGCAGCGATGTCAGCGAGCAGATAAAGGCGACCAGCCGCATTAAAAAACAACTAAGAATATTATAGTCGGATGTTAACGACGTTGCAATACTCTGCTTTCCCAACAAAAACGAGTCAAAAGTGGCATGAACAATATCAATAAAATCTGGATGATAATATAGACGATTCTAGGGTCAGGCGCGTATAAAAAAAAAAAACAAGAAAATCTTCAATTTTAGTTGAGTTCTTAGCAGAAAGAAAAGAGAAGAATTTGTGTGTATTTCCAGTGTTGTGAAAGCTTGAAGCAATTGCAAGGCATCTTCGATTAAGCTGGTCACACTTCAGCCGTGTTTGTCTAGAAAGCGATCTATTAGAGGATGGTCGTTAGCAACTCATCCAATTGCCTGCAAGTCCTTTAACTGTCCCTCACAAACAGGCGTTGCTGTAATACTTTTGACACCTTATCGAAGGTGCGAGTATTTAAACAAAATTGGGAGAAAACCCCTAGCTAAGCGTCAAACACAGCAGTTGAACCAATAGACTCCCGCTCACGTTTACGTATAGAGTAAACAAAACGTTTTCCCGTCGCCGTTTGCCCTGCCCTGCCCGACCCTGCCGTGCCCTGTCCTGCCCTTTGCCTGTGCTGTCTGTCTGTCAGGCCCATTGTCATTGCCCAACTGGACAAGCGGGGCTGCGTTTGGGCTGCTGCCGAGACGCTAACCTTGAAGTCGCGCTCGAGAGTCTCTCGGAGCAGTCGAGCGTACCGTATAAACTACACATACAAGTGTCCATCAAGTGCGTCTTATCTTTAGTGGCCTGAGCCGGGCTTACCTGCTGATAGCAGCTTTGGCGGCATCTGGTTAGCTGCTTGCTGCCGAATGGCGTTGCAGCCGCTGCTGCTGCCGCAGCCGCTGCCTGCGTCTCGGTTGCCTGCAGCTGGATGGCAGCGTTAGCATTCGCATCCTTCGGTAGCTGTGCCACAGATTGGGCGGTGACCAGAACTAGCGCTAGTGCAATTGACTGGAACATGTTTTGTTGCTGTTTTTGTTTTCTCTCCCTCTCTCTCTCTCTCTCTCGCTATCTCTTCTTTGTTGTTGCTGTTGCAGTTTGAAGTGCGCGTGGGCGTGGGCGTGGGCGTACGCCTGGGGCGTTCACAGATTGATTAATTGATTGATTTTGTTTTGTTTATTTTTGTATCAAGTGCTGTTGATGTTCTTCTTCTTCCTGTTGTTGTTGTTGTTGCTGTTTGGTTAGGCCCATAGTACGCGATGACTGTGACGACAGCGACGTCAACGTTGACGTCGACTGCATTTAGCGACGCAGCGCACGCAGCACGTTTTGTGTATTTCTGTTTGTTTTTGTTGTTGTTGTTGTTGTGTGTGTGTTGTGATTTGGCGATTGCTTATTGCAGCAACAATAACTGGACTGAAGCTAAAGGCATGCTGCGAATGCTACACGCAGAGAGTAACTGTAACTGTAGCTGAAGTTCGTTTATGTCGTTTAGTTTCGTTTCAAATTTTCTTTTTGGAAGGCGAGCGGGGTTTACTTATGGGTAAATGTCCCGGTCTGGGAAGCAGCCGTTTCGGGGCGCTGGTTTGACTAACAACATGTGCCGTGGCCCTGACTCCGGCTCTGCGCAGCTTGTTTAAGTTTCTTATATCAGGTAAGTTGGCACTGGCACCATAAAAAAAAAAACAAAAAACAGAACACAAACAAATAACACACGACAACAATAAATAAAACGTGCACACACAACAAGAGCAGCAGCAGCAGAAGCAGCAGCAGCAGCAGCGGCAGCGGCAGCGGCAACAAAAAAAAAAAAAAACTAAATAAATAAATAACAACACCAACGGACAAGGCGAGAAACGACTGCGACTTCGACTTCGACTGCGACTTCGACTTCGACTGCGACTGCGACAGCGACAGTGACAATGACTGAGGGCGAAGGCGAAACCAACCAACGTCGTCGAGGATAAATGCTGCACTAACGGAAAACGAAAACTGAACCAGAACCAGGCTGCGAGATAACACACAAGTACACACACACACACGCAGGCACACAGGCAAACACACACACACACACACGGGCACACTCATGCACACGAACGCACACAGCGCCCCGGAGAGCAGAGTAAAAGAAAGGGCTGCTTCACACAGCTGATACAGCCGTAAAATGGCTATATTCTAGCTTTTTTTTAAAATAATTTCAGCGCATTTCAATATTTATAAAGTTAGTTTGTTAGATAATTTATGCATGCTAAAGTTATTTAATTTCGAAAGCAAACAAATTATTAGAACTTGGAAACTGTTTAAAAAATCTTCTCCTTTAATTAAAGTTTTATGCTGGGCTCCCTGTTCGATGTTTACAAAATTAACCAAAAAAAAAAAAATGTAATTACGCCACATTTATGGCGTTATTTTATGGAGTGCAGAAAGACAAGCTTATTTTGTCCTTGACATACGAATGTCCATATGTTAGCTGCATTATACACACAACTCGCCTTTTTTCGGCTAAATTTGTTGGCAAGGCCACCGCGAGTTTATACAACACTTGCCGCTCATACTGAAAAGGGGCGTCAGTCAGTGGTTGCTGCTCGAACATGATGCCCAACACCGAACACGAACATGTTTGAAACGGTATTTGAACTGCATTAGTAATGCGAGCGTGTCGTGATTATTTATCGTGCAATAAACAAATCAAATAAATATGCATACAAACCGAATTGGAATATTAATGAGCGCATGCACTGAAACTATTTCAAAACTAGCACAAATAGGTATGTCAATAAATCGTTTATAGATTGTTAGCTAACTAAATGTGCCAGCAGAGTCTGTGCTTAAGTCGTGTCGTGATTTGAAGTTGTTGAGCCCGATGCCGGCACTAAATTGCAGGCAACAGCAAAATGTCGGGAGTTGAAGTTGGGCCAACGGAGTCACCGGAGTCTGTGTGTGGAGAGACCGTTTGGTGGTTGCTTCGCCCGTTTGGGTTGACTTTGATGATGATGTCGTTGGGGTGGCGGCGGCACCCAGGCTAAGGCTTTGGCTATGGATTTAGCTTTGGCTATGGCTTTGCCTTTGACTTGGTGGTGGTAATGGTGGGCAACCCCCCCCCCCCCCCCCCCCCCCCCCTCGCTCCCCTAACAACAATGTCCCAGCATCGCGCGTGCATGCAGATGAATCAAAGCAGCCGCTGATTATAGCAACAATATGGAAATGCCGCTACCTCTCCACTGCTCTGGCTTGCCTCGGGTTATATAGGGGCATTGTTTATTTATATGCCATGCACATGTGCTTGTGTATGTGTGTGTGTGTGTGTGTGTGTGTGTGTGTGTTTGTGTTTGTGTTTGGTTTTTATAACTTCCATTTGCCAAAGCATAGTAAATTCTTTCAAAGCGTGTACTACATTTATTATTTAAGCCACGCTGTTCTCACTCTCTCTTTCGCCCAGTCGAACCGCTCACCCCTTACACTATAACACCCCCCCCCCCCCCTAACACCGCCGCCAACCAATCCCCTCGCATCTATATGCACATTGTTCTAGCTGGGGCTTTCGTTTGTGTCTGTTTGTCTCTGTCTCTGACTGCTGCTGTATTAGCCCCCATTCCCCCCACAGCCCACCCCCCCCTGTCTTGCCCCACCTGCTCCTTAGCAGCAACAACAACAATAAGAAGAGCCTGCTTTATTTGCATATTTTGACTTTTATGCGGCAAAAATATTACTTGCTGCGCTGCTGCCAACAAACAAACAACCCCTCCACAGGCCCCACACTCCACACTCCTTGCCCTCCCCTGCCCACCCCTGCCCTGCCAGGTCACCCTCTCCTAAAACAGGGCAACGTTAATAAAGCGTCAGAGTATACCAAATACGAAAAAAAAAAGAAGAAAAAAAAAGCGCCAAAAATTAAGGCAAAAACTTTTTTCCATTTGGCATGCTGCCCTCACACGCGCGGACCTTCCGCCCCTACGTGCCGCTGGCCTCCAGCGTCTATATACATACATTCCTTATATAAGTCGTCTGCAAAGTTTGAAATTTTGGGGCTGGTTTATAACTCCATTGCAACATGTTGCATGTTTGAAATTGCCTAAAAACAGAAGAAAAAAAAGCAACAAGAACAGGACAAAACAACAACAAAATACATAGATCAGTTATCAAAGCATGCAGAGCCCAGAAGTCCGACAGGCTCGTAAATACTTTGAAAACATTTTACATAGGGCTCATAATTTGTTTTTCAACTTTAATGCGCCAAAAGCCAGAAATATGCTAATACTTACATTGATGCCACTGCTCATGAACATAATATACATATATAGCCCATTGCCTATCCAGAGACCTATAGCAACTAGATTTGTAGCAAATGCCCTGCAACATGGTTTAAATACTTTTTGAATTATGTGCGCTGAAACACGTTTGTAACAGTTATAAACCACCTTCGAAGCAGCATTTTAAATGTGCAGTATTTATTTCTAATTAGTTGCTTAACAACACACATTTCTACATATGTCACAGCGTTGCCAGCTTGTTTGGTAAAGTTATGGGATCTCCCACACAACACACAACGTCAATGGGAAGGCGGAAGAGTTGTATGATTAAATACACTTGCAGACACACTACATACTAGATACTAGATACTACATTCTAGATACTAGATACTACATACTACATAGTAGATACTAGATACTAGATACTAGATACTACATACTACATACTAGATACTAGATACTAGATACTACATACTAGATACTAGATACTAGATACTAGATACTAGATACTAGATAGTAAATACTAGATACTAGATACTAGATACTAGATACTAGATACTAGATACTAGATACTACATACTAGATACTAGATACTAGATACTAGATACTAGATACTACATACTAGATACTACATACTAGATACTACATACTAGATACTAGATACTAGATACTAGATACTAGATACTACATACTACATACTACATACTACATACTAGATACTACATACTACAAACTACATACTACATATTTACAAGGATATAGTGATATGATCCAGATGATTCGTCTAAGGTTTTAGGAGGTTGATCAACCCAACTTAATGACTGCATCAGTTCGAAGAGATGCCTATGTGTTACACATTCCAGGACTAAGTTGGAATATCCTCAGCGAGGGTATGCAAAGTGAGCAAGAGCTTTGAAATTTATGCGCCCATAGCGAGCCATTTTGCAGTGCAGAAGTTTTTAAAACAAAATTCCATTTTGCGGCTACCGCAATTGACTTTGTCGTTGCGGATGGCCAGCCCGTCCGGCCAAGGCCCACCGCCATCCACTCTTCAGTGTCCAGAGTCCGCTTTCCGCTGTCCGCTGTCCACTTAATGGCGTACAACATGCATGCCATGGCCATGGAGATGCGGGCCTGTCGGACTTATTAAAAGCCGTTTTACACTAATACTAATTCATGGCAAGCCGTTGGCGTTTGTTTTTAGTTTGATTTACGCATTTTTGAAGCATGCGACAAAGTTTGGCCTCAGTCTCGGAACTGGGAACTGAGATTGCGACTGGAATTGGTATTGGTATTGGAACTGGGATTGGAATTGGGATTGGGAGTGACACCAGCTGCAGCTGGGCAATGGAGCGCTTCCGGCAAGCTGCAAATTCCCCTGGGTGATAAGTGGAAATGACGCACAATGAGCACATCCGGTCCAGCAGCAGGGAGAGGGGTGGGCCAAGGCGCATGGGAATTAATGTAGCAGCCGGGCGCACAATAGGCTAGGGTTAAAAACCGAACCAAAGTCAAAAACTCTTTTATTTTTGATTTTCATTTTCATTTCATATTTTCCCTAGCCAATAGGCAAACTATCGCCGGGGGCAGCTGAGCAACAGCAACGACACAGCGAATCCATTAAGAGATTTGAAATTCTTAAAAATTAGCATGCGAAATAAAACAGGGGCAGAAGGGGCAGAGTGAAAACTTCGCAGAGTAATTAATGGAATTTTTGAACTTTTGGTGCAAATGCTGAAGTCTGCATAGCACACGGCATTCATTTCATTTCATTTCATTGATGGAGAGTAGATTTGCATTGGCGATGGCTCCTTTGGCCTGCCGCATGGGCCGCAAATAAATTTGTCGTCGTGTTGCAGTTAGCCCGAAATAGAGCAATTTGCATTATTCGCATTCGGGCAGATTTCGCTTAATGAATTGCGCACAACTTGCCAAGAAATTTCTTTTGTAGCATTAAAAGCGGGGGGGAAAAAAAATAAAACAAATGCCACAAAAATTTCCAACAAAGCAAATTTAATTGCCATCATGCCGAAGATTGTATGTTCTTTAATTTCAAATTTGCAGTTCAATACAAATCGCCGCTTTTGAGCTCGCTTTCTCATTTGAACCGATGTCTTGGTTCGAATCACTTTAAACATTTGCCTGATGCTCAAAGTTAATATGATACCCCCAGAAATTAATTATCTATTCCTTCTATCATTAATTCGAATGCGTTGTTAGCTGCCAATCTCGAGATATATTTTGTTTCCTTACCAACACTGCTCGTTGCACACCACCTGTGTTATATAACCACGCCCCCTGGGTGGAAAATTGTGGTCAAGTGTGTATGTGTGTGTGAAAAGTTTACAGTTTCATTTGATTGGCTTCAAATCTCGTTTAAAAGCGTTACATAAAAACTTAATAAACACGTGCTTGGGTAATTTATTAAATCTAGCCCCAAGCTCGGAAAATGTACGGAAAATTGTTGCAAGCAACTTTTATGTTTTTTTACCCTATCACAAACTCACACTTGAATCAGAACAGTCCGCTAGACAGACAAACGATAGAGGTTGAGGTACAGATACAGATACAGATACAGATACAGATACAGATACAGATACAGATACAGATACAGATACAGAAACAGATACAGATACAGATACAGATACAGATACAGATACAGATACAGATACAGATACAGATACAGATACAGATACAGATACAGATACAGATACAGATACAGATACAGATACAGATACAGATACAGATACAGATACAGATACAGATACAGATACAGATACAGATACAGATACAGATACAGATACAGATACAGATACAGATACAGATACAGATACAGATACAGATACAGATACAGATACAGATACAGATACAGATACAGATACAGATACAGATACAGATACAGATACAGATACAGATACAGATACAGATACAGATACAGATACAGATACAGATACAGATACAGATACAGATACAGAATATAAAGATACATATACATATAAATCGGTCGCTAAGTGAATTGAAAATTTTGAATGGACTCTGGAAAGAGGATTTACATAGCGTACGATCTGTCTGCGTCTGGCACTTTGTCTAAAACACATTACGCTCCCATATCGTGCACATCTGAACCTGATTTCGATTCCGTATTTGAAGGGGTGTCACAGTCTTCTGTCTTCCCTCTGTCTGTGCTCACCGTAATCGGAATGCGCTCATCTTCATCTGCGTGGCGCGCGAATGGATCGCGTACGGACTTCATGTTTTTGTTCTTCGGCTGCGACGGGATGCCTCATGTTCATTCGCAATGTTAATGCAAAATAGCATTTGCATTCATGATGCCGATGTCGAGATGCTGTCGCTGCTGCTACACCCAACCCCCTCTGCTGTCCTATAGCCAGCGCATTTTGCGCAAACCTCACCGCAGAGCCAACAGCTGTGCTGATTCGCAATTTTTCGTTGTCAAAAAAAAAAATGGCCCATAACTCATGTCACCGTTGTGTTCATTAAATGTGAACTGACTGTCTGCCCAACCGTCTGGTCCTGCTGCTGCTGCTGCTGTTGCTCCTTCTCCAGCCAGCGTGCCAGTTGCACCAGTTGTGCCAGTTCGGGTGGGCTTCCTCTTCACATTTTATTGTCTATGTGCGCATATGGTCAGCTCATTGTATAGTCGCTTATATTGCCATTATCATCATCATGTAGCGATTAATGCGGCTCTTCTATTCCAGATATGAATGTACGTGATACATCTATCACAGCACACGTCGACGACCTTTTTTAGAGGGGGGAGGGGGGGTGCGAAATTGTTTTGGGACGTGGACCCGGCACACTGCCATTTGTCCGCCGCTGGTGGTGCTCGTGCTGCTGCTGCTGCTGCTGGTGGTGGTGGTGGTTGAGACTCTATAATATACGAGCATGTAATTATATATGTACACCCATGCACATAACACTGGATGCCCGAAGGCATTAACGCATTTTCAAAGGCAATGTGCGTTAAGCTTCAGCTCAAGTGCAGCAACTCCATCAAAATGTCATAGGGCCATGATTACAAAAATTAGATATTGCCCGTAGCAAGGTGCGGGCCAGCCACAGGGGAATTTAATGAACAACATGTGACAGATTTCATGTAAATTGATAAATGAATTAACCAACCAACCTTTCAACTCAAATATTTAGTTTGTATAGGATGTGCATGAAGTGTATGTTTAATGTTTTTCTCACTCCTATTTGGTAAGATTCGTTCAAACAGCATACATTTTAGGTTCATTCGTTTCATTATTTTTATTTAATTTTATTTATTTATTTAAAAAGCCTTCTAAACATTCCACATTATTCGAATGTATGTAACACATATTCATCAACGGCTTAATATGAAATCCAAGCTATTATTATGAGCAAAGCAATCGATACATAATTCAAAAATTCAATTCTACCCGCCAACACGACTGCGTTATCGAAGTTGCGACTATGCGATAGTTTGTAAATAAACAATTCCTACACACAGTCACCAACACTGTGCAATTTATGCGACATTTGACTACACTCAAATTTGCGTTCATTTTTCTTCATTTCTATTCCTAGTTTTTTTGTGCATGCTAAAAATTATTTGGGAAAATTTGTGAACAAAAAAAGTGTGTTACCAATACGTTTAACATTATGCACATTGTAAGTGAACAAACAACTCTATAATTAGCACTGTAAGTAAGAAATTAACAACAAATCGCTTTTCGTGGAGCGTGCGAAACGACGTCGACGTTTTGTTGTGGCAAAAAAAGAAAGAAAAAAAAAATATAAAGGAAAAGAACGAGCCGCTACTGTGAAATTGTGCATGTATATGTGAACGTGCGTGTTTTGTGTGCGTGTGTGTGTGCGTGTGCGTATGCGTGCATATTTGTCTTATTTCTTCTCGTGTCAAAACCAGTGCATACAATACACAAATAACTTGATTGACAGTGTGACCAAAACGAGGGAAACACTGCCGAAGTGCTGACCAGGTAATTGCCAGTCGGCGCCATTGTTTTGCTATTCGAGATGGGCGCATGTCGGATTTATGTATGAAAACAAAAAAAAAAAAAAAAAGGATTAAAGATAACTTCAGGTCTGGGCATAAGCTATGCAAAAGATGCCAATTCATGTTCACCACGCAATATTAAATGCGGCAATGTTATGGTAATGGGGCTAACAGCTGTTTGGCTTGAAGTGTGTGAGTCGACTAGCTGTATGGCAATTAAGTCGATGCAGCCCTTTAAAAGGGAGCATTACATATTTGTACTGCAGGTTAAATAAATGCAACTAATATGCGCTGATTTAGTGGCAATAAATGTCAACACTTGGCGATCGCAAACAACTTAAAAGTTTGCATAGTTTTGGCGCAGGCTTGGGCCCAGATCCTTGTTGAATCGTGTATTTTGGTTTTCGTGTCACGACATGCACCCATCTCTTGCCGGTTAAAATCAAGAGACCAATCGCTGCCTTCTTGCAGATTTGTCCAAATATGAGCTACCTAACGGGCGAGCCGGTACCGCCCGGCTTTGAGGATGAAATGGCGCGCACTGCGATTATACAAAAGCAAATAGACAGCTTTAAAGGCGGCTCCCTAATTGGCACCGAATACGTTGTGGAACTGCACGAGGATGGCCAGGTGCGTCCCGATTATTTTTGTGTGCTGTGCAATACGTGCAACGATAGCCACTCCATATTTACGCACTGGACATCGGTGACCCATCGCTCCAACTATTTGAAGACGCACTTTCAGAAGGCGTTCGAAGTGCTCCAGCAATTGCGTCGCTCGTCAAGCAACTCCAACGAGCTGGTGCTGAATGCCACCACAAAGCTGGTGCAGCTCATTGAGCAGCATTATGGCCGCAGCATGCAGGTGCTGGCCGTTGCTGGCGATGATTTTCGTCGCTTTCGTGCTAAAATCTGTTCACAGGTGCGCGATAAGTTTCATTTTGATGAATGTGCCGGTCCCGATTTTCTAGACGAGCTGCGTCAAACGATACAGTCCCTAAAGCCTGCAGAGTCCATTAAAGGATCGCGCAACACAGAGAACATACCAATTGCACTGGATGCCATTTCCAGTGAGGATGATGAGAACTTTACGGCCACAGCCGGCCATCAGACGCCGCAGCAATTGTCAAAAAAGGCAGCACGCAAAAAGCAGGCGGAACAGCAGCCGGCATATCGTGCCGCCAATCGTTCACCACCCGCTGGCAGCTCCGATAAACCAGCCACAGTTGTTGCCAAGATTGTAACACCCGTACAGCTGCCGACGCCCAAGGAGCTATCGCTGCAAGCATCACACATTGCCCAGGAGCGTTACAAGTGGGAGAAGTTTCGGTGTCTGTTGGAGCTGCAGCTGAAGCAGCTGCGCGACGAGACCGAAACATATGAATCGAATCCGGAGAAGCATCCCGATTATTCCGAAGAATGGAAACTGTTTTGGAATCGACGCTACAAGCAGCTGCAGGAGGAGAAGAAATGCGATCCGAATAGCTATGACTACAAGCCCGAATGGATCACCTACTGGAAGGACAGGCGTGTCGAGCTCTTCAACATATCCGTGAACAAGATCAAAAAGGAGCTCAAGGACAAGTTTAAGCTTGGCGACGAGGACGAGGAAAACACCAAGGAACTAATGGAGCGCTACAAAATACGCGTCAACAGCCCCAAAAATACTGCCGCCCCGGCTGCAGCCTCTGCTGCTGCCACCGCCAATGCTGTGCGTCGCAAGCCCAACTATCGTGGCGCCAACAATCGTAACGGCAATGGTGGCTCCCTAGCCAGCGATGCTGTCATCGATATTAGCGATGACGATCAGCAGGCACCTGCTGCGCCATCGGCACGCCCCAATCGCCGTTCAGCCTATCCGCGCTCTGTGTCGCGCTCGTTGTCGCCCAAACGTGGACGGCCACCGCCGCCCCGGATGGGTCGGCGTTCGCGCACTCGCTCGCCGGTTGTCTCAAGGCGCCGGCCGCGATCTCGGTCCAGATCTCGCTCGCCGCACCGGCGTTCACGGTCACCCTACAGCCGGGGTCGGGATAGATCGCTGCATTCGCGCGGCCACGATGATTACGCGGATAGGGGCCGTGAAAGAAGCGGCGATTATTACAGGGAGAGGGGCGACAGTTATTCGCGCACATCGCGCACCTATGAACCGATGGAGACGTTCCGTGTATTGGATTCGCGCGTCTATCCGGAGTACAGTCAGCCCAGACAGCGTTCCACATCGCCGACGGGCACATCAATGTCCGCTGCTAACAAGGAACTGGACTCAATTGAGGAGCCCGAGGGTCCACTGACCGTGGTCAGTGTGCTGCGCATGCTGTCCGCCCTGGAGGATCAGTTGGGCAGTCTCGGCCCCAAGGCGCTCAATTTGCTCAGCAAGGCGCTGGCCATGGAGAAGATCAAACCGAATGCCGCCGATGATTTGCTATTGAACGAGGACAATTGCGTCTTCATGGAGACCACCAAGGAGAAGCTAAAGGGTATACTCATTGCCGAAGTGCTCGATGATCCACAAAAAGTGCGCGTTGTGAAAAAGTTAATCAGCAATATAGCGACCATCATCTTCCAGGTGACCTCCAAAGGTAAGTTCCAGACAATACAAAATGAATACCCTTCCATTTTACAGATACCCAAGCGTATGTCTTCCCGTCCAGCTCATTTAACTGAGCCGCAAGGTAAGCATATTTTGCTCGTTGTCGGCATGACGGGAGGCGGATGGTTGGGTGGGTCGGAGCGGGCTGCGGCGGGGTAAAGGTCGCTCAGACATTTAGGCATATATTGAATAAATATTTTTGCTACCAAGGACTGCAAAGAAAACATCTATCTAAACATGGTCTAAGCCTGCAGCCAGTCACAATTCTTGGCAATGGCACAAATATTCAATTCTTTATGCGATCTGTTTGACCTGCTCTCAACCCTGCTGAACTTTAGTTTATGTGTGCGTTCTTCTGCTTCTTCTTTTTTTTGGTTGATTTGTGGTTGTGATTTCGCATTGCCAGGGTTGCCAAACGTTTCGAATTGCGTGCACAACTCATAACGGGCACAAGTTTTCAGTATTTAATGCCTAAAACTAATTCGGTTCGTGTTTGAAATAATTGCGTTCATGAGACTTGTTATTGAGCTCTTTTGTTCATTATCTATAAGAAATATTGTGTTGAAGAGGAATATAAAATTCCGACTTATGCAATCCTTAAGCAGCAGATCCTTAACTTGAGCTGTTTCCAATTTATTGAGCATCGATAAATATCGATTGGTTATTATTTTTGCTCGCCTTATATTAAGAAAATCGATCAACTCTGCAATGTGCGTGGGCATGCAATTTGCATCTAAATTGCGCCCATCTATGAAAATACTGTCGAGCAGTCATTATTTTTGACAGTGCTCGACTTGAGAATTTGTCAAATTAAAAGCCATATGAAATCTGAGTAGCAAGTATTGATTTGATTTTTGATCTTTCAGATTTGCTTTTTATATATGTATGCATACATATGTATATATATATATATATATATATATATATATGTATATAAAACAATTGTCTATCCTTGAATTAAAAGTCTCTGAAATATTAAACAATTAATTTTTTGAAAAAGTTGTTACACTCTGTTTTTGCTAGTACATCGAATAAAAAGCAAACGGTTGTATATATTCATTTCGTATATACAATATACAATCTGTCTGTGAGCCGTCATCTTTTTTTTTACTGGTTCAGTGTTTCGGTTGCGTTATGTGGGCTCTCGGTGCAGTGATACGGTCCGTTTCAGCGTACTCAGGTTAGTGCTCAAAGTGTCAATAAAAATAAAATAAAAAAGATAAAAAAAAAAAAAAAATAAATAAAAATAAAAATGTATAAAAAATGTAAAGGAAAAATGTTCTGGTTAAGTGCCCTGTCGCAAACAGCTGGAAGCGTCGCATATGCCGCACCTCCTCCTCTCAACGGCCGCCAAATTTGAATTGTATGTAATATTTTAGTTGTTCTTTTTTTTTTTTTTGTATTGTATATGCTTTTGATTTCCGATGCGTACAGCTAACTATGTGCTTGTTATAAATAAACGAATTAATTGTACATTTTGTGTTGCTTCCTCCTTTTCCAATCCACCACAACAAACAAACACACACACACACACACGCCAGGTGCTAAGGAGACGACGCAACAGGAGCCAAAGCACACGGACTTGGTCAAGAAGAAGGAATACCAGCTGCCGTTCGATAGACAGCTCGTTTCCTCGAAACTGGCTGGCGCTTTGGTTATGAATGGCCTGGACAATTTGAGCACCGATGATATGAACAAGCTGCTGCACTTTTATACGCTGCTGGTGAAGACGAATCATGTGCGTCGCCAGAGCGATCGGAACAGCTGTCTAAACTTTGCCGAGGTGCCGAGCCGAATGGGCGTGGCGGCCAGCACAAGCAACGAGGATGATGGCGGTGTCCTGGACATTGATATCTGTGAGCTCATGAAGGAGGTGGAACATCAGCTGGCCAAGGAGGCTGGCAATTGTGAGCTGACGCCCAAATCGAATTCCAATGATACTGGCAACAGCATGGAATCCCTGACCGATTCCGATCTGCAGACGCTGTTGCAGAACTTTAAGTTTTTGTCCAACGAGGAGCAGGTGCATCTAATTGGCCATTTGCGCAAACTGGAGAAACTGGAGCCGCCGCGCGTTGAGCGTTTGCGCAAATATGTTAACATTGCGGAGCTAAGCAGCGACGGTGAATCCTGCAGCGATTATCTGTCACGTGTCGTCGCCATCGGTCGGCCCGGCCAAAATGAACGCAGCGCCGCCAGCAGCAACACACGCATCTCATACTCAACGAACGCCGCGGCCGAACTCGTCTCGGCCATGCGCCGCACGAGCGTGGATCGGGATATGCCCACTGCGGCCAAGCAGCCGCGACGTGGCATTGGGTCGCGCATATCACCCAACTTTATGCTGGATGACGATGACGATGATGATTACAATTTCGATGATCTGGTGATGAAGGCGAACGATTCCAATGGCAAGAAAAACACAACGATGCCCAATGTTGTGGCAACCACAATGTCGCCCAATGCGCTGACCTTTAAGCCGGCGGCGTCAAAGATCTCACTTAAGGATACTGAAAACATAATAGCCAATCTAATGGGCACGCTGACCAACAACAGCAATCAGGCAAGCAGCGCGGCCAAGGCCCAGCAGCAACAACAACAGCAGCAGCAACAGATGCGAAATATGCCCAACATGTCCAACCTTGCACAACAGCGTCCACAACAACAACAACCGCAGCAGCAGCAGCAGCAGCAGGGGCCGCCGCAATCACAATATGGACCTAACAATGGAACCGGCAGCTACTATAACTATGGCGGCGATCAGCTGTCCAGCGGTCCCAGCAACTATCCAAGCATGCCGCAACAACAGCCACAACAGCAACAACAACAGCAGCAGCCTTACAATATGGGCAACTACAATGCCTATGGTCCGCCCATGGGCGGCGGCGGCGGTGGCGGTTATCCTGGCCAAATCAATCCCTGGGCCAATAATGGACCGCCACAACCGCCGTATAATAATCTGCCCCAGAACTATATGGCCCAACAGCAGCCGCAACAGCCGCCGCACTACAACAACGTGTACGGCAACCATCAATAAATGGGCAATTTTCTACTAGAAACAAATGTTAATTCTAAGCATCTCTTTAGCTGTAGACGGGGGCGCATATACAGCGTGTTGAATATTTTGATTTGGAGCCGAAATATTATATATAATATATATATATATATAGTTATGTATATTTAATTTTAAAGCATACACAGCCCTAGCATCGGATATTTTTTTTTTTTTTAGCATTAGAAATCGCGCAGCAAACATTTGTCTATATATATATATGCAAAATAAAAATGAACGCAGTTTAATTGGGTTTTAAATAGTTTATTTCTCATTTTTATTGTCTTCTACTTAGCATTAAGTCTTGCCCCGCACTGATTTCTTAACTGTGACCAAGTCTTATGAGATCAGTTCTGGCTGGTATAGGGCAACATCAGAAAGTTAACGGATTGACCACGAAACTTTTGGCCCATCTCCTCTTGCAGTATCTCGTGCAGCGTTTCGCCAGTTTCCTGATCGATCCAATGTCCGGTGACATGGCCGGGCGGCAGAATGTAATCATAACGCTTCTGTCCACTGATCGGAGAGGTTAGCCAAATCTGTTTGCTGGGCTTCTGGCGATTGATCACATACATGCCATTGACTGGGCCCAGATCCACGCTGAGCACCCCATCCTGCAAACGCATAAGGGCACAAATTTAGAAGATTCGATGAATTTTCAAAGCGATCTCAATATGGTTTGCCTTACGATTTGAGCCAGAATATGGTTCAAACCTTGACTATAATCATTTATTTTTATTTTAAAATTGCCCGTTCTAGTGAAAATATCGCAAGCCGTAGATATTTTCCTCTAGAAGATGCGGGCTAGATTTGTCATGCGCCCAGAAATGGCATCTACCAAATTTGCTTAGATGAAATAATTGGCGCATGATTAGGATTTAAGTGTTACTTCCGTGTGGGGCTGGCAGCCTTGATTCAAAGCTCCAATCTACTTACGCCATAGACCACATCGTAGTCGGGCAGATTAACGGCACTGTCGATTAGATCGTCAAAATAATCGGATAGTGTATCCAAAGTCTCGGCGCAGACGCGATCGTATGTGGCATCGTCTACGATGTAATCCGCATCGATCGGATTGCCGCAAAAAACGCAGATATCCATGTTGCTGCTGCCAGATGGATACGCCAGATCGGAAAGTTTGTATGGTGCAAATCCGGCGAAACGTCGTTGACAATTGCTATTACTTAAGGCTAGATGTAGACGAATGCGATTCATATCACAAAGGCCGAAATATTAGTTACTTTTAAAAAATATATAAACATATATACTTTTTAGTTCTGCCTTCGACTAGGGTTGAGAGCTAACTGCCCCACTGAGATTCCGGCTGGGCACAGGCATTGGGCGTCGACTGGACAGAAAAAAATATGCCTACTCTTGCTTTTATTATAGTTTCTGATCAGGATTTGGAAATGAGCATATTGGTCAATTTGTACAATCCTCACATTTACTCGTGTTTGTCCATCCGCTTGTGGGCGTGGCCGCCCCTAAAACCAATATCAGACAAATATATCAAAGCACAAATCATCAGATCGACTGCTCTGAAACTCTACCAAGATCGAGTCAATGCTTTGAGCCTGTTCCATCTATCAGAAATGGGTTACACGATGTATATTGCGTATGACATATATATTGGGTATATATATTCCTAATCAGGATCCCCAACGGACTGTTTGAAGCTCTGCGCATTTCGGCTTGCTCGCTGAACTCGTTCGGAACTGTAGTGAAAGATTGCAGATAGTCAACATGAAATGTGCTTAAACAGGGATAACAATCAGAGGCAACCTCTGGTTACCTTAGTGGGCGTGTCCAGCAGCTGGGAATAACCATGTCGTTTAGTGTAGTCTTTAGAAGAGGCAACTATCTTCGCTTGCGGCAGCAAACATGTGAATACATCGAATGAAATTCAGTATAGTTGCGTTTTTTTTCTTTGCTATACTTTAATTTTTTGTTTGTCTTTATATCATTAACAAATAACATGCCATCCGCCCAGCTCGTGTAGTATTGCCCACAATGAGAACAGAGTAGAAATCGAACTAGATAAAACTAACTAAATGAAAAAACTTTAAGACTGTTTGGTGGCAAGTTAGGGCAGCTTTAGGAAGTTAACCGGTTGCTCTCGAAAGATTTGAGCTATTTCCTCCTGGAGCATCTCGTGCAGCGTCACCCCGGTATGCTTGTAGACCCATCGGCCGTTGGCCTCGCCTGGCATAACAATATAATCGAAGCGTTTGGGTCCACTCACTGGTGAGCTCAGCCATATCTGTTTGTTGGGCTTCTGGCGATTGATCACATACATGCCATTGACTGGGCCCAGATTAACGCTGAGCACGCCATCCTGCAATTAGAACACAGGCCAATTAAAACTTACATAATGCAATCCTGGCTAGATTCACACTTACGCCATAGACCACATCCGAACCGGTTATATGTGCAGCATTCTCGGTTAGTTCGTCAAAGTAATCGGATAGTGCATCCAGCGTCTCCGAGCACACACGGTCGTACGTGGTGTCATCCACGACATATTCTGGCTCCGGCAGATTGCTGCAAAATCGGCAAATCTGTAATTCCTGTTTGCTGCTGCAATTGTTGCTGCCCGTTGCGAGCTGCATGGCCGAGATATTAAATGGTGCGCGTCCCGGCGCACATCTGTAACCATGTCTGCGCACCGCGGTCCGTAAACATATACGAATACGATTCATTTTTGCTACCCAAAATATATAAAAATGTTTTGTGCTTCTTTCTGCCTTCGACTAGTGTTGGGAGCCAACTGATTGTGTTAGAGGCAGAGGCGGCGATTGAACGGGCATAGGAGCAGCTGGTGTGCTTATCAAGAATTATGTGCACCTTATTTATTAACGCTGAACGTTGTTACTTCGGCCAAAAAGTATGGTTTTATCAAAAATATAGAAATATTTTAAATTCATTACGTATTTCGTTTGGCCGATGACAAAACTGTGCTGTTCCGTTCAGAACCAGTTCAATTGAACGAGTCATTGAAATGAACTTGTTGCTGAAAAACTGTGTATTGTGCTTAACAAGTCTGCTGTTAAAAATAAATGGTTAATTTGCAAGTTAAGCAGATATAGCGTTCATTAATAACGGAGCATGTTGTTAATTGTTAGTCCAATAATGTTTACAACTGAACAATTAAATGCTGGACGTGTTCATCGAGCTGAACTCGAATTGCCAACTCTAGCCGCCAATGGTATGCCGGCGTGTTAACAGCCCTTAGTGTTGTGAAACGTACCAAATACGGTCCATAAACTATCGAATTGCGATTGTTGTGACGCGTTGAGTGCCATCTCCAATTTTCAGTATAGAGAAAAACCCATCAATGGCGTCCGCGTGAATTTAGCTATATTTTTGTTGTTTTTACTTGATATATATATCCAAATTGCAATCCGCACTAAAAAGTTAAGAATATAACTATACATATATGTTACTAAACATGGCGCTGCCCAGCAACTACAAGCAAATCGCCGTTGGGGCACCAACAGGGCCGGCAACCCCGCTACCCAGCGGCGGTGCTGTTGGCGGCGGCGGCGGTGGCAGCGGCAGCAGCCGGTCGCGTTCATCTGGCGGCGGCGCTGCTGGCGATCGAAATAAGGATCAAACGCCCATATTTACGCACAGCAACTATAGCAATCCGGCGTTTACGCCGCAAAAAGTGACCAAATCCTCAAGCAGCAAGACCCAAAGCGAATCGCGTTTGCCAAAGCCACCGAAGCCGCCAGAGAAGCCCATATTGCCATATATGCGTTACTCGAAGCGTGTGTGGGACAGCGTTAAGGCCCAGCATCCGGAGCTCAAGCTGTGGGAGCTTGGCAAAAAGATAGGCGTCATGTGGAAGCAGCTTAATGAGGACGAAAGAACCGAATATGTTGACGAGTACGAGGCGGAGAAGCTGGAGTATGAGAAGGCATTGAAGGCATACCATCAGACGCCCGCCTATCAGGCCTACATCTCGGCCAAATCGAAAGTCAAACCCGAGGTGACCGATGTGCACGAGACGCCATCCCGTGGCGGCGGCAGCAAGAGCCAGCACGAGCGTCGCATTGATATACAGCCGGCAGAGGATGAGGATGATCTGGATGAGGGATATACGGCCAAGCATATGGCATACGCGCGCTATCTGCGCAATCATCGCCTCATCAACGAAATATTCTCCGAGGCGGTGGTGCCCGATGTGCGATCCGTGGTGACAACTCAGCGCATGCAGGTGCTCAAGCGTCAGGTCAGCTCGCTGACCATGCACCAGACCAAGCTGGAGGCAGAGCTGCAGCAAATGGAGGAGAAGTTCGAGGCAAAAAAGCAGCGCATGCTCGAATCGAGCGATGCCTTCCAGGAGGAGCTCAAGCGGCACTGCAAACCTGCCGTGGATGAGGACACATTCCAGAAAATGGTGCATCGCATGTACGAGGATATCAAGCGCGATCGTCAACGCATCGAGGAGGCGCCCAATCGCAAAGAGGAGCCGCCGCAGCATCAGCCGCAGGCACCACAGCAGCAGCCTGCGGCGCCGGAAGCGAGCATTGCACCCAAACCGGAGCCGGTCAAGCCGCCGGTAGTGGTGGCACCACAACCGCCGCCGCCGCCGCCGCAACCACCCGTACACGAGCTGGCCAGCAAAACGGATCCAGAGCCCATGGACATTGAGCCGCCGCCAAAGCCATCTGTGCCGCCGCCACCACCGCCCGTTAAGCATGACAAACTGGATCTACCTCCGGTGCCACTGAACGAGCACGTAAAGGAATCACTCAAGACGCCAATAACAGCAACTGCTGTGCCCGGCAAGCCAGTCACGCCCACAGCGACGCCCGCGGCAACGCCACCGCCGCCGCCACTAAGCAGTGAGCCGCCAGCTACAACACCCACGCCTCCGCCGCCGCCACCACAACAGCAACAACAACATCAAGCAGCAGCTCCAGCAGCAGCAGCAGCACCACCACCACCACAACCACAGCAACCGCCGCCGCAAACAGCAGCAGCAGCAGCAGCAGGAGGAGGAGCACCACAAATGCATCCGCATGCTCACGTAGGCGGACCGCCGCCACCAGGCTCACATCCAGCACACCTGCCGCCTCACATGGCGCCGCAGCAGCAGCAGCAGCAGCAACAACAGCCGCAGCAGCCGCCGCCCGGTGGCATGCCCGGACTGCCGCCACCATTGCCGCACATGGGCTATGCTAACTATGGTGGCCCTGGGCCGGGCCAGCACTCGCACACGCACTACTATCAGCCACAGTATGGGCCGCATTCGCGGCCGCAGCCCTATTATCCACACCTGCCGCCCTATCAGCCATATACGCCGCTGCATTTTGCCAGCGCCAGGGAGCATGGCGGTGTCAATGCGCCTCCAGGTGCGCCACAACAGCAACAACAACAACAGCAGCAGCCACCACCACCAACACAGCAGCAACAGCAGCAGCAGCAGCAACCACCACAACAAGCGCCGCCACCGCCGCCGCCGGGACATATGCATGAGGGGCCGCCAGTAGCTGGCGCTGTTTATGGCTCAGCTCAGCAACAGCCGCCGGCGCAGCCTCATCCGTTGGCACAGCCGCCAACACAGCCAGCATCTGCAGCAGGAACGGCAGCAGCAGCGGCAGCGGCGGCGGCGCCACCGTCAGTTGGTGCTGCGCCCGCTGCACAGCCGCCGCCCTCGGCAGGCGAAGCAGCCGCTAAATCCGAGTCGGACAAACACGAAACGGACTAGGACCGCAAGGAATTCCACATGTGCAGGAATATCAGGGTATTCCCCATGTGGACACATTCGCTCCAATATCAAGCACTTCGGTGTGCGCGTTGTAAATTGAGCTCCACTGACTGCACAGCGCACCGCAATGAAGAAAGGCAAAAATAAAAAATAAAAATAACATCATTTAGTCTTAAGCACAAAAACTATTAAATAATTATATTTACATTTTTTTTTTTCTCTTATTTTTATTACTTTTTTTTTTTGCATTTACCCAAATCAATTTTGACTATTTTTGTGTGAGCCACAGACACATATTATATTTATAATTAATATACCTTTATAAATATGTGCGAGAATAGATTTTTTAAACAAATTGTATGCGAAATACTATTATATATTTATTGATAGTCATATTTCCTATAATTTTCTTTAGAACAGTGTCTGCGTCAAATGTCACCAGTTATTGGTGAAATACAGAGGTTTTCTAAAAAAAATTCCGTAATTATAAGATTTAAGCTCAAAACAAAAAAAAGGAATAGAAAAACATTTTCAAAAGTTGGCAAACTGATTTCCAATATGGCGTGCGTGTTAAGCGAATTATATCGATAACAAACAAGCAACAACTATCGATAGCGCGATTTCATATGTCGGGCTACGGTTGACATCGCCGACTTTTGTGTTGTTTTCATTTCGCAACGTTTGATTGGCCGAGCAAAGTGCATTTAATGCAATATCTGAGAAACGCAAGGTCGGTGCCCTCTCGTTGGCTACTCGCACGCAATTTATTACTTGTTGCTGCCGCTACTGCCGCTGTCACAAGTCGCACGGCCTTTGCCACAACCACAACCACTTGCACATCGGCTAGTAGCTCGTTCAGCCAAAATCAAAATAACAAAATGAGCGACAAGGCGTGTGATCCAGCTTACATCGCCGGCACCAGCTCCGTTGCGTTTGTAACCACACCCGACAAAGAGTCGGCTAAGAAACTGGCGCATGGCATCATCGAACGCAAATTGGCGGCCTGTGTGAATATAATACCGCAAATCGAGTCCATCTACATGTGGGAGGGTAAGGTAAACGAGGATAACGAGTATCTTATGATGATTAAGACACGGACCGCTCGCATTGATGAGCTGAGCAAGTTTGTACGCGAGAACCATCCATATAGCGTGGCCGAGGTAATTTCACTGCCCATACAGGCTGGAAATCTGCCATATTTGAATTGGATAACCCAAACCGTGCCGGAGAAAGTGGAGAGCAAAGACTAATCTGTTATATAAATGCAAATTAAATAAACGATTTAGATCATTAAGTTGAGCTTTCGGATTTACTTTCGCCGCCATTGGCGCTGGCAAGCGTTGCCAGACTGATTTGCTGCACCTGTGCCACCAATAGATAGGCCCGACTTGGCAGCACGCGCTTTCGTTGCAGCTCAGCTGTGCTCTAAACTAGAGATGGAATGCAATCGATATGTCTATTAGAATAAGGAGACAATACCAAATGAATCAATACGTTTAAAAGCAGTTGCATGGTGCGCTGCAATAGAAATGTAGATATATTTATGACAAAATATTGGAAAAATTTACTGACAGCTATTTAGAAATTCTTTTTATATGTGTAAGTGGGTGTACGGTTCAATTGCGCCAAGAAAAATATCGACAGCCACAGCAAATGAAAATTATCGCTATTTGCATAATTATATCGATAGTTTGCCACCTCTATTGAAAAACGCGCATGAATCGTTTTGCGCAAACAAAAGAAAATCTTATTAATCGCGTAATAATAGCATGTCCGAGGATGATGCAGGCGTGCATCGCTTGGAGGGCACCATGGTCCAGGAGCAGCGCGGCGGCCTGGTGCTCAAGAGGCCCAAGGACAGCAACAGTGCCAGCGGAAGCGGCGGCAGCTTTAAAGTTCCGCAGGGCTCGCTACTGGGCCTGGACAAGCTAGCTGCAAAGCGACGCGCTGAAAAGGCGCGTGCCGAGCGCCTGATCTCCTTTCAGGACAATGAGTACGATGACGGTGGCACGCCATCAAGCACACCTAACGCCACAACGCCTGCCAGCGAATTTGCCTTTAAGAAACCGGACACTAAGAGCTTCGAGAAGCTGAGTCGACAGCTGCGCGAGCACAAAGACGAGACGCCATCGCACACGGGCGGCGTCTCGGAGAAGGCCAGAGAACGGCTGCGCGAGCACATCCAACGTGATCGGGACCGGCACAAAGGTGCAGTCCACAAGACGACGCGCGATGACTCAGACGGTAAACGGGATCGCGAGAGGGATAGAGACAGGGATAGAGAGCGTGAGCGGGACAGACAGCGTCGCGGCGACGAGCGACGCAAGCGAGCACGGGAACAGGATCAGGAACAGTCCCACAGAGACGGCAGACGCAGGGATCGAGAACGTGATCGGGATCGTTCTGTGTCGGTGCGTAGCGTGCACACGCCCAGGGAGCCGGGCACACCAGGCGGCACTGGCGGTGTATTAAATAGCGCCTGGGATGATGACGATGCCGAGGGCGGCGGTGTTCGCAAATCTGATTGGGACTTCCCAACGCCACGTGGCGCTGGCTCCGGCTACGGCACCGGCGATTGGTCCGATAGAGGCAACAGTCGCAGCCGGAGCTATAATGCGGATGACACAGCGCGCGCAACGCCAGCGCATCGCTATAATCAATGGGCACACGATCGCAAGCGCAGCGGTGCCACGCCCTGGACCGGAGATGCCGAGTCCCGTGACCTGTGGGAGGAGGAGCAGCGCCGACTCGATCGCGAATGGTACAACATTGACGAGGGCTACGATGACGAGAACAATCCGTTTGGCGGCACCAATGCCGATTACTATCGCCGGCGCGAGGAACAGCTGGAGCAGAAGCGCAAAAAACGCATCAGCGCCCAGCAGCGACAGAATAACCGGGACAATGAGCTGTGGGAGCGCAATCGGATGCTCACATCGGGCGTTGTCACCTCGATCAATGTCAGCGACGATTTTGATGAGGAGGCGCTCGAGCGTGTCCATTTGCTGGTACATCATATAGTGCCACCATTTTTGGACGGACGCATTGTGTTCACCAAGCAGCCGGAGCCGGTGGTGCCAGTCAAAGATCCCACCTCCGATATGGCATTGCTGGCGCGCAAAGGCAGCGCCCTGGTGCGCAATTATCGGGAGCAAAAGGAGCGCCGCAAGGCGCAAAAGAAACACTGGGAGCTGGGCGGCACCAAGCTGGGCAACATAATGGGCGTGCAGCGGCCGCAGGACGAGGATGATGCCAAATTCGATAAGGAACACGACACAGCCGACTATCGCAAGGATCAAAAGTTTGCGGATCACATGCGCGACATGCAGGACACCAAAAGCGGCGGCAAAAGCGAATTCTCACGCAAGAAAACCATCGGCGAACAGCGTCGCTTCCTGCCAGTCTTCGCCTCGCGCCAGGAGCTACTCAATGTCATACGCGAGAACTCGGTGGTCATCATTGTCGGCGAAACCGGCAGCGGCAAGACAACGCAGCTAACCCAATATTTGCACGAGGATGGCTACAGCAAGCGCGGCATGATTGGCTGCACCCAGCCGCGACGTGTGGCCGCCATGTCTGTGGCGAAGCGCGTCTCCGATGAGATGGACACACAATTGGGTGCGTACTGTGTACAGTGAATACTGCAAATACGGCGTGCCTTTGCTGTTGATGAACCGAATCGGTAGCTGAAAAGCATAATTTAATCCTCTAGAGACTTGATTTCCACTCATTTTCCACTCATTCACGTGGACTTCGCGTTGTCTGTAAATCGTTGAAGAGTAACTAGCAAAACAAACGGGCGTGAAATACTTTTTCAATTTCCCCCCTCAATAATTATTAAAGTCCAAAGCTGATCAACAACAACAATTATCAAAAAGTCGGTTCATCATAGCGTACGCACACTGTACACTGCATAGATCTAGCTAATGCGTATCGAATTTATTGCAGGCGAGGATGTCGGCTATGCCATACGCTTCGAGGACTGCACTTCGGAGCGCACCGTCATCAAGTACATGACCGATGGTATTTTATTGCGTGAGAGCTTGCGCGATCCGGATCTGGACAGCTATGCGGCCATTATTATGGATGAGGCGCACGAGCGATCGCTCTCAACGGATGTGCTCTTCGGATTGCTGCGTGAGGTGAGTTTCGTGTGTGTGGTGTGTGTTTAATAAGTATTTCAACACACTCCGCATTCACCCACCCACAATTGACACTCTTCCGCTTCTATTCTCTGTTTTTGTATCGAATTATTACCTTACATAAAACTTTTATGTTTGTTATCCGATCGTCGAGAAATTTCCTCGAATATTTGTGTACCAAAATTGATTTTGCACAAAATGGGTTTCGCATGGCCAAAAGCTGGTCTGCACCTTGTTTATAGCGTGTCAACAAATGCAACCCTGGGCTGCAGTTAATTTGGTGAATATGGCTTTCGTTTACGTATCGTAGACGCCATTATGAAAACTACCGACAATACACATACATATATACATAGCCTTGTAATATAATGAAATGAGAAACAAGCCCACGTTTATTCCTTTAAATGCTTGCTGCGATATCCTAGAAAGGAGTTTTGTTTGTTTCTTTTCTAAATTTAAATGCTCAAATTAGCTTATTTTTGCATCGATTTAGTTAAAGTCTTCCGTTTGGTAAACATTTAATATTATCCAAATATAAAGCATTTTACAAACATTTCATATTCAAATTTCACATTGCCAAATGTATATCGTATATTATATATAAATATTTTAAAAATCACTTAAGAGACTAAAAACAAAATTACATAAGATGTAGCTAAACGTATAAATATATATATGTGTGGGCGTATGTGTGTGTGTGTGTGTGTGTCTGTGTGTGTGCTGAACTACAAACGTATTGCTTGATTACAACGAATATTACGTGACGTTACGTTGCGTAATGCATGAATGTAGTGTGTGGTGAGTTTTTGCATGCGTCGCGTGCATGTGTGTGCGCGCGCGCGCGCGTGTGTGTGTGTGTGTGGTTGACATTTGCTTACAGGAATTAAGCACGGCGCACAAAAGTATGCTGCAAACAGTGTTGCGAACGCTGTTTGCTGCATTTTTTTTTTTTTTTTTTTTTTAATTCTTTTCGTTTAAAGTTAATTTAAAATGTGTTTAGACTGCGCTTATATCGAAGAAACAAAAAAAAAAAATTATAATGCCTGCATAGTATTTATTCCTATTACAAATTAATCATATATATTATGGGTTCAGAATAATTGCTACGATAATACATAATAAAAATAATGCTAATAATTATGAGAGAAAAAAAAAAAAAGAAAAAAAAAACAACAACCAATTGTTAATAAGTCTTTTCGAATTTCACAGTGTGTCTCTCTCTCTGTCAAATATACACAAATTTAAATACAATTTTTTTTTTTTTTTTTTTTTTTTTGTATTGTAGCTCAAGTTGCAACAGCAAATGTATTAGACAATAGTTGCTAGTGTGTGTGTGTGTGTACGTATGTGTGTGTGTGTGTGTGTGTGTGTGTGTGTGTGTGTGTGTGTGTGTGTGTGCACGCTGTTGTAGGCCAGTTATTTGATATATTATTTTAATACTGCCAATTAAAAACAAGTAACAAATTAAGAGCCTGCTCTCTCTCTCTCTTTCTTTCTCTCTCTCTCTCTCTGTCTGTCTCTCTCGCGCTCGCCTCTTCTATATTGTTCACATGTACACATACATATACACATGTATATTTGTGTGTGTATTGAACATATGTAAATAAATATTTCTGCATGATCAATCTTATCACAATTTGCTTTGGATTTTGTTTGTTTGTCTTTACTTTCCCTTAGCTAAAAGCAATGTGGTATGCATGTGTGTGTGCGTGTGTGTGTGTGTGTGTGTGCGATAGCGTATACATAATGCACTAGAAAAATGGTGTGTATTTGTGTTAGTTACTTTGAGTGGGAGTGGCATTTTTGCCTATTATTGAGCACCAGCAACATGCCCGCATTCATGCCAACGCTGCCCCATTTCACGCACTCGGACATCTGCAAGATATAGGGATTACTTGTAAGAATTTGGATTCTGTTAATTGGTTAACGATTTTATAATAATTGAATAACGCCTGCTTTTGCATATTGCTTGCGATCAATTTTTGTTGCTCTGCACAACAACCCAGACACAATTAGCAGCTGCTCCAAAATGCAATTAATGACGGTACAAAAAAAAAAAAAAGAAACAAAAACAAAAACAACGAAAAAAAAAAAAAACAAAAAATCAATTGTTAGCTCGTTAACATAATTAATTGGCAGAGATGTTGGCTTTTGTTTTGAGACCAGTTGTGATATTCAAGAAGCATGGAATTTCGATTCTAAATAGAATACTTTTTTTCTTTCGATTTGACAATTGACCAAAGAACGTGTGTGTGTGTGTGCGTGTGTGTGTATTCAAGTCTTTGCTGTTGCAACTACAACAATGTGTGTGTGTGTGCGTGTGTGTGTGTGTTTGATTTTAGTGTGTGTGGCGGGCATTTGGAATTATACAATATATTGCTACCTATATACAGCTAGAGTATATAGGTCCCATCGCTTATCAGTTGATCAAATGCAGCAGCACGTGATTCGCACTCGTCGTTACCTGTCGCTTGCGCACATCCTGCTGGCGACTGCCGTAACGGCACCAATAGACAAAATGCTTATTATTGTTCCATAGACTCTGTTTGGCCTTGCGCGCCAGCGACACCTGTTTTAAAATGTTTGAATATGCATATGCACGTAATTAGATTGGCAATTTGTTGATTTGATTGATCGATAACTAACCTGATTGCGTATGTCCTTTTCGTTGTGCGGTGTTTTCTCCTTGTCAGCGAAATTGTTAATGCGCAACTCCCAGCCGTGGCTCCAGATGTCGGCCAATGACATTTTGATCAGCTTGTATGTGCCATTTTCGCGTATTTTCACCGAATATATCTCAATGGTTTCCGGTTTTGGTTTATTGTCTGTCAAACGAGCATATATATATATATATAAATATATATGTTTAATAGTTATATTGGCAATCAATTGTCAACAATTCAATATGACTAACTCAATGCTCAGGTGCATTCTGCATTCAATTGCTTCGTTTAGGTGCAACATTTAAATCATTAGTTTGTGTTATACAACACTGGCCGTTGAAGTGCACCACACTATTTAACTATGGTCACACTGTTATCAACTAATGCAAGCCATTGGCTTGACATCTTTATATTTGGAAATATTTTATTTCTACAAATGAACGAAATATATTTTATCGCACGACGTGTCAAGTTAGAAAACAATCAAATTTTACTGCCCGACTCATGTATACTCTAGGAAAGGGCGTATTACTTTAAGAGAATGTTTTGATTCTTTCAATTCACATGAAGTCATAATGTCTGCTTATTTGAAAATATTTAAAACATGCCCAAAAACTTAAAAAAGTATCGACTGGAATTTTTGAAATGTTTTTATTAATTCTACTTCTTTTTTTTTATATATATTCTACTTTCAAAAGTGTTGCAAAACAATTGTAGATTCATTCCAATTGGCCAGTAAGTTGGCTGCGCCTGATCAATACATGACATGCAACAATGCAACTCGTTTTCGTGGCAGTTTCTAAAGTTCCTAACCAGATGGTAGCTCATCATTCAATATCTGACTAACATTTTCATTTTGTACACTTGCATAATGCACTCATAAATTGTATAACTATTATCCAAGCACCAGAGTTATAATTATTGTGTTTGTTTTAGTTGTTGTGCAATTGTTTTGTTTTATGAATGACATGGGGATTAATCATCTATAATTAACATCGTTGATATTTCACACTTTGGTGCTCCTTTTTTCACTCTTCTGTTTTGTTATTGTTGTTGTTGTTGTTGTTGCTGCTGCTGTTTTTAATGGCTCTAAGCATTTGCCATGCGCAACTAATTTGCACGAATTTAAAAAATTGTTTACCAAAAGGTGTGGGTGACTTGTGGGGAAGCGGCCGCTTGGTGGCCGTGTGGGGGTGATTGTGGTTTTGGGTGCATTCTTTTGTTGCTTTACAACACTGCCGCTGTCTTGTAAGCCCAGCGGTAACCATGTCAACATTTCGCCATTACACAGCACTGAATTGCCGTTACAAGGGGAATAATTCACCTTACAGTGAGCTCATCCACAGATTGCTCATAATCCTTAAATACGTCAATGTTTATTTTGATTTTTTTTTTTTTTGGTTCATTGAACGCATTACAAAGCGGCACCTGTTGGGGGCGCTTTGTGTGTGCTCTGTGCGATAAGTCTCATTCAAGCGAAACAGATAAGCGCTAGCTACATATATTTATGACGTCATCGAGGTGCGCTTTATCAACGCTTCTATTCAAATGCAGCAATTACACCATTCAAATTTGTTAATCGCGAGCGCAACGATGCTTATCAGTGCATCTTTGTCTATGCATACACACATGCACATACATGTATACATATGTGTAGATAAACACCATAAAAGGTGAGCTAACTGTAAAATGCTAAACCAGTGACAGTTTCTTATGGGATTCTTATAAGATTTGTCATCATATCAGCTTGTTTCGTCATGACAGTTACAAGGATAAACACCACAAGGCATGCAATTAAACTCAAAAGCTTTCCTGACATAGCAGCAACACACACACACACACACACATACACACGGACACATATACACCACACGTATTTACACACGAGCGCTTACACCCACTACAGAATCTGGTGAATTTTGTTCGCGGCACGAGATGCAACAGTCGCCCTCGCAGTGGTGGAATGCCAACGTAAAGCGAGCTTTTGTGGCGAAGAGCAACGCAAAGCACTTGAAAATGCTCACCACGCATCACAAGACCGGGGACTGTTTGCCGTTGTTTGTACCCAAAAGCAGGCGAACGTGCAGTTGTCGGCACAGAAGCAACAAAGCAAAGAAGAAACAAAAACGCTGCATGCGTGACTCAAAGCACATGATGCTGCCGCCTAATGACAGGCGCGACGCGTATTGTCGGCACAAAACGTACATATTTTAAATATTCGTTGTGTTGTTTACATTTTGTGTGTTCGGCTCTGCGCACACATACATACAAATGGAATGTTCTGGCAGCTGTCAGCGCAGCATTGTGAATGGTCATGTTGGTGCAGCAAGTGTGAGCAGCGTAACATTGTATGTGTGTGTGTGTGTGTGTATATGTGTGTGGGTGAGTGCGTGCGTGCGTGCAAAACGCGACGTCGCAAAGTTCGCTGCTGCTGCGCTGCTGGCGCTTTGTTTTGCTGCCTCTTCAAACTTAAGAAATGTCCACTCGACAATGTTGTTGTTGTCGTCGATTAGATAAAAGAAAAAAGAAAAAAAAAGCGCCTTTGTATATAGTACATAGTATACATATATACATTCGTGCTATGTACATACAATTTGTGCTTTTATTGAATGTCGTTCTGAAATATCAGTATTTGCCAAAACTTGTGAGATTAGCTTAATTGCTCTGACGTCTGCAATATGATTAATCATCATCAACAACGCATAGAAAAACCAATTTGAAAGCACTTCTACTTTTCGTTTTTTTTTTTTTTTTTTTTTGCCACTTCCATTTGGGTCAAGTACAATACCAGAAGCCAATTAAACGGGCCATAAGAATTAACAAAATTAAAAGTATTGTAAATTCGCATTGAAGTTCTTGTGAGAGCTAATTTCGTTAATAGAATGAAACATTTGATATGTGAGCTTTTTTTCGACGCTAGGAAAACAGTTTGACGTGAGCTTTTGCTCTCATTTGCATTCTGTACTCACCTTTGGCCACCTTGCAGAGTACAATGCCGTACCATGACGCTACCGGCGTCTCGTTCTCATCCTGCGCTTCGAGAAAGCTTATGCTGCTGCTGCCGTTACGGGGTATAATCAGTGGCGGGGCCAATGTCAGGGGCGGGCAATCGATGTCCAGGGAATCGGCATCATTGGCAGTGGCCGCTGCGGCAGCGGCCGCTGCTGCAACGGCAGCGGCTTCGGCAGCGGCACTGCTGCGCACCTCCACAATGAAGCCGCACTCGACGACGGCGCAGAAAATTCTCTGCTCTTCGGGCTTGAACCATTTCGATTCACGCAGCTTTTGTACGGCGACGCTGCTGCCAAATGTTGCGTTCACATTGGCGCCGACGCTCAGCTTGTGGTGGTGGTGGTGCTGCTGCTGCTGCAGCGACGGCGGCCAATTGGATGTGGGAGAGCTGGGCGCCGATTGTGAGTAGCCGGCGCTGCCGCCATTCGATGGCGCTGCTGGCGTTGCCTGATTGTTGTGGCCCTGCAGTGGCCACCATTTCAGTGAGCTCACAAAACTGTTTGATCGGTTCATTGTGTGGGCGTTTTTGGCGTTATGGGCGTGGCCGGTGTGTCGTTGCACACGCGCGCGTAACTTTCACTAATTCACACTTGCAGTGCGCGCGCGTTTTTCTCTTCCCCTTTTTCTTTCTTTTTTTTTTTAATATATATATATATATAATTTTGTTTTTCTAATGCGTTTCTCGTTTGTTTTGTATACGCCCGCTTATCGTTGTTTTGCCTCAGGCCTATTGTTCCAATTCCAATTAGAATTTCATTTGCAAGAGGCAACAACAATGAAAAAACAAAAAAGAAATACAAAAAAATAGAGCACAAATGCTTGGCACTAGAGTTAATCAAAATGCTGCCTGCAGTTAAATAAAAATTAAAATGCGCAAATAGGAGCACAAATTTCTGTGTTCAATTAAATTAAAACAACAATTTACAAAAATCGTCTGTGCCCGAGAGTGCCTGTAAATTTTTCTTGCTTTATGTTTTGTTTGGTTTGGTCTGGTCTTTTTTTTTTTTTTTTTTTTTTTTTTGTATTTTTCTTTTCACAGCGGTTTCTTCGGTTTCGGTATGTTCGTGTTTTTCGCTGAACGCCGTTTGTTGCTTTTGTGTTTTGCTCGCTTCTGCTGTTGCTGCTACTGCACCGCTAGAGACTCGAAAGCCAAATACCAGCATGGTAAAGGTTTATTTATAACCAAAGCCGGTTTCGGTTTGTCAGCCAGCCAACGAGCCAGTCGTCGGCTGCGTCGTCGTTGTCGTCGGCAGCGTTCTCTCAGTGTGGTGGCTTTTGAACGCTCTCGCTCTCGCTCTCTCTCTCTCTCTCTCTCTTTTTTTCTTGTGTGCGTGGTGAGTTACGAAGCTGCCGTTGTACCCCTGTCCATGGCTACGGGCTTGTTGCACGTTCCGTTAGGCTTTGTGCGCCTTATGCTGTGATACTTGGCGCTTGTTGTTGTTACAGTTGGTTTGCTTGTGTTTTTTTTTTCGTTTGTTATTTATTATCGTTTTAATTGTTGGTATATCAATTTGATTATGTGCTTGTCGCATGTATGCAGTTACTAAATCGCTCACCTGACGTCGCCGTCGACAATGTCAATTGTGACTGCGACGCCGACAGCGACTTCAGTGGCTTCTTTGACCTTCTTTTAATTCTTATAAGAAATATGTATTGTTGAAATTTTTTGTTAACGGCGTAGTTTTTGTTGTTAAAATTCCCATTGTCTCGCGCAGTAAACAACCAATTCTTTAATATACAGCCCTGCACGTACACACATACAGCCCTGTATGTGTGCATACAAATACACACATACATACATACGTCACGTGGGTCTGATGGCCCCGAAAATCAAGCTAAAAATGATTGATTTGGCTTATGATGGGAAATATGATGATTTTATTGAATTGCCAATTGTTGATAATTTCGATTGCAAATATTTGTTATTATTGATTAATATCATAAAACACACACAATAACAAGCACGCATACATACGCAAGCTTCCAACCCATGCGTCCTTTTTAATGAATGGGAAGGGTGAGAGAGTGACCGAGTGAGCGGAGGGGGGGGGGGGGGGGGGTATGAAAACCGTTTCACAATGAATTTGTGATATGAGTGATCGGTCGGAAATTAAGCTCCTCCTTAATAAATACCCTTTTTTATGTTTTGCAAATATCTTGAATAATCTCACTAATTTTAAGATTTTTTTTTTGCAATTTTTAAATATGCATTTGCTCGACTTTTTTATGCTTTAAAACATTTGAGCACATATTGCACAAAGTTTGCCCACTGTAACATGGCTGCCATTGAATTTATTTGCACGCAAGGGTATTCAGTCTTCGGCGAGTAACTTTTGTTTGCAGTATTCCCTTTTACAGATGCGCTTCTTAATATGCTTAGCGGCACATGGACACATACTTATCCACACATACACATGCGCCTGTTTATACATATGCATGTGTGTGTGTGTGTGTGTGTGTATGTGTGTAGGTACTCAAGTGCAAACTTGCGAAAATCTTAAGAACATGCCAAAGTTGAATCGGTTGTAAGGATGGAGGGTGTGAAGGGGCGTGTGTGTATGTGTGTGTTGTTAAGTTCATATGCAATCAAAAATTCTTGACATGTTGCTAAAGTGCAATACACATGCACATGTATGTGCCCTTCTCTCCCACCATCCCCCCCACCCTTTACACTTGCCGTCTGGCTCCAGAAACTCTCGCAGCATTCCTAGAAAATTCTATCGCACATAATGAACACTATTTTCTTGTATATATATATATATAGAGTCGATTTGAACGTGAAGCTTTAAGGGCTTGGGCATTTGTCATTGGCTGGCCATAATCATATTATCAGTGAGGAGGCCATACAAGGCGTTTAATGCACGATTTGTTGTGTCCAGCCCTTTGGACGCAGATCAATATTGTCGCCCAAAAGGCCAGAAACTGAAAGGTCGTACGTTAGCCAACACTGGGAAACAGTTTGGTTTTTATTGTTTTTATCAGCGACGACTGTTTCGAGGCACGTAAAGCTTTTCGCTGTGACGTCGCAGCTTTCGTTACGTGCTGCGCGCGCGTGTGTGTGTGTGTGTCTGTGTGTGTGTGTGTGAGTTTCTGAAATGAATTCCGTTTGTTTTGGGGCATCGCACACGACAATTAATTTGACCTATTAAGTTGCCAAAGCTTAAAACTGGGCCAAGTAGCGGCAACTGCGACGCCAACTGCAACGTTGCCACGTTTTTTTTTTTGTTTTTAGTTTTATTTATTTTTTTATTTTTTTTTTTTTTCATTTAATTTAATTTTTCTTTTATTTTATTTTTATTTCATTTTCAAGTTTTTCATTTCTTCATCTACCCTGACCGGGGCCCTTACAGCTACAGCACATTGTTTGGCATGCGCGAAAAAATGCTTCAACTTTGAAGAAACATTATAAAAAAAAAAAATTTTGAATATATAAAAATATCAAAACTGCTGAAAATTAATTTGAAAAATAGTTCTGAAATGCAATCTTGTTTTAACAAATTTAAACTTGCATTATCGTATATATATAACTGCATGTATATAAATATATATTATTTAATTGAATTGAAAAACATTGTAAAGAGTATTAAGGCTGCGGTGTGTCTAGTCAAGCGCTGCTTTCTTCATATCGTTTCAGGTTTTTCATTTATTCGAGTATTTTACAGACGTCGTCGACGTTTTTGTTGTTGTTGTTGTTGTTGCTATAAATACCCGCAGCTCTGCAACTTGTTGTTGTTGCTGCTGCTGCTGCTGCTGCTGTTTGCCATGTTATTCTCCATATCTATTTTTAGTTTAACCTTGCCGACAGTCGGGGAGCATGTCAAGGTGCGGGCCGTCGACGGGGCGGGCAGAGGAACGCGGTATATCATGATTATGCCGTTTCGCATTTTCGCTGCCAATTGACTGTTGCGGCGCTCAGTTGAACTGCGTTTAATTAGCTCTCTCTCTCTCGCTCTCTCTTTCTCAGCACCCTATTTCCCCATACACACCGCTATTCCAGGCACTCGCATTCGCAATTGTTTGTCTAATTGCAAGTGCTGCACTTGTGATACCCTTGCAAGGAGTTAATCGCTTTTGTCGTGAATTATGTAACAGCTATACATAGTTAAATATATATTTGTGATCAGTATTATCCACACCTTGTCCAAGGCTAATCAAGATCGGACTACTATAACATATAGTAGAATCGCTCGAATTCGATTTTAGCCAAAATCAGCAATTACGAGCTTATTTTAAGACCAGCAAAAATTGGTCGAATTGGTCTGTTCTTATGTGCATAACTGTGCGATCTTTTCAATTGTATTAACCCAACTTAACTTAAACATTATCTTCGGTTCAGGCAAGAGTATCTCAAGTTCGGCATGCCGTTCTCACTGTTTCTTTCTGTGTGTAATTGTAGTTTGATTCACAAATTGCGCAATCAAACGGAAAGCACGAATGAATGTGCGTAGGTCAGTGTTGAAAAGCGGCTAAAGCAGCGTTGATTTGACCGCTTGTACACACACACACACGCACACATGTTTACATGCATATACTTATATGTTTATATATTTGCACAGAAACGTAAACAAAACATAAAAGAATACCCTTGCCGCTCTCTTTTCGCTTAACTTTCAAAAGAACTTCGTAGAAAGTGTATTAAGATGTTTTTCACACGTTTCGTTAAATCCACGCTCTGTGCCGAAATGCGTATTTTATCGATTTACGCTTATTTGTTCCAGTCAAGTTTTACGATCGATCCGTTTCCGTCACACATATCTATTATATGAACATTTGCGGCATATTTATAGCTTTTTGATAACTCAATAACCCAACTCTTAGATTAGTTTGCATATACATAAGCACTGTAACTTATCATGCTGATCAATTATATACATGATCTGTATAAATATTGTGCCTAATAGCCTTAACATACACCTACGCCTATTTACATATACTCATTTCCATAATATGGTACACGCCACAAATATATCATAGAAAAAAAAAAAAAAAAATACACAAGTTATTTGATATGCGCATACCCTTGCCAAATAATGAGCATTACAGTTGTTACATTTAAACTGGAAATTCTCTTACTATAGCTAAAACATGAGATATTACGTTTATATTTAGTGCTATATTATCATAAGTATATTGGGTTTTATTAGGTCCTTAAATATTAGGCCTATATTTCTTCTTGAAACTTACTTTTCATTGCATTTATTTTAATCAATTCACTTAATTTTGGTATTTATTTTGCCTACGAATGTATTTTTCTTGCAAATTTTACTCAGCAACATTTAGTTTTCACAGTTATTTACAATACAATTTTTATTATTTCTGTTTTTTTTTTCTTTTTTTTAATAATAAGAAATGCCAATTAATATATGAAGTAGGTAGGCTGCAGTTTTCAAGCTGCTTAGGAAAGTGTATACAGATTTCGTTATGTGTTCTCGCAATTGCATCTCTTCCAGTTGCGAGCTTGCATTGTTTATCTTTATCTGTATGTATGTATGTGCCTAAGTGTATATACATACATACATACATATATATCATCTATATAAGTATTTGTTTTTACCGCCGCACTATGCCTGCCCCCTCCCCCCCTCGCGCGCTCTCTCTCTCTCTCTCAATGCGTGCCCTTTGCGGTCGGCGTGTGTGTGTGTGTGTGTGTGTATAATAATAATGTGAGCCGAACCACCTGTATTTGTTTTCAATTTACAGTCTATTCTAGCCCAGCGGGCTAATTTGGCCAAACTGTTCAATTTGGCAGGTGGCAGGTGGCAGGGGCAGTCGCTGCATGAAAAATGTATAAGCAGCAAATGTTGCCCGGCTTTGCACGCGCCATATTTGCATGTTCCTTACATTACCTGTGTGACTATGTAAACTTAACTGTATTACCTTGAACCTGTGTGCAAATTAGTTGATAGTCTTAAAACAAAGTTAGTTTCGTTAGTAATTAATGCAAAAACTTAAGCAAATCAGGCAATTGTTTTCCACAAACATTTCACTGTTGCGAGTGGAATGGCAAAGTGGAAAATAAGTGAACGTCAATCAGTCAATCAAAAGCTTTGACATTTCAACAGTTACAGCTACTTGCAAGCACACACACACACACACACACACACACACATACACATGCATGCACACACATATATATGTAAATGAACAGTTGTTATGCATGCATATGTATGTATATGTGTGTATTATCTAGCCCATATACATATCTAATGCGAATCGCAGCAACATTCGAAAAAAAAAACAAAAAACAAGACTTGTTTTGTTTGCGCTCTTTTGATATTTTCTAAGCCATTTGGACTTAAAGGCTTCGCTTTGGGTTTTATGTCGGCAAATGCCGTCGATATCTGGCCATAACCGGACTTTGGTCTCATGTCAGATATATGTACTTAAAGCTATTTCCGTTTTCTTTTCTTTTCTTTTGTTTTGTTTCGTTTCGTTCGTTTCTTTGCATTTCTTTGCAAGCATTGGCCTGGCTTAACCAGGTTTAAGTAAACAGCCGCAAAATAGGAATAGCTGTACAAGTAACTACAATAGAATAGAGGGTCACACACACACGCACACACACACACGCACACATTTTCAATTGAGCGTCTAGTCAAAACATGTCTTGTACAATGAAATTGACAATGGCCCGGGTCGGGGTCTGGGTCTCACAGTCTGAGTCTAAGTCAGAATGTGATTGAAATGATAAATTGTTGAGCTTTTGAAAGCTTGCCGCTTGGCACGTACAGCCACAACAATTCGCTATAACTGCGCAAAAGGAATTCCACCCTTTTGTGGTCCATGTTAACTGCGAATTTTGTTATATTTGCGCACACAACTGTGCCAAAAGCTTGATGCTGTCGCATGGATCTCGCAAGTTTTTGGGCAAGCTGAGCTTTCTGTAGCATAGATTTCTGCGATAGCCATTTAACTGTACGAGAGAGAGAGAGAGAGAGAGAGAGAGAGAGAGAGAGAGAGAGAGAGCGCATGAGAAAGATAGCCTATGCGAAAGCAGCAAGTCTTAAACCAGGCTGTTGGCATGGCTTCAAAAAGCTTTTTCTAAGCTAGCTTTTGCCTACCACCTGTGGCAGCCATTTATATGTAGCTGTATGTGTACATACATGGATACATATGTACATATTTGTAATCCTAAACCGTACCGCAGTCTCTTGACGTTGACGTTGACGTCGACGTCGCCGTCGGCTTCAGCAGCGCGTGTCATGTGCTTTGCTTACAGCTATTTTTAGGTAATCATAAAACGCGCGCAACGCTGCGAGACAAAACAGCGACTACAACAACAACAAAACGCAGAAAATAAATACTCATAAAAAAAATATGCAAAAAAAAAACAAATTCTTGTATTTTCACAATCGTCGCTGCTGCGGTGATTTCTTCCTGTTGTGCGTGCGTGTGTATGTGTGTGTGTGTGTGTGTGGCAGCGAGACGCTAGTGTGCAGAAATATCGCTTTAGTTCGCACATGGCGGAAGAAAAGGACCTGCAACAGCTGTTGCAGCTAAGCAGCTTATTGTTATTGTTTTCGGCGGACAAGCCCAGCAAATACATACATGCATGCATACATACATGCATATGTATGTAAATAAAAATCGAATTCAAAAAAGCTGTTAAGCGAGCAGATGGGCAAATTCGCGTTTCAAGCTTCCTCCTACCCACGTCTGTCTACGTCTCACTCATACTTTCGCCTTAACTCTCTCGCGCACTCGCTCCTCTCTCCCTCTCTCTCTCTCACACACACATTCAGACTCTCTCGGGCTGCTGTTGGGTGTTATTCACCTTCGGCATCGGCATCTGCTGCTCATAACTCGTTTTGCGGCTTCATTGTTTGCTTTTGCCCGTTTGTTCTGCCTTGCAAATGTGCGGATAAAAACAAAATATGCAAAAAACTTCAACCATTGATTGCGATTATTGTTGTTTCGATTTGCCACAGTGTTTTGTTATTGTTTTAAATACATGCACATACATACACATGTGCATATTCACAAAAATATTTCGCGATATTGCGATTTTTGTTTTCGTATTTGGTTGGCTGCTGCTGTTGTTGTTGGCTCGTGTTTTTGCTCGTGCCAGCTAAATATTTCTACATGTTTGGCTGTGTACGTGTGTGGATTGAAAGTGTGTCTGTGTGTTTGTGTGCTTTGTTTACATCTTGTTCGTATTTTTGTCAAAATAATAAAAACAAAAAAAATGTGTTTCTTTTTTATCGTCATAGCAATTTTGCCACACCTCCAACAAGCAGCGTATAAAACTCACCACAGCAGCAGCGCTGCCTTGGTCGCGCTCTCGCTCTGCCGCTCGCTCTCTCTGCTGCTGCTCGCGCTCTCTGTCAACTCGTGGCGCTTTGTCGCCGCAAAAGCTGCCCGCAAGTTTTGAGCCTGCCCCGAGAGAGATTTTTGCTTTCGTGCTGTTGTACTCAAACAGCCAAACAGCACCCGCTACCCACTCAGTTCATCAGACTCAAGCGAGAGCTTTTCCACTCACCCAATCCCGACATTTTGCAATGCAAATGCACTGAAAATTGCATGCGGACATTAATTATATAGCTAGACATATGTACATATCTCATAGATTTGTTCACTGCCGGCGCCAGGCCAACAAAAACAACAACATGCCGAAGCTGCAATACTCTATCCATCCATACTCTGAACAATATTATCATAACAGATATGTTCACGTGATTTTATTGTTATACTGGAACTGGTTTATTGAACCTTAGCGTTAACTAGTCTATCAGGTTTCAATATATATACTATATAAACTGATGGGAGTTACTTTTCTTAAATAATAATATGCCCATTATGCCGTCGTTTTTAAAGGGTATATCGAGCAACAGACGTTGACACTGTCTTTATGTTTGAGCTTGTTTGGCATATTTCTGGATGCTCTGAAAAATCGCAATTCTTTCTTTCTTTAGCATTTGTATAAGCTCTTATATATAATTTGCCTTAAGTACATAATTCTTGGATGGGTTATTTATTTATTTTTTTCATATATCGTATACTTAATTACGCCCGTTTGTCTGGTCTGTTGTCATTGAAATATTTGAACGATCATTAAATTAAGAGAAACTGAGAATTACGTAGCGAGTCGCGTGAGAGTTCTACGGCCATGCACTTCCAGTTTCAAGATCAAGCGCAATAATCAAATATAACGGTATCTGTGGGTATTACGGAAAAAGTAACGCCCCCATTCTAATGATATATCTACGTACGGGTTCTATGTGGAAGTTTCATATAAAAAAAAAATTAACAAGAGGAATCCCTAAAGTATATTTATGTGTGGGCGAATGTAGATACATGTAGAACAAGTTTATCATTTACTTTTCTCGATGTCGGCCCACATCCATAATTTCACTTTTCAGCATAACTCGAGAACTATTTAAGCTAGATACACCAAATTTCGTATATAGCTACTCGTATAGCATATATAGCTGGGATATATTTCACTTTTAACGAAATTGAAAATCACAAATTATTTTTAAGATCAGCCGTTTTTGAATATAGACAATACCTTGGATTCGAACCCGAATCCCCTGTGTATAATGACTCGTCTCTCAAGAACCATGTAAGCCCCATAGAAAGTGTTTAGACTGTTTACATCTTTTTTTATTTTTATACTTGTTTTTTTTGAACTGTTTTTCAAATATCTTAATTAGTATTTGTCATGTCCGAGGAGGCATGATATTATAGCATTCATGTACGTATATATTTTGTCATAGCAGATATTTGTTGGCTCGCTGCCCATCGAATTCCACAAATGACGACAAAAATGTTTTGTGTTTTCTTTGATTTTTTTTTTTTTGTTCAGATTTTTGCATTTTTTGATTGCCCGAATTGCATTTCCTTTTAGATACGATACAAACCTATCATATATATTTATTTATATTGATTGAACATTTATTTACAATATGTGTGTATTTTTTTTTGATTAATGTATAAGCTACCTTATCAATTTATTGAATATGCGACAGGCACATTTCCTGCTTCCATATGCATAACTCAAAGGAATTACCCGGCGCTGCACGACGCGCGTGAATTATGCTGAAGATAACGACTGAATGCGCGTTTCTTCTATTTCAAATTTCCCTATTTCAATTTCCTAAAATGAGCTTCGCCTTGCGTACAACAATCAACTAAGTAAGCAGAGCTAATAATTAGTTTTGGATTTGAACCGGCGACTTCTCGCTCGTTAGTCCGACGCCACGCTATTTGAGCTTTCCAAAAATTTGTCTAAGTCAAAATTTAGGCTACGCTGTGCGCATACTGTCGACACGCACTGTGCAAATGACACAGACGCGAATTGCATCCGAATACATGCACATACATAGAAATATACATGTGTGTGTGTGTGTGGGTGTGTAGGTATGTAAATATTTCCAGCAAAGTCACAACCTAACTCAAGTGGGACTCACTAGCCCCGTGTTATCGCTATCAAGATTGATATACTACATGCCACATTAAAAGAAAAAGAAAGAGAAAAACACAAATATAAATATAAATAAAAATAATAATAAAATGGAACTCGTACTACGTATAAATTGATATGAATAAAGTCAACCTCCAAATGGCTTGCCTCCATGCCTCTAATCGAATAAGACCTAGTATCAGTTGAACACACATACATGCAAAGATAACGGTACACATGTATATATATGCATATATACATGGCTGTATGTGTGTGTGTGTTTGCCCTGTACCGTTAAGTGGGTGTGTGGCCATAGCTCGTGATTCGTCTTCGCAGTAAGTCTTAGTCACGGCAAATCCAGCTGATGCAGTATTTGTCGCAAAGTTCATATAAGAGACTTTTCTAGGTGTCAGCAGGTGGCAAGTCATTCAGGGTTTTCACACGTTTTCCATTCTTTCGCGTGGATTTCTTGAAATTCGATCAACAGCCTTGCGTCTATATATATCCATATATCCATATCCATATCTATATTTATATCTATATATATATCTATATCTATATCTATATCTATATCTATATCTATATCTATATCTATATCTATATCTATATCTATATCTATATCTATATCTATATCTATCTATATCTCTATCTATATTCTATATCTATATCTATATCTATATCTATATCTATATCTATATCTATATCTATATCTATATCTATATCTATATCTATATTATATCTATATCTATATCTATATCTATATCTATATCTATATCTATATCTATATCGATATCTATATCTATATCTATATCTATACTATTATCTATATCTATATCTATATCTATATCTATATCTATATCTATATCTATATCTATATCTATATCTATATCTATATCTATATCTATATCTATATCTATATCTATATCTATATCTATAATCTATATCTATATCTATATCTATATCTATATCTATATCTATATCTATATCTATATCTATATCTATATCTATATCTATATCTATATCTATACTATATCTATATCTATATCTTTATCTATATCTATATCTTATAATCTAGATCTATATCTATATCTATATCTATATCTATCTATATCTATATCTATATCTATTCTATATCTATATCTATATCTATATCTATATTTATATCTATATCTATATCTATATCTATATCTATATCTATATCTATATCTATATCTATATCTATATCTATATCTATATCTATATCTATATCTATATCTATATCTATATCTATATCTATATCTATATCTATATCTATATCTATATCTTTATATTTATCTTTATCTTTATCTTTATCCTTTCCTTAGCTATATCTATATCTTTATCTATATCTTTATCTGTATCTATAGATACCTATGTTTTTCGACATAACCTCCAAACTTGATACCTATTTTTTCTTAGTGATAGATCTCGCACTTTATATGCGCATTACTGTATAGAATTTTGACTAGAGAACTTTTTATTGACTTCTGGCAATTCGTAATTGTCGTTTTACTAATCAAAATCGTTATAATCAATTGATTGTCGATACAAATTTTTAATAGAGTCGGGAATGTTTGTTTATTAATTTTCAAGCGGTTTCTATTTTTAACTCAAATCTACAAAACGAATGTTCTTTCATTTCGTAAACAACTGAGCTAATTGTAGTAATACAATTCTCACAGGATTATCAATATCATATAAAACTTTTATTTTATTTTTTTTTTGTTTTCGAACTTTATAACTTTTCGGCTTCGAGAATGTTCAATGGTAAAAAATCAAATGGATTGTTGAATCGGTTTCGATTTCGTTGCATTTGATTCCAGTTGTTTTTATTGTAAACATAATTAACCCCATGTCCAACTTGGACTTGCCTAGTTCCAGGCACTGAAATATTATAGTTACACTGAAAAAAAAAAAAAAAAAACACAAGAGTCAATTGAACTTCAGTTTTCTTTTATTATTAGAAGATATGTGGAATGCGTTTAAATAAAAATATTGAATAGGAAAATAATATGTATAAAGAAATAAATTGAATATTTCTTAAATGGATTATATTCACATTTTGATATGATATATTACATTCGTTTTTCTAATTCAGTAAAAATTCAAAAAAATTTTAAATAGATTTTTAAAAATGTCTGAGAATTGCTGCTAATGGGCCTTTGGGTTTCCATTATGTGTATATTTTTTCAAAATATTTCCCATTTTTCAAGTCAACATTTCAAACACAAAGGCTTAAAAATTTTACAAAGAAGGTTTTTCATGTATACACACATACATACATAACTATGTACTATGTATACATATATCTAAATGATTAAGTATTTCTCTCAGCTTAGCTTTCAGATATTCCATTTGGCACATTTTCAGCAATTCGACATACATACATACATTTGTAGCTGTGAAAGAACGCCTTATCTTGCATTCGCATACACATACATACATACATGCATACGTGCATGTACATGCGTCTATATTCACCATATAACTGTCATATATCGAAGTACACTATCGTAATTGCCGTGAACGGGATACAGTGCTCAACGTCATTTAACGCTCGGCTCCAGAGATAAACTTGAATCAATGCGTTGGCGTTGAAGCGTTTTTATAAAAACAATTTCCTCTCAATATGAACGTGTCTGTGTAGTATGTCTATATGTATGTGTGTGTGTGCATTATATACATATGTAGATACATGTGTGCATACCTCGATAAGCCGCATAATAAACACCATGCATGTGTTTGTGGGCTTGTCCCACCTATTTCTAACCGCATTGCAAACTAATGCGCAATTTGCTTGTTAAGTTGCCCGTGACTCGAAGCTGACCGCTGCTGCAGCAGGTGCTGCAACGGAATTGATTTAACGGCACTATGAGCTTTTTGTTTGTGCTTTGCCCAGGCATGCATAACATCCCATGCGCTCGCACACACACACACACACACACACACACACACACACACACATACTCTTACTCTTACTCACATGCATACACACAAACAAATAAGCTGCGCACAGGATCTGGCTATACGTCCTCAGCGGTGGGTAAGCTGCCTACGTGAGACGCAGCACGTTTGACTTTTGACACGGCGCGGGATGGCAACCCGCCCCACCCTTCATCCAACCAGTGCTCAATCGTGTGTCGACATGTCGATTCATCAAATCGTTAAATCGTTTGAGCGTCAGCCGAAACTGTGAGACTGCTCTCTACTCTGATTAGGCGGGCGCTCTCTCTTGCTCTCTCTATCCCTCTCTCTCGCCCTGTCGCTTGCTCTCTTAAACGCTTCGTGTGTGTTGAGTTTCGTTAGCCTCAACAATTCAACACACTTGCTGTGGGCACAGCTCAGGATATGCTGCTGGCTGCTGCTGCAGCATGGACTTTCATGACTTTGATTTGATGCCTCCCTGAGCCCAGGGGCCGGTGCTCGGGATTTGGGTCATGCTCGCATGACTAAGCACATTTTGTTGGGAGGTGAATTCGTTGCAAGGCCACAGTATCGAGTAGCCTCAAGTGGAATGCCCCAGAATGCGTGGCACATGTCGCCATAGATAATGGACAGTCCTCTATAATGCATATTCGAAGCCATTGACCCCTAGGGATCCCAACTCACGTGTCCGCCTGGCATTCAATTATGTATGCAACCAAAAATAAGTAAGGGTATTGGCTAGTCGTGTTACCACAATACAGTTCTCTTAACCAAAGACCTACTCGTCCGGCATTTAATCGCAAGCTAATCCCATTTACTATTTGGATTCTGTGCATTTGTAGATTGTGGCGCGACGACATGACCTGAAGCTGATTGTGACCTCGGCCACGATGGACTCGAGCAAGTTTGCGACATTCTTCGGGAACGTGCCGACGTTTACAATACCGGGACGCACGTTTCCGGTGGATGTGATGTTTAGCAAGAACGCGTGCGAGGATTATGTGGAATCGGCCGTTAAGCAGGCGCTTCAGGTGCATCTGACGCCCAACGAGGGCGACATGCTGATCTTTATGCCCGGCCAGGAGGATATCGAGGTCACCTGCGAGGTGCTCGAAGAACGCCTCAGCGAGATAGATAATGCGCCCGAGCTGAGCATATTGCCCATCTATTCGCAGCTGCCCTCCGATCTGCAGGCGAAGATCTTTCAAAAGTCCGCCGACGGTGTACGCAAATGTGTGGTGGCCACCAACATTGCGGAAACATCGCTCACAGTCGATGGCATCATCTATGTGATCGACTCCGGCTACTGCAAGCTGAAGGTCTACAATCCGCGCATCGGCATGGATGCCCTACAGATCTATCCGATCTCGCAGGCGAATGCCAATCAGCGTTCCGGTCGTGCCGGTCGCACGGGTCCCGGCCAGGCGTTCCGCCTCTATACACAGCGCCAATACAAGGACGAGCTGCTGGCACTCACCGTGCCCGAAATACAGCGCACCAATCTGGCCAATACGGTGCTGTTGCTCAAATCTCTGGGCGTTGTCGATCTGCTGCAATTCCATTTCATGGACCCACCGCCACAGGACAACATCCTCAATTCGCTCTACCAGCTGTGGATATTGGGCGCATTGGATCACACCGGCGCCCTAACCACTCTGGGCAGGCAAATGGCCGAGTTTCCGCTGGATCCGCCGCAGTGCCAGATGCTCATCGTTGCCTGCCAAATGGAGTGCAGTGCCGAGGTGCTCATCATAGGTGAGTCATCTATCTATACACATACATACATATATTGATTGACTGACTGACTGACTGATTGACTGATTGGCCAATAAAGCTGCATTTTCCATTCCACCCAAAACTGTGGAAAACGCATGGAAAGCGGTTTTATTCAACTTCAATCATCAATTGAAGCTGCCATACTGAAATTATTAATGCATCCTTCAATATTTTTGGATTTCAAATTGATTTCAAGATTTAAAGAGGACTTACCTGTTTGTTAACCCATAAAGTATTTTATTTTATTTTAAACAAAAGTAAATAAGCTCTTAATTTGAATAGATTTTAATTTGGTTAAATTGAAAAAGTCTTTTCTAAAATCTCCATTCCAATTGCGCATTTGCCAAAAGCGAAATGAAGAGAAATACGCGATCACACGCACACACGCACACATGTACACACCCACACACGCACGCACGCTCTCACGTACGCTCACACTCACAAGAGAAATATACGAACATTCGATGTTATCCGTTATTCTTATTAGCAAATTCCGTTACTTTGAGGCGAGACAGAGAAACAATATGCATTGTCTACTAACTGTAAAACGGTTGATCATAGGAGCGGGCAGAGGGGTAAAGTGGATGACGCTCTGATTTCGTCACTTTAATGAAAAATGCAAAACAATTATACCCTGTTGAGGTGCCCACAGGGTATACAAGTGCTGATCCAACTTCGACATTTCAGCTTGAAGTCCTGCAGCTTGTGTTTGATTACCGCTAAACGGATTTCTCTTTTATTTCACAGTATCCATGTTGTCGGTGCCCTCCATATTCTATAGGCCCAAGGGGCGCGAGGAGGAGGCGGATGGTGTACGCGAAAAGTTTCAGGTGCCCGAATCGGATCATCTAACCTATTTGAATGTTTACCTGCAGTGGAAGCAGAACAGGTGAGACAGCAGCAGGAGATGCTTTATAACAACTCGCTTTATATCTACCCCCTTCCCCGCCCTCTCCATATGGCTTTGATCCTGCAGCTATAGCTCCACGTGGTGCAACGAGCACTTCATACACATCAAGGCGATGCGCAAGGTGCGCGAGGTGCGCCAGCAGCTAAAGGACATCATGACGCAGCAGAAAATGAACGTGAAGTCATGCGGCACCGACTGGGACATTGTGCGCAAGTGCATCTGCTCCGCCTATTTCTATCAGGCGGCACGTCTGAAGGGCATCGGCGAGTACGTGAATCTGCGCACAGGCATGCCCTGCCATTTGCATCCGACATCGGCGCTATACGGTCTGGGCACCACGCCCGACTATGTGGTCTACCATGAGCTAATTATGACCGCCAAGGAGTATATGCAGTGTGCCACCGCTGTCGATGGCTACTGGCTGGCCGAGCTGGGGCCCATGTTCTTTTCGGTTAAGGAGACCGGACGCAGCGGCCGGGACAAAAAGAAGTTGGCCGCCGAGCATCTAAAGGAAATGGAGGAGCAAATGTTGCAGGCCCAGCACGAGATGGAGGAGCGCAAACAGCAGGCAGCACAGCGCGAGGAGCAGCTGGCGGGCAAACAGGAAATCGCCACGCCCGGCAATGCAACGCCACGCCGTACTCCGGCACGCATCGGCCTCTAGCCTGGCCAAAGCCCAGAGCAATGTGTATTTCAATGTGTGTGTTTATTTTTCTTTCTCTCTCTCTCTCTCTCTCTCTATACATAATAATAAATTGGCCAAAAAATTAGCATGGAGAGCGGTGCGTGTTGCAGTCTATATCGCGGATTAGCCGCGGATGTGTCCAGCACGCAGTGTTGATTGTCGACAACACGAAAGTCGGGCCGGCATTGGCACTCGCCCCTAAAACAGTGCATCCGTGCATCATGCACCCGGTTCTCCACATCCGGTTGATGCTGCTGGCAGTCCTCCGTGCGGCGACAATAGGCGCCGTATGGCACCAGGGGCTCGCAAACGGCGCTGTTCGGTTCCTGATCCATTTTTAGGTAGTGCTTGATCCGGCAGGTGCAGCGATTGTCGCGGCACGTGCTGCCGGCGCCGAGCTGCAGCTGGCATTGGGCGGGAGTCGTACAATTGCTGCCAAATCCAACGCCCGACACACAGCTGGTCATATTGTGATTGGGCACATAATCCTGAATGCAGGCGCACTTTTTAGCCGGCGGCAGGCAAATCGAAGCGCCAATGGGTTCGCAATGCGTATTGTTGCTGCAGCCCATATCTGTTGTACATGGATGTTGGATGGTTAATGCGGATATCGCGTTACTTGAAGGATGAAGACTCACCCAGAAGCGCCCGGCAGCTGCCCTGATGCTGCTCAAAGTGTTCCCGGCATATGCAGCGCTTTTGCGACATGTGGCAGACGGCAAACGTGTCCGCCCGCTGGCATTGGCGCGACAGCTCACAGGCTCCATCCAGGGCCACCTGAAGCGGCAAGCAGCGGCGTCTATCCGCGCTGGCCATATAGTTGTCGGCGCAGAAGCACTGCTGCATCTTTGTGTCGCATTCGGCATGCGGCTGGCTGCAGGGACACGGCCCGCCAATTATGTTGCTCAACTTGTTGTCCTTGGGCTGGCAGGGGATGTGCTCGTTGCTGCCACGTGCTACGCACACACAGCTCGAATCATGACAATGGCCGCCCTCGAATTTTTCGCATTGCGCGTTCGTGGTGCAGCCCAGCTCGAGCAGATCTTCGGCTGAGTATGCGCTCAGCGAACAAAGTCCGAGCAGCAAAATCAGTGTAAATTGCATTATTAGGCTACCTATTGCCGTTGACCAGACAAAGACAAATATCACTAACCATTGCTAGCCCTAAGAAAAAAATGGAAGAAATTCCGTTTACCGTTGATTCAGGCAGCTGGAAGAATCAGATTTGCGCCATATTGATCGAAAATGTATCGATAGATCGCGTACTTGCTAATCGGCCGTCTTTACGGCATTTGCCAACACTGAAATCATCGATACAAGCCAGACATCGATGCGTGCTCACATACAACCCTAGTTGTGCAAAGAACTTTATAAAGCAAAGTAATCATCCGCAGCAACACAGTTAAATTTTCGTAAATAACTAAAAAACTTGTTAGTTTCGGTTTTAAATAAACTAAAAATATAAAAGAAGAAAACTACAACAAAATGGTACGACGTGGACGTTCTGCTAGCCCCCCACCATCAGCCAGACGGTAAGTGACGTGCCATAATGCACCTGTAAATGTAAGAAAATCCAATTGGACAAAATGCGCAAGAGACATGAAACAATGTGTTCTTACTAATTGCAACGCAATTGTTGCAACAAACTGCGATGTGTTGTACGTTTGTGCGCGTCTTTGTCAATGCGAGTGCGATTTGTCGAAATTTAAGGTGACTTCTGGAAGTTTCCGTGGCACAAGGCGTTACGTAACACCTAAACAGATAAACGCGGAAAGGGACACTGTGCAACGAGCAAAGTTCAAACGCGCCGCAGCAACAACAACAACAACAACAATACTAATGGTGTATATATATATACATATATATGATGTGTATTAATTTTGCTTCACAGCAGCGCACCGCCGCAGGCTCGCGCCGCCCCACCACCACAGGCACATGTGCCTGCACGTGCCGCACCACCACCGGCGGCACCCATGGCCGCCGCACCGCCCAGCGCCGTTGGCATGCCGGCACCACAGCAGCCATCGATGTTCCAGCAAATGGCTGCCACCGCTGGAGGCGTTGCCGTTGGCTCAGCGATTGGCCACACTGTCGGCCATGGATTGACATCAATGTTCAGCGGCTCTGGCGATAAGGAGGCCGCAGCGCCAGCCGCTGCCGCGCCAGTTCAACAGCAGCAGCAGCCATACTATGCGCAGCCGGCACAGGGTGCCAATGAGCCACAGGGTGCATGCGCCTGGGAAATTAAACAGTTCCTGCAATGCGCCCAGGGTCAATCGGATCTGTCGCTGTGCGAGGGCTTCAATGAGGCGCTTCGACAGTGCAAGGTGCAGCATCATCTCCAATAAATGACAACTAGAACATCAACAACAACAATAACAACAAAATCGAACACAAAAAACAACACAAATAATCTTCTCATCGATTGATGGCGAAAATGTTGAGCTGACGTTGTTTTTTCTTTCCTTTGTGTTTTTTTTTTTTTTGTTTTTTTTGTTCGTTTCAATTAGTTTTACATATATTATCAATGGATATTGTTAATCAGACGGCAAATTGTTTAATTTAGTCAATTGTTCAATAGAAATGCGTGCAACGGCGTGCGCCAGCCCAACTCCTTGGTAAAAAAAAAAAAGTCCCAAAAAAAAAAAAAACCCGCTGGCGGCGTCGCTCGACACAACAAAAAGAAAATTTCCTTGTGTTTTTCGTACTGTAAATTGTAAAATTCCCTATTTTTCCGTATTAATAACGTAATTTTGCATCGAATTGTGAAATGTTTCGTTCGTTGGACGGCTGCCAAAAAGTGCGAAACACGTGAGTGCTGAGAATGTGGATGAGCTTGCACTTTGACGACGCAGTGCGTCCCGAAATAGTTGCTCTGATTCAAGCTGCTGAGCGGTGGAGGAAGAGGAGAAGGAGGAGGAGGAGGAGGAGCTGCAAACATCGCGTGCGACACTTTGTTTTTGTTATTGCTTTCATTTGTTTTGCTGCTGCGCCAATTAACGCTTGTTTTGGTGAAATGGTGTGACCAGGCGAGGTAAACAAAGGAATCAATTTCGATAAACATGTTTACCATGAGTGTAGGTGTGTGTGTGTGTGTGTGTGTGTGCGCGCGATTAGTCACAGTAAACAATTATCTCTCTACCACCCCCCGCCCCCTGTCGCTATCACTCTATCTGTGCATTTTTAAGCATTTTGAATTGTATTTGAAATACAAGGAAAATATGTGTAAACATGTGCAGGCATTTCTCAGAAACATCTCAAGTTTATTTGTTGAAAATTAATCCAATTGGCTTACAGGATTTATAGCTGCAATTAAATTGGATATAAAACGAGAAAGAAGGTAAGCTTGGCCCAGATATATTGATAAGCAAAAAAAAAGAACTTAATTATATACCTATGATATAGTCGTTAATCGAGATGGCTTGACCAATTCAAGCATTTACTGCTCATATGAAAGTTCCAGCTAGGCGAAGGGCAAACGTAGCAGCAAAGCAGTGTTGTGCAACGCGCCATGCATACGTTGTGGCAGTGGCGCCAATTTTGATTTCAAGTTCAAATGCGAATGATGGTCACCCTGCCAGATTATGTCGAAAATATGGCGCCTCCTCGCCTTCGATTAGAGTAAAGCGCAGGCAGATGCGATTTAACGATTATATTATCTTATATACAATTAATTGAACGGTTGGCACATTGAATTTTGTAAAACATTTGTATAACATATTAAATTGTGTGTAAATTTCATAGTTAACCAGAATATTTAGCAAATGTTGTTGAGAAAATGATTGAAATATTTTTTGGTTTTCTGTTATGCACGATTTGTCGATTTGTTGCCATAGACACAAAATGATTGTATTGCCTATAACAATCGGATTGTATTTATTTTTATGGTTTGCCTGTACTTTAGTTAGCGTCCTCGTCCTCTTCCTCGTCGTCCTCCTCCTGGTCGGCCCTTAAGAGTATGTTCAGCTTGTTCTCCAATATGGCTTTGGCCCGATACGCAGCCGATTGCCCCATAAATATGGCACGCCGATTAACGCTCGGCGATTGATTTATATTCCTGATGATCGGATGCCTATATAGCTGTGGGCTTTCCAGCTGCTTCTCGAATCGTCTGTTGTGCAAATTGCTGCGACCCTCCACGCTGGTCGTGACCAGCTTGAAGAGCGGTGCAATCTTATGGAATGAAATGCTCTCGGTCAGTTGGGGCGTCGACGGCTTCTTTTTGTCCAGCAGATCGCCCAGCAGATCGTTCAGATTCTCCCGTTCGGGGCGTTTGTTGTGAATCAACATCATCTGGCTTTTTTTGGTCTTTGTCGTGGTCTCGTTCATATCAATACTTTTGGTCGGCTGCAGCTTCTGGGCCGGTTTCTGGTAACGGGGCTTCTTGTTCCGTATGATCTTCTTTGGCAGCGTCATCCTGTACGCCTTGATGCTGGGCAGAACCACGGTGGCCGATCTGAAACTCTGTTTGGGCCCATATTTCTTGCCCATGCGCGGAAATGTGTTTTGCACCTGCGGCTGACGCGGCAACTTGAAGCCCCTGTACTTTTGTGTTATGGTCAGCCTTTCAATGTCCGCCGGCGATGGCACCTTCAGTTTGAGTGGCTGTGCCGTGCGCAGTGCCCGGAGCCGGGTCTCGAAGGTCTCCACATTCTGGGACAGCTCGTTGGACTTGAGTATCGACAATGTTGGCGGTCGTAGCTTGTGCATCAATGGATGCTTGGCCATCAAATACTGAACGCTGCTGGAGCGTCTCAGTGCGAAATCCTTTTGTGCCTCGCGACGCTTGGCTACCGAGTCGGCCTCGCATCTCAGTGGCAGGAATGGCGCCAGGCGGCGTTGTTCCTTTGGCTTGGGCCCAGTTGAGATGCTGCGGAACGTTTCGGTGCCATCTAGATGATCCTTATTCTCAAAGAAACGCAGTATGGGCACCATGGGACGCACGCTATCCTTTGTGGGCAGAACCTTTCCAGAATTTGGCAGCAGCTTTTGCGTTGGCCCCGCCAGACGGGGCACGGGCAGCGGCGGCGACTCCTTGGTCAATTTGGACGACCTTAAAATGCTGATATGCGCGGCATCGCCAGTCTCAATGCCCTTCAGCTTGGTGGCTTCCTCCGGGTTAATTAGCTCCAGTATGGGCACCACGGGCCGTTCCGTCAATGTCTTGGGCCGCTTTGTCGCCTTGGCCCTGTCCAGTCTGTCGCTCATTGTGGCAAAGCTGCGCTGCGCATGCAAACTGGCCCACACATTCGATGTGGGCATCATCATCGGTGGCTCGATGCCAATGCTCGAGCGTTTCTGGGTGAGCGTCTTTGGATAGTGGCGCATTGTCACCGGCAGCCGAGCATGCCCGGCATTCGCGACGCTCTGGGCATCGATGGGCTTCTTCTCCAGAAAGTTTAGGCTGGAACGACGTCGGATCATGGCCACCGACATTTTGCGCATCAGACGGCAGCGTACGGATCTGTACGTTGACAAAATGGCCGAGACGGGCCCCTCGCTAGAATTTTGGCTGTTTATCGTTTTGGACAAGGCGCGTTGCCAAATCTGACAGCGGTTGAGAGCTGTCAAAAAAATCCAAAAAAAAAAAAGGAAGAAATTTGTGGAAATGTGTGCAAAAAGAAGCGGGCATATATATATATATGTAGGTATAATGATTCGTTGGGTAACTCACCTCCATTAATGGGCAGCATTCGCAATGAGCCAAGTCCTGGCAGATTATTCATTTTGTTGGTTGATTTTAAAGCTAAAAACTGGCTCCGATTTAACACGACTTGTATTTTGAAGGACTAGACAATTGTCGAAGGTTTTGGTAATTATTTGCAAATAATTGGCTATTCCGCTTAAATTGCACAAAAACTAGAACGTTTCGTATTCCAGTTAATTGTTAATTGCAAACAAAGGTTAGTTCTTCAATTTGTACGGCGTTTTAATTTTGAAATATGCATGAAAATATTAAACTTTTTAAATTGAATTTTGTCTGTTGTACTGTTAAAATAATTTTGATATGAATACTGAGAGAGAGACTGGAGAATGAAAAGTGATCAAGGCCTACATGATTGCCTTTCCATATGAACGCAACTGTCAGAAAATTGCCCAAAATCGATAGCACGATAACACGCACATTTCTTATCGATAGCAAGCAGTGTCGCATAACGCACAAAGCATACTTTATGGCGCCAATTTTGAACTCCAAATGCGCAAATGCGCATAATGCTCACCCTGCCAGACCATGTCGCATGCGTGACGCATTTATCAAACAAGCTTTATTGAAAATAATGAATGACCTATAACTTGTGTGTAATCAAATAAATGAACATATGGTGGCTAAGCAACGGCAAGCGGAGCAGCATGCAGTGTTGTGCAACGAACAGAGCATACTTTATGGCGCCAATTTTGAACTCCAGTTCAAATGCGAATAATGAATGAAATATTGAATGACCTATAACTTATGTGTAATCAGATTAATGAATATATGGTGGCTAAGCAACTGCCCCTTGGCAGTGCTGTGCAATGCGCAAATGCAAGCTATTTTGGCGCAAAAATTCAAAATCGCATTTCTGGCGCACTTCACACAAGCGACCACAATTCGTGTTTACAGTATGACAATTTAAATAAATTTATTACGAATCTCGAAACTTGTATAAAACAACTAGTATATATAAATTATAAGAACTTATTGGCACGTTGCAGCACTTGAAGGCGGCGCTCCTCGCTCGTCTGGCTAACATCGAGCAGACGCTCGGTGCGATCCAACAGAGCTGTGCACTCATCGGCGGATGAACTGAGTCGTTGTCGCTTGATGTTCTGACGCGTTGGCAAGTTTTCAGCCCGTCGTTCTGGATGATATTGCTGCTGCTGCTGCTGCTGCTGATGGTGATGGTGAAGCTGCTGTCGGTCACAGCGTTTCATGGTGCGCTCCATCTTGTCCAGCGGCTCGTTCAGGACGCTCAATGTCTTGCGCTCAAAGCGCTGTTGCTGGCACTTGTCCAGCGCGGCCTGAGCCTGTTGCAGCACTTGCTCAAAGCTAAGCGGCTCCGGCTGAGTGGTCTCCGCTTGATACAACTGTTCCTGTTCCTGTTCCTGCGCCTGCTGCTGCTGCTGCTGCCCATCATCCACAAGTGTTGCTTCCGTTGGCTGCTCCGCAGTCTGCCAGTCGAAGTACCAGTGCGACTCAAAGCAACGCTGCATGGTGTGGCGTCTGTAGACAACAGCTGCTGGCAGCGTGGCTGCAGTGCGGCGCAGCATATGCTGTAGCCGCTCCTTGGCAAAGATCTCGACAATGTCCAGATAGTTGGGACTGCCTGCGCGCAGCTGCAGCTCCAGCGTTTGTATGGCACGCAGCGCCACCGTCTCCACCAGAGATTCTTCCTCGCTTAGCTGGGCATAGTTCAGCAACCATTCGCAAATCTCACGTTGTCCGGCTGGCAGTGGCAGCATCTCCGGCAGCTTGGCCTGCTCGAGCAGCTGTACGATCTGAGCACGTTGTTGGCGCGTCTGCCAGCCAGTCACAAAGTATTCCAGTCGATTGGGCAGCGGTGTCTGCGGCGGCAGCGGCTCCACATAGCAGCGCAGCTCCTGCGGCAGCTGCGGACGATCCTCCAGCTGTTCGCCCGCCACCAGCTGCAGGCGATGCACTGCCTCATTGTACAGCTGGGCACAGAACTGTGGCGACTGGCGACAGCGACTGCCAATGGTCGCATCCCGTTGCGCCGCATGGCGCAGCCGCTGGAACAGCTCGTCGCCCAAATGGCAATGCAGCCATTCGTGCAGCTCCATCTGCTGCAACGGACCGCGACTGCGATGCGGCTGCTTGGCCAGAAATTGTGCGGCACACTGAAGCAGGGCCACCAGCTGCAGCTTCTGTTTGCCGTGCGCCATTGTGCGGCAGTCGTAGATGCGATAAGCTCGCAGCGTTTCCAGCTGCAGCTGCTGCGCCAGCAGGGTCTGCGGCGTCTCCTGCTGTTGCACAATGAGCGCCACATAGCCGCAGCCGCTGTTGCGCACGAGGCTGTGCAAACGATGACGCGCCTCCAGCAGCTGTTTGGCATCCACAAAGCAAACGATGCCATCGGCATTGGCCAGCAGCTGCTTAGAGTGCGACTCCGAGCTACCCTTTAGCTTGTGCACGCACAGCGCCACGCCGTGGGCGAGTCCATTGATGTAGGCTGCGCCGTCGCCTGGATTTTGTGCAGCGCCTTGCACCGGCTGCTGCAGCAGTCCGCGATCCAATGCATGCTCCATGACAAGTCCCGCATTGCCGTCGGGCAGTGATAGCAACAGCTTGAAATAGTGACGGGCGCCGGGAATGAAATGTTGTTGCTGCTGGTGTTGCTGTTGGAACGCGCGGGCAAGCAGCTCCCACAGGTCCAGCTTGAGCCAGCACTGATCCTCCATGCCCGCCAGCAGCTGGCGATAGTCACAGGGCTCGCCCTGACGATAGCGACGCATCAGGCGCAACGGCAGCTCCGCCGTCCGCATGTCCAGCAATCGCTGGCTCGACTCGCCGCCAAAGCTGAGCGGCAGGCACGCGAACAGCGCATCCTTGCGCTGCTGGACACGTCGATAATTGCGCCAGCGTCGCCAATAGTGACGCATCAGACCCATTTCATAGTCGGCGCGCAGCAGATTCCGCCTGGCCAGCTCCACAACCTGCTCCTCCAGCAGCGACTCGTACAAGTCCAGCGCCTGCCTATATAGACGCCACTCCTCCTGACACATGCACGCCAGCTGCTGGTCAATTAGTTCGCTTAGCAGCTGCTTGCATTGCGCCTCACGTGCCACCGCCTGGCGTTCCAGGCGCAGACGTTGCGCCTCGGCTTCCGCGGCTGCGGCTGCTGCCGCCTGCTGCTCTCGACGCTGTTGCTCCTCCTTGGCCAGTCTCTGTTCCAGCTGGCGCTGCCGTCTCGCACGCTCCGCCTGCTCCAGCTTGACCTTCTGCATCTCGAGCAGCTCCAGTTCGCGCTGCTTGGCCGTCGCTATAGCCTGCTGCAGTGCAGCCAGTTTGGCATCATCGGCGGCCTTTTGCTGGCGCTGCTGTTCCGCCACAGTTGCTGCTGCTGCTGCGCTCTGCGCCGACTGCGGCGCTGCTGCTGCTGCGGCTGCAAAGCTGAAGCCAATGCTGGTGCTCTGGCTGGGCTGTGCCGTGAATATGTTGCTTGTAAATGCAGCGGCATGTTGTTGAAGCAACATATCCGGTCTGTAATCCTTGTTGTGGCTCGCCTGCGCTGGCACCGACAGCAGCTGTGTCGGATGTGAATGGGCTTGTGGCGGCGGCGGCTGCGGTGGCGGCGTCGTTGATTTGATCTTCGGCGAAACGGGCGCCGAGAAGAGCGGCACCTTGAACAGATTATCCATTTGTCCTGCGCTTGTGCTCTGTGTGTCTGCGTTGACTGCTGCTGCTGTTGTCCTTGTTGTCGTTGTCGCTGCTGCTGCTGCTGCTGCTCTTGATTCCTCCTCCAGCTGCACGCTGTTGGGCAGCTGATCCCTGGCCGTCCAGGCGCTGCTCTTAAGATAGCCCTGCTCATTGAAGCTGTTGTGCGGCCGATGATTTTTGTACAGCGATTTGGGCGGCAGCGGCTCACCGCAAATGCATTCGCCAACGCTCTGATGTCGCTTCGATTCCACCAGCTGCACGAAAGAGACAGAGAGAGAGAGAGAGGGAGAGAGAACGATTTGTTACCAATTAGAGCGAGATCAAAGCAGGACACAAATTCGTGAGGCAAATGTATACAAGGGAATTAAATCTATGGCCCATGCCTGGCTAGGAATGAAATCTTTCCGGATCTGGATCGACTGATGTTTTGATCCGTTCGTGGAGCACTCACCTTGAACTGTCTGCTCAGCTTGTAGTGCTCCGGCGTGTGTATGCGCGTCAGTTCCACACGGCCCGATTGATTGACATTCAGGCCGCAGCATTCGACGAATTCGATGGCCTCCGCATCGCTGGAGAAGAGCAGCATCTGGCTTATGAATCGGACGGGCAGTGAGGAGAACTCGTATTTGCGCGGCGCACGATAGGCCTGCACGATGCGATGCAGGGCGAGAATGCGCAGGCGCATAAAGTAGGTGACCAGGATGCAGGCGCTCAGATAGCTTGTTTCCGGTTCGCGCAGCAGCTGAAAGAAGCGCACAAAGTTTGTGTCGTGCAGCGCCAAATAGAATTGAATGGCACGCCGTATTTCCGTGCAGTTCTGCAGCTCCACGGGCAGCTGGGCAATGTCCCAGAGAAAGTTGGCATCCGCCAGATTGAGCAGAACAATATAGCCGCGAAATTCAGCCTCGCGCGGACACTGCACACCCTTCAGGCGCAGATCATGGTACATGTACTTGAGGGTTTGCAGGCATTTCGTTAGATTCTCGGCATTGATTTTCGTATCAAAGACGCTGGGATCTTCGGCGACCAGGCGGGCGGCGCAGTGTATGTGAAAGCGTGCGCATTGCTCCACCAGCTTGACGGCGCCCAGCGAGCACAGCTCCTGCTGTGTGATCTCCTTGCGTATGGAGCGTGTGCGATCCCAAACGAAATGAAACCAATCGCCCAGGTTCTCCGTTTGCTCGCTTATATCCATGATCTCGTGCATTAGATAGCTCATGGTCATGTGCAGTGCCTGCTCTGCGCGCAGCTCGTGCGGCAGCGGTGTCTCCTGATCGGCGCTGCTGCGCGAATACTGCTTCAATGCGAGCTCATGGCAGATCTGCTCATCGGAGCCCGGCTTCAGTTCGTAGAGTGCCACCTGACGTTGAAATTCGCGCAGCACACGCTCCTTCTCTGGACACATGTCCGGACAGTGACCCTGCAGACGCTGTGCGTCCGTGGTGCCACGTCGCAGATTCAGCCGCAACAGTTTATCCCTTGCGTCCAGCACGCGATACTTCTCTTCGCTGGTGTGGGCCGGCTTGCGCATAAGCGCCTCCAGCTCCAATTTGGCCGCCTTGTATTGCGCCGGTGCACGCTGACGTTCACGCTCTCGCTCTCGTTCCCTCTCCCGCTCCCGCTCACGCTCAGCGTTGCCGCTCGTTGGCGTTGCGATGGGTCTTGGCGCGCCAAAGGAACTAGCTGCTTTTGGTGCGCTCGCCACCTTGCTGCCAGCATATTCGTTGCGCCAGCCGGCGCTCAGAGCACTCAGCTCGGCCTGCACATCGGGATCGACCCATTCCTCGGTTTTTTGTGCCGGCGCGCTTTCGTTCTCGGCGTAGCTCATCTCAAACTCGTGACCGTTGTAGACGTTGCCCTCGCGCAGTGCTGCGGCTGCCTCAGCCTCGCTGGCATAGCTGACCGTGCATGTCATCCGTCTGGGCCGCAGCACAAAATTCACCAGGTTGCCAAAGCGGCTGAAATGCGTGCGCGCCACAAATTTGTCAAGGAAAAGTTCCGGTATGTTGGTGCATCTAAAATTTACAACTTGTTAGCCGCACACAGCCTGTACTGTTTAGTACTTACAGCAGTGTCTTGTAGTTGTAGGCAGCGCCTGACCGAGCTTCCGCCATGTCAAAAAAAAAAATCAAATATAAACAATTAGTAAACGAATATCGTTAATATATTGGCCAATGTCTAAATTCGCAACTAGTTTCGTTTTTACTTGCGGTGGCCAAACAGAGTTTTTGTATTTGCCTACCTCGGTCACACTGAATATTATATTCGATTACTTACATATTTTACATATTTTGAAAATATGGTCACTCAAAATTGCATTGTTAAACTGGTCACACGTTTGCGCGGCAATATTTTTGATACCTTAATTGCAGCAATTGAAGAGCTCAATTGGGCGCAGTAATTGTCATTTTGTTATTGGCAACGTTTAATTTTAAAATACTAAAAGCCTGTCATACAAGTATATATTGAATAAACAAAACCTCAGCTGTGCGTTGTAAAATTGCACAATAAATGTGTTTGAAGACGTCCCACATTTAATTAGCCTTTTGGCAACGGATGGTAACAATATTAAATTGAAGAATCTGTCATATTGTTTACAGTTAAATTTATGCATTCGATGTGTCAAACTATCGAGTTTTAAAAAGTATCGGCATAAAATTAGCGATAGTTTGGTGCATCGATAAACCGATGCTCCAGCCGTCGCTAGTTGTTGTTGGCATTTAACGCGGAGACAGCGTTCGCAGCGCAGCGCGATGTTCAACGCTAAAGAATTTGTTTTTTTTTTTTTTTGTTTTTGTTTTTGAAATAACACGTTAAGAACCACTAAATGATAATTGTGTAGAATCGTGATCGAATCAAGTGCAAATGCAAAACACACATAACTGTAGGTGCAAGCATAACAAAAGAGAAGCTAACTAAAAGCAAAACGACGCTTACTTACAAAAGCGAAGATAACCACGAAACGACGTTGCGAACGGTGCGACGAAAAATGATCGAACGGAATATGTGTGCCACCAGTTGGTAAAAGAGACAATTTAACTCTTAAATAAAAGCTAAAAGCTGATACAAAAAAAAAAAAAAAATAAAAAAAAAAAACGCTAATCAAGCAAACAAATTGTTTTTTCTTATACATTTTTTTGTCAAAAATTGCAATTGTCGTTGCAGTTCGCGGGGTGCAGCTGGTATTTATTGTTGTTGTCTAACGTGTTTTATTTTTTTTTTTTATTATTGTTGTTGCGTTTGGTTACGACGTTTCCGATGATCTTGGCCTGTTGTTTGGCTTATTTTTTGTGTGTGCTGTGTTGTTATTGTAACTCGTTTTGCGCGTGTGATTCATGCAACAACAAAAAGCCATAACAACAGTTAACAGAAAATGCAGTGAAATATGCTAAACAAATAAACAAAGCAAAGAGCGTACAACAGCTAAAAGAACGAGAAGAGGCCATCCTGCAACGCGAGCGCGACATATAAAATACGATAACAAAATAAAATAATACAAAGCGGCGCTCTCTCACACACACACACACACACGCACGCGCGCACGCACACGCGATAGTTCTTTCTGTCTGGTGGTAGGTGAACACAAAAAAAAAAAAACGTTTTTTTCCCTGTCGTGTGTACAGCTGCTGTCAAGTGCGCAGTCGCAGCCGCAGCCGCAGCAGCGACGCCAAAGTCCTTTAAGCGTGTGTAGTGCAGGCCATCTCGCTCTCACATACATATGCCATACTGTCCAGCTAGATGAATAGCAACGCACACACACACACACTCACCGAGAGAATCGTGTGCAGCTGCTGAGGAGCAGATGAAAGGAGAAGATGATGCCAAAGCCAAATGCCAGTAACAGACAGCAACAACAGCAGCAGCAACAGCAACAACAACAACGTGCAGACGAGCAAAATATGTATCTAGATTAATAAGAAAAACAACAAGAACGAAAGCGACTGCAACTGCATTAATACATTCCCCACACAAGTGCATTATTAATATATTTAATCAAAGTGTTATCGAACGTGTTATCGAACGTGTTATCGAAACTATGAAGGTTACCGTTTGCTTCGGCGATGTTCGCATTTTGGTGCCCTGCGGCAGCGGCGAGCTTCTCGTCCGGGATTTGATCAGCGAGGCCACGCGACGCTACAAAAAGGCAGCCGGCAAGGTGAGTAACTTATTCCCTCCTTCTCTCCCTTCCACCCCCCCTTGACAACACACACACACACACACATAAGTCTCCCTACGGTTTTCATCCCCGCCCCGTTTGATATTGTACAGCGGAAATGCTACACTTGAGCGTCAGTTGTTTGTAATTACAAAACAAAAAAAAAAAAGCCGAACTCAAAAGAAGTCGAAAGTGTATGGCCAGCATGTGTGTGTGTGTGTGCACATGTGAGTGTTATCGCCCATTTGAAAGATGGTAGAGCAGATCGGAATGTTCGTTTGTCTAGGTAAAATATTTGAATAATGATAAGCGGCGACCCAATAAAGAACGCTCCAAAAGTAAGAAGAAGAAAACAGGCAAGCAAATGAGTTGAAATATTCGTACGAAGCAAAGGCTAAGTCGAAGAATGAATACCCTTTTAGACCAGGGCTGCAAAGCCTTCAAATGTAGTTGGTTCTTGAAACGGATTTTTTTTCTTTCACATACTTGATCTCAGGAAAAATGCAATTTTTTACTAAGTTATCATTTGATTGGGGTTTTAGGTGGGTTATTTTTGTCTCTTTCGTTTGCGACTGAAATCTAAGCTAGAATTCCCAGCTTCAGTTGGTTGGCTTCAAATCTGGCTCGCAGCCTTTTTTTATTATTATTATTATTAGTGCAGTGAAAGTTCGATTAGAGGAAATTTTGTTGGTCTTAATTGCGATTTGTTAACCTAAAAAAGTGCTAGAACCCAGGTAAGGGTATACGAAATAAGATGGAAATGTATTTACATACATTTCTTGAAGAATTGATAACAACAACAAACAAAATCAAAAAGACGAGCCAAGCATAAACGCAGAGCCCAGAATACAAATAAAAAGCATAAAACTAAAGTAAATAAATACCTTAAAAAAAGGCAAAGACGGCGGGCGCAGAGCGCACTTTGAACTCATTTGAACCCGAGATGAGCAGCTTGTAACTTCTCAACCTTGCAGGGGCAGCCAAATTAGGGGCCCAACCTTCTGCCAAAGAGACACGACAGGTATACAGCGAAGAAGAAGAAGCAGAAGAAGACAAATGGTATAGGGTTCTGATTGGGGCAAGGGTTCCGGACGGCTGCAGGCAGCGGCAGCGTCTTGTAATTAATCAAAAATGCATTCCACTCTAAGACATGTAAGATATCCATGCTCCCAGAGGGAAATCAAATCAATTTTTATTATGCTAATCACAATGATGATGATGATGATGATCACTATCGAGCTGATTAAGCTATTATACAAATTTGGTGTTTCGGTATTTCCGGTTAATATTTTTTTTCATTACTTTGTATGCCAAGAAAACATTATAATTTTATGTAACAGGCAGATGGGGTTATTATCGTTTCTACATCAGGACAAGAATATGATTCGTTCTGGTCCCGTCTGTCTGTCTATAAAATAGATCAGATCAAATGTCATGTCACAGTTAAATCAACATTTACAAACGGCAGGATTCCAGAGTCGGAAAAACAAAAAAAAAAAAACATAATCTACGGTTCTTAAGTTTGCCTTTCACATGCCCGATACAAAGCTTGGCTTTTCATCAGCGACAATCTCTTTTTGGTTTTTTTTTTTTGTTTTCAAATAATTTTGTGCAACGTGTGAATTTGGCGCACTCTCAATTGTTTCCTAGTGGCTCGCCAAAAACTGTGTCAGCTGCAAATGTGAAGCTCTAAAAAAAAAAAAAAGATAAGACGGCGCTTTCCATTTCGCGATCACGTGTGTGTGCGCGAGAGACTGGAGAGACTGAAGACCCAGACCCAGACCCAGACCCAGAACCAGACACAGCTCTACATATATCTAACTATTCACGGCTCGAGAGCGCTTCGCGGCGAACTTGCTAATTATGCAATTTAATGCCTCAACGGCACAGAAATTGCAACATCAACAAAAAAAAAAAGTATATAAAGAAAAAAAAAAATAACGAACGAACAACTTTGGATCTGATTTCAAATTCTCGCACATAGCATGTTGATAGCCGTTGGCAACAGTTTCTCTACCCTTTGCCAGCAACAGCAACTCAGATTCGGAATCAGATTCAGATTCGGATTCGGATTCGCTTTCGCAGCTGCTATTTTTTTCTATATATCTGCACACTCGGTATTTGGGCCAGATTCCACAAAGATGCGCAACTGATCCAATCCCAGCTGCATTGCAACTGGGCCAATTGTGCTGCGATTGCAATTAACTTTGGCATGCTGCAAATGCGGCTTATTACAAACTCTTGTATTTCGATTTATTACAAAACTCTGTCTAAGTAAAAACGGAAAAAGAAACGAGAAAGTAACGATACACTCGGCATGTCGAAGATCTAATACCCTTTGCGGGCATTTGTGCAGCTCCTAGATCAGTTTTGAGTTTGACGAAAGTCTCTACAATTCGACGGATGTCTCCTATATGGCAGCTATATGATCTGATGTTCCGATAAGCTGAGCTGAGCTTTTCCACACAAGAGCGCTCCTTTTCGATAGACTAGGCGACTAGTTCGCTGCACAGAGACAGAGCTGAAAAAATAAAAGTAATATACAATGAAAGTATTAATAAAAATTTCCTAAAGATATTATATGACATATTTGCGTGTGTCCAACAACATCGTAAAGATAATCAAGTTCTGCGCGAGTGCAAAGCACATTTGAACGACTCAAATTATTGATATAATAAATTTGCATGATGTTTAATCAATTTTCTGCCGTCTCCGCGAGCTCAGTTGGAATTGTCTCTGTGTGCTCTGTGGGCGTTTTTCACGCCTTATCGACTTATCGCCGGCGCTCAGCCGGGCAGCCGATCAGCCGATCAGCCGGGCAACTGGGCGGCCGGACAACTGTCCAACTGTCCAACTGGTTGCTGGGCGTGCCATTTGAGTCATTTGTTTTGTTTGTTTTCATTTTTGTTTTTTGGCAACGAGAATCGTGTGGGGATTCGGTCTGGACGCTGGAAAAGATTCATTGAGCATTCAGTTGTTGTTTTTTGTTTTTTTGTTGTGAATTCTTTGGCCAAATCGTAAAAGAGAAAAAACCTGTTTTGCGCAATTTGTAAATTATTTCGTCATGGCAACAACAACAACAACAACAAGAAAACAGAAATATGGAAAAAAGCATTAAAACAAAATACAGTGAGAGCTAAACATTCAATGGGAACACGCTGACGACGCTGGCGCAAAAATATTTTTGCCAGTTAAATATTTGAAAATTTGCGCACGCTAATTGTAGCGCATTTTACGTGCGCTCTAATTGGGCCCCACGTTCGATTGGAAAAAACTCAACACCTGTTCAACACACACACACGCACACACACACACACATCTCCAAAAGGAAGATTAACAAATTGGCCAAAAATAATAATTATTATAATTATGTCGAAAACAAAACCCGACCCTGTTTGTTCTATATTAAGCCATAGAGATTGGTCGCCTGCAATGTGGAAAGCTTTTCCCAATTCAATTTGTTCTAGTTTGCGCTGGAATCGATCAGAACCTTTTGATCTATGTCAAGCAAAAGACTGTGAAATAGGGGCATAGTTGCATGGATGTGGGATGAAGGGTATCCGATAAAGGATATAGCATATAGAATATGAGATATGGGATTGGACATAGGATAGGATGTAGGATATATGATATAGGGTATATCATATGGGATATAGGGTATAAGATAAAAGGTATATGAAATAGGTTATATGATATAGAATATTGAATATAGGATAAATGATTTAGGATGTAGAATATGGGATACGAGATATAGGACATGGGATATAAGATATAGGATATGGGATATAAGATATAAGATATAAGATATAGAATGTGGGATATGGAATATAGGATATAGGATATAGAAAATGGAATATAGGATATGGGATATAGGGAATTTGGTATAGGGTATTCCTTATACGATATACAATAATTTATATACGATATAGGATGTAGAATATTGACTATAGGATATAGGGCATACGGTATAGGGCTTAAAGTATAGAGCGAGGATATAGTTTATAGGCTATTGGATATAGTTACAATGATGGGCCATTAACAATGAGGCGAATTGAGAATATAGCCCAATATCGTGTGTTTTTTAAGAAATTCTTCGAAAGCAAATTATACATTGAATTGATCTTATGCATTTCTAAATGCGTCTTCTTATTATCTAAAATTTGTCATTCAGAAATTATTCTGTATAGTTCGTGCATCTATTCAGATATTTGTCAAGTATTTGTTTTTGGATGAATATCGAGTTGGAATTCAAGAAATCGTTGCAAGGTGCAGTTGCAGCATTATTGATAATTGGCCAACGGCAACTATAAAAGATAAACAATTTCATGTGCATAACCGGAAATCGAAAACTGGTTTTGCGCACAGCAGCAATGCCCCGCAGCATTACCCCAATCCCCCCTCGCCTCGCCTCGCCTCGCCGCTCTCACGCCACGAAGCCAAATTGAAAACCAAACTAAAATATTGTATAAAATTTATATATATTTTTTTTAAAAACAATTATAAATATAATTGGAGTCAGGTTATAAATGGGCAAATTGCGTTATAAATATGTGCTAAAATTTCTTGATATAAATTGGAAGCTTTGAATTTGCATTATAAGGGTATATTATATATATTGGATATATAAGTTCTGGCTTTGAATATTCAATGTGTGCAACCCTTTCCGTGGCTCACTTCAAGGCTTTCTTTGCTTTGTTAACCTCAAAATTCCGCAGCGTTTGGCTCAGAATGCAAGCCAATTATGGCTATGGGACTAATGCCATAATGGTATACCATTTAAGCCCCCCTTCCCTCTCCCCGCGCCCTGTGCAATGCAATAGAATGGAAGCTCAAGAAATATGTATAAACACGTTAGAACATGTTTAAACAATGCGCGACTATATGATACTACGGCAAAAAACAAGGTAATTTCCTTTATAATTTGTGTATCAATATTGCGCGTCTCTGGAATATAAGTATATTGATTGTCTATAGTTGATAATAATATAATAATATATATAATTAATATTTGGCATATTAAGTTTTTTTTTTTTTCTCAACAAAGCTCAAACGCCTCATATTTTTCTTTATTTTTTTTTTTTAAATTTTGTATTTAATCTCGATTTATGTTCAATTAGAACTAGCTGAAATGCAACAACCTAGCGCATTCACATGTTTTGGCATTTATTTCTAGGGTATAAAAAATCAATTGCGTTTTAATTTTTTGCGCCCACCTTGACAAAATGTGAGCCGAGCAGCAGGCAGCTTGGCCAGTTGGTAGACTCACGAGGGTTGGCTGCGTTTTGTTTTTGCGTTGCCAGGCCAACAGGCACAACATATGGCATATATATATATATATATATATATATATATATATATATATATATATAATAGTACACTTATTGAGTATAGTCTGACATACATAGAGAGTGGCGACTGCGTCATTCCCCATTAAAGGGGCGTCCAATAGTTGGCATTGTCGTGTAATATCCACCTATAGATATGTTACTCACACTTCTACTCGTACACACTCGTGCACTGAGACTCAGATAGCTGTTCGCATTCGTTTTCTTATTCATATCTTTATAATGATTGCATTGTTGTGGCCTACGCTAGCGGGCTGCCTGGCTGGAAGCTTGGGTTGATTCATGACGCTTGACCAAATTAGGCGCGAAATTCAATTGAATTATTGTCTCAGTCGCAGTCTCCGACCCGAATTTGATCTGAAGTTTGACTTTAGTTTTCGGTTGCTTTGTAATTGAAAACAATTTTCAACAACATTCGTTGCCCGCCCACGGAGCACTCAATTTCATATCAAAACGCCCACAACTTCAAATTGAATACAACTCATTTTCTCGCCGAATGCCGGAATGCATCGAAAATGAAACTTAACAAATTGATTACAAGCAAACTGCTCGATCAAAATAAGCAGCAGTAATTGATATGGATTGTGACCATATAAACACACTTTGTTGAAATTAAGCCTTAAATAATATTTGAGCTTGCGCTTAAAGCTGAAAGAAACAAAAAAGAAAAAACTTTGTAAAATAAGCTGTCTTTGAATTGTTTAGAATTCGTTGAAAATTGCAAATACGCTGTATGGATCAAATGAAAACCCAAAGAAAAGAATTTGTATTTTCAATTTCATAAACAATTCTTATCTATATTGAAATTCAAGCATTTTATGTGCTGTGACTTTTAACCTCGTTCAAATATGTTGAATATATTATTAAAGTCACGATATTTGTTGAGTATTGTGTGGCATTTCTTTCTAAATCATAAAATTTTATTATGTTGTTTGTTTGCCATACCCTGTACACACTTCAAATGGGTGGGATTGTGTTAGTTCAAAAGTATGTGACAGATAGCAGAAGACTTTGCTGTCTAAACAGAGTATGTATATTCTTGATTTGTCAGTTCGTTGGCGTCCATCTCAGAGACTATAAGAACTAGAGAGAATCTAGTTTGTTTTCAGTCATCGATAGCTAACATCGTTAGCATGAAATCGACAACTATCGCTATCGAACAAATCGATATAAAATCGATAATAGTCTATATCGAAATTAATAGCAATCTATATTGAAATCTATAACATTCGATATCGAAATCCATAGCAATCGCTATCGAAATATATATTAAAATCGATAGAAATCGATATTTGAATTAATACAAATCGATAAGTACTGTTTATTTTTTTTAATCCTATTCCGAAAACTATATTAAATATTAATTTTATACTCATTTTCACTCAACTGACGATAATATGAATACTTACTTTATTTTACTCTTTCATTAAGTGTTCTTATCTTAGTGCTCCATAGTCAAATTTATTGTTAACTGTTTTACGTGTTCAATTTGCCACAAACTGGCAATGGATATGCCATGTTAGTGCCCATGTAGGGTATACAGCGGGCATATGCGCTACTCAAACAGTATGTCTAGCCAGCCGACCCAAATAGCCCATTGTTAACTGCATTTGGCTTTGTTGCTGCCCTGTAAAACAAAAAAAAATTTTGTTGGGTTGTTTTTGTTTTGCTTTGATTGGCGTTTTGGGTAGGTATTATCTATTTGCATGCCTGCCACACGCCGCATGCCACACGACTGCACGATGTTGTTGCATTCTGTGGTTGCTACACCCGCTGCAGGGAGTTGCGAGTCAAATGAATGCCCTGGACGAAAACCTGGTCTTTTGGTATCTTCTACAATTACAATACTTTTATTGCTGCACTAATTGAGTATCTATTTTGGTCACGCACGTGTCTCCCCTCGTCCAACTTCTGACTTTGTATTCTTTTCGGCGTGTGTGCTGTTTGTTGTCCATTGTTTGGTTTGGCTTGTTATACCCTGTAGTCGAAAAGATGCGGCATGATATTATATAATAGACAGTCGAATCTAAATGTGAAGCAATGATCTGTTTATACATTCATCTTTTTTTAGAGCTGGTCAAGTTAATGTAAATGCTAAGAGCTCAATTTTTGGACATTTATGCCATTTTGTTAACCAACCCAACTCTATGGAAGCATTATAAAGGCCCCGTTTATTATAGCCTGAATATTTGGTATATTTTTATTTTCGATTAAATTCGATAAATTTGGCATAATTTAAACATTAAAAAATTATAAACATTTAATGTTGATATTTTTCGGAATTTGGTTTATATTTGATAGAATATTCAAAAACACTCAAAATTCTGATAGTATTCCATATTTTTTTTACAAAATAAACACAGAAGTTATTGAATAGTTGAAGCATCGCATTCAAATTTAGAGAAGAGCTCAAGTGAGCACAGCAAAACACAGGGTATTATTTAGTCTAGCAGGCTAGCTAACAGCATGCTTCCCTGTTTGCTTTGTTTAGCTGGGATGGTTGCATATACACACACAATGCAGCTGTCTTGCTATGTGTGTGTGTGTGTGTGTTTGTACACAGGACTCGAATTTAGTTTCGTAACCGACCTCTCGAGTGCCTGGACACATTAATTAAACAAACTTCCTGTCGAGCTGAGCTGCAAATGTGGCATAGAACTGCGCCCAGAATTGCCCTTTGCGTGCCAGGCGCCGTTACAGCGAGCCTTCTTCTTCTTCACTTGCTGCCGATTCATTGTTGTTGTTGTTGCACTGCAGCTCATGTAACCACAACAACAACAACAACTGCATTTCGTTGCCCCGGTAATATATCATTAAAATATAACAAAAAAAAAAAAACTAGTTTTTTTTTTCAATATTTACCGCCTAATGACAGTCCAAACGCAACGGAAGCGCCACGCCACACAACTCATCCCCCCCTCCCCCAATCCGAAATATTCTGCCTGCCTCATGCCTCATAGCTCATGACCTCCCGTCCAAATCCTATATAGTCTGCCTGGCCAGCCGAACCGTACACGTTCAGTCAAGCCTGCCTCATACCTTGTCGCACCCACAGAACTCATCCCCTCATTCTGACTCCCGCCCCGTGCCCCAACGCACCCATTATTATAATAACAATGAAAACAACAACAACAAAAACAAATGCATTCAATTTATGTATTATCATCATTCTAATTAATTTGTTGCTCGTTTTGGTCTTCTCCAATTTGGTTTCCATTCGAATCAATTGAGTTGTTTTTCAAGGTGAATATTAGGTAACACTCTACTCCCTACTTCAACTTTTCTGCTTGACCTCTTGCATTATTCTTTGTTTTCGTCTCTTTTACTTTCTTCGTTTTTTTCATATGTCGCTGCTACGCATCGCTGGTTAGACCTAGACCTCAAGTCTGTGTGGGGAATAGGTACATTCAGAGTGTCGTCGATATGCTCCATTGACGTGCATTGGGTCAAGTGCATGTTCATAGTCAGGTGAAGGTGAAGTTGAAGTTGAGGCTGGGCCCAGGTCTTGCAGCAGTTGGCTTCAACGAAGAGAAGCTTAAACTATATTATATCCACTATGGATATCCAATATCCACTTGTGCTCTAGACCCAAGCTTTTCCACATAGTTTTCAGTCTCAGGTTGAATAGCTCGTCTGATGGCTTTCATTTTACAGTGCAGTCAAAATTGCCAATTAGCAGTATAATAGAAAAACTAATCCCCAACAGTTCCAGACGTTTTTCTTGAAAAAAAAAAAAATAATAATAAAAATATTAATGAATATGAAATTTGTTCATTCAAAAGTACTCAAAAATTGTCAACGATAAGAAAAAGTTTATTTTATTATTCTAGAAAATGAAAATTGGCAGATTATCAGAAAATTGTTATCCTTATGTTCCTATGAACACCAAAAGTTGGCAGTTTCGTAATAAGTTTATATGAAATTATATATAGTACAAATATTTTGTACAAAGGGAGATAAGTATTATATATGTATGTATGTTTATGTATGTGTGTGTGTGTATGTGTGTGCATGCATGTATGTATGCATTTATGTACATATGTATGCATGCATCTAATGCTAAACGCCGACCAAGCTTATTAGTCGCTATGCTGCAAATTTAAATAAAACGAATTTCTACCAAGTGCTCTCCTCCTCGATTCTCAAAAATTTAAGTAGGCTCCGCAGTTTTCACGCTTACCTAGTATTGTGGTGTTTTTTTTTCTTGTGTTTTAGTGTTTTTTTTTTATGTTTGTATGTACATTTATATGTACATATGCACACATATGTGTATGTAAATACATATGAACATATATGTGTATGCACATATATATGTATGTACATACATATATATATATTTGTATATACGTGTATATATATATATATGTGTGTGTGTATGCATGCATGCAAATATGCATGTATGCATGTATGTATGTGTACATGTTTGTATGTATGTATGCATGTATGTATGTATGTATGTATGTATGTATGTATGTATGTATGTATGTATGCATGCATGTATTCATGCATGTGTGGATGCATGTATGCATGCATGTATTCATGCATGTGTGCATGCATGTGTGCATGCATGTATGCATGCATATTTGCATATTTACAAACAAACATGCATACATGTATGTTCAAACAGGCGTACTTATAAAATGATTTAACGGCTTAAAGATTTTAAACTCATATTAAGAGTATCATAATTTTGTCATGAAATGTGTAACGCAAATAAATATACATCTCTGATCCCATTAAAGCGTTCGTCTTGAACTTTGAATAGAGCCGTCTTTCTGTTGCAGACAGTTAATACACATGTGGGAACCGGCCGGATCGGACCACTATATCATATAACCGATTTAGGAACAAGATAAGCATTAGAAGTAGATAATAGTGTTTCCTCATAGATTTTCCACATAAAAGTGGGCAACAAGCTTATAAACCTGCCGGCTATCTTTATCTATATGCTCGCAAGTGATTCATAATGTCCACAAAGTAATTCCCGCATATAATGCGCGCTATTACTCATGCTAACTTGGAAGGCTTCCTATCGGGACAGACGCCACCCATAAAGCATATTTCATTGATAATAAATACAAAATTTTATGAAATTCTGGAAGACACGTTATTCTGGTTAATTTAAACTTTAGCAATGAGCGCAGTAAAAAAAAACACTTCCCCCAAATTAAAAACATAAAGGTTTTGCATATTAGAAATTGATGTTATAAGTTTTTGTTGCTATACTTTTTTTGTTGTATATATATATTTATTTTAATTTTTATATTATTTTTTATATTTTCTTTTATTTTGCTTCACTTTTTATCGCTGAAACGTGCGCGACGTTGCGATTGAATTGTTGCAGCTTCAATATTGTGAATATTTTGCAACTGAGGTTTTGGGTTTCGTTAACAATTTTTTGTTGTTGCTATTGTTGTTGCTGTTGTTTATTTGTTGTTTTTTACACCGATGCAATTTTGTGGAATGCATTTGCTGCGGCATTCGCTGTGAAAATGTATGGAATGGTTGGATAGCTTGAGCTTGCATATACAACAACGACAATAATTGTTAAATGCGCTTATGACGTTGACGTTGATCGTAATGAAGATGTTGTTGTTGATGGTTTGTTTGACGGTTGACGGTATGCTGTTGACCCAGCCAACCCTTTCACACACAGCCATTTCCGCGTCTGTGTGTGTCGTCATATCTGACACATGCGATCGATCGGTCGGTCGCTGCGGCTTTATTGCGCACACCCGTGCACCGGCAACCGTGGTAAGGTAGTGTACCAGGTGTACCAAGTACCAACTACCAGATACCAGCTACCACGCGCAGCTTGCCAATTTCGCGCTTACTCATGCTGCCGGTGCCCAGTTCCATTAACGACAGCTCTGAAAATGCTTTGTCCGAAACGTGTACGTGTCAGAATAACGAACGGAACTCAGGCCGAAAACAACAAAAAAAAAAACCGCAGAGATGCACGCCCAATGTGCGCGGGGTGGGCGGCTGGTAGGGGAAGGGGCAGGGCAAGGGGGCGGCTATGCAGCAGTAGCAAGTGCATGTTGACCCGATCGAATTGACAAGCTAGCGTAACTAATAGGAAATATTGTGAAAGAATGCATACACTTTTGAATGAAACTTTTTTATGATGTTAATAATAACTAAATAAATACAAAATTAGGCAACAATTATTGTCGATTTCCTACTTTCTTGAGCATATTTGTTATATAAAATAACTAACTAAATATTAAACTAAAATGAAACTGCATTTTTTACTTTTGAGATTATTATTGGTTTTATGACATATCTAAATTATTTAGTTAGTTATGACTTTATTTTTCTTAAGATGCATACCTCTCTTTTTACAATTAAAGACTTCGTTTCTTATAAAAAATCTTTGGTCAACAAAATGATTCATGCTCAAATGTTCTCACAGACATTCCGGAAATGCCCAAATCTAAAGTAAATAATTAAGAAAAGGTTTTCCATTCGAAACAAATCTAATCAAAGATTGTTACAAATGATTCACAAACAAATGTTGTAAGCGAAAAGTGTATAAAAGATTTCACTCCAGAAATTCCGGAAATGCCCCAAACGAAGAAAATCCAAAAAACGAAAAAAGAAACTGAAGCACTTAATAACGAATAAAAGGTTTTCAATCGAAGTTCAAAGACTGGAGACGATTATATAACGCTACGTTTCATATTTAACGGCGCTTTGTGTACTAATGCATGTGTATGATAGTATGTGTGTGTGCTTATATATATATATAAATATAAATATATGTATGTATTTGTGTTTACAGGGTATTTAAATACATTATGCTGTCACACAGCATCCAGAATTTGTGGGTACGTTGACTCACACACAGATAGCCGCAGAACAAGCAATTTATTTGGTACGTGTACAAGATCGTGTGTGTATTTATCCAGGTGTTTCCTCTAAAAACGTGAAATTTAATGCATGAATCATTCGTTAAAGTCAGCCAGCAGCAGCAGCAGCAGCAGCAACAACAACAGCTACACTAATAACAACAACAACAGCAGCAGCAGCAGCAGCAATTTAGCTGTTGTAGTTGCCTTAGCGCATTGAGAGTGGGAGTGTAGACAGACAGAGAGAGAGAGAGAGAGAGAGAGAGAGAGAGAGAGAGAGAGAGAGAGAGAGAGAGCGAGAGAGCGCGCGCGTTCGCCAGTGTTGCCAAACGACTCAGTTGCGAAGAATGTTGAAGGCCACAAAAGGTCGTAAAATGCTCGGATCTGTATTTTTTTTTTATTCATGCAGCAAACGACGACGCTGCGCACTTTGAAGCCAACGGCGGCATCGACTTTGACTTCGACTTTGGCAGCGTCTTACATTAATTTTGAAATTCGTTTATTGCCCCTCTTCCTGCCCCTGCCGCACTTCATCATCATCTTATTTTTGCTTATTCTCTCTGCCCTTCAAGGGCGATATTATAAATTTGTCACGAAATGTGTTCCAGACATTTGCCGTTCCGCAACGTATCTCAATCATACACTATACGTACATATATTCTGGTGCAAGATCTGGACAGAGACACTCAATTTTTGTAATGCATATTTCTATCAGATATCGGTTAGGAAGAGCTTAGCTTTTATTTTTTTTTATATAAAATGTCACGTATTTATTACCATGTTCTACTTTGCGTAGTGTTTGTTAAAATCATTCCATAGTTCCTAAAATTTGGTGTTAATTTCTTTAATCTTCTATTTTCATATATATATATATGTATTATATATTCATAAGTGCCCGCTGTAATGAAAATATTGCAAATCGTTAATATTTTTATATACAAAATGTGGGCTAAATTTTGTTCCCTATGCGAATTTGGAGTCTACAAAATATGGTTAGATGAATCCAATGCTTGGATACCAAGTTCATAACGATTTGGGATTGGATCTAGGTGAAAAATATTTTAAAATTAATGTTCTCAAATGTACTATGAGGGGTATTCAATAAGTCGATATGCCGCACATGCCTTTGCTGTAACTGATTTTTGTATCAGTTTTGCGCTTTGAGGCCTTTTCCGTGGACGTCGTTTTGCCAGGCTTATTTATTTACTCTCTCGTTCTCTCTGTTTCGGTTTCTGTTTTCAGCTTTTTGCGTAGGCGCTGCACGTGCGGAAAGCGGGCAACAACAACAACAACAACAATAACGACACAAACGGCGACGACAAAAGGAACCCAACTCTGGGCACGCCCATGCCAAAGCCATGGGTAATTGCGCATTTGCTGTTCTTGTTGTTGTTATTGTTGTTGTTGTCGTGGATGCCCGTGCACGCTTAATTAATTAAATTCGTAAATAAATAATTGAGATTTTTGCTGCGCAGAACAAAAGACTCAAGCGACAAACTTGACGCGGCACCCCACGAAAAAAAATGAAACTAAAATGTTTGGTCGGGGCGTGGCCGCAGCCGGCTGTTACGTTCCAATTGAGTGCCGCTCAACCCATGCTATGTAACTACACACACTAACACACACACACACACACACACACACACACACACACACACACACACCTGCTGAGAGACACCCACATAAGCGACGCCTTAGCCTCTTGGCCTTGAAATTGGCTGTGCAGCGACGACAAGTAAAGCAACAACAACAACAACAAGTTAATGTTCAATTTGTGATTAAGGCAAAGCAAAGATTTAATACCCTTGTAGATATGTAAGAATATATTGAGCTCGTAAATGCTGGTAATAGAGAATATTTTGCCATATAGAAACCTGCTTTTCGATCAATCGAAAATTATAATACCCGCCTCGAGGGCATACAAACATAAAGTGCATTCCGCAACGTTGACTTTGCAAAACATTAGTATAGTATATCTGTGTGTGCCTTGCCTGAACCTACACCTGAACCATAGTCAAAAGTTGGGCTTCATGGATTCAGCTAAATATTTCGGATTGGTTCAAGATGAACCAAGAGTTGACTTGTTGGCCCGTTTAGCCAAAGTGTTTCTTAATCAAGAATTGCTATCTTGTTAACATACAAATTTTCCAGCTCCAAATTGATTTAAATAAATGAATTCAGGTTTAATTTACTTCATAATTTTGTGTTTCTTTGCTTAATTACAAGTTTTTTTTTTTTTTTACGCAATCTCTGGCTGCGAACAGTGAACGCTTTCATTTAATAATATCTTTTCAAGTCAGTTGACAATAAAGCGAAAATGTGTTTTGGGAATTTGGCGGCCCGTAGCCCCACTGAACCCGCTTTTAATTTCACTGCCATAAAAAGACTTAAAAATATATCATAAATAAAAAGTAAAATTAATTGTGCTTATATAGAAATTGTGTGTGTAAGCTAACTTTTTCCGCCAGACAAACGCCCATAAAATGAAGCAGTTGTCATCAATGTTGTTGTTGTTGCTGTTGTTATACCCTGTACATACTGGCATAATGGTATGTGCCAGGCACATATCTCAAATATCATCAATATCTGGTTCCCTTTTCATAATATCTTAATATCAGAACTAGATACACCAAACTTGGTTTTAGTATACAATATACTGCCTCCCCCAAATCTGGTTTCCAAAATCAATAAGAGCCTTGCGCCTTGGTATATACATACTTGTGTATGGCATACATGAGCCCTGAAAATTTCATAAGAATCGGACCATAAACGCCGAAGTTAATTCGGTATGCAGCTCTCATAGCATAGTGTGGGGGAAAAGGGCAGAAGAAGCGCAGCGCGCATGCGTGCGTGCGTCCGTGCGTGCGTGCGTGCGTTCGTGTTTATATAGTTGTATTTATTTCTATGTATGTAGAGAAGGTTTGTTGCGCTGTCCAGGGTATTTGCTAGTCGGGCACATGCTGTTAGTTCTGTTTGTTGCGCATGCGTAAAACACAATTTTGTATGTTTTATTTGTTCAGTTTTGTTGCTGTTGCTTTTAATTTTTTTTTTATTGTTATTTATGCTTTAAGCGCGTATCTTGCCAAACACACACCAACACACACACACACATGAACTTTAAGCGCAGAGTTGCCCTGGTTCAGGGTTGCGTTGCCTTTAGCTAAGTTCAAACAGTTTTCAATCTTTAAACAGAATCGTATAAGATTTATGTTTGTTTTTTGTTAAATTAAACAAAATCGGATATGGTTTATGCTGCAGAAAACTGATATGTTTCACAGAAAGAAACCTTAGTATACACACGCCTTTTGTATACATATTTCCAGGCTTATCAATAACCTAACCTCAAATATGGTGCTTGGTACCGAGCAACACTTAAATGCACTACCAAAATTTTACGTTCTAGGAATTCGCTGTGTCTTCGTGTGTATGCGTGTGTGTGTGTGTGTGTGTGTGTGTGTGTGTGTGTGTTTTATCTATTGTCGTGCCTTTCCGCTGAAGTTCCTGTCTCACATACCTCTCACACTTCTCTCTCCTCTCTTCTCACTCACATTCTCACCGGCATATTGACGTTTTCAATTTGTGGTTAGGTTTTTGTTGTTTTTGCCTGCTCCCTCGCTGACATTTTACGTTTTATGATCGTGCCTGTGTTCTGCCATACCTTCTAATTTCTTTTTAATGAACTGTCTGTCATTCAGAGGTTTTTCTTTTCTTTTTATTTTTTTAATATGTTTTCGGATTCTTAGAAAGAACGCGCAGGAGGGTTGCATCTCTTTAGAAAAATGATCAATGATTGGCATTACATGAGCTCGTAATCGTATTTGTGCTTACCGCACTTGTCTTCTTGCCAACCCCGACCCCTCGCCAACACTGCTCGTCTACTGCATCTTGGATCTGTCAGTTTTCCACTTGTTCTATCTTGGAGATTTTATTGTTCTGTAAAAAGCTATTGAAATTTAAGTGGCATTTGCCATCCTTTGTCATGGCTGTGAAAGGTTTCTGCTGTTGTCTCGATGTTGGGGCGAGGCATTTAGCATTTAACGCTTTCTATAATACAGTGAACACTGGGCACAGTGAACACATTTGATAGCAATTGGCATAAGGTAGTCAAGTTGGTATGTAAATACTCCAAGTCAATCTATAAACGTGGGGTATTGCGATTTTTATATGCTTCAAGCCATATTTAGGTAATTGCGGAATGTAAAATTCCACCTTTTTAAACTTCAAGCTGAAATTTATGAAGGCAACTCAAAGCAATATCAAGCTTTATTATTAAACTCTTTTTAACGTTTGAGTTTAATAATAAAGTTTGATATAAACTCTTTTTAACGTTTGCACATAGGCTGTGCACACTGTAGTCTCTGTACACTCAATTACAACTCTTGCGGCTTTTACTGTGCTCGTTCTGCACTTTTGTCAACTGGTTAAATATCATTTACTCATCTTACAGTTCGGCTCGATGGTTCTTAAAGACATTTTCAACTGCTGTCTTTATCGCCCACTTCTCGCACTAAACTCTCCCCCTCTCACTCTCGCAGTCTCTCTACATCTATCTCTTTCTGTGCTTGCCGCCAAGCTTTGTACAATAAATTATATTGTTTTGGGCTCTCGCCGTGCAACTCTTTCCCCATCTGTATATTCTTATACAATACAATAAATGGGTATTCGCTTTGTTCTGGCTGTGTCTGGTCTGGCGCACAGAATCTGAAACCGATTTCGAATCCGGTTACCAACATTTAATACCGCCTTTTCATAATAAACACACACGCACACACACACACACACACACGCACACACACGCACACACAGACATTTATAATGTTAATGATAATATTAATAATCATGATAATCATTTTTCTCTGAATACTGTTTTGTTTGGTTTGCATTTCACAAAAAAAAAAAAAAACAAAAAAAAAAAAACGGATGACAAACTCTGGCAGATGAAGCTGTAAGCTTTTTGTTGTTGCCGTTTGATTGATTGATTGATTGACTGCTTGGCTGATTGATGGCTGTGGCTCTGCCTTGAAAACGCAACCCGTTTCCGTCCTCCTTCTCGTCGTCGTCATCAACTACGCCTGCGCTTTCGTCACCTGCCGCCCATCACTTTCACTTGTCAAATTCACGCTTTGCATAACTTCCACCTTGCCGGCGCCGTTGCCTGGCCACTGAGTTTTTGCCATGAACTTTGACCCGCGGGCGCCGCTTTACGTTGGCATTGCGGAAACTCACAACCAGACGCAATTCAAATGTAAATACTTGTAAAAAACTCGATTGCGCAATATCCGATTGGTTGTCGTAGTCGCCGTTGCTGTTGTTGTTGTTGTTGTTGTTGATGAATTAGATAGTTGTTGTTGTTGCTGTTGCTCGTAAGTTGTCGCTGAATAACCAAAGCCGCTTAGCAATTTGAAGCACTTACTCAGTTGATTTTTTGTCTGTAGGTCAGCAGCACAACGGCAAACAGGATGACTTGCCAGTAGCGCACTCTCTCTTTCCCTCTGCCCCACTCTCTATCTCTTTCTCTCTCTCTTTCTTTCCGCTTAGTACTCTGTCTCTGTCTCTGATGCTTGCTGAGTCACGTAGTCAGGATATTTATGACCTGCTTAGGCACAAAGCTGCCCCCATGGTCAGCAATTGATGTCTGCCTTGAAGCACTTTGACCTTACAAATATATTGCTGAGAGCAAAGACTAGATTTTGTGCTATTCAATTTAGAGATTACGAATTGTAGAATTTAGGTCCTAATATGGCAAATGCGAGCTATGCTTATGCTAGCAATCAATTACTAGTCAATCGATATATATCGATGCTTGGGCTAATCATGTTTAGGTTATATAATCGATTACAGCACAATCGATATATATAGTATAAACAGGCACAGGCCACTTCAATTTTTGAATACCCTTCCCATTAACTCGTTTTGTTAGGGTCCTTTTTTTCCTATATAATTTGCTGAAAGTTTTTTTAAATTGAATATGGAACGCTTATAATATTAAACATACATACACACGAAATAGATTTCATATAAGCTCTGATATCATGTTGTTTAGAAGGAAAATTTAAAGATTTTCATGAAAAATCCAATAACCGTTGCCAGCGCAGGGTTAAGAGCTGCATGCAAAGTGTGCACAAGAAAAATGATATATACATTTTGAGAGTCTATCTAATCGTATGATGGGTAAACGTCCAAATGTTTCTTCGGAACTCAGGAACTATATGGACTAGACGTATCAAATTTGGCATGCAGTTTCTATAGGCGTGCGACCATTTCTTTACAGAGGGTGTTGGTTGGGTCTTTAAAGCGAACTTGCCAAGTTATTAAAGAAAAGAACCCAAATGGCATTTGCTTACTTTGGTGTTATTAGCCGATTAGCCAGCCACCCACCCGACACTTGTGCCTGCCGCACTTGACACCCCTCGCTGCCCACTTTTGTCCCTGGCACTCGCTGGATAACTTCGCTGCCTGTTGCTGCTGCTGCTGTTGCTGCTGTTGCTGCCATTGGCCACGTCTCATTTCACTCGCTGCTCTTGAGTACCTTGTTTGGCTTCCTCCTGCCTGCTGCACGCCTAAGTGGATTTGTTGTCGCTGCGTGCGTTCGCCTTCCATGCGCTTTATTAGCCACCGTGCACCAGTTGGCGGCGTCTCTTGGCGTGTTTCGCGTTACATTTTCATTGCAGCCAAACGGATGGACGGACTGGCATTCAAGCAGTCAGACAGACAGACAGACATTCAGACAGACAGTCGGACAACGAAAATGTTTTCTAATGTCAAAGACACGATCAATTACAAACGGTTCAGTCGACGGCTCGTGACGTTATCGCCGGCTGTCGCTGTGACGGGTTGCGGCGGGGGCGACGACGATATGCTGCCAATTGGAGTATTGGTGGGGCTGGGGCTGGCACTGGAGCCTAGCCCCCAATGAGTCGCAGCTGAGCCGCATTGATTTGACAGTCTTTGAATGCAGCAAACGTGATAAGCATTGCAGTTAGTTGGAATCGGGCATGAAATACCATTATAAATCACTCGCATGTCTATTGTTTATCCAATTGTGCTCGGAATAATGAGCAAAGCTCACAAATTTCTATTTAAATAAAACCCTTCAATATGCCAGTTAAACCGAGCAGATTAGAAACGTGAATAATTATATCACATTGACATTTTCCTTCAACTCAACTTCGTATAGCTTTTCCGCCTGGGCTTACACTTGTTGGGAATTATTAGTGATTTGTTTAATATCCAAACTGACAGCGACTACCTTATAAAGAATCACACAATGTCAATCTCTTAATCGTTGTGACTAAAATTCGCTTAAAGCTGACTCAGTTCAGGGAAAACAACTTTCAAGAGCTAAAGTTAAATTCTTAGGTCTATCAATCTACACTAAAATATATACAAATAGGTTTCTATAAGCTTATTACGAAATGGAAACCAAATGAAAAATTGATTGATTTATAGACAAAGCTAGGTCATTTCCTTGGCAAATTTCTACTTGGCAGACATTCAGCTTTTTGCCTTTTGATTAGATCAAATATAGAATCCATATTTTTTAATCATTTTTAACAGAGTAAACAATATGCAGATTGGGTGTTTGTTAAACATACGTTGTTTGACTCGTTATTTTGTTGTAGGCTTTTCTACACTACAACTTGATATTTATTTACCGCACTTTTTAACACTGACTTGATGGAATTTGAGGATTTGTCATTTATAACATATGTTATTGTCATTCTTTTTACCGTTGACCTTTTTGCCATATCATTTTTTGCCAAAGAACACTGAGCTTTTCAACACTGCGGAATACTGTTCATTTACCTGATTTTCCAACACTGGCCATATATGTCTTCTTTTTGTTATATACAATTGATATATATATATTTTTTATTGATTGTTCAAGAATTTTTATTGTTCAAGTATTTCCGTATTTGTCATTTATTGTTTTTTTTTTTTTAAATAAGTATTGGATATCTAGGCTCACAACCTACGCTTGCTTTTAATTAAACAGATTTTCCAACACTCACGTTTAAATGCCAAGCTAAATTATTACGGAGATTGTTATTAGCTTTAACACATTAACTAATTTCATTCCCCTTATGTTCGACTTTTTTTATAGATAAGCTTTGGGTATCTAGGACTCACCCTACCTACCCCAATAGTTGTATATTATCATTGTATATTATCGTAATTTCGAAACATTGACTATACACACATTTCTGACACCCATTTCTGTTTCTTTCCCTCTCTTTTCAGGTAAGCAATAACTTTTTTTCTTATCGCTGTCTGATAAGCAGTCAAGTGGAAATCCAAAAAATTAAAAAAAATATAGAAATTGGGAAATTAGAAATCGCTGTCGCGACTGATAAGACGCCCCAATTATGTGAGTCTGTGTGAGTAGGTAATATAATAAATAGTATATATATATATACATAAATATAGTATGAAGTGCTGCTGACCCAATTGTGAATGATGGCAAAGCGTTGCCGAGTTGGCAGTTGAATAGCCTGTCGCATGCCACGGATGCAGTGAATCGTGCCACAGGATGTCAGCCAGTTGATATGCTGTTTAACACCAGCTTTATGGCTGCTTGCTGCTGTTGCCCATCTTTGTCGCTTGCAACATTTGTTTGTTTTGGGTCTAGTTGTTGCCCTTCGTATCTTATCGTTGTTGTTAGCTATCAGATCGATGCATGTTGCAAGTATGCGGCTGGACAAATATTTGGGTAAATGGGACAAAACAACAATAACAACAAAAACACTTAACAACAACGACAAAAACCCTACAATACTTGTCTGCAGTCAAATAAATAGTTTATATGGCTTTCGGCTAAAGCTTTTGTCAAGGTATTTAGCTGGTGCCGCAACCGCAAGCACAGTGCTTTAGCCAAGACACACACACACACTACGCAGCCATGCGTGTTATAGTTGCGCACACAGACGCTAGATGGCGCCAGTTGCTGGCATACGTGATCGCGTCTTTGATATATCGTGCATTTCCGTAAACGTGGCCTATATCTATATCCGTTATCACATATCTCTCTATTTATGCGGATGGAGATTCTTTTGAAATATAGAAGTTTGTCTGCACCTCCGGTGGGAATATATTTTCATTCCCCTTAGTTACATTTTATTTAAAAGCTGGCTCTCGAGAATTGAGACAAATTGAATATTGGATTGTCCGTAAATTGGAATGAATATATTCAAGTAGAATATAAATAACATTTAAAGTATAGTACATGTATCAATTTATTTATATTGAAGTTTAGAGAGCTTTTTACTGAATATCGTAAACACGTATTTAATGACAATTCGTTATCTGTTATGCTATTTCAGTTAAGAGTTTTTTATTGAAATATTCATTATCTTGGAGTTAGAATTTCCAATCTAAAAATATGCACATTTTGCTGACTGATAGCAAAATCATGCGATTTCACATTACAATAGTTAGATGGGTTTTTTTTTATTTTGGTATATTTTTGGTTTATATACCAAATCTGTGTGGTTGAAGATACTGATTAAACCGTTATCTATTAGATATGGCTGGGCGTGATTTGATTAAAATGATATAGTAGCTGGAAAAGCCGAATGCACAACTGTTGTTACAGTGCTTGTTGTTTGTGCACGCTTTCGGATGCCCCTTTGATTGTTGATTGTTATTCACAGTATTCACAGTATTCACACGCCAACGCCAATGCCGCAATGAGAGCGAATCAGTATTCACACGCACAACATATTCAATTGGGTTTGAGTGGCGCATGCGGGGTGGCGACATCTGACGACACACGCAGACAACTTGCAATTTAGTGCAAGAGAGCGAGCGCCATTACGATCAAATACAAAATAAGAAGAAGAGAAGTAAAGTTGCGCTCAAACTGTAAGACATCCTTTTCTTTTAAGCTTTGTTGTTGTTGCGACGACCTTGAGGCCGAATGTCAAAGCGCAGCGAAGCGCGACGTGCACGTGTTGTTGCATTGACAAGCACTGCTCTCTTTATCTCTCCCTCTCACCTCTCTGTCTCTCTCTCTCTCTCTCTCTCTCTCTCTCTCTCTCTCTCTCTCTCTCTCTCTCTCTGCTAGTTTGTTTAAAACTTAATTGTGATTAAAAGCGGTTGCTAACAATGCAAAAACGGAACCGAAATCAAAACACAAAAACATCGACAAAAATTAGGTGAAATGGTGAATGAACTTGCCCGCCTTTTGTTTTAGTTTAGGCCAACACACAACACACTCACACACACACATACACACACGCATGCGAACATACAGAGAGACGCCTCAAACCATCAGCCGCAAGCCGCCAAATGGACCAGTCAAACCGCTTAGGCAGCGCAAACACGCGACTCCAAAACGAGACCAGATCTGAAAAATACAAGAAACAGCAAACAAAATAATAATAAATATACAAAAAATCAGCTGAGTGCTTGATGAGAGTGCACAAACAAAAGAGAGCAAGAGAGCGCAAGCGAGAGAGAAACCGACTGCAAATAGTGAAAAGCATTTGTCATATACAGTTTTAAAGCTGTGATTGAGAATTTGCCAAGCTGCTGTTGCTCTGCTGCTCGCACTCCGCACTCCGGCTATGCTTCTTCTACTTCTTCTTGTTTTGTTGTTTTTTTTTTTTTTTTGCTCATTAGTTGCGTGTGTTTCGTCGTTCGTTGGGTGGGTGGGAGTAGATGGCGCTATGTCGCTATCTCGCTCTGGCTGCTGGCCGCACACAGCTTTTGTCTTTTAATAATGTCGAACGGAAGTCTTTGTGTGCGCTTTTAATGAGACGGCAAAGTGTGCAAGTCGCGCAATCAAATTAACGGCTCTACAGTTTTGTATGGGCTTTGACGCTTTGACGGTGTGCTGAAGAACAGCTGACAGCTACAGTTTGAGAGCCACTGCCTGGGGCTAGTTAACTCTCGGCCAAGTGTATTTCGACAAATGAAATGCTGTTGTTTCACTTTAATAACAACAAAATAAAAGTATTTTCATTTATTATGATCAGCCTGTTATGCATACACTAATTTCTATCTACTTCCCGCTTCATGCCTAATTATAATAATATGTGTGTAGTTAGTTACACACACCAACTAGGTTTTTCTTTCATTATTTATGCTTTTCGAATTACAATAACGAATTGAATGGATGCATGTTCATACATACATATGTATATATGTATATATGTATTGTTGTTGCTGCTTTAGCGGTTTGGTTTTCTCTCATTAATTATGCCAACGATGCGGAGGCTTTTCATAGAAAAAGGAAGCTTTCCAGTTCGTTTAATTTCATTACGTTTTCAGGCTAGAATTTAACAACAACAACAACAACAACAACAACATGATTGCAAGGCCAATTCATTTTTATGCTACCCGCTGCTGCTGCAACCCCGAAGGGGAAGTGGAAAAGGAAGCGATTGGCATCGCATTGCAACGTTCTTGGCAATTATGCAATACCTCTGCACCCGCTGTAGACCAACCCCCCTTTTGTATTCTCTCACTAACTATGCTACGCCCCATCTGCCGCCCTCGGGAATTGTCTATATTATGTTGCTATGTGTGTTTGTATGTGTGTGTGTTTGTGTGTGTGTGTGTGTGTAGTTGCCACCTGTCGTCATCCTTTGGTTGCCTGCAGATTTGCATTCTTCTTCTTTAGCTGCGCTTTGCTGTGCTTTTCATACGCTGCTCTAGCAAGTGAGTCCGTGGACTTGGTCATTAAGCATAGCACTAAAAGCGAATTAGAAAAAAGAATTATTTATATTTTAACTGTACATTAGTATTAATTAATTAATCTAATTATATTCATTGTTATGCCCACTAAATATATAGAAGTATTTGTTGTGGTATTCAAAAACCAAAGCAATTCATCAAGTCAAATTATTGAAGAGCATCAACTAGCCGACTCGCTTGGGCTGCTTTGGTTTCGATTGTCGCTTTGTTTGCCGAGTTTTTTTTTTTTATTTTTTTGCGTGCCTATTTGCGTTACGCTTGACAAACTGCAGGCCCTATGCTCTGGGCCTGGCACATTCAGCTGTTTTGCTGGTCATTTTCATTGTGCACGCCCCTCGGGTTCTCTGGTCAGAGCTGACTGTTGCTGTCCCGTTTGACAGCCACTTGCTGGCGTGCACGTATGCATGCACAGTTTGGCAAGCATTGAGTGCAAATTTCTGCGCTGCTTGCACTTGTTTCAACGCTCTTCTCGCGCGCCGGCATGCGCATGCTCTCGCTCTCGCTCTGGCTCTGGCACTCTCACGCTCTGTGCCACCTGTTGGTGGTGCTGCACGATCAACGCTGCCAGCGTCGATTGGGTTTTGTGCGCGACTTCAGTTTTAAAACGAAACGCGAGCGCAGCGCACAACGCTCACTGTTCGCTCGCTCGCTCGCTCGCTCGCACGTTACGTCGTTAGGCCGCTACGTCGTTTCGTACGTGTTGTTGTTGTTGTTGCTGCGTTTTTGCGGTTGTTACGCAGTTTTTTTTTTTGTTGTTGATTTAGTTTTTAGCTGTTGTCATTTATTTAACACAACAAGTGCGCGTAATGGTTGTTTTTTTTTTTTTTTTTTTGTTTTGTATTTTGTTGTTAACAAGTGTTTGCCAAGGCAATTTTAGTGAGCGTATGAATGTGATACGAATCACATTGAATTGTATTTAAAAAGAAAACAAATTGCAACGGCCGCAAAATTTTCAAGTGAATTTCTATCTCTTTTATCTAAACTTGAAGCGTTATCTGTGTAAATAATGTGCTTATATATATATATATATATATACATACATACATACATATGTACATATGCATGTGAATATAGACAGATTAATTTTGAGATAACGCTAATTTCTTGCATTTTGTATGTAAGAGGCGTAAATAAATTTTGTACTTGTTTCTTATGGGCCGGAACTGGCTTTTGCCTATTCTTATTATTATGCGATATTCTTCTCTTATAAATTTTGTTTCTTTGCTGCTCTTGCTTCTTATTTCTCTTCTTGTGCTTCTTCTTAGCTTGGTCTTAGCTGTGTTTAGTTTCCCATGACGCGCGTTTCAGTGCAGCAGGAAATGCCGAAAGACACACACAGGAACACACACAAGTGTGGGAGCGAGGGTGCATTGTTGCGGCAGCGGAGGCGGGGGCGGAGGCGGTGGCGGGGCAGGCCTTAACTTAAGGAAGAATTTCAAGTGCTGTCGGCTTCCCAGGCATTATTATCATTATTTTTGTCTTCTCCTTAATTTTTTTTTGTTCTTTCTTATGTACCTTTCTACTGATGACTTCTTTTCGTGTCTACCTGACACAAGTCACAATTCGTGAGGATATTTTTTTTTTCAATTTTTTTTTTGTTCTTTCACACACACACACACACACACACGCACACGCCTAATGCAGTCACCGCGTTTTCAATTAAACGCGACAGCTAATAAATCTATTTGGGTCTCGGATTACGCAGCTGGACAGGCAGCAGCAGCAGCAGCAGCAGCAGCCTTGAGATCTGTTGGCCAGACCGACTTTCACTAGTCAGGAATGCAACAAACAAACAACAACAACAACAACAACAACAACAAGAACCAACAACTTTTATATGAATGCAGTTGCAGTTCTTGTTCTAGTTGTTGTTCTTCTTGTTGTTGTTCTTCTAGTTGTTGTTGTTACTGTTGTTACTGGCCTTGAAGGCTTTAAAATCGCTGCTGACCCACTGTGCAGCTTGCCACATACTCAAAGCTCAAATCATAAGTCAAACAAGTTGCAATTCTTAACGCTTGCTGGACTTGAACATACCCTAAAAGCCTTGGATTCCTTTTTTCATAAACTCTCTCTCTCTCTCTCTCCCTCTCTCGCTCTCCTTTTGTTCCTCTCTCTCAGGTATATATCTATATATCTAAAGACAGATCATTCTAAAGACCATTTCCTTTCTATTTTGTAGAATATATCTTGCATATTTACATATTTTGAGCTTTTTGTTTGTATACCCCACTTCATAGATGTTTATATATATATATATATGTATGTGATATTTTCGACGGGTATCAGAAGACGCCAAATTGTTTATTTTCGTTACTTTGACGCTGTTTACTTAATCTAATCATTTCCAGTTGGGTCCTTCGTAGATAAAATTTCAAACGCTGACTAAATATGTTGATAAAATATTTGTGCTTTATGCCACAAATATTCCCAGTTCCGTTGCTGCTGTTGTTGTTGTTGTTGTTGTTGTATTCGTTAGCTGTTCGCATCGACCAAAAATAATCAAAGGCTCACGCGAATAAAGAACTTAAGTTAGTCGCAAGTGAGTGTATTTGAAAGAAACATAATTGATTGCGACTATGAATCAGGCAATGAGTATTTATTGGAGCAGCGAACATTCTATGCTTGAGGTATGTGAGTGCCTATGGACTATGTGCACACACATGAGTACATTGAATGTACTCGCTTTGAAATAAATCTAGGGCGTGTCTTGAATATAAAATAATGAATCGCTGCATATGATCAAAGTGGTGATTCAAATAGGTGGGCGGGCAAAATGTTTGGCATTGAGTGGATCCATGAAATACATTGTAGTGTATTCATGAATAATGCGTGTGTTTTCATGAATCAGTTAATTGCATACATAAATACTTTTGAGTATATTCATGAATACTTTGAGTGTATTCATAAATACTTTTGAGTGTATTCATGAATACTTTGAGTGTATTCATGAATACTTTGATGTATTCATAAATACTTTAGTTGCTTTCACTAATTTAAGCAATGCGACCAAACTCATAATTATGAACTCTTTAAATACGTATATACTGCAATGCAGTTAAGCTCATAAGGTGCATTGTGAAGCTATTCATGAATACCCTAAAGTATTCATCCATTGCGATGCATGTTTGCAGTGCGTTCACCTCAATTAGAGCCTCTTCAGTTTGATTTTTGGCTACTGTTCCCAGCTTATTACCAAAGACCAATACATATTCTTAATGCCGGCCACAAGTGCTGGCCACAATTGGCAACGATTCACGCAAATGAAACGAAACCAGTTAACAGAGCTCACGGCTCTCGGCTCTTGGCTCAGGGCTCAGACGGCGCACATTGGACATTGGGCAAAACAAACAGCAAATCAAAAGACCGCATAAAGAGGAAAACAAAAACAAAACCAAAAAAAAAAAGTAAAACACTCAAAACACTCGAAATGCACAGTTAAATGCTGAAACGGTCAAATCACGTCATCTTTCGGCCCACACCCCCGCCCCCGCCCCCGCTACGCTTATCGCCCGCCCTGCTGCCGGCACCCGCTCCGATTAACTGTTAACTCAGCTGTTGACCAGCCGAAGATCGATTAAAACCTCGGCAAAAATTGTCGCCTCTTGTCACGCGAGGGGTGGGAGGGGGGGGGGGGGGTACCGAGTGAAAGTGACAGTGAACTCGATTGACCCGCTATATCTTCCGTATACCCAGCACATAAGCTATAAAATGGGTAGTTTGTGACGAAATTTCGCCATAATTTCACAAGTGTGAGATAAGCTAAACACAAATAAACAGCTTATAGCGATAGATAACAGATAAATAGTTGATAGATTATAGATAGATTGTAGACAGCATGAAAAGCTTAAGTATATTGAATTATGTTCAGATTGTAGATAGATAACAGACCGCATATAGATAGATTGCGTGTGAAGGGTATGCACGATATGGCTTCTAGACAGATTAGGCATAGAATATAGATAGATACGATTGAGCGGGGCTATATAGTTGTTGTTAGGCTGTAAAACATAGAATATAATTGAAAGTTGATGGAAAGATTGCTAGTTTCTGAATAAATACAGAATTATTGGGTTAGAGATAGCTTATAGATATGGTACGAATACATGGGAGTTATATTTTAGATATGTTGTAGTTACATATTTTTGATTGATTAAAGTTCGTACATATTTATTTATAAACTTGCAAGTATAGATCTTCATCTAAATGTTCCTTTAATTAACTTAAAGGTATATAGTTTGTCGCTTGTCAATTCGAAAGTTGTTTTAATTAATTTTTCCTACATTCAATTAAAAGTTGTTATAATTGTCTTTTAATCAAAATGAGTACAGCAATGTAGGGTATTTGTTAGTCGTGGCTGATGTTGATAATTGCTCCGACAATTAATATTATAGATATATAGATTTTTAAAGATAATTTAAAGTTTTTCGATTCGGTTTTTCTAAATGTCTTCTAAAATAATAGTGTAGGGTATTTGTTAGTCGTGGCTGATGCCTCTAGTTGCTTGTGCGTGTGCGCAGCTGCCTGCTTGTTTTGGCCAAAAGGGCGCACATTCGAGTTGTTGTTTTTTTAATTTATTTATGAATAATGTTTTTCCCTTTTTGCTGTTGTTGTCGTTTCACTTTCGACTTGTGCGCACAGCATCTGTAATTATAATTGGCCGCCGTTTCTTGGCTGTTTATGTGCAATTAAGCAAAAGCCGCGCATTTAAATCAATTAAATGTGTGTTACTCAATCAGCGGCGGCGGCGCCGAGGTTCAATCAACTTTTCGGGAGCCCCCAAGTAGCTAACCGGTTCGGTTCATATGCATACATATGTGTCATATGTGTGTGTGTGTGTGTGTGTGTGTGTGTGTGTGTGTGTGTGTGTGTGTGTGTGTGTGTGTGTGTGTGTGTGTGTGTGTGTGTGTGTGAAAAACCTACCTGTCTAACATTTGCTGCCTACCTACCTTTGCACATTCTCCACGTCAAGGCGCCCCCCTTTGCCGTGTTCCTCCAACCGCCGGCTGTTTGCCAGCTCTTTTTCGGCAATCGCAATTACGAGTTAAGTTTGTAAGCGGCTTTTGTAGTTTTTCTTTTTTTAAATTTTTTCTTTTTTAAAGTTGTTTCTTTTCTGTTTGTTGCTGTTGTTGTTGTTTGTTGCTATTGCTGTAACTCTAAGTGCACTTTATGAGACGCCATTTAAATGACGACATGCCAAAGAAAGTTATTTATTTATGTGTTTTTGTCCAAGCTTTTCCATGTTCATTCAAAAGCTACACCAGCACGCCATCAAAGAAGGAATATATGTGTATGTTTTTCGTATAAAACAATAAAAACAACAACAATAACAAAACTGACTGCCTTATCAATGCAATCGGCCAATATAATCCGTGACAGGCAATTTGTTATGACCAAAACATAACAATTTGTTTTAAGTGCCTAAACGAATCCATCGCATTCCAAATGATTCCAACACAACCCATATATCTATCAGAATTAGATGTTGTTTAGCTTGTTTTGTTGATCAGCGGGGACATGCTTCATGTTATTAAGTATTGTGATGTCAGCGAACGGAGTAACTTAAAACTGTTGTCGCAACTCGTCAGATTTAATTTCAGTTGACTTTTTGGTTCAATATTCGTGAAACGGATTATGCGAATATTTAAAGATTTCGCAGAAAAATAAATAGACATGATATAATAATAAATGAATAGCTGCTGTACGAAATATGCACAAGCGATATAAATCGTTGGAAAAAGAAGCGCTACCAGTTTACGGATGTTGCACACAGAAGAATAACAAAACATTTGCTCTCGCGAGAGAGTAACTGCTCAATGGGGAGAGGCATTAAAAGATTACGGAAGTCGCACAGAGAAGAATAGCAAAACGTTTGCTCTCGCGAGAGAGTAAATGCGCAAGAAAAGGCCAGATAAAGATTACGCATGTCGCACATAGAAGAATAGCAAAACGTTTGCTCTCTAGATAAAGATTACGGATGTCGCAAACGGAAGAATAGCAAAACATTTGCTCTCGCCAGAGAGTAAATGGGCGAGTGAGAGCCACACAAACGCGGAATTAGACAAGCTGGCTGGCATAAAGCAAATCGATTCGAAGTGGAAGCATTTGAAAATGATTTTCTCCAATGCAGCTTCTTGAGCATTTTCAGCGAATTAGTGAAAGCTTCATTGAAACGTTTGTTAAATAATTAAGTATCATTCATTTGCTGGCATCTGAAGATTGTCTATACTTGATGCGCATAGCCGCAGGCAGGCAGTGAAGGGAGAAGCGGCGGTTGCACGGAGTGTTAACTTCATTGATCGATTTATGGTGTTTATGTTTGTTAGCGAAACTTGTTTAGTCATCGTCATCATCAACAGCTAACAACTTCATCGGCTTGGTTCCTCTTGGTGATTAGCGCTCCACAAGTTCTTTAGCGTCTTAATGTTTTCGTGTAAAATATTATGTTCCCATATGGCACCTGCATGTGGCATACCGGCCAGATAGCCGGTCTGGTCGGCCCGGTCTAACTGCTCTGCCAGCTGTACCGGGCGTACTACTGCTCGCTCGGCCCATTGTTCATCTAGTCTTATGGCAATTAAGTGCACTTTCATATGAAAGCAAATGGAAAAGAAAAAAAAAAATGAAAAATAACCAGAGCAAAAGTTGATGAGCCGCTAAGTTAGCATTAGCTTAGTACCCAACACGGTGCTCTCCATATGCTCTATGGCCTCCATTAGAGATGAGCGCGTGTCCGATAGTTCTGACACGACTCAACTTCTTTAGCTATACAAGAACTTTCAACCATTATATAGTTTCATTTTCTGTAAACACACTTTTCCTTCTTATTCTTAAATTGTCTGTATTAAATCGTCTAGATTAGACTTTCGTGTCACGAACGAAAAACACGCTCCACGTGCCCAACTCTATGCTCCAGGGTCTAGACTCTGTACAGTTTTACTTCTGGCCCTATGGGAACCACCGAACCACCACCCAAGCGGACACCTTTAATTTTTGCCCTGTGATCGCAATTATGGCCGCGCTTTCTTGTCCATTGCATTTGTTGTGATATTCATACGGTATACAAATATGTCTCTGTGGGCTTGTGTTTGTGTCAGTTGTTAGATTTTCACCGCTTGTGAAATGTTTTATAGTTGGTTTTTCATTTTTTCTTTTTGTTGCTTGTCAATGGCAGCGACCTCGACGCGTCATTGTTTCATATAAAAAAAAGCTGGAGGCTTACCCACAACAAATGCCATTGTGATAAAAGCGTTTGGCTAGCCGCTGACTAAGCTCTACACCACCCACAATAACTAGCACACACCCACCTGAGTGATTGTGCGTGTTCAACTAGCAGTTACCCTGTACTCAGAGGGTCATGAATTGATTGTTGTTCGATAGCATTTGCGGATAATGCTGCATTCGTTATACAATTTGTGGGATATGCAAATATGTGTTCACCAAGTTTCAAGATGGAATTTCTATAAGAAAGATGTACAAAATGTTATACGAAACATTATTTTTATGCCTAGAACTTTAATATCATACACAAATAAGATGGGATAAGTCGCACTGTGCGGGTTATTTCGATTGAACTTGTAAGTGTTGTACAAAGCGCAGGACTTGTGTCTCTGTACAACACTGTTCGATTGGACTTTTACTACACTATTACGTCAATTGAACTAATTTGACAGATATCTTGAGAGAAACCGATCTCTCAATATGGACTCTGATAACTCAATTATGTTAACTATACTTAATTCATTAACTACATTGTCACCAGATCCTGTACAATCTGAAACAATCTCAGTCTTATGTTTCTCGTCATATACCTTCCAGAAAAATCCCGCTTTATCTTTTGGTTATCTTAACCAATAGTCGTATATAGATGTATATGGCCCATGGGTACATTCAGTCACAAGTTCTTATGAAACCCATTTTGTGTGGCCAAGTATGTTAAGGTATTTAGTACGTGCAGAGGTATTTAATCTTGAGCATTTCCAAGATAACTGTTTCTTCTTCATTATGTTATGCCTGCATTTAATACCCGACTATATTAGCTTCATATAATTTGTACACATGTCTGATCGGGAGACAATGAGGCATTGAGGCATGGCGACTACCATAACTCACTTTGGCCATTAGAAAGCGTTGACATTAATCACCTTAAATGGTAAATTCACTTGCCATTGATAATATACATATATGTGTTTTATACCCTTGTCGAGGGTATTTTAATGTGCTCATGACATTTGTCACGCACGGAAGGAGACATCGTAAGAGACCCCTTTCAGTATACGTTCCTGATCAGCATCGACAGTCGTGTCTTGAAACTTTGCATATGTTCGTCTCTATGTTGCAGGCAGTATATAAGTCAGCGCCTGCCGGATCGGAGCAGTATATCATATAGCTGTCATAGGAACGATCAATCGAAAAGCAGTTTCTTGTATGGAAAACTCCTTTGCATATCAACTTGAGATGAGCAACCCAAGCATATATTATTTAAACTATGCTGCCAAATCTTATTAAGTTCGTAATACTATACTATATATCTCTGTGGAAAGAATCGGTCGAAAGATGACCAAGATAATTTAAGGGAATGCGCCTAAAAGAGTATCAAATCTTCTTGATTTCTTGCTCTTTTTTTTTATAGCTGCGCATTGTTGGTCGCCGCTGCGATAAGCGAGCGGCATAGATTAAAGTTTAGAAATTATTTCATACCTCATGGCCCAGCGCCAATGGGCCAACAAATTGTGATCTAGTGTTCGGTCCGAGCTGGACTGATAGTATGAAATGCGTTCTCGGCTGTTTCTGTCAAGAAAGAGAGCTAAAAGAAGTATACGAAAACAGGCTGCGCCACGAATTGGCCGCTAATAATAGCTAGATATTTTGATGTCCCGCTAATCATATGCACATCAGCCGGGCTTGCTTGTAGATAGATCTCTGGCTGAGTTTGGTTACACTGTGTTTGGGCGTGAAGCTGTGCCTGGATAGAGGCCCGCAGCTGTTCCTTTCACTTGGCCTCTCTCACACACGCACACACAAGCAGATCATACGAGGGGTGTTCCATTGGAGAGTCTGCCCTCTTGAGATCGAGAGCGGAACCAGTTGGGTTGTTGCATGAAATATGTCTTTTATGCCAATATCGCTTTGTATTCGAGTATTAAAAGTAAATTTTGCACCAGCAAAAACTAACCATATGGGAAGGCCTTTTTGACTGTTCTCTTTGTACAAATTTAGTAGCTTTCTACAATTTCCATATTATTTAATATATCTTTAAACTTTCTGTTGTATCTTTAAACTAGTCATTGCTCGCACTTCTATATTATATAGTTCCATAGGAACAACCGGCCAAATATTCTGTTACCCAAGAGGCTTTTAGAAGGGAAGATATCCTTCATAGAAATAACAAGACTAGCTCAGCTCCGGCTAGAGTACATAAAGTGACAATGGAGGATGCGAATTGGCACATTCGATTTCGATTTCGCATTTAATGCACTTCTTGTTTTGTTTTTCTGTTTTTTTAGTTGAGTTGAGTACAGCGCAGTTGATTGTGGCTGTGGCTGTTGTACTTCATGAGTGCACCTCGTGCACTCGCACTCACATTCACATTCGCACTCACATTCGCACTCACATTCATGCTTGTAGCTAACTATGGCATTATTTGAATCAACAAACAGCGAAATGCGCTCGTTGCATGCCTTTTTGCTACACTTCATTATGTATCTGTGTGTGAGTGTGTGTGTGTGTGTGTGTGTGTATGAGTGTGTGTAACTGGTGTGTGTATTTCTCCTGCCCCCTTTTGCATAATGGCAACATGTAATTTGGCCTTTCTTTTCGCTGGCTTGCATATTTCTTGGCCGACGTAGCTGCCTCTGCTGCTGTTGTTGTGGCGACGACGACGTTGTCGCTGGCGTCGCTGGGTTGTTAAGTCTGATTGCAAATTATTATGGATAGACTGACGGACCACCAGAGGTATGCAGCAGGCCTCGGTCTCAGACGATGGCGGCAACACTCCCCACTCCACACTCAAGGGTGTGGGCGTGTCTCCGTTCGCTAGTTGCTTGGCTTTTACTCCTGCTCCTCTTCCTCTTCATATAATTTTCATACATTTTTTGTTTCCCCCTGTCTTCCCATTTTTCATATCACAAAAGTTTTTATGGCAATTTATGCTAATTTACGAGTGCGCACATATTTTTCTGCTTTTGCGCTCACAAATTTTTAATTAATTTTCAAGCGCCTCAGTTTAGCTCCTCCCAAAGAGGTGGGCAAGGGGGAGCAGAGGGTACGCTTCACCGTGCCTATTGTCAGTTCATTATGATATATAGAAAAGTATATGTTATATTTGCAGTTCACTGTAATTGTGCAGTTTGTATGCATGAAGCGTTCTCGTGCTATGAGGAAGGATTTCGTTCTCTTACCCAATTAGTATTTCCAACGTGTAGCTCTAGTGTTGTAAAAGGATTTAATGCGCATAGAAAACAATATTGTTATGCTAATAAATATTCAAGCGAATAAAATGGTTTGTGAATACTCAATGAACTGACAACACGGCTGGATACAGTTTCCATAGAATTTAGCGACATTTAAGCAAAAACAACATACAAAAATATTTGATAAAAATATTAAATTATGCCTATGGAAATACGAACACAGCTTTAACATGCAACTGGTTCATTGTCTGCCGAGTTTTGTTGCAGTTGAATAACGATTTTGTGAGTGATTGATGAATGAATGAATGAATAGCCAAATGACTGTTGTTTTTTTTTTTTTTTCTTTTTTTGGTGTTGTGTTTTTTTTTTTTTTTTTTTTTTTTTTGTTTTTCTATTATAAGCTTCTCTAACAATTTGTTTGTAAAGCAAAAAAGTTTGACACTGGCAATTATTTATTGGATATAACAACTATACCCTGTAGTTGTGCAGCAAAGGGTATGCATCGATTGTATAAATGCATCTATCAGGCATTGCCCAGGCTGCAGGGCCCAACAATATACTCTATGCTGCGGCTTAGAGTTTGAACCAGCTTGCTGCCAAAAACTCAAGTTTTCATATATTTTCAATATGTTATCAACAAAATTTAATTTGTAATAAACAATTGCCCACTTCTGCTGAAAATATTGCTAGTCGTAAATATTTTCATATAAAAATTGCGGGCTACATTTGAGCTATGCCCCAAAATTGGCATCTACCAAATATGTTTAGATAAATCCAATGATTGGGCCTCAAGTTCTTGTAATCAGTTTTTGAACCAAAAATTACGGTTCGGTGCGGCTTTTAGCTGAGCTGCTTTCTAAGCTAACTTTCGATTGGTTTACGGTTCGGTTTACAGTAAAAAATAATATTAAAGCTTCAGGACTGCTGTGCTATCCCCTTATAAAGTTATTTCAAATAAATAAACTAATCTTTGTTAATGGTGAACCTTTTCGTGAATAACTTAATAGATTTATTTTAAAGCATATCCGAATATATATTTCAACAAGCGACTGGGCAGACTTTCTACGAGTCTTGTCTTTGCTTCTTTCTGCTCCATCATTTGGCTAGTTATTGCAGCGTATTTAAATGCCAGCAAAGCCGGGCGTACTTTTGCAACAAACGGCCAAATAAACCTTTGCCTGTGTAGACAGCTGTAGAGCTGTCTGCTTGTGTGTGTGTGTGTGTGTGTGTCTTATACCTTAATTGGCACCGTTTTCTTTCTCTTTCTGCTTTACCTTTTCATTACCTGCTGTTTACGTCGAAAATTTCTAGTAAGCTTTCTAAATCGCTAGCTCCCTCGCCCCCAGAGACAGAAGCTGTGAGTTTTATGCCTCAGTGCGTTTGCAGCGCCACCAAATTGATGTCTATTGTTGTTGTTGTCGTGCGTCAGTCAACGTCGCCGTGTTTATTACAGGTGTGTCTGAACAGGTGCATAATCAATGTGAATTTCTGTGCGAATTGAGCGCAAGTAGCTCGCCTTTGCAGCCTCCCCCACTCAGCTGCTATTGTCAGTTAATTTATATATGTACATCTCAACATGCTCTTATATAGTTTTCCTTATATATATGTATATCTAAATGCCTCTCGCATTTTTAATTTAATGCAAACCATGCACGACATTCACAGCTAATGCAAATGTGGGAAAACTAGACCTGAAAGCGTCTAACAACGTGCATAACTGGCAGTTAACATTAAAGTAGAACATGTTGAGCATCGGCATTATCCTGTAACCTGGTCTAGCGGGCCTGAGTTAAAAGCACCAAAAAAGTTTTTAATACTAGATAATCTGTAGTGGCTACTCTTAAGGAAATATATGGGGCAAGGTGTGAGAGATATATGTCTTAAGTTCTAAATCGCTAGATTAAAATAGAAGACGTATTCAAAAATACAAAAAAAAAAAAAAATAATAAAACAATTAAGCGTGCAGCAGTCGCAACTGCCCGCCTAGGGAATACCCTAGAAATACAGTTTGCGATACGCGCTTGTTAGCTTTAAAACGAAAGATACTTGAAATCTATATATGCTATTCTAGAATATGCTACATGAAAAATTTGCTGACTCTAGATGCTCTCCACTCTTGATGCTGACCCATAAGTTATATAACTTATTTCATGGGAGTTGCTTCCTTCTGCCTGTTGCATGCATTTACACAAAAACATGATACCCTTCTGCACCATTTCCAATGGATTCAGGCTATGAAATATATATATTTGACAAAACCAATATACTCTTTTGCACCTTAGCGGACAGAGTATAGCAGGCTTTTCTAGATCGAATGAGTTACATTTTAAGTTAGCTTGAAATACTCGCTAAATATTTGCCCAACCAAAAGGAGTATTTTTGAAGGTTTTTCCACCGATTCTCTCAAAGTTGCAGGCTGTTCAGGTTTCGGTTGAGGAAGAGTAGAGAAGAAGAAGAATACATGTGAGCTTTATATACCCTTTATATGCATACACTGCAAAATGTGGTGCATTTGTTTGTGTTTGCTGAAAGTTTATTCACACCTAAAACGTGTATTTATAGAGAATCGCATGTGTCAATCCAATTCAATCAATAAATAAATGTCTTAAGTATACAAAATTATTCTGAAATATAAACTAAAAGAAATGTTCGTTGGAAATTCAAGATGGAAATGTGAAACATTTACATCATTTGGAATGAACTGATTTTCCAAGCTATCAGGTTAACAGCGAAAAGTACATGTTTCGATTGTATATTCAATGATGAATAATTTCAATTTAGTTTCGATTGCCGGGGATATACGCGCTTGGCTACTGCATTGATAAGGCTGATTGCATTGATAAGGCAACTTGTGTGTTGCCACACTCGTAATTGCGTCATCGATAAGAGCGGAAAGGCGCGCGTGCCCAACAACAACAACGGCTACATTAACAAATAAAGTGTGACTAATAACAATATTATAAAAAACAAATTTATATATGTTACGATAATTCAGAGTTCCGAAACAATGTTCCTCGACGTTTTACGAGTCGCGCGTTTAAATGGCAATGCCAAATATAATAGAAACGAGCTGCGACCAACTGTGACTTTTGCCCAAAGTGTGTAAAAATGCCAACTAACTCTAACTAACAATAATAATAAAACTAATATACAAATTAAAACAACAATAAAAACAACAACAACAACAAGAAGAAGAAGAGCGACTACAATAAAATTAACATTAACACAAATCGTGTGCTAAGCAAATAAAACCAAAGATCAACGCGGGCTGCGTTTAGGGAAGAAGCCCCCCGGAATATGTTCGACGTGCCGCCCAAGTGTCCAGCGCTGGCTAACAAATTGAGCGGCCTCTTTGGCTGGCGCCACACCTACAAGGTGGCCGCCAAGCACGAGGGCATACCCCATGGCAACCTGCACAAATCCTACTCTCTGACGCTGCCCAAGCGGCCACCGTCGCCGAGCTATGCTTGCGTGAAGGTAAACTCTAGCCCTAATCTCTGACCTGAACAGCACGAGCTAATTCAACTGTGACACACAATCAAAACTTAACTCTTTTGGACATTTCCCATGATAAGACACGCCCACACACACACACACACACAAAACCGCCCACATAGTTTGCTCCACATACATATGCAAATGTTTATGATATACGATCCATTGTTTGCCCATCGACGCATCATTTTCATTGACAAATGACCATAAAGAAACAATCAACCATTCAGATATGTATTCAGATATGAGATATCAACAATGGGCAAAATATGAAGAATTTTTGTTATAAAAGCACATTCGTCAAATTCAACTCAAAGTGAATTGATTTTAATATTTTTTTTAATATAAACAAACCGATAAATCCGCTAGCATATCGATAACACATTTTATTGCTACTCTAAAGTAAGCTTTATGCCGATCACATTATGCATCCATGTTGTTCACTGTAAAAAATGTTATCAAGTATTCTAAATATATACGATTGCTTAAACAATTAATTCTTTTTAAATTATCAATAATCGATATATATATTTATATCAATTGATTATTCGATATATTTTCATCTGATCATACGATCATACCTTTTATAAATCGTCGAATCGAAGCATGGGTATTGCTTTTATACCCTTGCAGAGAGTAATACGCTTTCGTCATTGAATATGTAAGAAAGGGTAGAAGACTGGTTCGATGCCAAAAAAATTAATCATATTCTTGATCGGTATTAAAACACAATTCGACATAGGAATGTTTGTTTGTTTAAAGCTATTGGCAGAAAACTTTGTTTAGATCTGAATTTTAAAGTGGTTCTGATTGGAGCACCATATCATAGGGCAGAATTGGATGATAGTCAAGTTTTTGTATGAAAAACATTTTAATTTTAAGATATTTTGGGTTCAATATATGCCTAACATATGAGAAAAATCTTATAAACATAAAAACTCTATAAATCTCTATAAGAACTCTTCCTTATTTTTCTGCTTCCGATATCCTAACCAAACGTTTGCCTCGAGAGGCTTCACTGTATGCCTCACATATAAACAGAATCTTTACAACATCGGACTAATATATTATGGCCACTATATATAGCTTCTATCCAAACAATTGGTCGAAATAAAGCCCTGCTACGCCAACTGCCTTTAAGAGTATTTAGTTTTCGACTTGTCGTTTTGTCCCCCTTTTCCTCAAATATTTCCAATATTATAATTTGCTTTATTGCTTATCGTTAAAAATACATTTACGATTAAACTTAAAATAAAAAAAATTAATTAAACTGTCGTCGATATTTGGAGTTATCAACTTTTCGTTTTTGATAAGTTTTTAACCGCTTTTTGCACACGGTGCGGTTGGTGAAACGGAAAATGAACAAAAGGAAAATCAATTTGTTTTCATTTTTTACTCTCGCTGCTTCAGAATCGATAAAGTGCATAGTCGGCCACGCTCTTTGACCCATAAATCCAAGAACAGCAACAACCACAACCACAGCCATAACATGGCTTAGTTTTTTACCTCTTTGTTGGGGGCGCTGTCAAAGCTGGCAAGTGGCGAAAATTAAAAGCGAAAACTAGAAAACAACCTTCCAAATTGTTGCGCCAAGTTGACGTTCCAGTTCTCCAGTTCAGGGAGCGAAGCGCACGCTCTGCTGCTTCCATGACTGGTTTCATGGCATGATGCAATTGTTGTTGTTGTTGCTGTTGTTGTTGGCCAGTTTTCGGCATTTGGCATTTGTGTGTTTGGAATTCAATGGCCAACTTGATTCGGTTTGCCGTTTTTACGTTGGCCTGCTGCAATTTTCGTTTTGCTTTGGGAGGCTGGAGGTCGTCGCTATTCTTCAACGTCTCTAAATGGTTTTCCCAAGCGGCTTATGGACGGCACCGAATCACCTGAGCTGCGTCAATGACTCAACACATGGCCAATTGGGCAATTGTCTTTCGAGGCCCGGAAGCGTTAAGCGCGACTTGCATTCTCCCAGGCTCGTCTCCGGCTTGAATTGGCTGCGATTGTGTCTTTGTTGCTGCAAAAACGGCTGCGCCGAAGCAAAGTCAGCGATACGTAGAGAGTATGTAGACGTTCCATCGCTTGTGGTTCGAATCGTTTCAAGAGCCCACAACATGAGTGGATGGAAATCTAGCGCTACTAGAGCTAGAAATATGCAAGCGGAACTAGCTCATAGAATGTTAACGAACCAGTAAAGTAGTTCAAGAAATGTTAAGCCAAGAAATAACATTTATTTTGCCAATAACTGTATTTAAATATAACTCTACAAGTTCACATTTAATGACCAAAAATAAGTCAATTAAGAACGACATATTGGGAACTAGCTCTTTTGTTGCTCATACCAAAATAACGGTTATGGAACCATGAACCACTTTAAATATTATTCGAAATATTTTCTAGTAGTGAACTAGTTTTACAGCCAATAAGTGGAACGAGTTCCAAATTCTGTTGAATTTTCAATAATTAAAATTGCATTATGTATAATATATTATTTATATTATATTATTTATATTTATATTATACTAATTAAATATATTTAAGAATTCGCATTAAGGCTCTTTCCTATTTGCTCTTGTGTGTGTTTCAGGAAGCGGACTCCTGGGTGGCCGTGCATCATCTGCAGACGCAGTCGGGCATCTTGGATCCCGATGATTGTGTTCGCGATGTGGCCGACGATCGGGAACAGATATTGGCCCACTTTGAGGACTCTGGGCCCGATCCGGGCGTGCCGCAGGGCGGCGGCGATGGCGCCTCGGGCAGCTCCTCGGTGGGCACGGGCTCGCCGGACATCTTTCGCGATCCCACAAACACAGAGGCGCCCACGCGCGATCTGTCCACGCCACACATTGAGGTGACCAGCACCACGTCCGGCCCGTTGGCCGGGCTCGGCGTGGGCCTAATGGTGCGTCGCAGCAGCGATCCCAATCTGCTCGCCTCGCTTAAGGCGGAGGGCGGCAACAAGCGCTGGTCGGCGGCAGCGCCGCACTATGCGGGCGGCGATTCGCCGGAACGACTGTTGCTGGACAAAGCCGGTGGCCAGCTGTCGCCACAGTGGGAGGAGGAGGACGACACTGCGGCACAGTTAAAGGAGCAATTGCTGCAACAACAGCAGCAGCCACAACATGCTGCTGCTGCTGCAACGGGCGCCCATCAGCCATTCGCCCGCTCCGGCAGACTATCGATGCAGTTCCTGGGCGACGGCAATGGATACAAGTGGATGGAGGCAGCCGAAAAGCTGCAGCACCAACAGCACCAACAGCCGCTGCCCACATCGCTGCCGAACAGCGCCTACTCCAGCAAATCGCTGCCGCGCGAAAGCAAACGCAAGGAGCCGCTGGGCCAAGCATACGAGTCCATACGCGAGAAGGACGGCGAGATGCTGCTCATTATCAACGAGTACGGCAGTCCGCTCGGTCTGACGGCCATGCCGGACAAGGAGCATGGCGGCGGTCTGCTCGTGCAGCACGTGGAGCCCGGCAGTCGGGCCGAACGTGGCCGTTTGCGTCGCGAGGATCGCATTCTCGAGATCAACGGCATCAAGCTGATCGGCCTGAGCGAGTCCCAGGTGCAGGAGCAGCTGCGACGCGCCCTCGAGTGCTCCGAGCTGCGTGTGCGCGTCCTACGCGGCGATCAGCAGCGTCGCCAGCAGCAGCGTCGCGACTCCAAGGTCGCCGAAATGGTGGAAGTGGCTACAGTTTCGCCCACACGCAAGCCGCATGCCGCTCCGGTGGGCACCTCGCTGCAGGTGGCCAACACACGCAAGCTGGGCCGCAAAATCGAAATACTACTGAAGAAGGGGCCAAATGGCCTCGGTTTTTCGGTGACCACCCGTGACAATCCGGCGGGCGGACATTGTCCCATTTACATCAAGAATATACTGCCACGCGGCGCTGCCATTGAAGACGGCCGCCTGAAGCCCGGCGATCGTCTGCTCGAGGTCGACGGCACGCCCATGACCGGAAAGACCCAAACGGATGTGGTGGCCATTCTGCGCGGCATGCCCGCCGGCGCCACGGTGCGCATTGTCGTCTCCAGGCAACAGGAGCTGGCCGAGATGCCCGTTGGCGTAAGTTCTCTTTCGTTTGTCAATTTCCGTCCACTTGAGATGAAACTAACGACCTTATGTTTGCAGCCGCCGCAAGCGGAACCAGTCGAGAAACCAGCACCCGTTGTGACAGCTCCCGCTTCCGCTCCGATTCCGGTGCAAAAGTCGAGCAGCGCCCGTTCGCTTTTTCAACAGCAGCAGCTGCAGCAGCAGGCACAGCTCAATGAATCTCAGCACTTTATTGATGCGGGCAGTGAGTCGGCGGCTTCCAATGTAAGTGATTTGTTCACGGAACTAGTTCCGATTGATCAAGTTAGGGTAGATATTAGATTCTAGTTAATCAGCTAGATCAGCAAAATAGAGCTGGTAGACAGGTTCAAAATGGCTAACGTGTACTAGATCCATTGTAGCAGCTGTTCCAGTTCCAATGATTCCCTAAGAAGCTTTAAAAATATGCTGTATACCAGCTGAAAGAAGGAACTTTTATATTGAGTGCTTCTGAAGGGAACTAGCTCACTTATTTGTAATACGAACTAGTTCATGAGGAGCAATTGGGTAGAACTAGTTCTGTGTTTTCGGATTAAAAAGTCTCTGGCTTCATTTGGAAATGGTATTTGGATTTGAAATAAAAATAGGACGTGATCCAGCTCATTTTAGACGAAATTGACATAAGCTAACTAGTTCATTCATTAATTGTGAAGGATTCAAGTTCATGAAAAGATCTAGTCCATAGGATGGGGCATTAAAAAATCCAAAATTTCGTTTGAAATTGAATCGTTGAACGCATATATAAAAAGATAGCGGATCAGAACCAGACGAACTAGTTCACCTCGAATAATACCCTATAATTTATTCAGCACAAGCTGTTATTATTTATTGCTCTGCTTAACTAATCATCCCATTCCTCCCTGGCAACACAGGACAGCCTGCCGCCAAGCAGCAGCAGCTGGCATTCGCGGGAGGAGCTAACTCTACACATTCCTGTCCACGATACCGAAAAGGCTGGCCTTGGGGTCAGTGTGAAGGGCAAGACGTGCTCCAATCTGAACGCCTCCACGCCCAGCAGCAGCAGCAACAGCAGCATGAAGCACGACGGTGATCTGGGCATATTTGTGAAGAACGTGATCCATGGCGGCGCCGCATCACGGGACGGGCGCCTGCGCATGAACGATCAGCTACTGAGCGTAAATGGTGTCTCGCTGCGCGGCCAGAACAATGCCGAGGCCATGGAGACACTGCGTCGCGCCATGGTTAACAATCCGGGCAAGCATCCGGGCACCATTACCCTGCTAGTCGGACGCAAGATCCTGCGCTCGGCCAGCTCCAACGATATACTGGAGCACAGCCATAGCCATAGCAACAGCAGCAGCGGCAACAGCAACAGCAACAACAATAACAACAACAGTAGCTCCAATGCCAGCGACAACTCTGGCGCCACGGTCATCTACCTGAGCCCTGAGAAACGTGAACCGCGCGGCAGCGGCAACGGACCAGGCAGCTCCGGCAGCGATATGAATAGGTAAGACTCTTGGTGGGGAGCCAAGGTACTTAAGTAACAATTATCAGAGGTTTTTCTGCATTGTCGGGATGCAGTCGTGACTAGTTGGTCAGGTCTGGTTCCTGCTGATGAATTAAACCTGGTGGAATCGGCCTTGGCATGATTTGAGTACATATAACAGATAACACACCCGCACTTTCATTTCCAGATGGAGCAATCCCGTTTTGGATCGTCTAACCGGTGGCATTTGCTCCACAAACTCAACGCAGCCAACACAACAACAACAAAAGCAACAGCAGCACCTGCAGCAGCAGCAGCAGCAACAGCAGCTGCAATCGCAGGCGCAACAGCGCCGTTTGCCACCGCCCCCGCTGGGTGGCAACAATGCGGGATTGCGCAACGAGAGTTACTATATGGCCACCAATGACAACTGGTCGCCGGCGCCGCTGCAGCTGCTCAATGGGCATGGCAACACGGCGCTGCTCATCGAGGACGATGCGGAGCCCATGTCACCGTAAGTTGCCGCCTTCAGTTTGACTTGACTCTTGTTAATCTTATTGCTTTTGGCACCTACTTGCAGCACGCTGCCAGTGCGCTCACATGATGGCCAGCACTGCAACGCGAGCAGCGCGAACACATCGCAGGCGAGCGCCGGCCTGGGGCAGGGCGGCGGAGGCGGCGGAGGCGGAACGGCACCCGTGGCGGGCAGTTTCGATGCCACATACTCGTCGCAGCTGAGTCTGGAGACGAACAATTCGGGCGTGGAGCATTTCTCGCGCGATGCTTTAGGCAGGCGCAGCATCTCGGAGAAGCATCACGCGGCGCTGGATGCACGCGAAACGGGCACCTATCAGCGCAACAAAAAGCTGCGCGAGGAGCGGGAACGCGAACGCCGCATTCAGCTAACCAAATCGGCCGTCTATGGTGGCTCCATTGAATCGCTGACGGCGCGTATCGCCAGCGCGAACGCCCAAATGGCAGCAGCGGCGGCTGGCTATAAGCACGCCAAGACCAACTCCCATATTGAGCAGCGGGAACAGCAGCTGCTGGCCGCCGAGGCGGAGGCGCGCGATAAGCTGGGCGACTTGGGCCCCTCGCTGGGCCTCAAGAAGTCCTCCTCACTGGAATCGCTGCAGACCATGGTCCAGGAGCTGCAAATGTCCGATGAGCCGCGGGCTCATCATGCGCTGCGCGCACCACGCGGACGCGGACGCGAGGATAGCCTGCGTGCCGCCGTTGTCAGCGAACCGGATGCAAACAGTGAGCAGCAGCCCTGCCTGGCAGCAGATTGAACTGATCTCGATTAACTATTTGCAATTTGCTTTCAGAGCCGCGCAAGACCTGGCTGCTCGAGGAGGGCGATCACGAGGGCGGCTTTGCCTCGCAGCGCAACGGACCCTTCCAGAGTTCCCTCAACGATGGCAAGCATGGCAGCAAGTCGCGCGCCAAGAAGCCGAGCATATTGCGCGGCATCGGCCACATGTTTCGCTTTGGCAAAAATCGCAAGGATGGCGTTGTGCCCGTCGATACCTATGCCACATCCTCGATTGTATCCTCGACGCCGCCAGCAACTGGCCAGCCCCACCAACACCAGCATCAGCATCAGCAGCAAATCCCAGCCGCTGCACTTGCCGCACTGGAACGCAATGGCAAACCGCCAGCGTATCAACCGCCGCCGCCGCTGCCAGCACCAAATGCAGCTGGTGGCGGTGGTGCAGCAGCAGCAGTGGCAGGCGTTGCAGCTGCCACAGGAGGCGGCAACGGCGGCACCCTTAACAACGGTGGCATACATCAGAATGATATATTCAATCATCGCTATCAGCATTATGCCAACTATGAGGATCTGCACCAGCATCAGATCAGGTGAGAGCCTGCTTGCTTACATTTGCCTCATTTCCCATTTGTTATGCTACATTTCGTATGCATTCGTTTTATCTATAAGTATTCATGTTTAAGAGGTGCTGGCTAACATTTAAATATCTTTCGGTGCGTATACATATTTGTTCTAGGGTCTGCTGTGGTATTGTGCCAAAATATGCCAGAGTAGAAACCTGAAGAAATGAAAATGAGACTTGGCTTAAGCCCAGCAAGATTTGAATATTTATTTGTTATAAGAAATATTTTTTTATATAAAGAAAATGTAGCTAGTATGGAGTCTGGAGAAAATATCAGAATTGGTATTGAGAAAGGTTTCTTTTTTTTCAATAATTTACAAATCCGAAAATTAATGAAGTGTATTTGGTCAAGTTCTGGGCTGCGTAAGTTTGTCAGACCTGTTAGCCAGAAGTTGTTCTTTGCTTATATTATAGGTTGCTTCAACAGATCTATTTATGTGGCTATAACTGTTATGTGTTTGTGTATTTATTAACTCGTTTCTGTGTCATATATTTCTCTCTCTTTCTACTCTGTGTACCGTGTACAATATATGTTCGTTTCTCTCTTACTTGTTCATACACTACTCACACAACAACAACAACATCAACAACAACACTGCGACAACAACAACACACACACACACATCATGTTCATACTCAATATTAATGCATTAACCAACACTGGACACGACAGCGACGGCGTTCAAGAGACGCTCTCGGAGTCGACGATCGAGTGCATGCGACAGCAGGTGATCCGGCAGCGCATCAAGGTTGAGGCCGAAAGGTAACACACAAACACACACACATACACACTCTGACTAACACTCAGCCATGGTTTTGGATAACATCTGCCGCACCACACACACGCACACACACATGCAGCTCACATTTGTATTATATGCGAACCTATGCTTTGTACGCTTTTGCAGTCGCCGTCATCAGCATTACCATTCGCAGCGCAGCGCCCGCTCCCAGGACGTCAGTATGCATTCCTCATCCAGCCCACAGCAGCCACCACTGCCGCTACCCCCCTCCGCGGCAGCCGTTGCCGCCGCACATCAGTCACATCAGCAATCCAACGGACTGCGCCCCATGAGCAGCTACTACGAGTACGACACCGTGCAGCAGCAGCAGCAGCGCGTCGGCAGCATCAAACACAGCCATAGCCACCATGGACACCACAATGGCAACTCTTCGTCGCCCATCAGCGTGAATGTGGCACAGCCGCACTGGAAGGCAGCCGCACTCAATGGCTATTCGCCGGCATCATTGAACAGCAGTGCACGCAGCCGCGGACCGTTTGTCACCCAGGTGACCATACGCGAACAGACCGGCATGCCGCAGACGCAATCGCAATCGCAGCCACAGCAGCCCACCTATCAGACCGTGCAAAAGATAGCGACAGCGCAGTCGCAATATGGCAGCGCTGCCGGCGCCCAGCCGCATGCGTCCAAGGTGTGACTATAGGTGCTGGCGCATGCGCGCGCCACACGCGACGTCCTCGTGGAGGGCCAGCACAGTCGCCATTCGGAGCTGAGCGAGGTGGAGGTCTTCTACTATGCCACCGAGTGCTGACTCATTCCACCAGGCGGCTGAATGGGTGGGCGAGGGCACCGATGGTTGACGGGGGGGTTAGAGGTCGCGTGTGAGTCGCAAGCGGCCGGCAAAAGCAAGCAATCAACTGGAAAGCAGTTTGTTTATTTTTTTTTTGTTTTATAAATATAAATAAAATAAAATGAAATATAATTTTTTTTCATCATTTGACAAGGGCAACATACCCACACACACACACACCCACACACATATGCTTATAGTTAAGCTCATTAAAAAATACATTACACAATGAAAGTATTCCACGTGAAGCGCATATTGAAGAGCAATAAATGTTACTTTATAATAAACAGAATAATTATACAAATATCAAATATTAAATTAAAGCAAGACAAAGTGTTAATTTAAAGAAGAAACCAATGCACTGCGCTTAAATTAAGCTAAACATTTATATTGTATTAATCGCTAAGTCTAAGTCAAAGACCATGTAAATAATTATTAAATGTAGTTTTTATTGTGCGCGCACTTAGGATGAGAGTTAATTGAATAACGAAATATCATTTCATATGACAGCTACATACAAATAGGCTGCATTCGAGTCGCAAAAAACTTCATTTGTTCAGACATTTGTTAATATTATATACATATACATATAGCATATACAAATATATATGCTAGATTAAAAGCTATTGGCTTGTATACGATCATAAAAATACACTTTCAATTGTATTTTTGGCGCTTTAACTAAGCCAAAATCATGCTGTAAATATATATAACTGGCATACACACGTATATATATTTAGACATACGCATATAAATCTACACAAACGTTTTTTTTTTTGTTCGTTTAGCTTTAAAGCAAACGCCATTTTGTATGCAAAAGTAAAAGTTTAAAAGTAAAACTTGAAAGTCCCAATAATTTTTTTTTGTAATCTATATATATATATATATATTTATATATATTATGATGATTATCATATATTGAACTAAGCTATAAATATTACTTAATTATGTGTTAGCATTAAACAAATGTTGTGCAGCCAAAACTGGCCCCGACACACAACATTTGGGCGCTTACCGAGACAATTTCATATTAGATATCGTATAATTATAAAATCATACACATACGCTACATATTGTAATAATTGTGTATTTTGTATATTGCAAAATTCTGTTGCGCATTAAATGACTAAGTTTCAATATAATATCAAAATAGGAGCGTTGCGTTTCCCATTTTGTGTGAATCCTTGGATCTAGGCTATGATATATGTATATGTGCTCTTTTGTGTGGATCTTTGGATCCATAATCTCTGATATATACAATATATGATGCATCAAAACTAAGATATCGGTCAATGTGAGTGCTAAAATCCAAAAAACCTTAAGATTTTAATCAGATTAGATGGGGCTAAGCAGTAGAAATATGCCCTTATAATGAATTGTTATTTAAAGAACATTTGATTTCTGTTCTTCTGATAGTTTTACCCTTATCCCTTGTAATATGGCTAAGAAATGTTTAGTTTAATTTCTACAAATGTAATTCAAGCATCTGCGAACCCAAAATATTCTTGATTAGGACGACGAGCTGAGCCAATCTAGCCTTGTCGCAGAACGAGTTTATCATTTTTTTGGTTTTGGTCAATCTCGCTTGCCTTTGAGTATTGGTATCTAGATATCTTTATATCTAGAAAACCAATGCCATATAGCGACTAATCAGTCTATATGTACTTATAGATATCTATATGTATATGAAAAAAACTATAAATTAGTATTAGGAAAATTTTGTGAACAACTCAAAACAAATATCAAAGTCTCTCATTATGTTGTTGTTGAATTGCCACTGAAATCAAATTTATTAACATATAACGCGTAAAAATGGAAACAGTTAAAGGCTTATTTCACGTACTTACCCACCGCGGAATGTGATTCAACGTGGCTTTGAGTAACTCACGAATATGTACGCAAAGAGCCAACAACAAATCGTGTATCTGATGCCTCAGACTAATGTCAGGACTTAGGTGCCAGATGCTTGTTTATTTGGACACACGCTTGGTTAACTTTGACTTTTTGACCAATACCTTGGTATCGGCGGACTTTTTGTTTTGAGCCTGCTTCTTGAGCACTGATGTGCCAGAGGCCAGCTTGAATTTGGATGCCACATTGGAACCTGTGATTGGAATAGCACCGCTCACCAAACGCCTCACAAAACTTTTATTCTTTCGCTGTGGACCAGCTGCTGCTGCTGCTGCTGCTGCTGCTTCTGCTGCTGCTGCTGTGGGCGTGGCCAAATTGCAGAGCTTTTGCTGCTTTGGCAGCTCAACAGGCGTTAGCAGGGTAAAGTTCTTCAGGGAGTCCTGGCTGGGCGTCTTGGCCCACCGTTCGCTGGTTAGAATATGGGCGAGACTGTTTGGACACAAATGGAAATACATTCAAATACTCACTCGGGCATTCCGCTGGGTGGTATTACCACATCGAGCACATTGTCAATCAGGCGCGTCTTCAGTGTGCAATCGTTTTTGGTCGTTGAGTGTATTGACGGCGATGTATTGATCTCGATAAGCCACGGCTTCAGATTGTTGTCGATAATGATATCATAGCCGTAGACCTCAAAGCAATGCCGATCATTGGCCATCACCGGCGCCACAGCGTCCAAAGAATGGCGTATCGTCTCGGAGATACGGCGAGAGAGCTGCTTTGAAACACCCTCGCCACGTATGCTGTCCAGATAGAGACAGAGATTCTGCATGGACCACTTGCCGCCGTGTATCGTATTGTACTCTTTCTGAACAGGTTATGGATCATTTAGCTGGGATCAGAGATCGGAATTATAGACCGCTGGATCGCACGACTTACAACATTATTCTTCTGAATGCTAACATTCGTGAGATGCATGAACACATTGTCGATTTCGGTCTGGTCGTATCTCTGGGTGCAAAATCGACAAAAGCCCTCATTATACAGATATGCCTTTATCGGATTGAATGTGGTGACCAGCACGTAAAGGCGCAGATCGAATTTCTTGCCGCCAATCAATAGGGGATTATCAATGTATTTGGAGATGACGCAGGTGTCGCGATGAAAGTGCGGATAGAATGTGCGCGCCTCGTAGGCAAATCTCTTCAGTTTGGACAGTTTGTTGATCAAATAGATGCCAACACCTTGCGATTTATCGGAGGGCTTAACAATCCAAGTGCTGGCTGGATTCTTATGGAACTCCTCCACAAACAGATTGTAATCGGCGGGCAGTACAAATGTCATGGGTATTATATCTAGATGCATATAGCGCGTGCCACCGATGCCCAGTTTTGTATTATTTGGATGGGTCTCGGCCAGTGCGTCGCCCTTTCGCTCCAAGTCCTTCCGATAGCGTTTGATGTTCTTAACCAACAGATCCTTGCGCGATAGCTCCATCGAGTTGGGAAAGTGATTGATCATTCTGCAGGAGTTCTACATTTACATATACATCTAGATCTAGATATCTGGATATCTATAGCTATAACTACACATGTTCCACATACTCACTGATCGGAACGCATACGATAGGGATGATCGACCCCAAAGATGTAGCGACAATTCTGGGCGCAGGCCCAATACAGATTCCATTCGCCATCGAAAGCGGGCACCTTGTGCCAGCCCCTTTTCTGAAAATTGTTAATCAGCGCCGTCTTATCACAGTCGGTGCTATAGTATACACAATGGCGCTCCTTGCGGGGCCAGGGTCTTTCCTTGGACACCAGCCCAAAGACCGGCAAGGGCAGCTTTGTCTTGCTGCTGCTGCTCTGCTCCGCATCTCTGTTGTTGGTGATGCTTTTAACCTTTTTAAATCGACTTTTCATATTTGTAACTGGGAATTTTCGCGATTTTCAATTTTGAATTTCACGTTCGGTCGTTCCAAAATGTTTCAAAATGGTACTAGATAATTAACTATTAGTAAACCGAATTTTTAATGGCCTTTTACTAAGAAAACATGTGCTCTATCTATATATTGATTACTTATAATACTGAGTGTTATTTTCTCAATTAAATTTGAAAAATTATACGGCCTGCTGCCTCAATGGAAAAAAGGAACACACACAGCAAAAAGCTTGCAGCAGAGTTGAGGCCAAAGAACAAATGGCCTTGCATGGATAGAAAATTTGTATTTGCAAGTAAATCGAAGCTCCTACTCAAGAAATTTAGAATCAATTAACCAGCCCAGTTTCCCACAAAAGCCACCGAACCGAACCGAACGGAATATAGAAAAATATATAAATATGTTTTTGCTTTAAAGGAAGACCCAGCATGAAAGACAAACCCGGGCCGAGGGCTGGCAGACCTGATTGTCACAGTCTGATTGGATAAGCTACTCAGTGTTCATCTTTAGCAATATCATTATTATGATCGATAAATAGGAGCTGATGTTTGCTTCATCTATTTGTGCATTAGCAGATCGGTTAACAAAGGGCGACTTCATATAGATATTGTGCAGGAGTGCATATAGAAATTGATCAGCTGTGCAAATGCAAACAATTGGGAGGCGTGTGTGTCCAGCTGATCAAGTATTTGCATAATCGCCGATCATTAGATCCCATTATGCATGGCCCGATACTTCCTCAATGGGAAAGCGAAAGTGTTAATGCCATTTAACGCCCATTGACAATTACAATGGACGCATTCTCCACAGGTTTGCGCCAAAGATGAACGCATCGAAGCTATTTTTTGTACGTTTTTCGTTTTGCCTTTAACTTTTCGGGCTATTAAGTTGGGGTTCCGGCTTGGGTTCTAAGGGTGAGCACCGCGTGTCAGTTAACCACAGCTAAACAAATTGACTTTGACATGTTTGCAGCATTTGGTACTGAGGTTGCGTTCGGTTGAGTCGGTTGCTCATCAAGCAATTCACACGTTTGACCAATGTCCGCCAAAAGGGCAACAGGGGTGCCAGAACAATAGTCGGGCATTGTGCCCGCCCTCAAACGTGTTGGCTATAAATGCCCGACGGCGGTCAGCAAAGTTCAACAGTCAGCCGGCACAAGGTGTCCAGTCAAGAGCAGATTAAGCCAGCAGCAGAGCAACATTCGTGGATAAACTCAGCCTCGATTCCGTAAACAACATGAAGATCTATGCCCTAACTTTGCCCGTGCTATTGGTGGCCACTCTGTTGGCGCCCGGCGAGGCGACCTTCAGCAAGCTGGGCCTGGTGCTGGGCGGCGCTGGCGGCGGCTATGGCGCTGCCTATCCATATGCGGGCGCCGGCTATGGCGGCGGCTACGGTGGAGGCTACGGCGGAGGCTACGGCGGAGGCTACGGTGGAGGCTACGGCGGCGGCTACGGCTATGGCAATGAGAATGTGGTCAAGGTGATCAAGGTATCGGTGCTGCCAAGCGGTGGCTATGGAGGCGCAGGCTATGGCGGCGGTTATGGCGGCGGTTACGGCGGCGGCTTTGGAGGCGGCTATGGCGCTGGTTACGGCAGCGGTGGCTTTGTGGGCGCTGCGCCAGCCATATCAACATCGGCAGTGGTCACGCCCGTGGTCACGTCTGTGGCCACGCCGGTCATTGCCGGCGGCGCTGGCTATGTGGGCGGCGGCGGTTTTGGCGGTGGCTATGCAGGCGGCGCACCACTGCCGGCTTCTTATGGCTTTGGCGCTGGCTACGGTGCCGGCGGCGGCTTTGGACTTGGATTCGGTGCGCCTGCTGCCTTGGGCGGTGGCGGCTGGTGCTAGAAAACGACTTGTTTATATTTTCTTAAATATATACTCAATAATTTTTTTTTTTTTTTAATATAAACGAATGTAATATAACAAGAAAGAACTTTGTAAGAAATTAAATATGTAAAGCGAGCCATGTAAAGTAGATTTTATGCGTAGCATTTTTAAAGACGATATTTGTTTTCGATACGCGCACAATTGAGTTTCATAATGCGGCGATTACCAAATCTCTCGGCCAACAATACGCCCAAGCCCAAGATGTGCCACAATGCGTTGACCTTCAATGTGAATGGGCGGGCGAGAAATGAAATTGAGAGTAGACGCTAGACCATAGACGCCCGGCACAGCAGCAGCAGCAGCAGCCGCAGCATCGTACTCAATGTGGACACATTCACTTAGCTCACAATAGTCAAATGGTAATGAAGTGCCAAGCGGGCATAGCCAAACCCAAACCCCAAAAAAAAAAAAAAACCTAAACTAAAAAAGTGGCCCAAGAATAAAGTACGCAACTTGGCTACAAATTGCCTCAAGTCTTTGCTGCGGCTAAAAACTTGAAATCCGGCAATGTGTAAATTGGCTATGATTTCATATTTGCCAAGTTCGGCAAATGACAGAGCTGTTTAAAAGCCACAAGCTGAACGCTTTCGAATGGCCTAACTTCTAGTTGGGCTTTTTCTTTTCTGATGGAGTAACTCCTATATTTGCTTAGATCCATTGCAGTCCGAAGTGGAATATTTCAAGAAACTTTATTGAAACGAACCGCTTTGAATAGAGCTTATTTTATTTATTTAATACTAAGTATGAGCCAAACTTTAGAGCTAAGCAGGGCCAAGCAAATGAAACATATTTTGATCTTAATATTATTTGATTTAATATAAAAAGCTTAAAATGGAAGTTTTTTATAACATTTAAAATCGAACCACGGATAATCTGTATGTGCCTTGGTTTTATACAATCATTGGAAATGTATGCATTAAGTTTAGCTATAAAATGAAAGATTAGTATTTTCTAAGCTATATGTCTAGCTTGGGGACCTTAGCCTTTACATCTTAAGAGATTTGTTTAAAGACAGTTGCAAAGTGTTTGACCATCGGAAACAAACTCGAATTGCAATAGGACGACTTACGTGGAAGTCTCCAGCTCCTATAGGTTCCGCGGCTCGACGCGTTCATAAAAACGGACATACAGAGGGACACAAAGACAGACAGACAGACGGACATGGCTGGATTGACAACAAACAATAAAATGTGTTGGTTTTGGCAGATTTTAGTTTCTCATATCTCAGACGCTATATCAAAAAGTCTGTCAGCTATGTCTTGAATGCGTAGGCTAAATTTATTTGGTCTCAGTGCGCGTTGCCACTAATTACTGCGATTAACTAAGCCAGGTCCATGCTTTTGTTATGGCACTTCTGTAAACTGAGCTTAAAATAAAACCTGTTGATTTCTGAGGCTTGTTAAAGTTATGAAAATGTTGCACGCGTCGCATAGAACCCAGCGGCATCTGTTGTAAAATTGTTATGCGAATCGATTTGCATACACGTTTTGGCCAAAAACGAGCCGCCAGCGGAACGTAACTAATGGGCCTTAGGCCCGGGTTCATGGCAGAGCCAAACGCGCCCTTTATGAGATGCGAACGTGGCTTACATTTGAGACCTGACTTAACTTTCAGTTGACTTGGGATCTGTTTGCACAGCGTTCTGCTCGTTCGGTTAGCACAAAGAGTCACAATTTAGCCAAAACCCAAGCTGAAGAGAAGCGGCAGCTACGTGCAGCCAGACCCAAGATCTGGCCTGAATGAACGGCAATATGAGCGTGAGCATGAGTACGGGCTCCTCTGTATACACGGGTCTATATGTGAATACATGTGTGCACTGCTCAAAAATATACATACGAACATATATATTTATATTGCTTGCAATTGGGTGCCAGGGGAAAATCCTAATCGAGCGTGAAATGCAAATAAAATGTTTATTGCTCATATAAAAATAAACAAAATAATTTTTTATTAAAAATGAATAGAAAAAAAAAAGTTTTCATGGTTGATCAAACTTTGTCATTTTCGTTAGAAAAAAGCAGAAAAGAATATGAAATTATTAATTACTAGAACAAAGTAAATAAAAATTGATGAAAATAAGAAAAATTGACAATAGAAAGTTTTCAACTTGCAAAAGCTCTTAAGCATATTGTACATACTTTTAATGCTATCAATCTTTATCAGGAATCGAACCCAGAAGGTACACTGCAAACTTAAATATATATATTTTTATATATACATATAGAGATTAATAATAAATTTTGCTTTTGGGTTTATTCTATTTAATACATTGGTATATATTTAATATCTATTTGAAGCGTAAAAAAGTTAGTTAATATTTATATATAGATGCATTTTAATGCCGCTTATTTCTTTGAGTGTAATGGCATTTTGGGAATTACCTGCGCTTCTTGCGAATCGTTTTGACGGCTGACGGCAAACCAAGTTTATTTGCGCAGAGAGGTGAGAAAATATCTCAGTTTATGGTTAAGTAGTTGAGTTGACAGACAGACAGACAGTCAGATGGACAGATAGCTGGATAGCTAATATAGTTACATACATAGAGATAGCTATATGGATGGATGGATGGATGGATGGATGGCTGGCTGGCTGGCTGGATGAATGATTGTATGGATAGCCAGTTAGCTGGGGACGCGCCTTAGTTTTTGCCGCTTTGGTGTGGCCCATAAGTAACTATTTATGAATTAAGCAAACAGCTTGATGAGCTCCAAAGTGTCGCTGCTCTGGCTTCTGCTGCTGCTGCTGCTGCTGCTGCTGGTGCTGTCGACGTTGACGTCGTCTGTCGATCGGGTCCAGAGTAAAGCATAAGATTTGTATTATTAGAACTACACACACACACACACTTACCTATTGGGTAAGGGACAGCGACTCAGTCGCGACGCTGGCTGTTGGCGTTGGCCTATAAATTTGTGCGTATCGCCATCTGGGGACATCAGTTGAGTTTTGTCTAGTCCAGGCAGTAGACGCAACCCCCCCAATAGTGCGCATTCCATTGAAGATGAAGCTCTTCGCTTGTATTGTAGTTGCCCTGCTGGCGCTCGGCACGCCCGCCCAAGCCTTCCTGGGCGCCAAATTGGCTTTGCTCAGGGCCATTAGCGGCGGTGGCGGTGGCGGCAGCGGCGGCGGCGGCTATGGCGGCGGCGGCTATGGCGGTGGCGGCTATGGCAGCGGCGGCTACTCGGGTGGCTACAACCAGGGCTACTACACACAGCCCAGCCGTCCAGTGTACAACAACTATGGCGGCGGCTACAGCAGCAGCGCCAGCAGCAGCGGCAGCAGCAGCTACGGCGGCGGCTATGGCGGCGGCTATGGCGGCGGCTATGGCGGCGGCTATGGCGGTGGCTACGGCGGCGGCAACGAGCAGGTCATCAAGGTCATCAAAGTGGTGGAGCAGCCCCAGAGCTTTGCTCGTTCCAGCGGCGGCTACGGTGGCGGCTACGGCGGCGGCTATGGCGGAGGTTATGGCGGCGGCTATGGCGGCAGCAGCAGCTATGCCAATGCGGGCAGCTACTCCAGCGCCGTTTCTCAGGCACCTGCTGTGACCTACAGTGCGCCAGCACCAGCTCCAGTTCCAGTTACATACGCGGCACCGGCGCCAGTTACCTACTCAGTGCCCGCACCACAGCCCGCTCCGATTACCTACTCAGTGCCCGCACCCCAGCCCGCTCCAGTTACCTACTCAGTGCCCGCACCACAGCCCGTGGTGCGTGTGCTGCCAGCGCCAGCGCCAGCTCCCATCACCTACTCAGTGCCCGCCCCGCAGCCCGTGGTGCGTGTGCCCGCGCCCCAGCAGTACGTGAAGACCATCAAGGTAATTGTCGATGAGGACAACGGCGGCATCAACCGTGTGCCCAGCCCAGTCTATGGCGCACCCGCGCCTGCAGTCTCCAGCTGGAGCAACGCTGGTTCCTCGGCAGGAGCCTACAGCAACGATGGCTGGCAGAACGGTGGCTCCGGCTCCGGCTATAACAATGGCGGCTGGAAGAGCGGCGGCATCTGGGAGAAACTGGCGGCCGGCTGCTAAGCTTGGCGTCAATCCCTGAACTCTCCTTCCCCAATCTCCCTCCCAAACGGACTTGTTAAACTATCTAGCCTGCGATCTGTGCACCTAAACTTACTCAACTGTTTTTAATTTTTTTTGTTTTTTTTTTGTTTAGTTTTAAATACAAACGACGCATAATTTTTCTCCCAATTTGTTTGCTTTCCTGATTTCGATCTACAATCTAATGCTGTGCTTTTTTTTTTGGCCAGAATAAAAAGTCAGCTTATTGTGTAATATCCTCAATGAACGCTTTTCAAATAGCCGCAAATTGTTTTGACCTTATATGGTTATATAATCGAGAACCTGAATCACAGCCGTTGTGTCCCAAAATGATTTTTTTTTTTTTTTTTTGTTATTTCGGGGTTTTTTTTTATATGTTTTTTTGGGCTTTGGGCCATAGGCGAGCTCGCGTTGTTCTACATACATATAGACAACACCTTAAACATATCAGACAATTTATCACCTAACTGCTAAATGTGATCAACTGCGGATGCTAACTAAGCTGCCAAGCTGCCGAGCTGCCAATGACAATGACGTCCAGCTCAATGGGACAGTTGCGGGCCGTGCCTAGTGCCATTTCGACATAGATCATGGCAATGTCTATAAATAAAATCGAAACGTCAAAGTTGAATTATTTTTCTAACCTGTAGAAATCGGTGAGGAAATGTTTAAAAATCATCTTACAATATCTGTATGCTGTCGAATTGAGTAATTGAACAAGATATAAACAATATATATGTATGATATGCGGTGGCTGGACGAATATACGAAAGGCTCCAGTTACAAATATAAAAACGTGTTTGAAATTACTTGTTATAAGTTCGATAATTATTGCTAAGGAAATATATCAATAATTGATATGCGATGGAGCAACCTATTTTTAAGTTTTTTTAAGTCCCAAAATAATATCCTTAACAAATCAATCCAAATCAACAATGCTTCAGCTTTCAAAATAAGTTAGTTTAATCACAAGGCTCTAGCTTTAAACTTAGTTCAGCTTTGCAGGAAATAGGGGAAATTTCCAAAAAGTGAAATAGTTTTAATCTATATGATATTCTCGAATCTACATACCAAGTTTATGAAAGCTTGCTCTGGTACTGTTCGAGTTAATTGAAAAACCATGTCTCGGAACTGGCATTTATCGATATCTATAGCTAGATCTTCCTGATCAGGAATAATAAGGGAATTGGGAAGGCTTTCTTTTGCCTCTTACAATTATTCGCGCAAAAGATTATACATAGCAGATTGGGATGGTTGAACAGTATATTCCAATTAAAAGTTGAATGTGTTTTAACGTTCACTCACGTCCATCAATTTGAAAAACAATTATATTTGTTGCTTAAAGTTTGCCAGGTACGGTAAACGCTTCAGTGGCTAAATACGATGCATATTGGGGTTACGAACGGCAGCATTGCTATCGCACTGGAGCCGGGATTGCGCGAATTGGAACTTAAACGGACGCACATTATTGGGGCAAGTCTTCCGTTTTTTGGCAGCTATGGAACAATCGTCTGCACTATGTTTCCTCTTCAGCGAACCAGATCCACGGGCATCGCTACTCTTAATGTTCTCCATCGTTTTTTTGCTACATGCGGGTGAAGGCATATTTGTAATAGGAACGGGCCGCGGCAATTATTCACCACATACCGCTTGAATAATTCAAGAATTTTCCTCTTTTTTGGTTTTTTTCAAAACAAGAATAATGAAAATTTTTAGAAAAATATGTGCCTTTGTGGATTAGAATCGAAGTGAGAATGAATACTTGAAATGTATGCAAAAACATTTTAATGAACCGGACAGCTAGTTCAAGGAGTACTCAACATTCCCATAAGTTGTCCTCTTTAATAATCTTTAAAGAACTTTATTTCTATGATAATAATAATATATAAACAGAAGTCAAACTCTTTTGAAACGAATTCTATTATTTTTTTGTTGTTTAATTTTGATTTGTGTGTTAATTAAATTCGACTTTTAAATTTACAGCTGCCCGTTCTACTGAAAATATTGCAAGCCATAAATATTTTCATATAGAAATTGCGGGCTAAATTTGATCTATTTATTTTATTTAACATTAAGATTCTAATTTTGCCAGGGCATTTGTCAGTCGTATATTCTATATTTTAATTGTCACTCGACCTTTGTTATTGGCATTCAAGCGATTTGTTATTGGCATGTTTGTTAGGCAGCCACTTGTAAGCTAGTATCTGGAATTCTCACGAGCTGATCAGCGTTCGCGAGCGTTGGGGGGCTGGTGCAGACAGAAGATGTCAACGCTGGGACCCCAATGGGCGTTCAGCCAAGACGCGACACATCCGCTGAGCAAACATATAAATAACATTTGATTGTCTTTGGCTGACAGTTGCCTGTGGACACCATGTGCAAGCGTGGCGGTTACTTGATGCGAATGCTTCTATTGCTGGCGCTGGCGGCAGGTGAAGCCCTGCCCCACCAGAAGCAGCAGCAGCAGCCGCAATCACCGCAGCGGATAAGCAGCGATGGCCAGCACCTGGGCAATGGTGCGTATGCGCAATGCAGGAATCGTAATTAATTGTCATTTGTGTTTGTTACACACGTCCACAGACTATGGCCCGATAATGCACATCAGCTCCGCCGTGCTGCAGCTGGTGCCCGATGAACTAACGCATTTGGAGCTCTCAGGCCACGGCAGCGGCGGCTCCTTCCACCCATACCTCCATGGAGCGGAGCCGCGTCTTACGGTCAGCGATAATCTGGACTTTCAGGTGCACAGTCCGCAACGTGTACAGTCCCATGGGCGCTAGACAGGATGACCAGGATACGCACACATACACATATGACAAACTTAGCTGATTTATTGAAAAAAAAAAGAAGATATATGTATATATATTGGGTGGAAAAAAAAAATTTAGCTAGTAGAAATGTCGTATATCTATCACAGGCTTAGTGCGAATCGAGCTGGTGCTCGAGCACATGCTGCTGATGCTCCAGCTCGAGCTGCTGCTCGATATGCTGCTCCTCCAGCTGGTGCTCCAGCTGGTGTTGCTCGTGCTCCTGCCTATCCTTGAACTCGTAGAGCGTACTGTAGCTGAAGGCGCCCTTGCCGTGATCAATGCCGGGCACCGGCTGCTCGTCATGATGCTGCTCCAGCTCCAGCTCCAGCTCCGGTTCCGGCTCGTAGTGGTGTTCATGATGTTCGCTAGCCTCGGCATATTCGACGCCCGCATCACTGCTGCCATAGTCCGCCGGAAAACTGTGCTCACTCAGGTGCTCACCCAGGGCGCCCAGCTGCTCATGATCCGCATGGACACTGCTGGCGCCCAGATCCAGCTTGGACAATGCCTCGCCGCCGCTCAAGGCGCCCGCATAGCTGCCCAGCAGTCCAGCCGAATGGACGCCAGCTGCCAGCTCGCCACCAATGTAGCCCGCCTGACCGCTTAGTGCCTGGGCCAGCAAGAGGATCAGTTTGAGACGCCAATTGAACATGTTGACTGTGGATTGTCTGAAGCTTTTATGTTTGTGGTTACCGACGCGGCGAAATGGTGCAAGTCGACTATTTTCTTTTCGGCAAGAGCTCTGGCATTTATACGCTGGCTTTTGGCACACATTTTCCTGCATTTTCCAGCTGCAGCAACAACAACAATAACATCAACAGCAACAGCAACAATATTGAGCTACGCTTTTGTTTGGCTTGGCTGGGCCATCCATGTTGCAATGGACATCTGCCGACGATGACGATGACGACGACGACGACGACGACGACGACGACGACGACGGTGGCAACGAGGCGGCCGCTTAGCTGCAGCTGATAATTTTGTGCACTTATTGTGCAGATTACGTATACGCCAGCGCGGACAACGCGGCCTGCGCAGTCGGCTCGGGCAGCTCACCCAGGCGGCCAGCAATTGAGCCAAGCCAAGCCAAGCTAAGCCAGCCGGCTGACCATTGAATAGCCGCAATTATAGGAGGCGCCGACACCAAGCTCAACGCCACCGCAGCAGCTGTTGCAATGTGCGTATACGTAATATTTGCGGCTGGCCCCAGTTCTATGCAGGCGCGCAGCCGCGCAGGCCTGCGCCAGCTTGCATAATCGAATCATTGTCTTTTTTTTTCTTTTTGCCTGCTGTCTATGCTGATCTTTTCAAGGCACCATCGATGCGGAAGCAGCCGCAGCAGCAGCAGCAGCAGCAACCACAAGCCTGCACACGACCAACTCGCACTCACACGCCAAGTGGCAGCTAATTGAGTTGATCAACAAAACGGAAACGGATGGCCAAGAGCGTAAAATAGCTATACAGCAATGCCAGTGACGAGGGTAGCTCGAACGGGAGTCCAAGACATATATGGAAAAGTAAGAGTATTCGATGTGCTTGTGATGCAACCTGTGCAAATAATAAATGCCACGCATTCGAGCGTCGGCAATAACCACCTTTGGGGTGGCAATTAAAAGCGTTAGCAGAGCGACCAAAATGCAGTCGCACACACATACAAATGCAATTGCAACAACCAAAACAACAACAACACAGATACACCGAAAGCCTAAACGTTAGTTGAATACTCCCAACAATGCGCGCTCACTTGCCACATGTATCTGAAAGATTGCAGAAGTCACAATGGCAGAAATAACAGATACACATGCATGGCCACAGATACATATAGGTATGTATCTTTGTACACTTTATCTTTAATGTGGCTGGCAAACAATTTGCCATTGCCAAAGAAAATGTGCGAATTATTAGTATCTGGCGTTTTTTTTTAGACTTAACATTTTTTATTATTATTATCACTATTATTTTAAATGAAAGCATATAAGAACAAAATGTAAGTCAGCTGGCAATATTTTTATTTCAAAGTCCCAGACATGAGACTAAAGACAATATTGCCCAATCTCTGCCTCCCCTTTGAGAACACAATATCTCTTGAGAACACAATCTCTCTATTCTCTTCTCTGCAGCAAAGAAATTGCCTATAATCCGATATGAATATGAATCATATATTATGTTTTATTTACTCTTTATTCAAATCAAATGTTTATGGAGCACACAAACAGAATATGATTTGGTGTACTCATAAAATGATAATTAATTATTGCAAAACATTTCTCGTTATTAGAAAGCACTTTGAACTATATGAATACGAATCGTATGCGCATATGGTGATATAAATATATAGTGAATAATAGTTATTAATTAAAATTAAATATATGTAAATAATTTACTTTTTATACACAGGTAATCGAGACACACGAAATTGCAATGCACAAAACACTCGCTGGCTGCTTAAATTAGGTGAAGCGAATACAAGTGAATACAAGTGAATACATGGTGAGTGTTATAATTAGCTTGCACCTTTATTCATCAAATCTTTTGACACGTTGCCAGTGTAACAGCTACAAGCAACCACTTACCGTTGCCAGTGCGGCCGGCGGCTGTTGCTGCTAGCGTGCCAGCAGCAGCAGCAACAACTAGTCACAACGGCAACAGCAACAGCAACAGCAACAGCAACAATTATAATAGCAGCAAGTCAAGCGGGGCAGTGGGGCGCCCCACAAATCTTTTGCGCACACAAATTACCAATGTAATAAGTTGTTGTGTTTGTTGTTATTGTTGTCGTTGTTGTTGTCGCTGTTGCTATTGCTGTTGTTGCTACTGATTGCTGCGCGTACACCCACAAGCACAGCAACAACAGTAGCAACCGCCGCCAATGAGTTACTTTGTTATTAATTCGCATTTCGTTGGAAGCATTTCCTAACGCAAATACTTCAATTTTATACCCTAAGCTGAAGAAAAGGGTATGTCACTTTTGTGCAGGTGTACGTAACAGGCAGTAGCAGCAAGTACTTATATTATGTATTTTCTTAATCAGGATGACGAGCTAAGTCGATAAAACGAGGTTCATCTGCCTGTCCTTTCGTCTGACTGTCCGTTCGACTCTCTGTCCGTTTATGGGTCACCTGTCCGTCCGCTGATCGCGTACCATGCACAAGCTTTTGATCGGTGTCTAAAATGATCGATTTTAGTTTAAGTAGATATATTATTTAACAAAGCGTACACAGATTTCGAATCTCTCACAGTTTGAATACCTACCTCCTTTCCTTTCCTACTAAAATTGAAGAAAACTATATAACATACATATATATATTTGCGTGCCACCTTTAAGTCCTGGAACTTTAATGAGGATCGGACAATAAGCACCGATTTATAAAAGAGCGCATGTCCTGTGGAGTAGAGCCAAGCGTGCGTGTGTGTGTGTGTCTATAAAGATATATAGATGCATGTATTGAAGGCAGCTAGATTTTTTAGTTTGCCTCTGGGTAGAGGGTGTCGTCTGGTCGAGCAGTCCCGATTTGAGCACTTTTACTTGCTTCTTGTTCGTTGCTGCCTTTATTATTAATTTTTTTTTTTCTTTGGCCAAGTCGGGAGCACCCACTATGAGTTGCAGCAATGGGCCAGTAGCTAAGCTGGGAATGAACTGATCGCTGATCGGTGATTGGTGATCGTTGATCGGGTATCGGGGATCGGAGATTGGTGATCGCTGATTGCGGAGCGTTGGGCAAGCGTTTAGACAATTAGATTTGTGTTGGCCTGGTTATTAAACAGCTGGACACGTGATGTGTGTGCATTGTAACTGGAGCAGCTGATTAAGCGAAATTCTCATGCAGAAGACCGGAGACTGAGGGCTGTTGTTTGGCTTTGATAAATATTAACATAATCGCTTGACCCATTGTCAAGGGCTATAAAAGGGTGTGCCGCTGGCGTAGCTAACAACAGTCGTCCCCTAATAGAATGACGCCCTTGGCCTGGTTATTACCGCTGCTCGTCACGCTGAGCGTGGCCAGTGGACAGAATGCAACTGGTGCGGCCAGAAGGAGTCCGGCGGCCCGGCGCTTGCAGCTGAACCAGCTGCAGAATCAGCTGCGTGGCCTGGTATTCGGCCTGCCGCTGGACATCAGCGTCTCAACACTTACGTACATCTGCAGCACCATCATGGATCTGGGCCTGGTGCAGCCGAAAGTCATACCAGATATGTCGCTCATGAACTTCCAGCTGCGTCCAGATGCCTGCACCAATATTAGCATACCACTCACCCAGGCCAGGGAGCTCTGGAATACGACAGGCTTCCATCAGGACAGACCCACAGTCATCTTCATTACCGGCTGGGGCACATCCATCGATCGTTCGAACAGCGGCCCTGTGGCCAAGGCATATGCCTGTCGCAATGACTCCAACTTTGTGGTGAGTTCATCTTTTTGTGTGAATTGCTAACAGGTTCAATTTCTTTGCTTTGAATAAGAACGAAAAGTAGTGAAAAGTAAACTTAGAAAGCAATGCTCTTTATAATAATCGTTAGGTAGAAATTCAAAAATCAACCGTTTTTTCAGTAGATTAAGTACATGTATCTTCAATTATTTTGAAGATTTAGTTGCAAGCCCAGAAAGTAGAAGTCGTTGGTTCGATTTGTATTCTCTGCCTGTTTGGTAGCCTGGTTTCAAATGCATATTCCTAAGCTCAGATTTTGGCTCATAGCTAGACTTGTCACAAACAACACAAATGCCCGCTCTACTGAAAATATTTCAAGCCGTAGATATTTTCATATAGAGATTGCGGGCTAAATTTGGGCTCTGCCAATTTTGGGCAGCTATTAAATAGAGTTAGATAAATGCGTTGGTTAGGTCCCCAGTTTATTTCTACCTTAAAGCTGATTTACTCGAAATGTATTAGTTTAAAGCCGAACAATTTTGTTTTTGGGGTGATCAGCTGATCGGCCCTGATCTTAGATAAAACTGATCCTATGTAGAAAGTGAGCCAGTTCGCATTCACAACAAACGCATTCCCAAAACTTTCGCACGCGATGAACTAGATGGAAAATGTAATAATTTCAAAAAGTATTCGCTCTGGCTTGATCTCACAAAAAAAAAAAAAAACCATTCTAGATTTTAAAACTATGTAAATACCCTTGGACAGGTGCTGGATGCAGCGAACTTTATAACTACCCTGTACAGTTGGTCGGCGCTCAACACGGAGGCCATTGGGCTCTATGTTGCCCAGGCGCTGCTCCAGCTGGATCGCGAATATGTGGAGACGAGCGTACACGTAATAGGTCATAGCTTGGGCGCCCAGATAGCGGGCTCGACGGGTCGCAACTACAAGTTGTTAACGGGCGGATCGATGCTGACGCGCGTTACCGGCCTGGATCCGGCGAATCCGTGTTTCTACGATGGCAACGAGCTGCCGGGCGTGCGCAGCGGCGACGCCAAATATGTTGACACCATTATCTCCAATCCGGGCATTGCAGGCACTGCCGATAGCACTGGCGACGGCAGCTTCTTTGTGCAGGGCTTGTCCCACCTCAAGAGCGGCTGTTCGGGTGTGAGCGCAGTGAGCTGCTCGCATCAGCGCGCCGTTGACTATTATGTGGAGTCTGTGTATCCAAATAATACGGGTAACTTTTTGGGCAGACGCTGTGAAAACTATGTGGATCTATGGACAGGCAAGACCTGCAGCGACACCAACCCAGCCATAATGGGCTATGCGGCCACAGACCTGGGCACGTTCTATGTGGATGCGAATGCAGCCGAGCCCTATGGCACGCATGCCGACCTGGAGACCTTTACGTCCGCCCAAAGCACTTGCGGCACTTGCAATGCTGAGTCCTAAAGGTGTCTAAAGTATTTCAAAATATATACTTTTTTCTCTCTCTTTTTTTTTCCATATATATCCAACTATAACCGATAACCAAATGAATGAATATTAAAACAAAATAGGTGCACATTATCTGAGTATTGTTTTTAAAATGTTCTGAAATTTATTTCATTGTCTAACTGCGGACAGTTCTTTCTATAGAAATGTAATTATTTAGAAACAAGCTCAAAGTAATCTTAGGCTACTTCATATTGCTACCTGGAAAAAGTAAGAAGTGCGCTCTGACCTTCGCACAATTATTTTTCAGTTTATTTCCACTTGCTGCGGTATTAAATGTATTTGGGACACGGGACCTAAAACTACCTAAATAATATTTAACACAAAGCTATTATGTTTTCAAGCGAAATGTAGAAATGTAGATTCACCAAATAGATTTATGAGTTCTTTTTAAAATAATATAGAATAGTTGAGGATTTAAGAGGACTCGACTCATAGAGGAAAGAGAGTATATTAAAGTGCTGTCCGTCCGTCTGCTCGTCTATCCATTTGGACTCAAATGCCGCTCTTCTAGCCAGAGATTTGTTGTACACAAGACTGTAGTCAGACCTTCATGATCCTCCTGATTTAATCAACATGCTCTAAATTTTCCAGTATAAACTGCAGTCGTTAGAAATTTGTTGCATATTAATACAATACTTATTAGTTAAATATTAGTTAAGCATCAAGATACAGAATGTCAATTAGTTCAATTAGTTGTGACTCTAAAGTCGGTCAAAGGGATTTAGATTGTAAGTCCAATTAAACGTTGTGATTGTGTTTTTAAACATTATTTGCTGCATAACTAGAAATAGAAACAAATAAATCGACAGATGTTGATGTAAGCGAGATCAAATGGAACCCGGCAATTGCATGTCATAAATAAATTTTTGATAATTCGTTTTGATTTCAAGCACTTAGCAATGGGAAATACCAAATCATGCAAATGTTGTGCAACCCAAACGAACGAATACCCTGCCATAATTGATCATATGTCGCCTATTTACATAAAAGTTCAATTTCAATTCAAATACTGCGCCCAGCTTTAACAGCATTTGAGCTTAACAATTTTTAAAAATGATTTACTAAACTCTGACTAGAACTTTAGACAGGGTATTTATGTTCATCAGCTTTAGGGGCCGGCACTCGTGTTGCGCCTCGAGAATTCGGGAGTGCGCTGATGTCAACTGGTTCTTTGTGACGTCTGTGTTCGGGGCACTCCAAATGGGGCGGCAGTCGTACATCTGCAGCATAATAATAGTTGCGGAATACCCCCATTAATATGGGATACTCGTAGCTAGCGCATATTAAAGCATATACCCTAGCGATTGTGGAGTAACAACGATATTGTCGCGAAGGTTGACCACTCTCATAAAAGCTCTGATATTTTGTTACTTTTGTTTATTCGCAATCAGCGTATTATTTCAGTTTTGAGCACTCGAGACGAGTCGAGGTGAATGAGTATGCTATAGACTCTATACCAAGAGGAACAGTTCTGATTGAAAATGAATTCAGTTAAGAATTGCCATACAGGAATACGAGGTGCATATTTTCGATATATTTCATAAGCTCGCTGACAGCTCGTCGGGTTAACCAGAGAACGACAACTGCTTCGATTCGGATTGAGATTAAAAACAATTTGTATTTAAATTAAATGCATTTCGATAGGGGAAATGCTGCCTAAGGCGAGTGGCAAGTGGCGAGTGTGCGAGGGAATGTTACTGTTGAATCTAATTAAGAGACAAGTGCACCTTATCTGATTACTGTGATGCGAATGAAATACACCTATATGGTCACACGACTTGAATTGTTGTTTACTCGTACCGCACTCTTCTCATTCACTCTCTCCGTGTATTATATGGGGTGTACTGCTCGCACTTACTCTCTCTGTGTGCGCCTGCAACAAACGGGCCTATAAATATTCGTTCCGCACAATTTTCGGCATTCACTGCGCTCGCAACTGTCGTCTAGAATGGAAAGCCCAAATCTGAATCTGAAGCACTGTCTGCTGCACCTGCTGCTGCTGCTGCTGTTGGCAGCGCTGGGTCAGGGCATCGAGTGGACGGTGCCCGATGTGGTTGGATCATTGCGGAGCGTTGGCTCCACCATTATTGATCCGAAGATGCTGCCCACACCGCAGGGCCTGCTCGAGGGCAGCAAAAATCTGATTGCCGGCTATCCCTTTGAGTTTGCCTCCAGCTCCATCAACTATTTGTGTGAGTACCAGAGGAACAACTAATCTCCAGCCATAAGACTACGGCTTCTTGCAGGCTCGCAGGCGCTTAGCTCCAACAAGATCAGGTCAAGGTACACGCCGGACATTAACCAAATGAACTTCCAGTTGCGCACCGCCTGCAACAAGACAAACTTTCCGCTCCTCGAAGCGGAAGCCATGTGGCACAGTCCGCAATTCGACCCAAAGAAAGGTGTTGTCATTCTTGCCACCGGCTGGACAACCACCGTCAATGACTCGGATACCATTGAGCAATTGGCCCAGGCCTACAATTGTCGCGGCGATGTTAACTTTGTGGTGAGTTTCGACTGCAGCATACTCTGTTTAAGTCAAGTTTCGCGCACCGGGAGAGAAAGTCGGCTGGGCAAGTATACTCTAGGAGCAGCACCCCAATTTGATCTCTCCTTAGGAATTTCTCTTTAAATGTAGGCAGCAGTCGAACGGGTGTAGGCGACTGCTCGATATTCTGCTCACAGCTCGTAACGAGTATTCTTGCTTATGAGCTGGCTGTTTCCCAAAATGTTAACCCTAATGCGGGCTGATGCAAATTTAGAAGCTCAAAGAAGCTCTTGAGTATTCCGTAAGAGTGTCTAGCTATCAAACTGCAATATGCCACCCCCAGGTAGGTTTGGCTAATGAAATACACTAATTTATATATTTTAGAAGTCGTTAATATTGTATTAGTATGCAGAGGTGGATAGCCATATGAATGTTGTTCAAAACGAATATACCCTCTTTTAATTCTGTGAACAGAGTATGCAAGTTTGAAGCTAATAAACAGGCTTACATATACTCTTCTTCTCTGTGGGAACAGTGTATTGCTCAAAACTGAAACAGGGTATATAAATCTGTTGAACTACAAGCCCGAAATCGTTGACAAACTTATTTAAGGCACAACTTGAACTTAAGCCCATAAAATACTTGAAGTATTGGGTGGCATGAATCTGTAGTCATTAGTTTGTAGTTAGACGCAACAATGTTGATCAAATGATCAGATACACAATTTTTTCCGATTCCAATAGTCTATAGTCAACACCTTTAATTGTGCACATTTATTGCTTAGTTTAGTTTCCCACTTAATCACTTTTGATTGTTGCCTAAACCAAAGCGTTTTAGTTCTTATCAACAATGTGACAAGGTCGAGTCATCAGAACAATCAATGCCAAGGAATACTTATGACGCGTTTCTCGATAGCCTTTGAACTTCCAATATTTCAATCAGAAGAAAATAACAAATTTTGTATTCAGCAAACTAAAATTAGCTGAATGTTAAGGTCGCATACACTTTAAAATTTCCTGGGAATGAAACTTACGAGCTTGGATGTTAGATGCAAATAGCCGGAATGAGAGCTGTCTTTTATTATTTGTATCATTATTGAAAGAATTGGAAACAAATGTGATATATTATAATGCAGGCTGTGGATGTGGCCAGATTTGTGGATACCCTGTACACATGGTCGGCTTTTAACACGGACGAGATTGGCGAGAATATTGCTCGGGGCCTGGTCAAGCTGCTGGATGTGGTCAAGGTGGAGAATATACATCTGATTGGACACAGTTTGGGTGCACACATTGTGGGCGCGGCGGGGCGCTATCTGCAGCAGTTCACGGGCAAAACAGTGCCGCGCATCACCGGACTGGACCCGGCCAAGCCGTGTTTCAATGAGGGCGAAGTTCTGTCGGGCCTGCAGCGCGGCGATGCGCACTTCATTGATGTGATACACAGCAATCCGGGTGTGCTGGGCAAGCGCGATCCCATGGGCGATGTGGACTTTTATCCGGGCGGCCTGGAGCCCCTGCCCGTGGGCTGTTTGTCGGTGACCTGTGCGCATGACCGCGCCTGGGAATACTATGAGGAGTCCGTTTATCCGGGCAACGAGCGCAACTTCTTGGCCACACGCTGCAGCTCGCTCAAGCGGCTGCGCGAAGATCTCTGCACTGGCGAGCAACAGCCGATGGGCTATGCGGTGCCGCACAACATCAAGGGCAACTATTTCCTGGAGGTCAATGCCAACAAGCCCTATGGCAAACAATCGTCTGGGCCACGTACAGCTCGGCTCGAACGTTGCGGCATTTGCGGCCAAAAATAGAGGCAATTCGAGCCAAGATTCGAAGCGCAACCGAATCCCGCCCATATTCCATATTTGATTGCCTCTAAAATTATTTGATGCCAAAACATGAATGCAAAGCTGCTTTTGCGAGGCAACCAATATTACTTACAAACTAATTTAGACTTAAGGAATTTCGAAACTCGTTAACAATTTTGTGACTGCGATAAGCCGATAAAATCGCAACTAATCGGCTCCAAAGTAATTTTTTTTTCCATCTAATACACCTACTCATATTTAATTCTATGTACACATACTTTTGTAAGTTGTTTTTTTTTTTTTTTTTTTGTTTTTGTGTTTTTTTTTGTTGGTGTTTATATGGCCTGATCTTGGTCCATTGGCCCCCAAATACAATTTGCATGTTAAGCGTTGACAATTCAATTAATTTTTGTTTATAATGCCTATGCGAAAAAAAAAAAACCAAAATGCAAAAAAGAAACACACGTAAGTAGAAAAACAATTCACTGACATCTGTGGAATAGAGGCCGCCACACAGATTGCAACAAGCGTCTAGGCGCCAGAGTACAGTGAAGCCCAACACTTGCGATCAGATATGCAAACTGGTGTATCGAACGGGCGAGGTCAACTACAATGAGGCAAGAGAATGTTGAAATGCGAAGGAACATATCCTGTTCATTAGCACTACATAAAAGATGATTAAGAACGAGTTGCCGACACTGAAAAAAATATATAAAATAAATATACAAATTTACACTTGCCTGGATTGGAACTCATAGAAATATGAATATCAATATTTCTCTCACATAGTTTGTATCAATTGATATGGTCTGAAAGGATATCAGCTGTTGCATATCTTAAGCTGAAATCACGGATTACATTCTTGGGCTGTGTTCGCCCTGACTTGGTGGTTACTGTGTGAGCCGCAGTGGTTTTGTGGTTGCAGTTGGCGGGCCCCTTCACCTGGCTGAGCTGCCAACATGACAAATGAGTCACCCGCTGCGAGCTTCTGTCCGCATATTGCGGATTAGGCTTAAGCGAGCAGAGCTGCTCGTTGTTTCCGCCAGCAGCCAGCAGACAGCAGCTTGGCGAGGAAATGATCCATCAAGCGTAAGAGTTATGTGCAATTTGGCAACATGAACTGGGCCCCATGGGCCACGGGGCTTGTGATGGGTTTCTGCAGATGCTGCTGTTGTTGCTGTTGTTGCTGCTGCTGCTGCTGTTGTTGTTGCCGTGCTCGGTCGTAAAGTGCTGTAAAGTAGTTGACCCTGGTCAAGAATCGGACGCTCAAAGTGGTTTAATAAACTGCAATTACCTCGTTCGTCTTTCTATATGTGCGCAGCTGGTTTATTTATCAGCTGACCAAGACCAAGACCAGGCCAGGGCAACCCCCACCAGCAGTCAGTACGATTTATTTTGTGGATTCTTGACTTGATGAGCCGCTCAGCCACTGAGCTGCTCAGCCGCTCCCCTGCTTTACACTGATTTGATGCTATGCAAATCTAGATAAATAGCGTACGCTGCGTACATTTTCAGATCATTCAATTGCCACACTTCAAAACACACACCCACCACACACAGGAGCAGCCAAGCCCAGCTACCATATTAACAGAGATTCCAGGATGAAATTTTTCATAGTACTCAGCGCTCTGTTTGCCTGCAGCTCGGCAGGACTGATACGCAGCAGCGGTTGGATCGGCGGCAACAGCGGCTGGAGCTCGAATCCCTGGGGCAGCAGCAGCAGCAGCGGCTGGAGCTCGAATCCTTGGGGCAGCAGCAGCAGCAGCGGCTGGAGCTCAAATCCTTGGGGCAGCAGCATCAGCAGCAGCGGCTGGAACAGCGGCTGGTCCTCCCAGCCCAAGATAATTAAGGTAATCAAAATTGGCGGCGGTGGCGGCGGCGGCTGGAACAATGGAGGTGGCTGGAGCAGTGGCAGCAGCGGCTGGAGCAACGGTGGCGGATGGTCTGGCCAGAACCTCGGCAGCAGCGGCTGGTCCAGTAGCAACAATGGCTGGGGCAGCAGCGGCTGGTAGTAGGCAACGCTGGCAACTCTGGGACCGTTCGTTTTCGTTTTCGATTTGATTTTATTGACTTTTAATATTATATTACGTATATGTATATAAGACAGTTTTTTTTTTCTTCCCATTTTTATAAAGAAATATTTTTTTTTAAACAAATACAAATTGCAAATTGTAAATTAAGCAACAAATCGCATGATTTCTGTTTGAATGCATCGCCGGATCGTTGAATGATAATTGACGAGCATTCGCCAGCCACGTTTCAGTTTGCCATAATTCATTTCATAGTCGAGAACAATTAAAAACTACAACGATTTACATAGATGAAACATCTTGAAGTTTTTGTGTTCGCCCCGCAGCCAGCCCCAGCCTGGGAACGCTAAGCAGATCGAGACGTAGAACAAGCTGTTCCAGCCGACAGGGATGGGGGCAGCTGTTAGCCGAACTTGAGGTGGTTTTGTGTTCTCGTTGATCTCAAAATTCACATAAATGCACATTTGAATTATGGCCCATAACAATTAATATGCTAACTTGACGCTGTAATTATTGCTATTACCTTATGCATTCACAATGCTCGTGGAACATTCGTTGGCTCATCGTCTCACAGTTTCTTGTAAGTGGCACAGTGGCACCAGATGGCATTTTTCAAAATGCGAAATATATATCAAATATAACGAGCCTTAAGTAACAGCGTCTATATTGCTTTCTTTTATGTAACTGACTTGCCTTTTCAATAAACTTGAGAGTGAAGTGCGTCTCCGTCCGCGTGCTGTCTCTCAAGAATTCTGTCCGTCACACAGGAGCCATACTCGATGACAGCCTCTGTAGTTATCCCACTTTGACAGTGCTGTACAGAGACACAAGTCCTGCATGTTGTACAATACTAGCTAAACGAAATAATCTGCGTCGAACGGCTTAGCCCACCTCCAACATATTCTTTTGTATCTACAAACAGTGCATTTGATTAAACATAAAAATTTATTCTTATAAATATATACTTTCTCTTTTTGCAATTTTTATATTTTTTATATTTTACTAAAGCAATTTAATTTACAATTTATGTTTGCCCGTTCTACTGAAAATATTGCATGCCATCAATATTTTTATATCGAAATTTCGGGCTAGATTCGATCTTTCTCCAAAATTGACATCTACCAAGTATGGTTAGATAAATTTAATGCTTGTTGCCAGAAATTCTAATCAGATTTTTTGTTTTCTAAACATAAAAATTGGTTCGATTGTCTTTTGTGTAGTTAAGGCTTGGATTAAGGCTCCAAAAATTGATTGAAATTCCCGGCTCGAATCGGTTCGGTTGAAATAGGTTTATTTTATTAGGTTTATTCAATTAAGTTCAAGCTGACAAAGTTGAAAAGACTGTGATCTTCGGTCTGATATTATTAATTCGACACTGAAGATAATTTTTATATACATATATTAAAATGTATATAGAAAATATGATCAGCAGGCTTAAAAGAAACACCTGAGAATTGCATTGTGTGTTCTGCGTTCAGTGTGCAGCAGATGCCTAGCATATTTTTTGCTCATCTGGCTGAGGTCGTCTTGTAGACCTGTCTGTGGGGTTATTTGTGGCTTTGGGATCCGCTGCACTGTGGCAGTTGCAGCACGCGTTGAATGCAACAGCAAGTGGACAAGTTGATGCAATATATGGTAAGTAATTCACTTGAACAGGCATCTCATCTGTTTGGGTTTGACTTGCAGTTTGAGTTTGGGTTTTGCGTTTGCCGCTTGTTGTTTGTTGTTGGTGTGTTGTGTGTTTGCACAGTAATTGACATTGAACCCCGTCGAATGCGCGTGTGTTTGAGTCGTGCAGCACACACAAAAAAAACTGCAATTAATTATGCAGAAAACAAAAATGAAAAATTACAAAATTTAAATTGTAAATTGTAAGACAAATTGTGAGCTGCTGGCAAAAAGTGTTGCCGCAAAATGCTTGTAATTAATGACATCGCTATGGCTCAGCAGTTTACAAGTGCTTCCAGCGCAGTGGTTGGCGTTCTCGGTGCGAATCCGGTGGCGTATGCGCAATATTCCCAGCATAAACGTTGCGTATGCGCCGCGTGTGCCGCGCACTTGAGTGGCTGCACAGCGCGTTGGCTTCGACAGCCACTTGCCTTGCGATTCTCTCAGCCTTCCGAGTAGCCTTTGGGTGCGTCGCTGAAAATGGCGTGTCGCCCCCGCAAAAATCGCGCACTGCTTCAATTTCATGCCCAATCGGTGTTTGGGTGCACCATGACTCAGCTGGAGTTCAGACTGTTCCGTGGCAGCTGCGCTATAAAAGCGCTGCGCTGGCCCTGCTAATGGCATCAGTGGAGCTAAGGTTCTAACAGCACCAACAGCAACAGTCATCAGTCAACAGGCAGCAATCAACCGTTTAGCAACAGTTCAGTGCAACAGTTCATCAATCAAAGGATACTCCAGTTCAACATGCGCTACGCTCTGCTCGTCGTATTCCTGTGCGGACTTATGTTTGCCATTGCCTCGGCCGGACTCCTGGGCGGAGGCGGCGGTGGTGGCGGCTATGGTGGTGGCGGTGGACACGGCGGCGGCGGCGGCGGCCAGGGAGGCTGGCAAAAGAACGGCGGCGGCGGCGGCGGCGGTGGACAGGGCGGCTGGCAAAAGAATGGCGGCGGCGGCGGTGGCGGTGGATACGGCGGTGGTGGCGGCGGCGTCAAGTCCCTGGCCGGCAATCGCGGCAGCTCCGTATCCTGGCAAGGCGGTAACGGCGGTGGAAAGCATGGCGGCGGCGGCGGTGGCGGCGGCGGTGGCTATGGAGGTGGTGGCGGCAAGCACGGCGGCGGCGGTGGAGGCGGTGGCAAGCACGGTGGTGGCGGCTGGTAAAAACAACCAACCAACCAACCAAACCAAACGCTCAACTCCCGAACCACACACAACGAGAACTGCAAGACGAAACGAAATGTAAATACTCCGGCTACTCCTGCGGCTGACATGTGTTCCACGGCATAGATATAGAGCTAGAGGCATTACCCACAAGTGCTATACTTTAACTTTTTTTTTTGAATTTTTTTGTTCGCTTACCCAACTAGTTACACCCAAAGTTTCTCAAGTCTTTTCCTTCCTCTCTACTTTTAATTGTACTAATAAATAAACGTTCATTTTGCTAAAGCCGCTGACGTTCCTCTTAGCCAGAAGGGTACTCCCAGGGAATTCCAACATAGCTCGAGCTTATCAAGTCTTTCAACAACATATGTATCTAAAATTGATCGGCTGACTGGAAAATGGGTTGAAAATTAAGCTCAAAAATTGTACAGTCTCTGAACTAAGTCTCTGAACTAAGCCAAATAGTTTAGAGGAGTATAGCTTCTATGTCTCCAAGGATTCATATCGTGTTGCTGCTGTTCAGATAGAGAGTAAATGGAAAATCTCGACTTCTCCAACTGTTTTAGCCAGTGCTGAAGCTTACTTGTCTCTGCTGGTTAACTAACATAGTAGTGTTGATGGCTGAGCGATCTAGATGACATGGTCATTGAGGCAACTGAACCACATCCTGATTCAGGCTTGAACGCCAGGCTGCTAGCGGGATGTATGCTGTATAGTTTTAGTAGAAGGCTATAGTTGCTGTTGATATTTCAAAGGTTCGGTTGATAGTTTTGTCTTAAAACTTTTCGTTTAATCATAAGCTACAAGTCTCAATTATTGTTTTGTTCACTCTCAGCTAGGAGCTAGCTGGCTTTGATGCCTTAGACTTAATATTTGTCTTGGCAACATTTCTGTCTTAGTTTCAAGACGCCACCAGTTTTCACAGGCGACACTGTTCATCTTAAGCTTAATTTTGTAGTCCCAAATATGCTCGCTTGAAAGTTTACATTGTTTTAAATGTTTATTGGCAGATTAAAAAAATTAAAAAAAAAATTGATTTGTTATAGCATAAGAAATAGTTTTTTTTTTGTTATGTACAGTTGCACTTGGTTGCTAATGTCGTCTCAATGTTCCGTTATCGAGAGGGTTTTACCAGCTCCAGCCGCTGCTGGAACCAGCGGAGGACCAACCGCCGCCGCCGCCGCCACCGCCGCTCGCCCAGCCACTGCTGCCACCGCCGCCGCCGCTCTTCCAGCCACCGCCGCCACCGCCGTTCTTCCAGCCACCGCCGCCGCCGCCGCTCTTCCAGGCACCACCGCCGCCGCCTCCTGACTTCCAGCCGCCACCACTGCCGCCGCCGCCTGATTTCCAGCCGCTGCTCAGACCCGACAATGCTTGCGATTTCCAGCCGGAAAGGCTTGACAATGCGCTGGACCAGCTAGTGCCCAGGCCGCCGCCGCCGCCGCCGGAGCTCACTTTCCAGGCAGAGCTGCTGCTACCGCCGCTGGGCCAACCGCCGCCACCGCCGCCGCCGCCACTCTTCCATCCGCTACCACCCGAGGACCAACCACCGCCGCTGCCTCCGCCGCCGCTGGAAGGCCAAGCGCTGATGCTTATTTTGCTGGGCCACGCAGAGGAGCTACCACCCGATGACCAGCCACTGCCGCCGCCACCGCCGCCATTTTTCCAGCCTCCGCCGCCACCACCACCGCCGCCGCCACTAGACCAGCCGGAGGAGCCACCTCCCGATGACCAGCCGCTGCCGCCGCCACCGCTGCTGCTCCAGCCATGGGGCTTGGCAAAGGAGCAGACGCTCAACACGGCCAAAAGTCCAAACAGAACCAAACGACGTATCGATTGCATCTTTTGTGGGTGCTGTTGTTCTTGTTGCTGCTGCTGCTGATGTTGCTGATGTTGCTGATGTTGCTGTTGTTGCTGCTGCTCTTGCTGCTGCTGCTGTGCACTAACTAATTTCCAACTGGGCGCACTCTCAGCTATTTATACAGCCAGCGAGTGCTGCGCATCTAAGATTCTAGCCGCTGCCGCTGCAGATGCAGTTGTTGCTGCTGTCGACGTCGTCGCTGCTGCGGCTGCTGCTGCTGCAGTGTAATCAGATGTAATTGCCAAATCTGTTTACGGCCGGCCGTTCGTTTCGATCTTGGCTTCGTGCAGTTGGCCCTCATTATGCCAACTTTCAATTTCGTACGCTTTGCTGCCATCTATTGCTGGCAACGCCCCGTCCTGGTCAACTCCTCCCCGTCCCTGCCTCTCTCCTTAGTCAGCACTCCCTGCTAACTTCCATTCGCAGACGCAGTTGGGCACGCGCACTTGACTCAGCCTCCGGCCCAGACTCTAGATTCTGGCGATTCTGACAATAGCCAGCCGCCAGCGACCACATCGTGAAGATCGATTTATTGGCGCGCCATTTTTATGTAACAACCTTTTGGGGCAAAGCAATTGACTGGCGACCAATTCTTTATGGCTGCCATTAGCCAGCTGAGCTTGTCGGGCTCATAATCAACGAGCTTGGCGTCGGCTGCACACGTGTCCCCGACTACCGTGGAGGCAGCATTGCCCCACAGCTTGCCACGGTTCGTGCTAAGCATTTGGCAAGCCAAAGTGCACACAAATCGGGTCACCAGCACACGGCGATCAATCAATCACTCCGATCAATACAATTTGGTATGAATAGACGAATCTATTTAAAATTTAAGAATCCATTTGACTTGGACAAGTCGAGGGTGGCATCATGAAGAATTTTAAGCATTTGGTTGAGCCTTACAAATTTATAAAATATTATTTTTATATTTTCTAAAATTAATTTTAGATTAAGCTTTCAGCTACGTTCCCTACGTTCCCTCTTCAACAGGCTAGACAGTGTTGTGTATGCGCTGAAAACCTAGTAGCATGGTATCATATCGAATACTTTCATTGACTTAAAGATTTTTCAAAAATAATTCAGTAGATGCACTTATTTTACCATAAAGCTTTTAGCTACTTTTAAATCTCTTTCCATGCTTCCTCGCGGCTTTTGCTTATGGTTGCGTGTGACAGTGTTGTAAAACAGGTTAATAGGCGCTTAAAACTGGAAAGCAAACACATATGTGCTGGCTTTTAGATTATTTTTAAGTAATTCAGATAATGCAATTAATTTGGCCCAAAGCTTTCAACCACTTTTAAAGTTCTTCACTTTTAGTGTTATGGTGGAGCTTTTGGCTGTGACAGTGTTGTAAAGCTGGTAAAACCTTTGAAGGCTGCTTGCTTAGTACACAATTTCGAACAGAGTGTAAAACTTTAAAAATTTATTCAAAATCAAACCGCAATTCAAATATAACAAACAAGGTAGAACCAAGGTTTGAACTTGTCTCTTGCCTCTAGGTTCAGTTCGTGAACCTAGTTTTCCACATCCATAGGTTCAGCTGTTGGTTCATACCTTGACCTGTCACATAAATATTATAATGTTAATGAAACAATTCTATTTTTAATTTATAATTGCCCGTTCTGCTGAAAATATTGCCTACCATAAATATTTTCATATAGATATTGAGGGCTATATTTGATTTCTAGCCGGAATTGGCATCTACCTTATATAGTTAGAAAAAGCCAACGGCCATCTTAGTTGTTTAATTAAAACATTTTTGAAAAAATATATTTCGACTTTTGTTTGGATGTTTTTGGGCAAGTGGCTTGGTTATTAATAAATTTCAAAGTAAAGAGTATATTTCAATTTCAGCAGTTAGCATTCTGGTTAGATGTGGCAGTGTTGAAAAGCGAGTAAGTTGTTGCTACTAGTGTTTTGTACGCTAAATAAGTTTTTATAACTTGATCAAACCGCTCTGTCAAATATTTAAACTTTGTGCTTTGGTGCTTAAAGTTTTTTAAAAGTGTAATCTTAGGATAGAAAAACTCTTCAGACTTTCCAGCACTACTCTATAAAAAACTTTGTGTTTGCGACCCATTTAAGCTGATATCTTTGAAAAAGCTTAGTCTTATTCAAGCTAAAGACAAAATTTGGCTTTAGAAATATTTCGCAACGATCCTGTATATCAGAATTCTTGACATTAGCTCAAAACTTAATTTCGATTGTAGATTGGTCCATTAACAACTAAAGAACACATGTTTCTAGGGTATTCGGAAGCGGGCTTTTCAGATAGCACTTAACACGCAGAATTATGAAAAGTATTGGCAAAGATCGCTGATTGCTAAAACCACACCTCTCCCCATCCACCTCCTCAATTTGATCTGGCCTCAAGTAAATAGACTGTCAATAGCAAAAGCTGAAACTGGCGAATTTGAACCTGTTGACTTTTGTTGGGCTTTGCGGTCGGAGACTTGCAGATTTTCATGGGCGGCATTAAATCAAAATCGGGCCTTTGTGCGATCGATTCGTTCGGCAACTGACAGACCTCAATGGCCGGTAATCAATCAAGTGCCACAAAACCCAAAAAAACAAAAAAAAAAAAAAGAAACGCGGCACGCTGCAAATTCCGCAACAAAGCGTTTAACTGTCAAGCTCGACGATTGCAGCAACAAGGCCCAAGCGTTGGGCCCCATGTAAAATATAAGCCTTGCCAAATTGAATTGTCTTCGTTTTGGCCAATTTACGGCGGGTGATCTTCGCGCGCCCGTGCTATAAATGTCGCATTAGAGCCAAATTGCAGTCGGGGCCAATTAAGTGGAGCCCATGCAAAGCGGCTGGCTGTGCCATGAGGTCACCGCGCCGGACAATGGGTCAAACAGGAAGCACGTCGACAACCGGTTTGAGCTAGCGATGCTTAATTTTAATATTTACAATATGAATTGAAAATTTCTGTTCATATATTGCGTTAATTTTCAGCTTAAGACTAGCAAAAAAAAGCGTTTTTATATATATTTAAAAATTTTTATTAAAAAAAAAAATTTAACTTAGAAATAACTGAAGAATATTGCGATTTCTGGCTTTTTGGCTCCCTGTTTAAACTTGAGTCTAAGGCTATTGTTGGGCTAAGCGCTGGCTTACCAGCCCTTGTTCCAGCCGGAACCACCGGAGGAGTAACCACCTCCACCATAGCCGCCCGAGGAGTAGCCGCCATGACCACCACCATAACCGCCCGAGGAGTAACCACCATGTCCACCTCCCTGGCCCTGGTTGACCACTTCGACGATGATAACCTTAGCGGGCGCAGAGTGGCCGCCAGAGTAGCCGCCGGAATAGCCGCCGGACTGGCCGCCAGAGTAGCCGCCGGAGTAGCCGCCGGAATGGCCGCCAGAGTAGCCGCCGGAGTAGCCGCCAGAGTGTCCACCAGAGTAGCCGCCGGAGTAGCCACCAGCGCTGCCACCAGCATAGCCACCGCCGTTACCACCGCCAAGTCCTCCACCGAGTCCGCCCAGTTTGCTTTGCAGCAGCTGAACAATGCCGCCGCCACCACCTCCGCCGCCACCGCCGCCGCCGCCAAGGAGACCCTCAAGCGAAGCCTGACTGCCGGCCAGAAGCGCCACGAGGATAACAAGAATACAGGCAAACGGTTTCATCTTGCAATAGATTGGTATCTCGATCACGATTTCAGTTTCGATGTGCTGCTCAAGACAAAACGGAAGCGTTGACTAATTCTACAACTAAGATGCCAACACGCATTTATACCAAAAAACGTGCTCGAAATCAATATACAACGAATACACAACGAGTATCGCATAGCATGAATAACTCAATATGATCATGGTCTATGCGCAGCATCAGCTTCAGCTTCAGCCTGGCGACAGAGGGAGTTCGAGTTGAAGATAGAGCAGGTGCCTCAGCGTAGAGAAGAGCGCGTGTCGTGCATGTTAGCGATGAAACACGACATGCACGACGTGTTCCTTTTGTATGATAAGTAAATAATTTGGGCTCGAATTTAGGCTCTTAATGTTTTGGAGGTGGTGTCCGAAAAGCCAGACTAGAACTTATGACTCTTATGGAAAAGTTTTTTATAAGTATATACATGGCTTTTCATATGGATGTTTTTTATACATTTTCATATCAATAAGTTTCCCACCAAGTGCACGTTCGTGTCACGAGTTGAAGCACGTTGTGCGGCAAACTTGATTTGAGTGCTTCAGCAATTTGTTGCTTTTGATCGTTTAAGCAATTAAAAGAATTAATAACCCACATATATTGTATGTGTATGTGCTATGTTGTTCAAGATATTTGCTTTTGACAAGCTGCCGACGTGCCTTTTGTTTGCCGATTGTCTCCGGTAACTATGCAAATCTTTACGCATGCGCGGCTTGGACTTGGCCATTGTTTATACCCTGTATTCATGGGCTGTACGCCGAAGGGGTATGCCAAATAGTGCACATATCAGCTTAAGAAAAATACTATATTTAGACCTTTGACTGTGCTAAGCCTTCGGCTAAGCTACTTGGCGGCCTGCTACAGGGTATCTGCTAGTTGTTAGCGCGCTCGAAGAGCATGCTGGCTGTTTTCTCAAACATAAGTTGGATCCATTGGGCCACAAGTCAAACAAATTAACGGCGTTTGATCACATAGAAAAAGAAGACGAAAACGAGAGACAGAAAAGACAGCATCAACAATAGATCAACAGTTTGTCAAAAGCAGTCGACAACACGCAGAGCTTGCCCAATTGATAAATGATATTTGGACAGCCCGTCCATAGTAGCTGCTGCTCATTTGCAGACCAAGGTCCCACACGAGCTAAGCGTATTAAGTGGCCTGTGCAAAACGACAAACTGTAACGCCAGATCAGGTAATCAGATAATCAGGAAGCCAATGAGTGGGGCCAGATCGCTTCAGTTGGCAGCCTTAGGCTTGGCCTAATATCGAAACGTTCCCATCAACATCATCGCTTATAAATAGGCCCAAGCCAGAACCGGTTCTCAGCTCAGCGCCGAGATGCTGCCTATGTTTTGGCTCATATTTGCATAGTCAATTGACTGAGCAATACTTACATACATATATGTGTATGCTATACTATATATATACTATGTGTATATATACGTAGTTGTTGGTACTAAGAAAATACAAAGAAATAGTTTGGTTAGAACCCGGCAACTTCCAGAGTTCAATGCTCCCTAAGGCCTACAGAAAATGTAAGCTAAGCTCTAATTCTCGATATTTCTTGTGGTTGGGGGTGTTTATTGTCAGTCCATAAATAGGTATGTCTCTATAGGCCTTGTATGCTGTAACAATTGATTCATTAGCTATATCTATTGAGGAAATCTTTGGCTCATATTCAGCATATTTCAATTAGGATTTCTTTAAGGTCATCCACAATACTATATAAAGTTATAGAATAATTCTCTATTTCCTATGTTTTGCTTAAATATTACAATAACAACATTTTCTAATAATATTTATTAGTGAAACATTAATTTTTGGCTGTGTTTTAGCTTATTCATTCAGATTGCAGTTGCCGAAAATAGAAACAAAATAAATAAAAATATTCGTATATTTAAGATTAACAATAATTATGCAACCTCTGTTTTTGCTTAATAATAGCACACAAATATAAAAAATTTAGCATTCCCGGGAATTTATTTAAATTTATTTAAGCTCTTAACTAATTTTCTGTTATACGCCATTTAGAGACATGACATTTAAAAGCGCATAATGGAAGTTTTATTAATTATATTTTTATCATCAAAGTTGTAAATATTATTGCCAAACTGATAATTAAATTTAATTCGTATATATGACACGTTAAATAAGATTAAAGCTAAGAAGAGTAAAGAATTTTTATTACGATTTTTATATGCCTCGCAGCTCTCGGTATATATGCATAAAGTACCCAACAATCTTATAGTTTTACGATCTGTATATTAGGTCGCCATTGTACATTTTTCTATAGATATATGTATATATACATATTTTTTTGCTGCCGTTTCGCCTTGTAGTGCGGCAGCATTCAGAAATATTCTTAACCAGTTTTGGGGCCTCACGCGCTGCCAGCACCAAGATGAAAAACAAAAAACAAAATAAAATAAAAAAACCATCATGTGCTTTTGTTTTTCAACACGTTCATTAGATGAAGATAAAAATGCTGTGGATAGATACATTTGGTTGGCGGGCAACGCGTCTTTTGTTACAATAGAATCATCTTCCATTGCAGCCTAATAAAAAGTAGTTCCCATCGCATTGCCTTCAATCTGAAGGCTTGCGTGAAATTAAAATATTTAATTATTCACTAACTCATATGCAATTACTGACCCAACTGCACAGAAGTGAATGTCTAGCTGCAGTGCATAAATATTTAAGTTTTTGGTGGTCGCATCTACTCGCAAGCTCATACGAGAGGGTGGTTCAATTGGTTTTAAATGTATCCTTGAATGCAACACAACGTTCCAACACTGTTCTTGTGAAACAAAAAACAAGACTTTGTTCACGATATGCGAACACAATAATTTTTAATTAATATATTAACTGGCACTTTTCTTAGAAAGTGTCTGCGCTTCCAGTCAAGCTCTTTAGTCTAGAGCATAATTGTCTGCGTCGCGCATAAGTCATCTAGCTATTGATCGACCCTCGCTAGTACCGCGCATTGTCATTATAGGGTTGCAGAATTGATGACACTCATAAACTATAGCTGGCATATAATTATAATTATACTCAATGCAGCCGTGTGGCATATATTAAAGATTCTGTTCGTACTAAAGCCACGTATACATAAGTGTGTATGCATGTATGCATATGTATGTACATATGCATGGATGTAATATTAATGCATATAAAAATGAACAGCTCTCTGCGATATAATTGATTTGCATAAGCGGCTGCCTACTTTCCATAGTAATCAGACGTACACATAAAAACCATCGATATACTACTTATATATACATATATGCATACATGCATACATACGTATTTGTATTTGTGCATGCTGTATTCTGTAGCTAATTGATGGGAATGCAAAACATATAAATTAAAATAGCTGTAGCATTAAGGCTGCCGCTGCTAACGTGGCCCATAAAAATTGTTTTTTAATTGCATTCAAATAATCCTGTTCAAAAACATTTACAATATGCAAAAACTCAGTAGCTATACTGATTTAAATAAAACTATGATTTAAATGCTGTGACAAATTGTAGAGAGAAAGAAAATAAATGAACAGACAAATATCAAACGCCGTCTCTGAGACCAACACAGTTCCATTAACACTAATTTGAAGTATATAGAAACAGTTTCTATATATAAATCTGAAAGTATTATTTCACAAGTCATGCAGTTAGCATGCCAAATGTTTCATTGGCCGTGGAGGTTGTGCTCTAGATTGTTGTTAATCTATGTTTGGAAATAAAGAGTTTCAGTTTTATTGTGTTAAAGTTTATTCTGTAGCATCCGTTGCATCTACTAATTAAGCGTTTTAAGCTTTTCAAAGAATTCTTTTATTGACTAACTAAATGGAAAACATTTAAAGCTAGTCGAAGAAAGTGAGAACATGCTTTCTTACTGAAACTTTTAAATGTTGCTTTCCAATTCTTGTGTCAGCTTCTAGAATATATGCCTTGCCCTTGAACTTAGCCACGCATGAAGTACTTACTCTTAGTTTCTGGCGTTTGTAAATTGTTTGCTTCATAAAATTACGAAATAATTTGTCTGCGCTCAATGCCACGATGTAAAGTTTGCTCAATGTGTTGGGACAGACATGCAATACGGCAAATATTTGCTAGATGGCAAACCAGTTGAGCCGAGCCAAACATATGAAATGCAAATACACACGGCAACAATTTGAAATCAACAACAAATTGTATTTGCTTGTGTAATTATATTTGTCTTATGCACAAAATGCAAAAAAGCCATTCGATTGCCTGTGGCTTTGCCAAGGTTCTGGGCACGTCTCAAGCGAGACACGACGACGCCAAGCAGCCAAACAGCACTTGACCATACCGTGGACCACAAAGAAATAAACACACAAACAAACACACGCACACACTCACATGACATGGCAAATACAAAATGCAAAGCCTATCAAACAAAAGCAAACGGCGGAAGCGAAAAATCAAAAGGTAAAGACAAGTTTATACACACGTGAAGTGGTTGGCTACAAATCAAAAACATGAGAATGAAAAACAAAATAAAAAAAATATGATTGCGAAATCCAAATACAATGAGCAAAGCTGTTTAATTTTCATTGTCCAAATGCGTTGAGTCCAGTTTCAATTTGAAATGCCTTCAAGTGCACGAATACCGCCTGAGGAGCAGCCTGTCAGTCGGGCTTATCCTTTATGGCCATTGTATTATGACAATGAGCTGTCGCGCCGATGATACCGTTGTGATCTGGCTGAGCACAGATGGGGCCAGCCCATGCCATCGCTCGACTTTCGCTTTTCACAGCCAACGCCGCGCTCTGACATTGAACTTCATTAACCCGGTCTGAATGCGGTACAAATATCACGAGAGATGGTTAAGCGAACAGGTTTTATATAAAACGAAAGACTTCAGCAACGAACTGGCCGGCTTCGAAGCTGGCGCTACCTAGAGCTCAAAATAACACACATGGCATGTGGCGCGCTCTGGCGTTTATGTTGCAAAACTTGGCCAAATTATACGGGAAGCGCCATCTGCAGCTTACAATTGGAACGCTCAAACAAAAGACTCTTGTCGCGAACTTTGTGCACTGTGTCGCCCTCTAATGGAGCTTAGCTTCAAGCCGTTGCCAAGCTGTTGAGCCGCCATCTGGCATATATTTTATTTGATTCAAAGTCTGGCTAAAGCTTATAAGCAATTTAATTTTAAAGATCTGGCAGTCCTCTTTAATTGAAACGCATTTTCTGTTTGATTAACTCATTTTATTCGGTTTGTCATATCTATTCTGTATCTAGTACAAACAATCATTTTAATCGTTCCACCAACCAGCACCACCGCGGGAGCCGCCACCAACGGAGGCGCTAGCACCGTGGTTAACTGAATAATCGAACGATGCCGGATTGCCCCAGGCATTGCCTGCACCGCCTGCGCCAGCTCCCTGCCAGCCACCAGCTCCAGCACCGCCGCCATAGCCGCCGCGTCCGCCACCAGCTCCAGCACCACCGCCGTAGCCGCCGCCGCGACCACCACCGGCACCAGCTCCCTGCCAGCCTCCAGCTCCAGCACCGCCGCCATAGCCGCCAGCTCCAGCGCCAGCACCAGCACCCTGCCAGCCACCAGCACCGCCTGCACCACCATAGCCTCCGCGTCCACCTCCAGCGCTAGCACCTGCTCCCTGCCAGCCACCGCCGCCACCGCCAGCACCACCGCCATAGGATCCAGCGCTAGCGCCTGAGCCAATTTGCACCTTCGTGTTGCCATGCAACTGTGAGACATGAGAGATGAGTCCAGCTCCATTCCTGAAGCCGCCACCGCCGCCGCCGCCGCCACGTCCACCGCCTGGCAGATAGCCACCACCGCCAGCTCCGCCGCGTTGTCCCGCATTAACCAGTGCCAGAGTGGCAAGCAAGCAGACAAAGACCTGTAAGTGTATATGTTAGTCGGCCCAAAGATGAGTCCTTAAATGAATTCTGTTACCTTCATATCGATAGTTGAATTAGTTGATTGTTGTTACTCTTGCTGATGTTTAAGTAGCTCTCGGGGCGCTGCTCCAATAGCTTGTGATGCTTCTTGGCTGTCAGGCAGCACAATTTATAGCTGAAAGTTCCATTCGATATTGCTAATGATTAGCTTCTGTGTAGAAAAAAAAAAAAAAACAAAGACGACGAAATACAAAAATATATGGAACCATCATATTTGGTTGATAGTTAATACAACCGATCAAAAATAAAAAAAACGAAAACAAAAAATAATAATTAAAAGCAAAAAAACAAACTTAATTATAAAAACTTTAAACTTTGAAAAACTAAACCGAAGAATTAATTTGAAGCTGCCGCAGCTTAAACACACTTCCAGACGTATTGATACCCTCTCTGTAAGAAGTACTCTTCTCTTCTCCTCTCTGTAAGAAGTACTCAATGCTTATTTTGTGTTTGGCCCACAAAGGGCATATACAGCTAAGGACTCGGCCAGATCCGGAAGGTAATTTAAGGAGATGATTGTTCCAGAACAAAACAGCAAAACGAATACGAATTTAGAAGAAAACTTGAATGGACCCACAGCAAGAGCATGAGGATAAATTAATTTTGGCAATGCTCTGCGATATTGCTCATCGCTCGATTCTAGTCGAGCGTCTGCCATTTCCGAGTGGCTGCGCATCGTTGTGGATTGCCTTTAATTAAAAATTTGAAGTCAAGTTAAATGAAGAAAAAACCAAATTAATTGCAGCTTTAAATACAGCAATTAAACGGCGGCAATTCGCCTGCGGCTCGCCTTGCGCAATCTGCCGCTCTGTTTGGCTTAAAAGCGACACCGAGTGGACGAAGTGCCTCCAGTTGAGAGTCATGATTTGACTTTTGCGCATTGCCCATACGTCTGAAGGGCCGTGGGTCAAACAGGTGAAGACTGTGGAAAAGCAGCCTCCAGCTTAAAGTTATGACGGATGTGCGCGTTGCGCATACGCCGTGTGGGCCGCAAACAAACTTTACTTTTTTTTCCTGTTAAAATTTTTTTTTTTTTTTAAAGTGAGCTCATTTGAAGAGATTTGCTTATGCAACACGAAGTAAAATGAAAAATCAACATTTTTTTTTAAGTTTACGATTTATTGAGAAAAAGAAAAACAACCAACTGCAACTGTTTACATACATTACCCTGCAAACAGCCAGCAACTCCCACCCGTGGCAGCTTAACGAGCTTAAAAGCAGCGCTTAGAATCTGTTTCGTGATTTGGGAGAAGCCCGTTTTGAAATTATACAAGCGACTTCCCAAGTAATGCATTTATAATATGTAATAATTATTTTTTTTAATATGTGTAACATACGTTTTTACAACTCGACCCCAAAGAAAGTTGTTTGAAAAGGAAAAGTTTTGATTAGAGGGATCTCGATTAAACTCCACCCACCATACTTCTCGGCATTTAACCAACAGTAGAAATATTTCTATTGCATTGCAATGAATAACTTATTAAAATATATCAACTTCTCGAAATGCAAGCAATTTCCTTTGTTGCTTTACAAAAGCATACAGGACGGAAATAAAAAAAAAAAAAAACAGTTCACAAATAAAAATATTAAAAAAATATATATATAAAAAATATTTTATAAAAATTAAAAGTAGGTAAGAAAAAAAGGAGAAAAACAAAAAATTGGCCTCGCCCGGCAGACAGGCTGTAGACGAATGAGTTATCCTACGTAGATCCGCCCTATTTATAGGCCTCAAATAAAGTAATCGATGTAATTGATTGGGATTTGAATGCAACTCTGCAATTCGTTGTGGGCATCGAAAAGACCTCATAATATGAAAGAGAAATTTAAACAACAAAGCTCATCAAATTAGTTGATTTCTTCTTCTGTTTGAGTTACTCAACTCAAACTATTAAACAGATTTGGAGATTGTTAATTAATTGCTTAATTGAGTCCAATAATTGATTGGGAAATTAAATGTAACAATTCGATAATACTTATATCGACAATATGAAGGGCAATTCAAGGCTAAATTAATTTGTGTGTCAAATTTGACTGATGTCAAATTGATATTTAGATGAGATATTTAATGGAATTGAATGGTGAAATATAATATGTGAATAAGGATGTGTCCGCCCAGTAAACATTTACTTTATCTGTAATCTAACTGGGAGGGAATAAGAGAGAGAGAGAGCGATCAATTTAAGTATGGTTAGGGAATAATATATATGTTATTTTTCAACGTAGCTATGAAAAAGTGTTGTTACAGCAATTACAAAGGATCTTGAGTCAACTTGATTTCGGAATTCAAGAGTCTCCTTACAATGAATTCGTAAGCGTTTTGCTAGTGCTAGTATACTCTCTTGGCTGCTCATCAGGCCTTCTAATAAGCGATTTGACATAGAGACTAGAAATTGGAAGCTGTCAATAATTAAGTACAAATATTTATGAAGCTTAATTTGCTTTAAGCAGAACAACTACTTGAAGCACCGAAACACCGTTTTATCGATATGCAAAACATGTCAGCCTGTCAAGCATGCTCAGTGGTGTCACCAGTGGAACCACTTAGGCAAGCCGATGGCTCCAGTTGACAAATTCAATTAGCTTCATTTCAATCTGAACAACTGGAGCTGCAATAGTAGCTACTTGAATATCAGTCTTATAGGGTGCTCGCAGACTCAGCGACTCGCTACTTTCTTCTGCTCTCAGTGCAAGCCAAAGAGAGTCTCTCCCACACACACTCGCCCTCTTTCTCTCTCTCTCTCTCTGCAAATTATGTTGACTGCAGCTGGCAACAGGTGAGCAGCTCTTTCACTCTCTCTCTTTACCTCTTTCTCTGGTTGGGCTCTCTCTCTCTCTCTCTCTCTTGCTTGCCGGCGCCAGCTACATGTTAACGGTGGGCGCCGTTGTCGCTGTCTCTGGCAGTCTAGCCGAGCTTCATTGGCGCTGCTGCAGATTCGGCCAAATCATTCCGTTGGGAGGTTGTAACTGGGAAACGTGTTTGACGGATCGCTACCGGTCCCGGTTCACAGGCAGCTCCATCGTTATCGTCATCGTCGTGGTCGTGGTCGTGGTCGTCTTTTTCGTGCCTCGAGCTGCTGCAAGCGCGCGCATTTCTTGTACGCTGGTTGCCCGTTTGACTTGTTGCCGTTACGTTTGTTCAACGGCTGCCAAAAAAATATATAAAAATAATATAAAAATAAATCAAAAAGGAATCCTTGACCCCTAGACGTTGCCTGTGCCTGTGCCTATGTTTGTTACTCGTGCGTGTCTCTTGTATTTGTTTTGTTTTGTGTCTGCATTTTTTTTTTGTATCGTTTTTATGCAACATTTATTTTCACAATGCAATTAATTATAGTTTGCACAATATTTGCAAAAGCCGCTGAAAAATGTTTTGCGTGAGCTGAAGTCGACAAGTATTCAAAATAGTTGCTTGCTTATGTTTAAAAAAAAAATACACAAAAAAACAACAACGAAAAGAAACGGAATTAAAACAAAGTTCAACATTCATTTCATTATTTAGCAAACAATTGACGCAGCTCGCTTCAAATTAAAAGGTTAGTTTTTGCAATATTTATTGTAAGTTCAAAGTACTTTAACAAACAGCATTAATACATAAAAGCGCAGGCAGGCGTTTGCCATAAATAAAATACCTGACATAAAAATGCAGAATAATATTTTTAATTCCATAAAATTATAAAATTATTTCAATAATGAAAATAAATAACTATCTAAGCATTTAAGTCCAAAAATAATATGCAATTTTATTTAAATTGAAATTTATTTCAATTTATTGTAATTTATTCAATTGCCTTGTGTCAAATTTCTGTTATTGAATCCCTTTCCATGAGATATGAGAGCTATGTGTACCTTAGTCAGATCTGAAACTGAGTCTGAAGTTTGGCTTTGAAAAGTGTGCAATTTTCTCTAAAAAGTCCAAGCAATGAAAACGTCTAGCTGCTATTCATGGTCTATTAATTGTTGGTCTGCTGATTTTCTTTTTAATACTTATAAATTATATTTGGCTTTGGTTTTTGGTCTCGAGTATTAGTTTTGTATGTACATTTAATACTGTATGATTAAAGTCAACTATAGAAAAGTTGAGAGAGCGAAGCAAGCAAAGCGCAACAGACGTTGCCCTGTGACGAGGCTGGACGAGGCCCTGCTCAGCTGGCAATCGAAATCGAAATGGAAACTCGTAGCTGGACAACAGATTCGCGTGCCAGTTAATCCAATTTGTTTCACACATTCAGCCTCAATGCGAATTTAGTTGTTTTTTGTGCACTTACCGCATGCAGAACAAAAGACTTAGGCAACGAACTTGAAATAACATGCAGCTGTCTGTGGAGTTGGAACGCTGCGCTTGCGGTTTTTTGGGCAACCGCATTGCGTGGCTTTCTCCACTTGACAAGCCCAATGCCGATTCTAACTGCCATTGCTAATAAGCCAACAGCAACAGCAACAACAACAGCAACAATGTGGCAGGGCTGATGCGTTTGTCTTCTTCTTCTGTCAGCGTTGGGAGCTGGAGACGAAATCGCATGCTTGCTCACTTGGAAAACAGTTGCTGGCTGCGAAAACTAACTGAAATGGTATTAATTGCCACTCGCACACATACACACACACACACGCAAACACACACGCAACTAGTTGACTTTCATTGTCTTTGGCGTTTTTGCGGTTTGCCGTTTGGTTTAGCTAGCTTATTATGCCGTATGCTTTATGTTTAATGCCTTGGATGCCTTTGTCTTTGGCTGTGGCTTCGACTGGGGGTTTTACATACGCGCCAAGTTAATCACACTTTTAACTCCATTTCACATAATACTAATTTCATAATTTGCACCGCCGCCACCCAACGCAATGCCAGCGACAGGCACATTGAGTTGTCATTTGCCGCTCGCATTTTCACTTCTGTTTTCCACGACGACAATGTTTAAATTAATAAAAAATCTACTTTGCGTCAAGTTTACATTTCATTCAGCATAAGTGCAACTATTTCTTGTTTTTTTTTTTTTGTTTTGCAATTTTTTGTTGTATTCGATTCGGGAAGAGCAACGGCTCCAGGGCGGCTGCTGCCTTGCAGCTCTTCCTGGGCGTGGACATGCCCATGAACAGCGTGCTCAGCCAAAGCTAGCGGATCATAATTGCATGGCTCTTGTTCTAAGTATCTAGCTATCGTGTAACCATCGACACGTCGCAGCTCAGCTCCAGGCACTTGCCATGCAGATGTGCTTGCTGATTGAATGTGCCTACTCAGCTAGCTCGTGCGGGTACCATGAATCTCTCAACATGTTTGCTGGGAAAATGAATTGATGTAAACTCTATAAGCGTTTTTTTCTCTCTCAACATGTTTGCTGGGAAAATGAATTGATGTAAACTCTATAAGCGTTTTTTTTTACAAGGGGTGAGCCATAAAAATATGCCTGCCAAAAGAAAATAACAAAATTAAGCTGCCAATTAAAATAAAAATTTCTTAATCGCTCTTTATCAAATTTTGTTTTGTCACATTTTGGCTAAGATTCAATGTATGCAAAATCTCTATTTTAGTAACAATTAAACATAACAGCTAACGGTCATTTTAGGTTTTCGCATTTGCATATCTCAAATGCAGAGAAGGCTATTAAGAAACAATTACAAACAAGTCTAATTATTAGATATTAAGCAAGATATTGGTGTTCCAGAAATATTAAGTTAAGCTTGCATTGTTTAAGATTTGGAAAATATTTATGTCATAAGGCAACTTTCGGAGTTTGCAGTTTTTCTTGTTTTCGTTTTGCAGACAAATCCCACTCATCCTTTCAGACACTTTGCGTCCCACGTTTTGTTTGTCTAATATCTTGGAACTTTACTTTGGACAGCTGCCACTTTACTCCCAACTAAAGCGTTATCCAAGTCAGACTAAAGCGTTAGTCAAAGCAATTGAAAATGTTTTTGAATGTTTCCTTGTTTTTCTACATATTAAAGACAAGCTCAAAGTAAAATGTATTCATTGTAGGTTGCACGCTTGGAAAGAAGCTGGCTTGCCACAGCCTTGAACCAACGTCTTGGTTCAAACCTTGGCTTACATATTGTTTTAACATTTTTATTTAACATTTACATTTGTTGTTTACTTTTGCCCATTCTACTGAAAATATTGCATGCCGTAGATATTTTCATATTGAAATTGCGGGCTAAATTTGATCCGCCAAAAATGGTTGAATAAATGCAAAGGTTGTGGCCCAAGTTGCCTATGCTTTGGTGCTGGGTCCAACCTGAAAGATATTTATTTTAAGTAAAACAAATTTTAGACTAAAATATGGTTTATTTTGAGCTTCGCCTTGGCTGCCTTTTGGGCAAAGTTTGTTTATCGGAATAATAAATAATTGTAACTCAGGCATTATCAAGGTATTACGAATTCGGTTTTAGCAGCTGTGCCTGCATTTGCTTGCTGAGGCACTTGTGGTTAAGATGTCTCTTGTTGTTGTCTTTGTGAGTTTTGTTGTACGTGCGCGTCTGTCAGCAAATGAAATAGTACGTAGCATATAATCAGAGCGCTGTGGCAACCCAAAAAGCCAGCAACAAATGACAACAGCAACAAAGCGTCTGGAAAAAAATAACAGTTGAGACAGCGCAACAAAGTGTATCTTTATCGAGGGGGGGGGGGGGGGGGGGCAAGAATGAAAGTCTCTTGTTGTTGTTATTGTTATTGTTATTGTTGCTGTTGTTGTTGTTGTTGTTGTTGTTGTTGTCAGTACAGACAATACACAAAATAGCTACACAAAATTTGTCAGCTTGAAGCCGCACGCTTTCATCGTGGTGCAACCGTTTCATGACAAATCGCAGGCAATGTGTTAGCGGGGGGGGGGTCACGTTCTTTTGTCGAAAGCAAGGCGACAATTTATTTATTGCTGCACATTTATGGCCCTGGACGCGCAGTGGCAACCCCCTCACCCCCTCAGACCCCCCGCCCTCCTATGTTTTTTCTTATAATTTTGAACAATTCGGCCAGGCAATTAACATAATTATCAATGCTCGACTGCATTTCTCACTCTTTTTGGGTGTCGCATTTGTCACACGAATTATGCATAACAATAATTCATCTACCCGAGTATTGGAGCTGGCTTTAGTCTCGGCTTTCTGCTCGCTTTCGAATCGGAATTGAAATCGGTATCGTTTAGACAAAACGCCCCATCACAATTGTCTGTTGCCGTTTTGTTACCATTTCAACATCTCGTCGGCAATTCTGAGGCTTTGTGCAATGTCTGTGTGTATGTGTGTGTGTGTGTGTGCACCCTTCACCGTCATCGCTGGGGACAGAAGAATGGAGCTTGTCTCGTGAGCCTCATCATCATCATACACATTAGGCGATTGCCAGACGACACAATGGCAAATCGATGGCAGGCAACAAATAAATAAATAAATATATATATAATATATTGTGCCACAAATTCATATTTGCAGCTATATTGTGTGCAGATCGAAAGTGAAATTCGTAGACATTGTGTGCGATAATAAAAATATTTATAATCATAATAATACAAATATATATACGTATGAATAAGCTGCGGCCCAATAAGCGAGCACAATGCCAAACCGATGCGGCTCAGTTCGAACAGCAAGAGGACGCGCGCGGCCGGTCCGAGGTCTAGTCTAGCACTTAACTTGGCTTATTGTGAGGGGGCATTAACTTTCCAACGATAAAAATCCAAAGCCCCTTTGAATCCGGTGCAAGCTCATGTGGGATTTGCTGCCAAAGAAAACCTTTCGATTTCCTTAGAAAACTCTTTATTGGACAATAACTGTGGAAAATGTTGATAGGTCTCAGGTCGTTGAATAAACAGTTCTGCTGCTGATATATGTGACATGTGCTCTTTATAGGGTAAACAAATATTTGAAAATCGAGAAAGTAGCTTGTATATGAAAAATAAGATTGGGTTGTCTTTTGATAAGACACTCCCGTATTTATACTTTAAGCATCAACTATTAAATATGGTCTTAAAATATATCTGTAATATTTACTAGACATACGTCACAATAGATGATCATATATCCTCTCATAATCACAATTAAGTTTCTATTACGGGCATATCGTCAACACTTGGCCTTAATTAAAACCAATTAACAAGCAGATAAAAATTCCTTGGCAGACAGCAAATCTGCTGTCCTGATGCATTGCTCATCAAAGTAAAAAGCCAAGTCCATCTCTGGGTTTCTAATTGTTGCTTCATTCATCAGCTGTCCAACTGCAGCTCACCTGTTCACGCATAGTCAGACGCTTGATAAGGAAAAGTCCGCACTCAAAACGAGGCAGTGCATGTTAATTAAATTTTAAGTGCTTGTGAGGTCAGGCATTAGCAGCTTATGCATTTGGGTACGTGCAACGCGTGTGCTTAATACGCTGCACTGGGCTGCAGCTGTGCGGCATGGGGCAAGCTGTCACCAGCGAGGCGTTGTGCCAGGCGCTTGACACTAGCTGGAAGAGGATGTTATTATTATTACGAATGGCACGCCCCAGAGTTGTATGTCTTTTTGCATTGTTGTGTGTCTTACATAATTGCATTTTGATTTGTTTCGGACTACCGCACGACTAAAGCTACAAGAAGAAGAAGAAGAAGCAGCAGCAGAAAAAACAAAAATAACGAGCCAAAGACAAAGAAACCAACAACAATTTTACAGTTTGTCTTTTTGGCATTTTAATGGCCATATTCGATTTTGCGGCAAAGCAAAACAAATTTCGCTGTCAACAAACTAAGTTCAAAGCCGCGACTGGGCACGGGGCAACAGCGAGCGGGAGTGGTGAGAGGGGGGGGGGGGGGGGCGGCTAAGACCCAATAATGTTGCAAGCCATCAACGATCGATTTATATGCTTATGCATAAATAATTTGTTATTATTGATTGATCGTTATGCGCCAGCCTCGACACTTCCGACACAGAGCGCCGACTCCGACTTGGGCTCCGGCTGCGGCTCCAACTATGACGTCTTGGGTCAGAGTCATCAGCGGCATATCTTGCGCAAGCCTTGTCGGTCATTTCCGGCTCCTGCTGTCTCTGGCCAAATGCAGACTAAGGCGTCGGACTGCCTGCTGCTGCTGCACATAGCTGGCCGTCACTTTCGGCCGTCACGACTTGTTTGCCGGCGCGCCGCTCGCTCTCGTTTGGCTTTTACTTTCGGCCACATATTTGGCCAATACTCGTTGTAAGTGGTTTGTGGCTCGCACAATGCGCTTCACTTTTACCGTTTCGCGGAGGTTTTCGTCATGCGCCAACGTAACCAAACATCGCGTAAGCCAGCCCCAAATCGAGCCAAACCCGATCTCCACGAACAGTGCCCAGCATCCTTTTTTTTTTTGGGAGGAGCACAAATACATTCAAGATCTTTGGCTAAATCTATCTATATAAGTATATCTGTGAACTAGAACCTAGCAGAACCTAATTGCACTTAGTCCCCAGCCCTAGTTTCCGTATGATGTGTGCTATCGTGAACCGCTCGATCTCTTCCCGTATGGGTCACTATCATTATCATTATCGTCGTCATACTATTTGCCACACAGTTTCGACAATCTTCCGTGGAACGCATAATCGTTGAAAACGCTTTTAATGACATAATTAGGCGTTGCTTTTGAAGGCAGTCGAGGCGCTGCGAGAGGTGTTATGGCAGGGGTAGAGCAGGGGGCCGAAAACGGAGAAGAAAAAAACAACACGCACACACTATAGAAAAAAGAAAAAAAATTAATTAGCTGCCAGTTTGGCAGACACAGCAAAGCAAAGCTAGATGAAATATGTAAGGAGGAGGGGTGGCCGAAGGGCGGATTGGCTGGGATGGAACGAAAAGGCACATTTGGCATTTTGGCCAGGTCGCCGCCCAGGCTGATTGATTTGACCCGGCTGAGACTTTCACTGGCGCTTCGTACGGTGCGCTCTTAAATGCAACCGCAGGCAGGCGGCTCGTGTTTTGCTGGCGTGACAGTGTAGCCCGTATGCACCCCCCCCCCCCCTCTCTCCCACTCATACCCTTCTCTAACGATTGTTGTCTGCTGCACATACCCAAGCATCGGCTTATGTATTATGATTATTCCCAATTTGGAATTACCAAAACGCATTTCGTGATGTCGTGCCCGTTGCCTTTGTGGCAGATGCTGCTGCTGCTGCTGCTGCTGCTGCTGATGTCATCATTCGCATTGGCATTTGGGAGCAGCTGAGCACCGCGGGCCTCTGTGAAATCAATTTGTGTAATTATGTAACTGTAGTAACTGTTGCTCTAAGCTTCACAGGCAACACGGCTATCAATCAGTCTTTTCGTCAAGTCGCAGCCAGTTGCTTCATTAACACACACACACACAGACGCTGGCGTACACACGCACACACACACACACACACACACTCACATGTCACAAGCAGCAACAGGCAGATATTCCTCAACCCCCTCTCAAATAATAGAGAATCAAACAGCTTTTAAGTTCATAATAATATTTTTACCCAAGCATAAAAGAAGCAAACAGCAGTTCCCAATCGCTAGATACTCTATTCCCAATAGTCATGATATCTGTTCAACAAAGAATAGAGACCGATTGGGGTATTTAGCTTGAGAGTGTTTAAGACTCTGGCACATAACATGAAGCTGGATTCGATGAGCATATTCAAAGAACATATCCTGTACAGCAAATGTGGAGTAACTGACTAAAATATTGTTGACAACACAACCAATATACTCTTGCTGCACTTGGAAACAGTATTAGAAAATATCAGCATAAAAATGAAGTTGTTAGTTTTTCTGAATTGCTCTATTCAAGTATTTAAGTCTCAGACGGATTTTTGAAAAGCTGTAATAAGAAACTAATCTGTTAGCCATCCGTTTAGGCCTTAATATATATATGCAAATGAATTTGAGACGTGCTTCACACGACTCTTTGTCATTAGATCTATTTAAATGCATTCAAAATGTGATTGTGGGAAATTTGGCAACTCGGCAGAGTGGAATGGGAATGAAGATCTTGTGATGGAAACTAGGTGTTCAATCAAGAAATATCAGTCTGGCGTGAAGAATACTGAATTTTTCTTGTAAAATCCATCGAACGAGCTCTGATGATAGGAAGAGCTGTGGCATCACAGTCTAAACATTCGATTCATGGCCAATAAGCTGCGCCTAATCATTCGCGAATTGCGCAAATCGAAGGCATATGCGCATACAGTTAGGTTACCTGTACAGCATTTGGGCACATCTAACGGCCAATTGGAGAACCACAAAACCACAAAGCCAATAAGCAATGAGCCATTGGACACAATGGAAAAATGGTAGCTATGGCAGGCTGGCCCGGAGGCTGGCCAGTCAGCCAGTCCTGGGGCTAAGATGAAATCAATTTGCTTCGCGGAGTGCCCCATTGTCAATTGTGGGCAATTGAACCGAGACGCGGGTTCAAAATCAATGCCAATTGGCAATCGAGCGAATGCACTCACTCGCCCATTCAAGCACTCAAATTGAATTGAGTTGCCAGAGCCTAATGCAGCCGCGCGTTAATGACTGGACAATAAACTTGGCCAACAAGTGGAAGTGGCCGCCACACTGGCAACAGGTTGAATGCACTTAAGTCCACTGCATCCACTGCATCCACTTTGAGGCCGGCTCGGACTTGCACCTGTTCGGCGGGTGGCTGGCTGCGGGCCACTTGCCACATTTTGCAGTTGTGGGTCAGCAGCGGTTCCGGCCATGGCCACATGGTCAATGCGCCAGCCAAGGCCCTCGCTGTGAACTGGTTTTGGCCCAACTTCATATTCAAATCAACAACAATGTTCGACTTAAAAGCAATTCAGATGTGGTCCAATCGCATATTCCGGGTCTATATTCAGCAAACCTTGCTAACTACTTTAGATTTGCAGGCACATATCTCCAGCACGAAGCAATAACCACTTGAGAATTAGAAGCAACGAAAAGAGGGCAAGGCGAGCAACACCAGGGTCTATACTTGGATAACTGTCCCAATAGTGAACTGTGTGTGGCTCTTCATCATCAACAAAGTATATTCAAAAAAATTGGTGTATGTTTTGCTGTTTTAACATTTAAATATGGTTCAAACCAAACCGACTTCAGATCCGGCTTATGCGACAGGTTCGCCACATTTGCAAACATTTTTTAAATAATATTTTGCAAATTTGCTCGTTATGTTTTTTGCTGAAGGTAAAATTGCGCCTGGGCTTAAAACACTGCGATTGGAAAATCGATTGAGTTCTAATGCAAGTGAACCGAGTCGAGTTCCTGAAAACTTCTGCTACGAGTGAGGCGAACCGAAACTAAATAGTGACAAGATAAACGAATGGAACTAATAATGGAACTAATACACAATGGCAATCAGCCATATCATTTCTAGAGCAATACTTGTGGGTACTTGGAAACTTGGCTGGCAGTTGCTTTGCTCATAATTGAAAGGTAGCTAAAAAAAACAAAACAAAAAAAAAAAATAACAACAGCAGCAGCAACAACAACAACAACTGAAAGACAGACAGCAGAGACAAGTTACAAATTAATTTCACTTTCTTTGCTGCATTTGTTGCTTGCTGCCTGTTGCTTGCGGCACGTTGTCTTTTTTTTTTCATCACACAAAATTGGCTGTCTTGCCATTGTTAGAGAGGGGGGAGACTGGGCGAGACTTGGGGGAGACTGCGCAGGTTTATTGACTGCGCACATGCGGCAACATGGTTGCCTGTGCAATTACGAGCTCTTGTTGCCGTTGTTGTTGTTGTCTTTTGCGCCTCAATGGGCCGCACTTGGCCCAGGGGGCTGGGCCAGGCACCCAGTGCCAGCGATCCAGCAACAATGCAACAACGCAACAAGAAAGCCGCCCAGCATTGGCATTGGCACAATGGCAAATGAAGGAGCCGTCCACACAGTGGCAGCCAGCTACAGGGTTGACACTGACACTGACACCGACAGCGACACCGACTCTGCAGCAACTCTGCATTCCATGCACTTGTGGCACACATATTTTCACCCAGCAATTAAAGTGCTGGCATGATTGAAGGCGAGCCCCGCACCTCAAGCCCAAACTCCACGAACAGCAGGCGGCAACTAAAATATTGACAAAATGTTGCACTGCAGCACTTGACAACCACCATTTACTATATCTCTGAACAACAATTTGTCTTAACTCATTTTTACTGTTGTTAGCCTTTAGCCGGGGTTTGGGTCAATTTCACCCGAAAGCGTGGAAATGTCCCAGAGAGAGGCTGTATCCAACTTCTTTCTTGTCGATTATACGCTTGGCCTAAAACTTATTCTCAAATATCTTTGTTTATTCGAGAGGTTTCTCACACTTTTCGCGAAGTCCATCCCTCCGGTCGGATTTGAAACATAATATTGTTATCCTATATCATAAAGGTGCCAGCCTTTAGCTTGGATTTTGGATACTTCCACCCGAAAGCGTGGAAATGTTGCGGGAAAATGCATCCGCTATGCCTCAAACTTATTCTTACACATCTTTGTTACACTCCAACCTTTAAAAGTAAACCTGATGAATTCAGGTTTCAGCGATTTTCGAAATTCCACCAGCAACTGTGGAAAAGTTGCAAAAATCGGACTCAACAAATAGTTTGTTTACTTTCCGATTAGCCTTAAACTTGAAATCTTTTCTGAAAGTTCATTTGATTTCACGTGTTTCACACTTTTCGCCATTTTCACGGTCGGGAATTTGGCTGACTTGAACCGAGCGAAGCTGCAAAATGCCAGCCAGTGTAGACATTTATATTAGCCTGGGCTCATCAAAATTTCTAGAAATTGCAATCGAACAATGTCCATAAATCAGATAAATTACATTCAGATATATTTATTTAGTTTTTCATCATTTTAAATATTCATAATGAATTTTGCTTGACATAGTTTCTAAGTTAAGAGCCTCTAATGAGAATTTTCATGCAACTACATATTTGAGTATTTATAATTTCAATTTACGTTTAGTTAAATTCAAAATACGGATATGTATGCCCGATTCGTTTAAGTACGTGTTCACTGTATGCTAATACTGTATAATATTTAAATGTCTAGAAGACCAATTTGTATAAATAGACACCAATTAAAAGTGTTTGCGACGACCGTCCTTTTCTAAGCTGCATATGCGACTATCATTTTACAATTATGTCTTGCATAAATCGTTTTGATCTGATTATGTTAGGGAATGATAAACATCTGTTGTATATTCTAATAAAAGATGCCTCATAGTATACATATATGATTTATAAATTGTAATATATTAAAAATCGTACTCTTGAATTTGCTACGTTAAAGTTGGAATGCTGAGACGCGTCCTGCTTAGTTAAAGAATAAAAAATATAACAATTATCTGATATCATAATTGAAATTTTGTCTCTTAAGTCAACATACATTTATATATTTAATTTGCGAAAATCCATAGACAAATTGATTTTAGAACCATTTCAGGTATTAATCTCATAGATTCTGGGTCAATTGAAATATATGAGTATACAAATTAATTTTATAACCATTTCAGGTATTAATCTCATAGATTCATAGTCAAATAGAGACTCAGATCTTTAGATCTTTTAAAAACCATAGTTCGAGTTAGGGCTTTAGCACGTTCTTAGGTTTTAATTGTGTTTGCAATCTATTCGTATTGCATTATAATTTCACAGTATAATTTAAATTTGTACATTTAGTAATACATAGATCCACAAAGTCGATGCGAAAAAAAACCCCCTGTAAACTAGATATTCTTGTCTGTTCTATACTCAGATAGGTTAGCTATAAACCTATGCTCAGATAGAAAATAAATAAATAAAATGTTTAAATAAATATATGCAAGCTGGTCTAAGATCATGGCAAAGTTAGTACGATATCTAGAAAAATACAATATCTGTAGCCGATAGACCCGATTGGTCTGTATCGAGATCCAATAGTCTTTGGACATATTCAACGGATGGACAACGAGCTGATACCACAGTGCGATTGGCAACCATCTCGTTGAACTCTTTGGCAATATTGGAGCGCAGCCTGAGCAGTTTTTCGCCCAATTCTGTGGAGAGCCGAATGCGCAGCCAGGTGTCCAAGCGCAGAACAGAATAATCAACCGGATTGTATTCATCGACAGGATCGAGTATACCCGGTACGAATGGATCCAATTTGGCCACCTTGCCGCACTGGAGGGCCACCATCAAAGTGCTGACTAGCGTGGTATGCTCAATGTGCGAGACGAGGGCAGCTGTGCGGTTCTTGTCCACGTATAGAAGCCACTCGCTCAAGGTGCCTCTTATCCTTTTGGCGAAGCACAAGGGTAAACATGAGTTCCTCGAGAGTTGAACACGCGGATCGCCTTCGGCTATGAGGCGCGAATTCTTTGTACGATCGACGTAAACAATTCGTGGATAGAGCCCGGCAGTCAGGGCCAGACGTACCATATTCAAGTTGTGGTCATATTTGGTGGCCGACCTCATGTCCACAAATTTGATCATGCGCATCAGGGTGAGACGCAGCGTTTGCACCGCCGAAACGAACAGATCCATCGACTTGCGACACAAAAAGTGCTTCTCACAAAACTTGTCCATTTCACGGCTGCCCCTGTTGTCGGCGCACATGTACTCATGATACAGCTGGAGTATGCCAATCGAATCGCTGCACGCCTCGAGGCTAAAGAAATCACGGGACTTGCGCTGTTCACTGCGTGCATTACGATCGGTGGGCAGGACAAACGGATCGCGCACCGAGTAGTAGGCGGTAATGATGCTCATGCTGCCCACGCATTGGTAATAGATGCCGTAAACCAGACACTTGCCCAGCTGCACATCCAGCGGCAATTCGGCTATGATGTGACCCAGCGGTGTGACGCTCTCGTTCGCGTCATGGAGCACATCCAGCAGCTTTAGCTTGGCGCAAGCTTGGGCAATGGCAACAGGCTGCGGGCGGTCCAGGGCCTGCGACAAGAAATGTTCGATCGCCTTGTTTGGGGCGGCTATCTTGGCCAACAGGCAGACCTCATCGAGTGTATGGCGCAATATCTCCGGCACTGTAAAGCGATTGAAACGGTGATACTGATTGCTGCTATAGAGGCGATAGCATATGCCATCTTTGCGACGACCGGCGCGACCAGTGCGCTGCTGAGCATCCGCCTGGGATATCCAAGTGCAGGCCAGATGCGAGGCGCCGGTTGCCGGATCGTAGGTCTTCATTTTGACACGGCCCGTATCGATAACATAGAGCAAATCGGGAATGGTGATCGAAGTCTGGCCAATGTTTGTGCTCAGCACAATCTTGAGTTGCACATTTGAATATTCACGAAAGACATCCTTCTGCCTCTGGCTATCGACCTGGCTGTGCAGCAACATTATCTTGACCAAATCCATTGGCAGAGAGTCAACCAGCTGATCCATCAATTTTGTCATATCCTGATAGCCGGGCAGATAGACAATGACGGCGCCCTTCGTGCCCATCACCAGCAGCACCTGCAGCAGGGACACAATCAGCGAATTGTCTATTTCCTGGTCGTATATATTATGTGCAATCGAATAGGCCTCCACGAGCTCATCCGCTTCGGCGTCGGTCTTGTTGCCCAGCACACGTGCCATCTGAGGCGTCATATAGCCGGTCATGTGCAGTATGTTCTCCAGCGAATAGATGCGCACATTGAAGCTGCGTCCCTCCACATCCAGGACGGGAGCATTGCCAAAGTATTTGGACAGCGCCAATATATCCATTGTGGCCGACATTAATATCAACTTGAGCGACTTGTTGCGCTCCAGCTCTAGTTTAATGGCCAGCAAAAGAAAGTCTGTGTCCAGATCGCGATCGTGTACCTCATCAATGACTAGATGTGTGGTGTTATTAAAGAACTCGCCGCTTTTCATGGCCAGCGTGCGCAACAGGCAGCCACTTGTGGTCAATGCCAGAACCGTGTTGCTGCTGCACTTGCCTGCATTCAAGTATAAATATTGGGATTAGGAATATTGGGAAGCATTGTGGATTAGAATACTTACTCTCCATACGTATAATATAGCCCACGGTGTCGCCTAGCACCTCGCCGCGCTCCTCGGCAATGCGCCCGGACACGTTAATGGCGGCAATGCGCCGCGGTTGGCTAACCACAATGCGTACAGACTGATTCGATGCGGCTGCCTCCTCCAGCAAATACTGCGGCAATTGGGTGGACTTGCCCGAGCCCGTGGCACCGTTCACAATCAGTACCTTCAGAAGAGAAGCCAATTGAGCCAATGCATTGCTGGGTACGATGGGAAATGCGACTTACCTGCGACATTTCGAGCAGCTCGAATATTCTTTCGCGCTTCGTAAATATGGGAAGATTACGGCGCTCGTCGTCCAGATCGCCGCAGATACTGCGAGGGATCGGGGGCACACGTGGAATGCCCACTAGGCCGCCGTTTTGGATAGTTTGCTCGCGACGCTGCGGTTGAATGGGCTGTGACCGTCTGCGGCTCAAGTCCTTGAGGGCCATATCCAAGACAGTGCCAAATTGCAGTGACACGGCCAGCTTGACATCTTCGAGACGCATATTCAGCTTCGTGGTAGCACCGCGACTCAGGGTCAGCACCCGTTCGCCGTTGTTGCTGCGACTGCGCGTTTTTAGACCGTTCTGTCGGGCGAACTGGTGAATTTCTTTGCGCTCCTGATTGCTCAAGCCAACTATCTCCTGCGACACGTCGTCGCTTCTTAAAAAATTGAGCACAGTTTGCTGCAGCATTTGTAGCTCCCCGAATGTCAGTTTTTTCTGCTCGGCCTTGTCCGATTTGTCACTCGATTTTGACTTTTGCTTGGATTTCGATTTCGGTGCTTGTGTGGGTTGCACGGCGCCCGCCTCCTCACCTGCATTATTCTTGTTCTTGTTCTTGCGACGGCTTCTGCCGCTCTTTGACTTTCGGTTAGTCATCCTGCCACAATTTCAATACCTTTCCAACTAACTGACTGTCGCTTTGTGAAAAGCAAGAAAAAACGAACGAAGCAAATCGCTTCGACTGGCGACTAAAATATAGTATTTACTGCCGGCTGTCTGGCAACCGAAATGTCATAGCAGCTAGCCTTTAAGCGGATGCAAGCGATTAGATTCAATCGATTGTTGCTTCGCAGCGTGCTTGCATTGGATTTCGCAAAAAGTTAAAATGCAGAGCTACAAAGCTTTTTCAAAGCTTTTATTTTGGCCGACAACAAAAGCTTAACTGTTAACAATTCAATATGCAATTTCTTCATGAAATATAATTTCTGCGATAAATTAAGATATAAGCAGCCAGACAGCTGACAAAAATATCAATTATGATAGGTAATTACCTAATTAAAACGCCGTTATTAATTTCATGATAATAATTAATTTATACAAAAAAAAAATTGTGCTTTCATAACCTAATTTTCACACTATTTCGGCATTTGAATGCTATTTGTTTACTAGTTTATCGCTTATATTAGGTTTTTGTTGCTCCTCATCGCTGCTTTCCTCACTGTCGCATTCATCCGAGTCGAGATCCGAATCACCCTCCCCGTCACCGTCCCCATCCTCATCTTCGTCTTCGTCCTCATCGTCGTTGTAATCATCGTCCTCTTCGGCGAGATTCAGCTGCTTGATCTTCTCCAGCAGCTCCTCGCGCGTATGCCTGACGCGCGTCGCCTTCTCTTGCGCCTCCCGCTCCTCGTCATCAACCGGCTCCTCGGTCTCGGTCTCCTGCTTACGTCCCTTGGCCATGAAGCGGAGAAATGCACGTCGCTTGCGCTCTGGAAAAGATTTTATCAGCCGGTCCATTTCGACCTGCAGCTGTTGTTCCTCCTGAGGCGTTGGCTCTGGCGCTTCGATTGCCACCTCGTCGGCGCTCTTCAGGCACTTCGCGCACACATGGTCCTTCACAGCACAGTCCCGACAGATGACATGGTAGGCCTTGCGCACAGTGCGCTGTTGGCAGCGGGCACAGGTCTTTGCCTGGGTCAGGGGCTTGTACTTTTTGTATTTGATCTTCCACTCGATGACCTCCTTGCAGCGTTGGCAGACCGTCGATACGTGCATCTTATTCAGTCGTATCTGCTGTGGCGTCTTGTCATGCAAGTCGTTTTTGAATACATGACGATTTTTGTGTTTTTGGGCACGTGTGCGACTTGCGTTCCCGCGTTGTGTACTCATGCTCTGTGGCGGGATAGTAAGAATCAAATGTAATTGATAAAATGTATAGTTTGTTTGCCCAGCAATAAAGTTCTGCTGCTGAACTTACAATTAATGGCCCCTAGGTATATTTCGTTTATTAATTTTACAAAATGTTTTGGTACTGGACTGGTGCAGACAGAAAGTTATCGATAACACTAAGTGCTTACTCAATTTGGTCAAATCAGCTAGATGGCAAACATGTGCGTGGCTGCGATAAGAAGCTGACTGCTATATATGTAAGCGTTCAAGACAATGTTGCTGTCGAAAAATGTTACTACCCAAAATTTATTCAGTATGTAAAATATGCCTATATATTTTGTCGTTCATTTCGGTGTTCTTTAATATATGTTGACAAAAAAAAAACATATTTTTGGTATATTTACGTTGTTTAAACAACCTGGTCACACCTGTTTGCATTTAGGGTTTGACATGCGCGCAAGCTGCTTGCTATGAGTGCGACACAAAAAGCTGTCGATTTGTTAAAAGTTAGGCGCTAAAAGTGTGTGAGGGTGCAAATTAAATAGATTAATTTATTTAGTAATATATTATATCTTTATTATTTCAGACGCTCAACAAGTTGGCAACGCTCTCATGCAGACGCAATGCGCGATCTCAAGCAGCGCTTGTTCGATCTATTGCGGTCTGGCGGAATATCCGTCGGAGACAACAACAACAACAACAACAGTAATGCCAGCGGTAACAACAACAATGGCGTACCAAACATGCAGATCCTACCGCATCATCAACTGCAGCAGCAACATTCTCCTCTCCACCCAATGCCAAAGCCGAAAAAATTGCATGAATATACTGCGGCCGATTGTAATGCGGCCTTTTTGCGTAAATATCATGAACTGAGCATTAGCAGGGCGAAGGAGAGGGACAGGGAGCGGGAGCTGGAGCTGGATATGGAACAGAATGGGGCCTCAAATGTGATATATTTCAACGAGAACCTATCGATGACCAGCAAATACAATGTACGCCAGTTTCCGCTAACGCGCTACCCCTCCTGCCCGCTGAGCGGATTCGGCATGTCGCCGCCTCGCGCGGATGGCAGCGCGGGCAGCAGCCTGGCCGAGGATACGGAGAGCGATAGATACAATTTCTGCTCGGATGAGGATCAGAGCAGTAACGCACACACGCTCAAGCTGCGCTGCCACAAGCTGCACATGGATACAGATGCGGAGGCAGGGGCGGACGGCGACCTCGATGACGAGGATCACGCTGAATCGCAACTGGACTCATTCTGCACGCTCTGCACCTCCACGTTCAGCTATAACAAATGCTGCCGCTACTGCGACAACTCACTCTGCGGCTCCAAATGCAATTCGGAGCGCGGCTCCCATGCGAGCCGCCTCAGCTGCAATCGCGCCAACTACGGCCCCATCGATGCTGAGCTCGACTTCAATGGCCAGCTCCTGCATCAGCATCCGCACCATCATCAGCAACGCTTTGGCGGCAGCTCCAAATTGTTCACGGCCCAACAGCAGCCAGTTGCCGCAGCAGCGGCTGCCATCAGGTACTGTCCATACTACTATATATACATAGCATAACTAGGATCAGCTTCTATATAACCTCGAAATTCGTACACACATATAACTGAAGCATACTTTATATCTTATTGCTCTAAAAACTATGATATTGTCAATCGATTCGTCCGACTTCGTAGCCATCGCCCACTTTGTAGAAATATGATTTATACATTTGCTTCATTTCCGATCCATACTAAGGGTATATTAGTCCGATTTGATACGATCAGTTAGATATATGTTAGGACTGCAAAGCCAAGACCTGCAACCCAATTCACTCGCTTAGGTTTGCTGCCTGCAGCTGATTTCCCTCAATGTTGAGCCAATGTCTTGGTTCAAATCATGATTTGTCATATTTTGCAATATGTTAATTGCACGTTCTACTGAATATATTGTCTATCGTAAATATATTCACATGGAAGTTGCGTGCTAAAGTCGACCTCTGCCCAAAGTTGACATCATCCAAACATGGTTAGATAAGTGCCATGGTTTGGGCCCAAAGGCTTTTGAGGCTGAGGTCTTCATCGAGATTTTGTAAGCCAATGTTTAAAAACTCAGTTTGGTTCGGTTTTATGAAAACCAATTTGTTTTATAGTAAAGTCAATTTAAATCAATTAAAACATAAATAACTATCGGATTCTTGATAAACATAGGAAATACCCAACCATTCACCATTTTGCCGCTGCACGCTTTCAATGAACTTGCCGCAAAGTTGGCGATATCGAACACCTTTGCAAAGCGCTCAATTATGAGTTTCAACATAATTATCATCATCATCATCATCATCATCATCATCATCATCATAATCATTAATAATATTGTTGCTAATGAAGTGTTTTGAAAACACTTTTCAATTGCATCGCCAATTAGTTGAGAAATTAGATGCGATTTTGACTGATTGCATTTGAATGAGTCTCGAATCAAAAGAGCAACAAACTAAGCTTGAACCGAACCGAACCGAACCGAACTAAACCGAACCAAATTCAGGCTAAAAAATAATACATAATTAGCTTAAGCCAGGCGAAGAGCGGGCAGCTGAGGAGCAGCTAACTATATGCAAAATATACACACATATATGCACATGGCATATATGTGTGTGTGTATCTTTATTTATTACTATATAAACGGTATGTATCTTACACCTGAGCGGCAGAAGCAACGTTATTTCCGTTAGACAGCGAGTCGAACAAAGGCAGCTGCCCATCTGCCCAGGTGCCTAGAAGCGCATGACGCGGGCTGCGGCCATAAAAAGCATTCAAAAACATAAACTCGATTGAATAAAGTTAACTTAACAAGTAAGAGTGTTCCACTCGAAAGTGCTCGACTAGCTGATATCCTGTAGTTTGTCTTGGAAATGCTCTTAAGCATAGTTTCAAACACCAGCCTCTTACATTCAGAGAGAAAATAGGCCCAACTCCAAAATAATAGACCCAAAAACAAAGTAGAATGTTTCACGTAGACCTCTTCCACCTATTTTCCACACTTGCGGGCAAAATTGAACTCCGAATACAGTTTTACGAAAATATGTATGAAACATTTAATTATCTTACAGTAAGGCTTTTCTACCTAATCCAAGCATTTACCTTTATTTGGTATGTTTGTCCTAATATTAATCATATATTTGAATATATCTTTAAGAGCAAACACTGAAATTTGTCAAAGAAAGCGATAATGAAATTCCATTTTTATCATTCTGAAATTTAGAATATCGCCTCTCTCTGAACGAACCTTCAATTTGCATATCTGGTGTATACCCCTTTACCCAATTTAATGTGTACAGGGTAGACAACTTTAAGATAAGATGAACAAAAATTCAAAAAACGTAAAAAAAGAGAGCGAGCAGCAGCAAGAAAAAGCCCGACAATGTGCAAAAAGCGCATCGACGCCTCACACACACACACACACACACACACACACGCACACACAGACAGAAAGTAGCCAACAACAACAATAATCATAACTGAACGTAAACAAACAAGCAAAAGCTTTTGAAGCTTTCACGCCTGCCGCTTCTGCGCTTGCGCTTGCGCTTTTGAGCAGAGGCACTGCGCAGCGGCGACTGCGGCTTTTACATTTCTTTGGCGACCGGTGGCCAAAGTCGGAGTCGGTGTCGGAATCGAAGTCACAGTCGAAGTCGAAATCGGAGACTGGCAGACCGCAGACTGAAAGACGCGAGAGTTAAACAAGCGTCGACCATTGTTCGCATAGCACGTGCCGCGCGCGCCACACTCGATCTGCGATTCTCGCTGACAGCTGGCAGCAGGCAGCAACAAACAGTTAACACAAATTAACCGTTGCTTCAAAATGTTGCATCAATTGTGTTAGTTAGGCGTGCATTTCTGTTACTACATATTATTGTTATAATTTTTTTATACAATTTTTTTTCTTCGAGCGTTTTCGATATCGTCAAAGATAGTGCAGACAGTGTGCGTGTATAGCCTACATATGTATATATATGTGTGTGTGTATGTGCGTATCTGTGTGTTGTGTTATGTTTTTGCGCTGCATCGCATTGTTTATGCCCAACTACATGGATAAAGCAAATATCTTGAGTAAGTTAATTTAAATTTAGAATCAAAATGAAATACCTAATAGCACAAGGAACTGTATTGTATTTGTAAATAAGCTCTTTATGCTACAGACACGAATCTCTCTAAGTTTTTGAATCGGATAAGCCGGATAATATCTAAAAATTCATAATTCTCTTGATCTGTCTGTGCGGCAAACCACAGCGCACAACTTTGTAACTCTAGTCCTTTAAGTTTTCCAAATATGCGATAAAATGGGGGGGCTGGCTAGATTGATCATATATAAACTTTCTTGAAGTGCTGACCAATTTGATATTCATTTTTTTTTTAAATCTGTTTTCATAGAATAATTCCTTAGTTCAACGAAAATAATCTATTATGCAATTTAGAAAGAAATTTTAACTCACTTCTTGATTTTCTTTTGGTATTGAAATATGAAAGTTTTTCAGATTTAATTCAATTAAAATGATCCAAATTGTTTTTACATTTAATCAAATGTGTGGCAGGGAGAGTTTTGAACAACCAATTAGCCCATGTGCAAACCATTAAGTTATACAACTCCCAACAGTGGCTGATTAGGCCACTGACTGCGATAATTACACTGTGCAGTGAGAGAGAGAAACAGATTTCATTTGTAATTCGTAATTTGTAATTCATAATTAAGGACTGAACAAAAATCGAAAACTTCAATCAGTCGCACCTCAAATGTGTTGTAAACAGAGGCCTTCAAAATGCATATACACCATATTATACCATTCAGAGCAATATATGTATGAGTATTATCTATCTTATATTATCAAAATTCAATTTCTGTATACTGTACACTACACTACTGTAATCATATATTATATTTATGACAAACCATATAAACCATCTCATACTATCATATCAAAGACCCTGGCATACACTCTACCCTGTAGGCGAGCATGTGCTATATACCCTGTGTAACTTTTATATTTACTACCAAAACCATATCATACCTTGCCTCATGCTCTTATTATACGACTGTTGTATGCCCCGGGGCTTGATAAATGAACGGGCAGCTATCCATATCCATGTTTACTGATGTGATCAGAGCGCGGCGTTGTAGAATTCGAAAAGCGCATTAAATCGTATTTTGTTTCGGTGTTGCACACGCCTTTTGCCTTCTCCTAACCCTCCCCAAACCCACCGCCCACCGTAGCCAACCACCCGCCATTGCTGCCACAAGCCACTTGCCACTTGCCACAAGCCACTCTACTTGGTCTAAGCTTGAGTTGGCGATTATTTCTTTAGACATAGACGTGAAATACTTTAATTATTTTTCCTTTGCATTTCTGTTTCGTTATTATTTTTTATTATTATTGTTGTTGTTGTTGATGTTGTTGTTGCAGCTATTTATTGCCACATTTGAACTGGCAACAATGTTGCGGAAATGGCCTAGAAGAAACATCATGCTTATAGAATTATATTTTTGGCAATTATCAAATAGTTATAAAAATAATAATTATAACGGTCTTGAGGAGGGTTTCTCTTACAAACTTTCAAATACAATTCAAAGATAAAAGATTAGCATAAAACAAAGCTGGGAGGGAAAAGTTAATAAAAACTATTTTAATTAAGATACTTTGAAGCGGAGCTGAAAAATGTGTTCATGGATTATTATTTAATTATGTCCAAATACTTGGAAATAACGGAACTGATAGCCAGACGAGTCGAGTTTGTTTTAAAATGAAAGCTAATATCAAGTCCCCCACCTTTATTTTGGCTAAAACTTGAAACCTGAAAGTCCATACCGAAGGGAATTCGATAACATATAAAAGTCTTTTTAAAAAATACGTAAAAAATTAATTTAACTTTCGTATTATAATCAATAGAGTTATCAATTTTGAATTCTGCAAGAGAATAGCTTAATAATGCACTTGTTGCCTCCGGCTAAATCACGTAGAATACAAATTCTCAGCTTTGCTGCCTGGCGCTTACAATTCTCAACAAGTTCAAGCTTCCAAATAGGGGAAACGTTTGCATTTGCAATACTGGCATCGCTGACAAATTCTGATGATGAGAGAGTCGGTATCTTCTTTATGTAAATTTAAGGAAAAGGGCTTGTCTTAACAAAATATAAATAGTGTTACGTTCTTCGAAGATGAGCCTTAGTATTTTAAATGCCGAAAAAAAGACGACGGGTTGTCCGAAGTTGTCACGCATCGAAAGAGCCACGTTGCACTGGAGTCCATTCAACTCGCGTGTTTGAAAATTGAAATGAAAATCGAAAGAAAAACCAAAAAATAAATCGGGGATTAGGCAAACGCAATAAGACAAGGCAAATGGCCAAAAGCTGCCAATTGGCCAACTGGCCAAATGGGTTTGACGTCTTTACACATATTTAGTTATTATTTTTCGCATTGCTCGGCGTTAATTAGCGACGCTTTCTGGTCGAAATCTTTGGACGAATCTTAAATGATATATTTATATAAATAAATATAATGAAAAAGAAAAAGAGACCTGCGTTTGCGACGTCAAAAGAAAAAGTGAAATTTCTGGCCGGCTTTTGCCTTGCAGCTGCAACTTGTTTTCGACCGCACCGAATTCGCCTTGCAACGCAGGCAAACCGAACCGTATCCTCCCCGTGTCCCGCTGGGCCCAGCCCATCCTTTTGCTTTCGTTTGCACCGATCAAGACGCCGTGGCGCGGGCGATAGCTATTAGCTTTAACCGCCGTGGTTAGCAAATCTCTCGGTCAACAACCGGCCCAGGTCTGTGTCTGTGTCTGTTATTGCTGCTGTTGCAGTTGCAGTTGCCGCTGTTGCATTTGTTGCCGCTGCAACTTTCCACCAATGTCAATTAAGTATTAAGGCAAAGCGTTTACATACGACATTTTTAACTCGCCACTTGACTAGAAATCGCCGCCGATGTTGAGACGTCGATGGCAACGTCTTTGGATTTTCATTTTCCATATTAAAACGCAACTATCAACCAGTTTGCTCATGTTGTTCATGTTGTTGTTGTCGCCGCTGTCATAATTGACCATTTGTTCACTTGGTCTTGCTAATCCAAAGCCAAGCTACACAAATTTGGCCAACTCTATGTTGTTCAGCAACTATTGTGAATCTACCTTTCCCAGCATATGGTTACAGTTCTTAAGCTATAAAGTATGATTTGCACAACGACCTTTACGATCTTGGACAAAAAGTATATCTTATGCATTAGTTGGTTATCCAAAGTGAGCAAAATCTTTTTCACAATATTATCCCCAGGAGAATGCAAATTAACCCAAAAAGTGTGTTAGGTAGAGCCCGTTAATAAGCCCAGGTTTTGTTTCATTTGAATTTCATATATACTTTCAAAATTTTAATGGAACATTTCAATTTCAATTTGTTGCACCAAAAATATTGATCACAAACAACAAATTTATTAGATGAATTAAAAGGAGAAAAATATCTGCAAATGCTGAAGGTTTATTCTACTTCCTTTTCTATGCATGTGTATTAGATTTTTCCGCGTAGGCAATTTTAACGAGTCAGAAATTACAAAAAAAAAAAAAAAAACAGGTGCCAAATGTATTTGTTGTCGAAGAAATTTATTTTCTTTATATACATTAAATATTAAATTAGCCTTAATTGTGTTTTTAAAAATGCAATAATGGCGACGGTATCCAGAATTTGTACGTGCATATAATAAAAGGTAGAATAAATGATCAAATACTTATAAACGTGTTAAAATAAAAAACTTAAATTGATTAAAATGGGATTGGAAGAGGCGAAATCCTTGTAGGAGGAATAGATCTATATAGCTAAAAAGGAGAGCCCCGTTCTATCTTTCTGCAAAAACAGTTTACAAATTGACACCATTTACGGGATTAAAGAGTAACCAGAGATTTGGGATATTGGCAAAATTGCAAACTATTTACTTGCGAGAATTTAAATAAAGAATAAATTGATAAATTATTAAGAAAAAGTAGTCCATTCTCCAAGCAAAAGCTGGATAGAAATGATGTCATTTGAGGGTAAAAATGCCAAACCAGAATTTGTTAAAATACATCTTGTGCTGAAATATTGGCAAAATTGCAAGCGACTGTACATCAATAAGAAAATAAAATATATATATATCTAAAAAGCAAGAACTGAACCATTCACCAAGCAAATGCTGGATAGAAATGATACCATCTTTCAGCTCTATGTCCAGATACGAATAGACAACAATTACGATAAAAAATGAAGTCAGATCTTGTTAAGATCTATTACGGGCATTGGGATATTGGCGAAATTGCAAGCGATATCCTTGTAAGCGTACAAAAATATATATATTTATAAATAAAAAAGAAAAGACAGCCCCATCCATTTACTAGCATAGGCTGATTATGAACGACACCATTTACGCGGTAAATAAAAAACAATATTTTTTTAGGTGTACTACTTTTATAAGGATAATCGAAAATATAAGCAATGTTCTTATTGGCGTTAAAAATAAACTAAAAAGGCTTTGGTCCATCTTCCAGCAGAGGCTGGATGCAAATCAAAACCATTTATAAACGGGTTAAGAAATAAGAAACCAGGATTTATTAAAACATACTAAGTGTAATGGGATATGGGCAAGCGATATCCTTGCTGGAATCCGAATAATATTTAAAAAAAAAAGGAATCAAAAAAGGCAAAAACGAAAAAGGAGAAAAATAAAAAGTATTTGATTCGTCTTTCAGCAGATGCCGGAGACGAATGAGCTAAACGCTTGCAGTCAGAGCTATTTATAGTCGCTCGAAAACACGTTATCGATTAGTTTTACGAGCAATCGAAGTATCGATTGCAAAACGCAAAGCAACTCTACAAATCTACGTCAACCCATGTTTCTGTTAAATAAAATTGCAAGGGCAAACTGACTTGTGTGGGAAATTGAAACAACATTCGCTTAGATTTGTATGAAAGCGAATGTGGCAGGGTATATTATCTGACTGAGAAACAATTTCCACTTCAATAAACATCGATAGCTTAGTGGGACTTCATCTGAAATATATTATGCTGTTTCAGACAGGCGCCTACTATTGCGCCTGTGGTTGGGATCTAAAGGGCGACAGTTGCCCATCCAGCAGAAGCGAGCAGCTCCAAGTGAGCTGTTGGATTGGTATGCCCAGGGGGCCATGCCTCCAAAACAGGATGAATTTTGCAGCACACGAGCTTCGTGCTCGTGTTTGTGTTTCTCTGGCCAATGATTGATTCACTTGGATCCACGCGGATCCGCTCTGATCAGATCAGAGCTTGCGCTTGTTGCAAGCAGCTCTTGCAACTTGCACGGGATGTGGCACCCGTCACATGCAACAAGTACTCGCATTGTTGTTGGTGTTGTGTGTGCGGCAACTCCAGTACGTTTATCTGTGCGGCTTGTGAATTGTGCGCTTCTGCATGACTCGAACGGTGGCAACTGCCTCGTGTGGCGGCTGTTTGTCTTGTTGTCAGTTTGTTTTGCTTTTTTGTTTGTCTTCTTCTAGTTGTTGTTACTATTGTTGTTGTTGTCGCTGAAGTTGTTAAGAAATTGTTTTGTTTGGCTTGGACTTTCACGGCAGTCACCCGAGGTCTGCGCTGATGAACTGATTGAATAAATAAATGAATGCCCGATGCATGTGCATATGAATGATGAATGCTCGGCCATGTGAGTGGCTTATTTGCAAAGCGATTGTGTCTGACTGGGCAAAGCATTTGCAAAGCTTTATCGGGCTTGCTTATTATGATTATTTTTTTAAATTCGATGTATCTGGAATTTACTTGCGAAAGATGAAGATTTTTTTTGTTATTAAATGTTTTCGGCGGAAGCTTCTTGATCGTTGAACTTCCGCTCAGTGGGTCTCTCAGCCAGTACTAGGCCGGTAGATCGAGAGTTAAAGGTTTAGACAGTTTCTTTCACTTTTGCTTTCTTTTCCATTCGTGTGCGGAAAGTGAAAATCTATCAGCCCAAAAAACAAAGCGCTGATCGATTCTTAAAGCCCATTTAAATGTGAATGGCCACCTGACGACCATTAATGCGAAGACCTCGAACCAGCAACAGATCTTAACTATAGCTGCCAGCACCGTTAGACAGCGCTTAGTGTTAGCGGTGTTCTGCTTTTGATAACAAAGCCAACAAGTAAAAGTGTCGTGACCCCCCAAACGAGATGCCAAACTCTTGGCTAGACGCTCCAAGATGTCGCAAGACGGAGAAAACTACTATGAATCTTGTTCGTAATACATAAATATAATTTTCTATATATATAAAATAGCTTGTTTTGACTGACTGAGTGATTGAGTGCTTGATTGACTGGGCGATTAACTGATTGACTGGGCGATTAACTGACTGACTGATTGAGTGACTTACTAGCTTGCTGAGTGATTGATTTACTGATTGAGTGACTGAGTGGGTGATAAACTGATTGATTGATTGATTGACCGACTGACTTTTCAACTGTCTGATCAACCAACTGGCTAACTATCTCAATGATTGAGTCAGTGAATGAGTGATTGACTGAGTGACTAGCTGATTAACTGACTGACTGATTAAGTAATTTAGTAACTGGCTGACTGATTCACTAATTGACTGCTTGAGAGGCTTACTGAATTACTGATAAGCTGATAGACTGACTGATTGACCGAGTGAATAATGAACTGCTTGTTCCAGTAACTGATTGACTTACTGACTGGCGCACTGATTTATTACCGATTGACTGATTGAGTGACTTTCTAGATGGCTTTTGGTCGTAGCTATTTTTATATATTTACAAACAAAAACTCTCCAATGATGGAGAATATAGCTGAAACTTAGGTGAAAAAGTGATGTATTAAATGAAAAGGCAAAAACATCGCCCGGGCAAAGCCGGAAAACACCTGCTCATACATAAATACCCCTGTATAGAAGTATAATTTGTACACATATTTATGTATATTTTGTGAGCAGTAATCAACAAGCGGCAAAACTTGTAGAACTTTTGCATGCTGCTCAACTCAGGCGTGACTTTGATTCCTCAACAGACTTTGCCCAGAAGCAGACCCTCAGTTAGCTAGTCAGTCAGTTAGTTTGTTAGTCAATTCAATGAGCAGTCAGTGCTCAAGTGGGCAGTTGGTGCGTTCCCATTGACTGAGCTGGCGCGGAGTTAGGAGTAGCTATCGCTTGGTCTTGGGCCGATTTCGCGCCTTGCTCATTAACAGGCCTCCCCCCCAAATGAAATACTGTTTCCTCTGGCCCCATTCATGCTGGGGCGTGAGTCATGCTCAAGCAGCGTAAAGAGTTTTCGTGATTTCTGGTTCAATGGCTCCCAACTCTTCCATAGGCTTATAGCTCCAGCTTATAGCTTCGGTGAATGTCACCGCCCGTATTTTGGAACCTGACGAAACCTTCGCATTGTATCTGTACCATCATCATCCTCTATTTTTTGTATATAACTTTTATTTTTGGCGGTCCTCGACCTTCGCCGAGTGTCGCATGTGCTTTGAATAGCTTTAATTACATAATCGTTCGCTCATCTTTTGGTTTGTAATAAAGTCAGAGCTCAAATTGAAATGGAAATGAAAATGAAAATGTCAAAGATGACGTCCATTAGTTGGCCTGACTTTAGGCCAATCCGTTGACACTTGGGGCCTGCAATTAAGGTCTCGCCATCTGGGTGCCAAACAAGTTTCAGAGTTGGAGTTGGCCCATAAGCATGTGGCTTAGAAAGGCGGCCAGGCCATAAACATTTGCCGAATGCGCTTATAATGCAAATATCTATAACAAAGTCTATTGTAAGATATCTGTTTTGACTGCGACTGCTCTACCGCATTTCACGCATCTCTATTATCTATATTCAAATTGACTTCAATCGAAGGTTGTCGCAGAAATCGACCAAAACAATCACAGACATGCTTGTGACATACATTATATATACGTACATATATGTATAGATGTATGCAGAGGAACATATATATATATATATATGTCGTATGTTTTCCTAGAGAAAAAACAAACCATGCATAGTTTTTGACAAGGAAGTCTATTTCAAAATATTATATATAATATTTTAATCATTATTTTTCATTATATGCAATATAATACATATGTACGATTTAACCTATAGAACATGCAACTATGGTGTTTTCATTATAATACATTATTGGATGGCGATCGTTTCAATGAGCAGCCGCTGTCAATTAGCTGAGAATAGAACTGTGAACTCGCAGTTTTGAATGAGGCATGCAACATAGACAACAACAGCAACAACTATTTTAATCGGCCCCGGCGGCGTCGGCGGCGGCGGCCCCCAAAGCTGAGCTGCTGCTGTTGTTTTTGTTATTGTTGTTATTATTGTTGACGCGTGCGCAGCCAAGTGAAACATTTGAAATGAGCGCCGCGAGGGCTGCGCAGTCAGTTGGCAGTCGGCAATCGGCAGCGCAGTCGCTGCGACCTGGTGACATGGCAGCAAGCGTGAAAAATAAATAAATAACAATAAAAGCGCACAAAATGCGATAGATGTCAAGGGGTGCGGGGCCTTTGTGTATGTGTCTACCAATGTTGAGCAAACACCAAAAACAACAACAACAAAAAATAAACAACAGCAGCAGCAACAAAATGTTGCGCTTACATACACTTAATCATCGCAACAGCGTCGACAGCGACGTCGACGTCGACATCACGGCTTTGCATAGGGCGCACGCTCAACCCTCTGCCTGGCGTCGCGCACTCGCTGCCTGGGCTTTGGGAATCGGAGTTGCCGTCGGCGTCGCCGTTGCCGTCGCTGTCGGAGTTAGTTTTGGGTTTTTGACCAGCAGCATTTGCGGCGACGGCGTCACGGCGCGCAGACGTCGGACGGCAAAAACGGAAACCGGAAAGCGGCGACGACGGCGAATATTAAAAAGCAATCAGCAAATTGCGCCAACAAACAGAACCCAGCGAATGTGAACCCGTTCCCCGCGCCCCGACCCCCAAAAGCGGGTGAAAATATTAACAAGAACGCCAAGCAAAACGAGAACGCGAATGCGAACTCGAACGCGAACGGAAAGTGAACTTCGAGTCCAACTCCAGCTCCAGTTGCAACTCGAACAGCAAGTACGAGCTCGAGCGCGAGCGCGAACATGCCCAGCCGCGGGGCACTGTCTACGGGTCTGTCGGCGCGACCGGTCATCGTTTGGAACGGCGCTCAGTATACGGCGAGCAGCAGGGAATTGGAGCTGGAGCTGCTGCGACGCGACTACGGCTTGGATGAGCGCATGCTGGAGGCGACGCTGGTGCCGCGCTATAAACGCCACAAGCCTCAAGCCAGCGCCAAGAACGCGCACGTGCGACACACAAGCTCCGCCGGTATCTCGACGACCAACAACAACTCCAGCAGCAGCCCTGCCTCAGACTGGATATTGCGGCAGGGCAACAGCAGCGTTGCCCAAATCAATTTTCATCCCTGGACCGAGCTGGGCGAACGCAAATTCTCGCATTTCGATCTGGTGCCCTGGCGGCGCACGCGCAGCGCCTTGGACTTAAGCTCTGCCGCGGATTACAGCGGACACAGCAACGACATCGCTGAGAAGTCGCTGCGCGGCCTCGAGAAGCTCGAGCTGCGCCACAATCGGCGGCGCCTGCAGCGCGCGAGGTCCACGCAACAGGGGCTGCGGCGCCAGGTGCGCGTCCGCCTCATATTCTCCATTGAGCTGCGGCACAAGCGCATGGAGCTGCTGCGCCAGAGCGCGCTGCCAATGCGCGTCTTCGAGCAGCGCTTCGCGCTCAGCGAAAATGAGAGCGCCGCCTACGAGCGCATCCTGCTTGATGCCAATGCTGGCGTCGAGCAGCATGTCGGCTACTTCAGCAGGCGCCATGCTTGCCAGACAGATGCGGCGCCAGACGACGAGCAGCTGGTGGTGGACTTCGCCAGCGAAACTGACGCCGAGGAGCTGGAGGCCGAGGCTCAATACGCTACCATAACGAATGCCCCAGAACGTGATAAGAAAAGCGAAACGTCCGAAACGTCAGTTGCAACAGCCACAGATCAACTCAGCAAAGGATCCCCGGGAGCAGCCAATGCAGCGCCAGTCGCTGAAGTGCCATGCGTCAAGTGTCGCGATGTTGCCATCAAATTGAGGTAAAAGTCAAACATATCCTGTATTGCCTATACGCGAGGTCAACCGAGTATCCATCTGCAATTATGAGACAGCAAAACTGCGTGCTTTAAGCATATCCTGCAAAAGTGATAAGTGTGTGTGACAGACAATACTAATTGACCTTATCGATTTTCTTAATATTTGCAATGCAGAAAATTTATTGTATTTTTGCGCGATTTGAACCGCTGATTGTGGTTCAACGTTCAGGTACATAGGCTAGCCAGGCATCGGATATAGCTATGGCTAAGCACACGAATATTTTCATGCCTGTGTTCTAGTTAAATAGTTTTGGAGAATATGCTTATACGATTTTTCGAAATCTCATTACAGGGTATTCGGCTAGGCTTGAGTTACTGTAAGCCCAGCTAGAGGGTAACCTGATAGGATTAAGTTACTCGAAACTAACTTACAGTGTATCCTAAAAGGTTTAATTTAAGGGAAATCCATTTACAGGGTATCCTTCATGGCTTTAGTTACTTCACAGCTATTTACAGGGTATCCTACTACATTTAACTTGCTCGAACCCTGGCGATTGAGTTTATTTAAATCTAAGCATGGGTATTATACTAGTCTACAGACCTAATTACAGGGTATCCTGTTCGTTGTATATTTTTGAGTGCAGCATTCGTGACTTTTAAAAATGATTTAGGTTTTTGTAATTTTGTTGCTTTGTTTTCTAACACATTTTCGTACATTTGGCTGACCAAGTGGCCCGGTTCTGTGTGGCCAAATTGCGTTCTTAACTGTGCACCTGTGCCCGCCCTCTTGTGGCACCTGCTACAAGCGTCTCGTTTCGACAAACTAATTCAAAAGTGTTGACGCAATAAAGTGAAAGAAAGTGGCTGTGGCAGTAACATTAGTTTAGTTTCTTTTTTCGTTTAGCTGAGACACAGAAACAACAACAACAACAGCAACAGCAACACATTCGGTTTCGTTTTTCGGCTCGTCTTTTGTCTCTGGGCCAGCACTCAGTTAATTTGTTGCCTTCTGCTGTTTACTATGTGAAGAGTCAAGTTTATGACCCCTGCTCGAATTTTCCTGCCCTCGGTGGCGGAAGTGGCGCCCAATTCCGCTTGGGCTTGCCCAGGGGCAAGTGCTGTTGCAATGACTCAGCGCGCTCGCCCATTGCCCAGAGTCGACTCCGTTAGCCCTCGTTTGTCCGCAAAGGCGGTCAAATTTACTAAGCTAAAATTCAATGTTTTCGACAACTTTCGGCTGTATTTTCATCATGGCTCGCCTTGGGAATCGTATGGAAAAAAATAGACTCTTGAATATGTTGCGTGCTTATTGGCATTAAGTTTGTGTCTTAAGTCTTTCGTTTGCCGCTGCAAAGGCTGCTACAAAATTTACTTGTATGCTGTTAATGCGCTTTTCAAAAGTATGCAATGAATGATAACGAGTATTTTTGCAGCCTATTATCGACTTTACCTGAAGTGGTAAATCGTTGCGTTCCATAGAAAATATGTTCAATTTGTTTAATGAATGCGTAGTGGAAACTTTTGTAAGAAACGCTTTTGTTTACCAACTGATTGGTTTGAAATTTTATTCAATGATCTGTGCGAAAATAAGTTGCAGGCGTGTTTCACGACTTCTGGAAAATTCACTCTTCACAGTGATAAATTGGTCTTAAAGTTTATATGGGAGAAAGTTCAAGTTTCCTTTGATTAACTTCACAGTTTCTTTCAAAGCTCTGTCTTAATTCAATGCGCAGTTATGCGAACTGAAATGCTTATCGATGATTCATTTGTCTATTAGAGAGTAACAAATGGAGACATTTACGATAGTTATCAATCAAGAAGCATAATTAATAATTAATATTTTATATTTTTAGGTAAAAGTAAAGTAAATTGATAGTATATATACAGATTTTTGCATAGACACGCTTCTTTAAAGGTTGCTCAGCTTGAAATGAAAGCCATTATTCTTATATAATTCAAGGATCTGGCAGTAAATGCAAAGCAAAATATACCAAAGACTGAAATAAATGAACTATAGTTTTCGCTAGTATGTCGACTTATTGCTTAGTCAGACTATTAATTTGATTTACTCTCTTGCAGAACGATCAACGACTATGCGCTAAGCTCGAATCAGCAGCTAAAGCACAACAACTACCACAACAGCCACATTAATAGCAGCAAATACAACAACATTAAGCTGAACAAGCTGCACAACAACAGCCACAACAACAATAACAACAACAAGAGCAGAAGCAACCAGAATCTGAACAGAATGCATGCCCATCAGCTGGACTCGTATCTGGCGGGCATGCCCATCGGCATGAACATGCCCAGCCCAATGCATCCGGGGACAATTTCTGGCAACGAAAGGCCCAATGGAGGCGCATTGGCATTACATTATGCAGCGGCCAGGGGCTGCCTGGACTGTGTTCAGCTGCTTGTGGCCGCATCTGTAGACATTTGGTAAGTCACTCTGAGCCGCAAATGGCCAATTTCTGTTAACTGGGCGAAGAATTAAAAGCAAAAGTCGCACAGCTACTCCGATTCCGACTTCGTGTGCCCGTTGACTGGGGTGAAAGCTTTGTTCTTTATCGTTTAAGCAGCAATTGGGGCTGCTTGGCGATTGCGGCAGCGGTTGGGTAAGGGGGCGGCTGCTACGGAAAAGTCGGCCACACCGTGGAACGGTGCTTATTTAAATGATTGCGACAAGTGTTGACGCCAAAACGGAATCGGAGCTATCGCAATGCCAACTTCTCTCCCCACTTAGCTGGCTGCTGTCGGCTTTGTCGTGATTTGCGGCCCACTAATGCAATTTTATGGCATTCACTTGCCCCATTTCATTAGCGTATTGCCAACTGTTGACATTTATCCCCCCCTCCCCCCCCCCCCCCCCCCCCTCTCACTCTCTCTATATCTTGCTTGGCTACTAGCATAAAATTGAACACTCAAACGAAGCTAACTTCATTTATACTCCATTAGCCTTACTGATAAGCCAATTATTCGAAACAACTTACATTTTGCTGACATTTTTATTTTATTATTGTATTAATTATTAATACTAAGCATGTCCGTTAGAATCAGCCTTATGTATTTTTTTATTAATGTATTCTCAAAATCTGGAAAATCTAAAAATTCAACTATAGAAATCAACCTTATGAGAAGTTATCAGACATTGTTTAAACTGTCCGCCCCATAAGGCATAAAAGCTCTCTAAGCAGATGAATACATTGGTGTTCACTGCTTAAGAGCTTTGCTAATAATTCGCAAATGGTTTTAACGCTAGCTTAGTATTGATGCGATGATGATCGCTGCAGCTGCTGGCTCGACTGCTGGCTGATCGTTTTACCAGTTGATTTTGTGGCTATCATCAAAATGTCACATTTCTCAATTAGCCAGCTAAATCTCTCCCCATCTAAAGCACTATCCAAGCCAATCTTGGCGTTGTACCTGGCCAAGCAGCTAGCATAGGCGACGACTGCTCGACGACTCGATCGATTGTAGAATACACATATAGTCAAGACATCGGCCAAGGCAATTAAATGCGGTGATTTAAACTGAAGAGCTCATAATTAGAGCTGCATACAATGGGAGTACAAGACGCAATTGGACCCAAATGGAACACATGCAATCGCTGCTGGATGCATGACCGATCAAGATCGCTTTCCAGCTGCTGCCCACCTGCTGCCGTTGCTGCTACTGATGCTGCTGCTGCTCAACTTTGGTCAGCGTTCACCTAAATACCGCCGTGAAGCACGCGTTCTAAACGTTGATTCATTAAAACCAGCCACAAGCGGTCCACTGGCCAAGGCGAGCCGGCCAGCTAGCTAGTTTGTCCGGCTAACCAGATATTCAGCCGAGCATCCAGGCGTGCTATTTTAATTCTTTGCCATCCAACTGGATGCCAGCAGGAGTGAATGAGACAATCTTAAAGAGAAAGAAAGAGAGAGAGAGAGACAGAGAGAGAGAGGGAGAAGCACAAATACAAAGCACCGTTGCAACTAGTTGGCAATTGCATGTGGAGCAGCAAGCACAAGGAGTCCAACTGCTTGGCCTCATCTTTCTGGTCTGGTTTGGCCTGATCAGCTCTGTTGAGCTCTGGTCGTCTGGTCGGTTTCGGGCTGCTTGGATTCTCTTCCAGAATTCATATTTATTAAACACGCCAGTTCAATTGGCATGACAACTGACACAGCGGCACACATGATAGCAGACAGAGCTGGAAAACAACAAATATAACAACAACAACAAGAACAACAACAACAACAATCGCTATGAATATCATTCCGTCTACGAGGGCTGGTCAAGAATTGATTAATCATGTACTCCAAATCCGTGTTGATCTCCTATAAATTCATTGACTCTGATAATGCAAAGTATTTGGAAAGGGTTGTAGTTGACGTTACAAGAAAGGGAGCGACGCGCAGCTAATTTCAGATAATTTATTAAATGTTGCACTTCAAAAAATTGAATCTGTTGGGCGCCCAAAGTTAAAATATGTTACTTTTCGAATGTCACGGGTTGCGGCAAAGGCCCAGGTATAAACATAATTAAAATTATTTTGAATGCTACCTTAAGCTGCTCTTTCGACTAAAGAGTGGAATCTATACTCCTGTAAAGCCGTATATTTCGTATATTTATGATGAGCTGCTGATGTGATGGACCAAAGAATATTCAATAAATAAATTGAATAAATGGGGAATAGAGAAAGATTTCCCATTTGTTTGCGCTAGTATTTATGTTTAACTCCATCGGGTACAACGCGCTTAGGCTTGTTGTCTGGCAACCCACGCTGAGGCGGTTCGCATTAGAAACACGCATTGGATAATATCATATACAAAACATTTGATGATCGCCCCGGCTACGGCTTTGGCTCTGGCTCCGGCTGTGGCTGTAGCCAAGAAAACGCTTGTGGCAAAGCGGGTTTCTAAGCTTCTTGGCGGCCGTTGCCGTTGCTGCTGCTGCTGCTGCTGTTGTTGCTGCTGCTGCTGTTGCTGCTGCTGCTGATGTTGTCGCTGGGTTGCTGTTGGCTGGCCGCTGGCCGCAGTGTCTTCTATTCGCGTTTGGTTACTCGAAGCGAACGGTGCTTTCGTCTGGCATCAGCTGCAGTGTTCGTGGTCGTCGTCTTTGAACGTTTGTGCTTTCCACTGGCAATGTTGTTACCGTTTGCCAAGCGCTGACCGATCGCACAACCGTTACCAGCAGCAGCAACAACAACAACAACAACAACAGCAAAAGCAGCAGCAACATGCGCCCATAGACGAATTTAAATTTTGAATCTGTTTGTGGTTGTGGTTGTTTGTGGCTTTAGCTAAGTCGATTTGCAGTTTAATGCTCAATGCAGTAATTGCCGTGGTAGTAGCGTTTGCCGTGCGGCCACGCCCCTCATGCCACCCGCCCACTCGATGCCGTTGAAAGTTTGCGCCGCGCCGCGCTGGTCAGCAAACAACAACAGCAAACAAAATTTCGCGCTTCAAAGTGTTTCGAATGCAGTTAACGAATCGGAACGCGAATTAATTAACAGTTTCAGTGTACCAAAGAACTGCAAGCCACAAAAGCAACCACAACAACAACAACAGCAACAACTACAACAACTAAATACAAGAAACAGTAGCAACAACCTGTGTGTGCTCAGGTTGCCGCATCCATAAGCCGCAACCATGAAAAGGTAGCCCCAGCGTCAGTTACAATAATCAATTGGCCAAGCGCTGAGCTGAGCTGAGCTGCCCCCCAAAAAAGCCAAAAGAGCCGAAGCATCAGTTGGATCTACACAGCAATTGTTGCTTTGTTTGCCCTTTAATATTTAGTTTTAGTCTATTTTTGTTTTGTTTTTTTTTACTTGTTGTGCTTCAACACAATGAGAGTGTGTGTGTGTGTGTGTTTGTGCAAATGAAGGGCAGCTACACAAAAATGAATAACAACAAAAATAAATAAAAACGAAAATGTGAAAAATATTAAGTGCATGGATTAAACGAACGAACGCGCGAAATATATAAAAATCAATTACATCTTAACTAAATTCTGGAGTATTCAAATATAAAATACTAATTATCAAATAATTCATTATTTATTTTAACATTTATAAACTGATAAAAACATGAGATATCATGGTAAAGGGTTATTTCTGAAATTTCAGAATAAAGGGGAACTCTTCAGCAGTCCAATGTCAGAAGTTTTAAGAAATCTTGCAGAATCTCTTATAAATAGAAGAAACAAATATTACTCTACTAAAAAAAAGGATGAAAAATATTTCAAAGTTAAAAGGTTCTAAGCTTACAAAGCAAATAAACAACATTAGTTTAAATATTAATAGGGAAGCAGGCGAAAAGGAGTTTTGTTTAGGTCAGTTTTAAAATGTTCAAAATGCAAGGTAGGCGAAATCAGATAGATATATGTGTGGGGTTTTATATTAAAAGTTTATTATAAACAAGTGTATTGTTGATTTAACAAATTGTATTGCTTAGGATGATTATCATTCGAATCAAAGTAACACGTCGTTTCGTCGTTTTGTTCTCAGCCTTCATACCACACAGGTCCAGCGTTGAACTTTTCGTCTTAACGAGCAAACATCTTCTGCTCTACGTCCAGTACGTTGCCCTCGTGGCTTTGCACTGTCCTCGTTGATCGTCGTTTTTGGATAACTCGCCGTCTGCGAATTCGCCGTCTTCTTTGCTCGTTGTTACGCGTCGTGTATTCGTCGTTCGTCTTTTAGCGTGTTCGTTGTCTAGGGATTCTTGTGCTGTTGGTTGTGCACAGTGGGATTTGGGTATACAGCATTTACCCAACCCACATTCGGCCATTCTGACTAAGCGTTCGGCCCGAATGCTTCCTCGTCATCTTCATCATCGCTGCCAATGGACCATGGCTTCATATATTCGGCACACGTTGCAGAATTCTTCGGCCCATCGCAATTACCTACTTTCTGGACATCATACGCGTTGTTATGCTTAATCTTAACGACTTGATAGGGCCCCAAAAACTTAGGCTTTAATTTTAGGCCTCTACCAAACTGTGTGCGTTTTATGGCAATAAGGTCGCCAACATTATAACGTCTTGCATGCTTTCGTCTCAAATTGTATGTATTTCTATTTTCATTTTGAATTTTTAAAATTTGTGTTTTTGCCTTTGCTCTTAATTCGGTTCGATCGTCATTAAATAAAGCTATTGTTTCTTTATTGATTATATCTCGAATCTTCCGATCTTCTTTTGTTTTCATTTTTACACCAACTAAAAGCTCAAAAGGTGTCGCATCAATACTTCTGGAAAATGTCGAATTAATTGCCTGCTGTACTTGGTTGATGTGTCTGTACCATTTTGTTGGGTCATCAATGCTCAATTTTGAGAGTACTGAAATAATTATAGCATTCAGCCTCTCGACTTGACCGTTCACTCTTGGTAGGCCTGTAGTTGTCTTAACTAGTTTTATGCCTTCGTCGTCACAGTATTTAACAAAATCTTGCGAAGTAAAGGCAGAGCCCCTATCCGTAATGATAAATGCTGGGTTACCAAATACAATACTTTGATTAGTTAACTTTGTAATGACCTCGTTTGCATTAGTAGACTTCGTTGGATACAGCCAACAAAACTTGGTAAATGAGTCAATAATCGCCAAAATGTGTTTGTAGTCTTTATGCGTTGACTCAAGTGGACCCAAGAAATCGATGTGGTAAGTGTGTAGGGGAACGTCTTCCTTCTGTAGTGGGTGTAGCAGCCCTTCTTGTTTGCCTCTTTTGCGATTTGTTAAAATGCAGGGAACGCAACAATCTATATACTTTTTTATCTTCTCTTCGAGGTTAGGAATAAAGTATTCTCGGCAAATTAACTCTTTGGTCTTTTTTGCTGCAAAATGGCCTTTGTCATGAGCATAGCCAATAATTCTTTTTTGCATGTCACTGGGTACTACTATTAACTCATCATCTTTTATAAGTTTGTATAGAATACCTGATTTTATGAAGTAGTCGTCGTATGCTTTATTTTTATCGGTTAAAACTTCCTTAATTGCTTTTATCTTTTCGTCTCGGGCTTGTGCATCTTTCATAGCAATACTGATACTATCTTCGTTGATTATCATTACTGGGTATCTGCTTAAAGCGTCGACGTGCTTCATTCTTGTGCCAGCTCTATGTTCTACTGTATAATCGTATTCTTGTAGGAACATAATCCAGCGTGCCACCCTGGTGCATAAACTTTGTTTCTCTAGAGTTTTTGCAAATGCATTACAGTCTGTTACAAGTTTAAAATGAATACCTAGAAGATACACTCTAAACTTCGTCAATGCTTCTATGACTGCCAAAATTTCTAACTCATAGCTGCTGTATTTACGTTGGGCATCTGTAGTCTTTTTTGACATAAAGTAAACTGGATGCAGTTGACAATCTTCGGGGCTTTTCTGCAATAAAACTGCTCCAAAGCCATCAATCGATGCGTCTGTGTGTACCTCTGTCTCACACGTTTGATTGTAAATACTTAACACAGGGTTTTCAGTAAGAAGCTTTTTCAATAAGTTAACCGAATTCTCCTCTGCTATTTCAATTCTAAATTTCGCTTTATTCTTGGTCATCTCCGTTAAAGGTCTAGCTATTGTAGCATAATTTGGTATAAATTTTCTAAAATAGCCTGTCAAGCCTAAGAAACTTTCTACCTGCTTTATTGTTTGTGGCATCTTAAACTTAGATACAGCTTCAATTTTTTCTGGTGATGGGAATATCTTTTTATTACAGATCACATGACCAAGAAATTGAATACGTTTCTTTAAAAAATTGCATTTTTTAATGTTAAGCTCCAACCCATACTCCTTGCATGTGCCAATAACTTCCTTTAAATGTTGCACCGCTTCTAGCTCGTTTTTGGCTGGTATGATAATATCATCTACATATGGCAAAGCAATTCCTCTGCGTGACAGGTGACGAAATATCGCGTTAACATGGCGTTGAAAAACACCTGGTGAGTTTGAAAATCCGAACGGCACTCTCAGAAATTGATATTGTCCTCGATGTGTTACAAACGAAGTATATTTTCTACTTGATTCTGCCACTGGTACGTGAAAAAATCCATTTTTTAGATCAATTGTACTAAAAATATTCGCTTCTTGTAATCGATCCAGCTGATCCTCGATTAGTGGTAAAGGAAAATGGTCTTTAACAATTACCTTGTTGATTCTTCTATAATCTATGCATAGCCGGGTTGAACCATTGCGCTTTTTAACAAGTACTATCGGGCTAGTAAACTCGGATGTAGATTCTTCAATTATGCCATTTTCAAGCCACTCATCAATTTGCTCATCGACAATACTCATTTCCGTAAACGCCAATCTGCGCGGCCGTGAAAATATTGGTGCCTCATCTTTTACTACAATGCGCATCTCTACATTTGTTGTCTTCGTCTTATTTGGTTCATAGTTCGAAATAAGTTCTCGAACTTCTTGTTTAGCATACTCACTTGCTGTGTCTTCTATGTCGTATACGCAGTCGAAGTCTTCAGGGCAAATTCTTAGTATATTTATCTCTTCACTGTTTGACATTTTGCGAACTTGTAAACCGTTACGACTAAATACAATCTCAGCCTGTAAACATAGTTCTTCGCCAAGAATAACTTTGACATCAATACATTTAATTGGAACCACGTAAAAATCAAGTATAAACTCTTCATCGTCAATAAGAATTAGATGTTTAAAATGTCCAGTTGGTTTTATTTTATTCTCACTGCGCTCACTGCCGAATCCAATAAGAAAAACATTGCAGATTTCTAGCTTCGGCTTGCCAATTTCACAATAAAAGTCTTCACGGATGATATTGAATTTGCTGCCAGTATCAAATAACGCTACACATTTCTTATTTGAGAAACATACTTCTTTACAGGATAAATCGTTTTTGGCTTGCAAACTGCGTGTATTTGATATTACGGCCTCACTTTTCTCAATTTGTTCACAATCTTTCGAGATGTGACCGTATTGATTGCATCTGAAACATTTTTTTCCTTTATTTTTATTTTGACAATAATTAGACGTATGCCCTTTTTCACCACAGTTAAAGCATTTCACATCTTTTTTTGCATCTTTGCTTACGTTGAAAGCTTTTTTGTCTCTTTCTTTAACACTGCAATCGTTACGCTTTGTTTTTTCCTTTTCGACTCGACACTCTTTTTCAATCATTGTTTTATAATATTTCAACTTTTCTTTGAATTGATTTAAATTTTTCGCACCGTATAATATGGATTTGTTTCCACCTCTCTCATCTATTCCGTCAATTAAATACTGTATGAAAGCGTCATCTGCAATTTTACCTCGAGAAGCAATGTCTTTCATTCTATAAAAGAATTCGAATACACACTCGTTGTTGCTGCGTTTCGTCTGCGCGAGCTGTTCGTGAATTTCTTTGCTGCTTACACTTGAACTGAATTCTGCCAAGAGTGCTCGTTTGAGAGAGTTCCAAGTGCTTAAACCTCTCTCACTCAATACGAAGAGTTTCGCTATTCCTTTAAGTGCCTTTTTTGCGAACAGAAACTTCTGGAAATCGTTCCAATACGTGAGTGTTGCCTGCTCTTCATATTCTTCTATCCACACTTCTACTGGAATAGTGTTTGTGCCGTCAAAACAACGAATGCTCTCTTCCACGTCGCGAAAGCTGATCGCAAAGCGAGGAGCAATTTCGTAATTTTCAGCAATTCTCCTAGTTTTCGAGTTTTCCCTATTTCGAAGGTCAGCGGTCTGGAATGAAGCGTTGTCTGCTTCCTCTTCTATTTCATTTTCGTCGTCAGTTGCTTCTTCGTCTACTTCGTTGAATTCCATCAAATTGTTTTTCATCAGATTACGAAAAATGTGTCCATGCAAATCTGCGTGAACATATTCTATACCTAGAATGTTGCATATTGATACAAGGTCAGCCTGCGTTAAATTGTTCAATGCGTATTCCTTCTTCGCACTATACTCTGCGTCATTTTCTGTATACTCGAAGCCAGAAAATTCGCGTAGACGTTTGCGATTATTTCTGTCTCCCTCATTTTCAAAGATGAACTTGTGCAACGCAGTTATGCTCCCTTTTTTGCTTGAGCGTAAGCTAGCACTTATTAAATCATTAAGGCACGACATTTTTTTTTTTGAATAGTTTTTTTTTTTTTTTTTGTTTTGCACAATTGTTGTTGTAACGTAAGATCGTTTTCAACTTTATTCACTCCTGTTCAATCTTGCACAATCTCGCTCACTTTTGCTCACACTTGCTCAATCTCGCTCAATCTTGCTCACACTTGCTCAATCTCGCTCAATCTTGCTCAATCTCGGACGAGCGCCCAAAATGTGGGGTTTTATATTAAAAGTTTATTATAAACAAGTGTATTGTTGATTTAACAAATTGTATTGCTTAGGATGATTATCATTCGAATCAAAGTAACACGTCGTTTCGTCGTTTTGTTCTCAGCCTTCATACCACACAGGTCCAGCGTTGAACTTTTCGTCTTAACGAGCAAACATCTTCTGCTCTACGTCCAGTACGTTGCCCTCGTGGCTTTGCACTGTCCTCGTTGATCGTCGTTTTTGGATAACTCGCCGTCTGCGAATTCGCCGTCTTCTTTGCTCGTTGTTACGCGTCGTGTATTCGTCGTTCGTCTTTTAGCGTGTTCGTTGTCTAGGGATTCTTGTGCTGTTGGTTGTGCACAGTGGGATTTGGGTATACAGCATTTACCCAACCCACATATGTTTATATGATTATAAAATATTACTTTAATGGAGAGATATTCTGAAAACGTAATATATCTCTAAGGAGGTTTCAAAGAGACAGACCTTAAACCTGAACATGTATAGCAAAAAGTCAGTTGAAGAAGAACAAATTAAAATGCTAATAAATAGATGACAAATAAATGTAATGTAATTGAAAATATACAGATCTCTTAAGAGGTTTAGAGACAAATCTCAAACATGAACATGTATAGAAGACGAAAGCTGGCAATAAAAACTCAAAAGCAAATGCCATGCATATAGATGAAACACAGCTTAAGTTATTAGTTAATGTATAGAATATATCATGAAATATGCAAGAAGTATTTATGAGGTTGTTGATGAAAGAACCGAAAGTTGAGCAAATGAAAACATTCGCAGAGCAGCAAACTTTCTGAGTTCATCATGTGCCTAGAATTGGCGACTAATCGATTTTGAAAATGTTGCTTCCAACTATGTTTAGTTCTCTTCATGGGGCCGTTGGCGTATTTGTGTCGAGAGTTGCTTTCATTCTGCCCACTGCGACTACGACTTTGACTGCGACACGCAAATGTTCAATTAAAAGCGCTAAAGATCTCACTAGATCTCTCGAGATCTCATGGCATTCTCGGTTAACTGTCAACCGTGCTTAAAACAAGGCAGCTCTTCATAATTATCGGCCTTTCGAGACTTGCGTTTCAATTTATTTCCAGTTGTGCCAACTGTTATTAAAAATATTAAAGAAAAAAAAAAATAAACATAAATTACATGCGAATAGAAAAAAAAATAAGTGTAATTATTAAATTGCAATTACAAAATGAGCACAAAAAAATTGGGATAACTTTAGATGTACTCGTTATTTACTGTATTTTCACCTACAAAGCCAAAGCAGAAGAAGAAGCTGTCGAGGCGCATAAAAAACACGCGACTGGCAAATGGACACCCGAGCTGAGCGGGGGTCTGTGTTATAAACTTTATATATACGAGACTAGCGAGAAACAAGTAGAAAAAGAAGAAGGAGAAGAAAAAAAAAGCCCACAACAACAACGCACAACATGAAGATGAAAAATCAACTTTAATTGGTTTACAATTCATTTCTGCAGCGAAAACCTGGAAAATGTGTAACAACAAGCCGCCAAGTCGCTAAGTCGCTGCCGAAGAAAGCAACGGCAGCGGCAGCGGCAGCGGCAACAGCGCCGCCTGCTCCAATCTTGAGACACGAGCGGAGCGAAGACTCCATCTGAAGCTGGGCCGTCTGGTGTGCAATATCCATGAAGTAGCCGCCGCTGAGCATCTCAGTCGGTTGCCTACGCCAGCGCCGCCAGCATAGACTAGGGAAAGCACAGTGGGACTAGATTGAGGAAAAAATCTTTCATTTCATTACTTTTTTGAGCGTGGGATATATCTGACCATCAAGCAAAGTTTTCAAATAGCACTGGCTACCATGGAATTCGGCTAAGACAAAACCACATTCCGGGACTCGAACCCGTTTCCTCGTTCTTGCATTGCCTCTAAGGCTGTGCCTTCCAGACAGCTCGGTACATATATTATTCACTTGTTTGCTATTATTTTTGCTTTTATGTGCTTAACACTTGTTTAACACTTGTTAAACTTAAAAGTGTATGAAATTTTAAGCCTGTTTCCAAAGCTTCAAATTTCGCAAGGAGCGTTTAAGTTAAGTTTGTTAAGTTTGCTTCACTCTCATATATTTTAATAATCATGAACTGGCAGAAATGTTGGCATCAACACGTTTCTTTAGTATCTTAGCCCAGCAGTACAATAAAAGACAACATGCTCAAGATTCAATATTAGAACACAATACTTTAATAGAATATGCTCGAAATGGGGCATATACGATATATTTTATATATTTAGTCAGTTTTTAAATTATGGTTAGCTTCGATATTATTCATTTTTGTCACACGGTGCTGTAGCTAATAACGTAGACAAATGGTAGCAAATGCGCATCATAGCCCGCGGCTGCTATCACAAAAGACCAGAGACGAGGCGAAGTCTCCGCTCCGCCCGGGCGTAACACAGAGAGAAAAGTCTATGGCTGAGTCTTTAGTATGTGATCTGGTCTGCATTGCCATTTTTTTTTTTAGTGTTTTTTTTAGTATTTTGCGTTAATTTCACCCCGAAAAAAAAGCAGAGCTGAGGTGGCAGAAGCGAAACAAAAGAAACTAGAAGTTTGCTGGGGCAGGCAGCCGATGGCTCAATCGTGTAGCGGCCACATTGAGAGTCAGTTGCAGCTGCCGTGGCAGACGCAATGCGGCCGGCGCCATCCAAAATTTTCAACTCTACGACTTTTCGACCGTGTTAACTTTCGGTTTCGACCGCGGATGCGGGGCGGGTGACACAACTAACTCAATTTACGATTGATTTAGATTTATGTAGTATGTGACCGCGAGAGATGTGCGTATTGTTGTTAACCGTGCCACAAACTTGAAATGCAAATAAACGGATGCAGAAAACAGTTAAGAGCCGAAATCTTGGAAAAAAAACGCAACGAAAAACAATCGAATCGAATATCAAAGTGATTTTTCTTTTAACCGTTTCAATATATATTTATTTTGTTTATCTCTGCGTTTGTCGTGTGTGTGTGTGTGTTGTGTGTGTGTATGTAACGGTATTGGGGAAAACTCAACCGAAAAACCAGTTGATTCTGTTTATATGAACTGTATTATAGCATACGCGACATAAAAACGAAAGTCACATAGGTAACAATAACTGCGCGTAGGTAAGCAACGGCATTTCAACAGTATTTTTAATAGCACAACAATTGCACAACACAACCACGCCCCCCACTTTATGTACCGCCCATTGTGGTATATTGCAGTACCCGCATTGTTTACTCGCGTCTCGTGTCGTAACGTCTTCTCCATGCACAAGTAAAACTTAAACAACACTCGCGTCACGCTGTCCTTGCCCACCCACACACACCCACACATAGACACACACACAACACTGGCACAACCTGTTGCAATCCCTGCAAGAAAAAACCAAAAGAAAACTCCAACTCTGTAGCTACTTTTCGACCATCAACGTTAAGAAGGGCCTGCTGGGCCGCATGACCACAAGTCTGACCTCGTACCGTCGCAGCAAGCAGAAGAGCAAGTCCAACAATGACATACATACCATCATCTCCACAGAGGTGAACTGCGTAACTACTGCCATTCTCAGCAGCAGCAGCAGTAGCAGCAACCACAACAAGAACAACAGTAATATTAGAAGCAACAGCAGCAGCAGCAGCCACAGCACCAGCAGCAGCCACAGCAACTGTCACGATCCTGATGCAGAGCACGGCGAAGACACAGCCGGCGTTCACAGTTCCAACCAAAAGCTCAGCAACAATAATAGCCAGGAAGATATAAATCCTAGCGAGAATCTGAGCAATCTCAGCGAACGCATCATGGAGGTGCATCAGAGAAAACTGTCCGCCAGCAATGGCGACTCCAATGATGATGAGGCCACGTCCATGCTGGTCGCAGGCGCTGGCCAGGGTCGCAAGGAGCAAAACAATCGACGCAGCGTCGTGAGGTGAGACAGCAACAGCGATGGCAACAAATCAAAATACGATTGTAAAAAATAACCAAAATTATACTATGACAAATTGACAAAAAAAATGATTTCATTAGATTCCCAAGCTAGAATCTAAAAGTGGAATCATGAAATATAAAATTAAGAAATCATTCATAATATGATTATTCCTTAATGATCCCATCATTTGTATTTATTCTGTTGTTAACTATGTACAATATATAATGTTAACTGCATAAAAAGAAAAAGGTTAAAGGTTTTTCAGATTAAACCTGCCAACTTTTCTATATTCTTTATTAATTATGAATCTGTATAGTTATGAAATGTTTTGAAGTAGATGACAATGTGGTACTTTTGTCTATCTTTAAACCTTTTCCAAGTCTAGCCTTAAGAAATATGAGCTTTTAAACAAGGCTGCAAATCAATTTTGAATGGAAAATCTGTTTATATTTTATCATAATGGTTTTTAATGGTTTGGTTAAAATTAAACAACTTTCAAGAGCCAGCTTCAAAAGCTGAACATAAGGATGTCGAAAAGCGGCTTCACGCGTTGAACCAACAAGCTGGTTCGAAACGTGAACACATTCATTATTATGTTTAATTTCTTGACCATAGTCTGCAACACCTTCTACACATAAGCCGTAGAAAAAGTTTGTCAATTTTTCCTTATATTAGGCATGCGAAAAACGAAATAACGTCTCCGATGTGTGTGGTAAACATCAGCTATAACTCATGGTTATGATAGATACTGGACATACACCAGCTGTCGATCATCCACTTTTTAAATTTGTGCATCGCAACAAACAAAAACTAGCTGGCGACCATAGAGAGATAGAGAGAGGGGGGAGGGATAAGGAGAGAGAGGCATAGGTTGCCAGCCTAACGCGCAATCTGTCAACTTGTTTTCTGTTTTCTTTTCATGTTGGCATTGATGATACTTTAATTTGTATCTATATATTTGTATCGCAAACTCTATATGGCAGCCATTAGCATGTTTTTTGTTTTGCCAAATCGTTTTCACAACTTTGTTGCAAGTGAATGCCACATGGGGCATGGGGCACGGGGCATAGTGTGGACGATGCTGAGTTTTTGCTCATTAGAGAACTGCAAGCTAATTAAAACTGAAACTGAACATAAAAGTAACTGACTAGATCTTTTTTTTTATATATACATATATATACGTATATTCTATCTTGCAGCGCCAATACGCAAATGGACAATGATGTCACGCCCGTTTACCTGGCCGCCCAGGAGGGGCATTTGGAGGTGCTCAAGTTTCTGGTGCTTGAAGCCGGCGGCTCGCTCTATGTGCGCGCACGCGACGGCATGGCACCGATCCATGCCGCTTCACAAATGGGCTGCTTGGATTGCCTCAAATGGATGGTGAGTACCCACACATTTAAGCGCTTGCTGCACTCGTTGCCAAATGCCAAAAATACCAACGCTAAGTGCCTAAATGAGGCTAACAGCAACACAAAAAAAAAAAAAAAAAACTTAAAAAAAAAGAAACCTGAACTCGTTTCAAGCGCCAGGCGCATGGCCTTCTGCATGTTCTTGTCCTGGTTCCAGATCGCGCTGCTAACGGTGCCCGGTCTTTGACTCGTTTGTCGCATGGCCTATGCAATTTATCAAGCGGCTTAGCATTTGCCGCTAACCAGTATCCGATTCCAGACTCCAGAGTCGAAGTCCACGTCAGAGCTGGGGCAAATCGTAATGCTAACAATGTTCTTTTACTTCGTATCCGCTGGGAATCGTTGCCGCTCTTCGGGCGTGGGCTGTCTCTTTCTGTCTCTTTGAAGATCTCTCAACGTAAACGGGACATCAACTTGGCGGGCCGACTTTGGGTGCCAGTTGAAAATCACCTTTCTAAATTGAACTAAATAGTTTTGCATTGCCAATGCAGCTAAAGCTAAAGACGCACACACATCAAGCAAACCACTTTCCACATTCGAGTGTGTGTGTGCCTGAGAAGTGCCCACTAAGCACTCCATGCGACTCGAGTCTTGTCAAGTCACACGACGACACGTCACAATATTGACAGTCCACAATGGATCCTTGTGGAGCGGGTGACAATCCATTAAATTGCCGACAGATTCGTTTAGCCACTGAGTGCAAGAGAAACCAACTAACCACCCTCCTCCCACCTACAAATCAATAAATGTATATTTACATATATATTTTTATACCCTGAACCCATTAAAAATGGGTATAAGGGTATATTGTATTTGTGCAAAATCCAAATGTATGTAACAGGCAGAAGGAAGCATCTCCGACCCCATAAAGTATATATATTCTTGATCAGCATCAATAGCCGAGTCGATCTAGCCATGTCCGTCTGTCTGTCCGTCCGTCCGTCCGTCCGTATGTATGAACGCAAGGATCTCAGAACATATACGATGTAGGTGCTCCTAGTGCCTGCGCGGATCGAGTTTATTTCCGATAATCGATAACTTACTCCGTTTCCAAGCAATCCATAAAAATCGATATCGATATCCTGTTTTTTGGGCAATTTTGGTAAATAATAAGAGCTAGAGTCACGAAACATGATATGTTGCTTCTAAAATAGAATATATATATGCATTTGATGTTGGAAGAAGAGGGTTCAGCGTATCCCCTAGTCGGGAGTTCCCGACTAATACCTCTTACTTGTTTCCATTAATGTGATAACTTTGTCCATTTAAGTTATGTAACAGGCATGGTCTATATATATATATATGTCGACTTCAGGGGATGTGCATATAATAAAGTGATTATTTGCTCTCTCGCTTTCTCTGCTATTATCTCTATCGCTCTTTTCATCTCCATCATCCATCTCTCTGTTATTAGCTTCGTTTATTCGTCTCTTCTATTTCTTTCGTTCCGATTTGTATTATCGATTTATGATTTTTTTTGGTAATAACATTTGCTTGATTGCATTTACAGGTTCAGGATCAGGGCGTGGATCCCAATTTACGCGATGGGGACGGTGCCACTCCACTGCATTTTGCCGCCTCGCGTGGCCATCTGTCTGTGGTACGCTGGCTGCTCAACCACGGCGCCAAATTGTCGCTGGACAAATATGGCAAATCGCCGATTAACGATGCGGCCGAGAATCAACAGGTGGAGGTGAGTATCGAGACCGACTGCCGCCACATGGTCAACACGTTTTAATCAATGCCTGCCTCTTGCCTTACAGTGCCTCAATGTGTTGGTGCAGCATGGCACCACCGTAGACTACAATAACAAGAACAACAACACTCAGCGTCACAAGTCGCAGCACCAACATCAACAGCAACAGCAGTTGCAGCAGCAACAACAGCAGCAACACATGAGCAGCAGCTGCAACTCGAATACAAATTCCAGCAAGCAGACGAGCCGCAGCAACACGATCAAATCAAAGTCCTCATCCACGCTCAGCTCCGATGTGGAGCCATTTTATTTGCATCCGCCAGCTGTGACGGCAGCCGCTGCCGCTGCTGGCGTTGGCCTCGGCATGGGCATGGGTATGGGCATGGGCGTTGGCATAACGCGTAAGAACAGCGACGCTCTGTACTCGCAGCAGTCGCGCAGTTCCTCGGAGAAGCTGTATGGCTGCAATGGTGCCGCGGGTGGTGGTGGCGGTGGTGGTGCGGCGGGCAGCACTAGCGGCGGCGGTGCGCTGCTGCCGAACGATGGCCTCTATGTGAATCCGATGCGGAATGGCGGCATGTATGCCACACCCTCGCCAAACGGGAGCATATCGGGTGAGTCGTTCTTTCTGCACGATCCCCAGGAGATCATCTACAATCGGGTGCGCGATTTGTTCGTCGACTCGGACTGCAGCAGTGTGAAGCAGCACCAGATGCCGCATCCATTGCACTCGATGCAATCAAAGGCCAGCAATGCCATCATGACCATTCAGGCGGATGTCCATTCCAGCTCCAGCGGCGCAGGCAGCGGCTCCGATGAGTCCGTTTCCATCTCGTCCAGCTTTAACTCGCCAAAGAGCAGCAGTCATCATCACAGTAATAATCACAGTCACAGTCACAGTCATCACCAGCACCAGCACCAGCTGCGCAGTCAGAGCTTCAATCGACATGGCAGCAGCAGCAATATCAGCAGCAGTAGCAACATTAAGAACACCAACAACAACAACAACAACAGCAGCGGCAGCAGCAGCGTCAACAACAATAATAACAACAACAACAGCAACAGCAATAGCAGCTACAAGCAACATAAGAGCAGTAGCAGCAATATCAGCAGCAATGGCAATCAGAATGGTGATCATGACTACGAGGATATATATTTGGTGCGCGAGGAGTCACGCAAGCAACATCAGCATCAAAATCAACATCAACATCAGCAACAACAGCAGCAGCAACAGCAACAGCAACAGCAGCAGCAGCAGCAGCAGCAGCAACTGCTGCAGCAGCAACAGCAGCAACAGCAGCAGCAGCAACAGTTGCAGCATAAATATAGTGTTGGCAGATCACGCTCCCGCGACAGTGGCTCACATTCCCGATCCGCCAGCGCCAGCTCCACACGCAGCACAGATGTCGTGCTGCAGTACAGCAACCATGTGAGTAGCAGCTAACAGAGTTATGTGTACCTTGCATTTAAGCTCCTCCTCTTAATTTTTCTCTGTCTACTTCTATTACAGCATTTGAACAACAAACGCAACAACTATAACAACAGCGGCAACAACAACGGCAGCAGCAATAACAACAACAACAGTGGCAGCAGCAGCAACAACAACATCAGCAACAATAACATAAGCCTACTGAATCGCAACAAGTCGCATTCAATGATTGGTCTGCACAGCAGCAAATACGATTCAAGCATCAAGGACAACTATAGCGGCAAGAACATAAATCTAAATCTGAAGAATCAGCTCCTGAATGGCGGCATCAAGAGCGACACCTACGAGAGCGTCTGCCCGCCCGAGGATGTTGCCGAGCGCACCAAGCAGTCGCACAAGAACTCCATGATACGCAACAATCTGGCGGGTACTGGCATGCTTAGCAGCAATCCCAACATATCCATGCACAACAACAACAGCAGCAGCAATGGTAATATCCACAACAGCAACAGCGACAGCAGCAACAGCATCAATCAAAACGGCATTAACAACACCAGCAACAACAACAACATGAACATGAACAGGAATTTGAAACGCGTCTCCTCGGCGCCGCCCATGCAGAATCTAGCCGTGGGTAAGTCTTAGCATATAAGAATTATAGCATTATTTTTTTTAGAGGGTATTACTATTTGCATACCCATTGCAAATGAATAAGAAGGGTATATTGGCTTGGAGCAATCGTACGTAACAGGCAGAAGGTTGAAGTATTCTTGATCAGAACGATGTTCGCAAGTCAGTTTGCCAGTGTGAAGTATGTTTTCTCCTGTACCAATATATTGATATTTAGGCATGTTTTTTAAAGCATAACTATAGGATTTAAGAAGCGCGCATCATTGAATTGGGTATTTGATATCTCACCCAATTCTTCCTGTTATTTTTTAAGGTTGAGCATCGTGCCTTAGTTCATATATTCTTAGCATAAAAGCTTTTCAAGAATGTATTTCCCATACGTGGTATGGAGCAAAGGAATGAAGTAGCCGCTGCATAAACTGCGCAGTCTGCGACATGGGGTTTACGGTATTAAAAATAGATTTATATTTACCACAATTTGTGGAAATCTAGGTATCATATATGTCTGTAAGGATACTTAATTCTCGGTAAACCAGTTCCATTAACTCTCTCGCCCTTTGTTCCTTCTCTCTCACCGTTTAGTTAATGGGCCTCCGCCGCCGCCTCTGCCGCCGCCACTGCGTGCTCCAGTGCAGCGCAACAATTTGAATGGCGAACACTCCAGCAACAACAACAGCAACAGTAGCAGCAACAACAGCAACAACAACAATAGTAATAACATTTACAAGAAGAATCACTTTAGCAACGCACCGCCAAGCGCAGCAGGGACAACAACACAAGCGACAACCACAACAACTGTTGCCTCTGCAGCCGGACATGACGCCGTGGATTCGGACTCCGGTCTGGAGGTTGTCGAGGAGCCCAGTCTACGTCCCTCGGAACTGGTGCGTGGCAATCACAATCGCACTATGTCCACCATATCAGGTATGTTGCCCAACTCGTTTCCAAATAATAGCTGCACTTTGAGTGAATGTTATAAATAGTTTTTGATAATGAGCTAAGGTATTAGAAGCACGGTTTTAGCTCCCCACCGAGTCTTAGATCAACAAGTCACTTCATATATGTCGCCTAGTCAGGCACCTAGTCAAGTGTGCTACGGCATTATGCCAGGTCAGACATTTCGAATCAAAATTTCGGCCACACAACATAATTTAGGTAAACAAAAACGTACAAATCAAAAATAACGAAATTCGACAATAAAACACACAAAAACTCAACAAAAAACATACCCAATAACGGCGAGAGTTGTCAGCCATGAGCACCGATGGTTCAAGCCTGGGCTGGTCGGATCTGCTGGATAGCAGGCCGCTAAGCAGCAGCTCCGATGAAACAACTGTTCACATGTCACCGAAACAGACGCCGGCGATGACACAGTTGAGCAGAACGCTGCTCACCGAGGAGCCGTTGGCGCCCAGCCTGGATGATCTGACAGAGAATCTGAACGTTAAGGATACCTATGTCATTTACAGCGTGGGCAATGCGACGCTCCTTATGGGCTCGCTGGACCCTAAATTTGCCACAGATCATGAGCTGGAGCTGCTCGATCGCCACTTGCTGGATGTCAAGATCGCCGACCCAGAGGAGCCGCTCTGGCCCAATCCCGACGTTCTCACCATGGGCATGCGCAACTTGGCTAATGGTGATGTGCCCTGCACCAGCTCAGCGGCCGCTTCCCCGTCTGTGACAAATCACAGATGCCACTCGAAAATGAAGTGCATCAATAAGCTGGGCAAGAAGCAGCGCACCAAGTTGCATTACAAGTAGTTCCAAGTCCATTCAACAGTTGCCATTCCCCACGCCCCTTACTTACACATAGTTCACACAGTTTGTTCTATAGTTTCTTTTTCGTCTGATCAGTAAAACCGAGCGTTGCCCAATTGCACGCCTTAATCATATACTCTTGAACCCACTCGCAGACTGTTGGCGGGGTCTTTGACATTGTTGCCAGAAAGAAACGGGGGGAACGGGGGGCGAGCAAAAAATGCTGCCAGTCAAATTGATTGATCAATTAGCAGCACAAAGTTGGCTAAAACTGGAATTGCCTAACAGCCAGACGCCAACTAAACAACTTTGGTCAACATTTTGTTAGCCATTTGGCAAATTGGCAGCAGTTGACCAGAGGAGCGATTAAATGGACAACAGCAAAAACTGCACGCAACAGCAGCAGCTACACCAATTGAAATTAACAACAGATCAATCTTACAATTCCCAAGCAGTTTAAGCGGAAACAGCTTGAAACTGTTGCGTAATTTTGGTATTGGCGGCTTTTATGTTCTGCAGCAATACGAATCTCACGTAATATATGGAAGGTAATAGGCGATATTTTGACTGATATTTAACATGCTTTGATGCTAAGTGGGGTTAACCCACGAGGAAAGATGCAGCAAACCCGCAAATTTTTTTATCTGGATTTGAATATTAATGTGACTGGCATCACAAAAAAAGGCGTGCTGTGTCACATTTAAAATAGCTTTAGGATTCGTAATGGTTCGTTGGTTCGTTTTGGCTTTTGAACCAGCTTCCTGCCCTTAAGTTCAGTTCAATTATCTGGTCCGTGAACCCAGATTGTGACGAATGTGCTTAGATAAACGCAATAGTTAAGGAGCGAATGTGTCTCATTAATACTTATTATTAACGGAGTGTCTTGGCAAATTATAAACTCTTCAAGTTGAAAAAAAAATTAAATCCTTTATAAATAAATGAAATCACAGATCAGGCGGATTAAAAGGTTTCTCGTAAAGCTCTTAGATCTACTGTCGTATAGAAATTGTAGTCCCGGCAAACTGACAGTTTAGAGAGTAGCGAGTGTATTAACCTGACCGAAGACAATGAATGCCAGCTATTTGACATGCATTGACTCGCAATATTCATTCGTAAATGGTCTATGCACTCGCACTGGGCATGTCTTTGCCAGAGAACTAGTTGTATGCATACAAAATGAAATACTTACACATTCGAGCGAAATTCACACGTTAACATTGGGCAAAAACTGTAGCAGGAAAAGCTGAAAACAACAATGTGGCTAAACAAAGAAGTGGAAGTTTAAAGCAACGTGGGTAAATATCACAGGTGGGTTGGCTGCTGAGGTACAGTGGGTGGTGGGTAGTTGAGGGGGGGGGGAACAGACTTCGTTGTCATTGAATGCGTTTGCAAATGCATTCAAGCGACCAGCTTCAAATGGGCATAAAATTGAGTGAAACCCAATACAGTAGTTACTGTATGCCACTTGGCACTTGCCACTTGCTACTTGCCACTTGCTGCTTGCCACCGGACAGGTTGCAGATCAGAAGCGCTGCATCCTTTGGCGCTGTCATTGGCCCAGGCGGAAGTGCATATGTTCAGCAAATTGACGGGCACCTCTGGCTGCTGCTGCCACTGCAACTGCCACGCTCCCCTCCCCTACCCCGCAGCTGCATGCACCACAATGCCACCAATTATGGCCTGGGCTGCTTGTGGGTTGTGGCAGCCAATCCACCCGCGCTGCCTGCGCTGCAAAACTTTTACCCAATGAAAGTGAACGTGTTTTTCGCATAGCCATTTGACAAGACTTCACGATGCCACAGCTCGGAGTCGACACGACTTGTGGACTCGTTGTTGTTGTTGTTGCAGTTGCTGCAGTTGCAGTTGTTTTTGTTGTGGCTGTTGCTGTTGTCGTTTTGGGTGAATAACTTTGGCGATCGCTTGAACTCGCATCAGGCTGCCAGCGACGCTCGCCCAGTCAACATCGTCAACGTCCACAGCCCAGCTCAAAGCTGAATATTCACGGGTTTTGACTTAAGATTCGCATTTGTTAATTTTTTCTTAAAATCTTTGTTTTTAAACCATTGAGCATGTGATTTGTTAGCGCAGTGCATTGTGTTCTCGCCCCCAATCATTCAATAAAACAATACGGTTCAAAGTTCAAGTTTATACGGTATGAACATGTCGGGCTCGATGAAGATCCATAAGAATACGCGGCGAAATTATTTTACGCTCAGCTTTCAACGTTTCGATATATTTCGGTGTAAGTGCGATCTGTTAGTGTATCCATAAAAATAAAACATAATTGAACTTGTATAAATATTTTTATTGAATTAATAACAGTTACACATTCGTGAAGCGTGCTTTTGACATATAAGTTATAAACCTATTAATTAGAAATAATTATAAACAAACTGCAAAATGTTTACCTAAAATAAGATCTTAAGCTTTTTTAACTCTACGATATAGGAAAAACATTCACAAAACATTTCTTGATCTATTTGAAATGTTTTTTTTCTTTTGCTTTCATTTTTTTTTTAAATATAAACAAAGTTTATAAAAAATCGTTTTCTCAAACTTCCCTTTGTTTTTTCACCCTCTTGTATATAAATTTTCCTACCTTAGCCGTATCCCTTTTCCAGTTTGGCAACTGGCTTGCGCTTTACGATCTACATTTTCAATTTCACCATGAAAATGGGACCCGTTGGCAGGCTCAAGCCTGGCCGAACCAATTGCAATCCATTTCCAAATGCGGACGGTGTCACATCCAGTTAAACTGCTCTGGAAATTGATAAAATGTTGAAAACTGTTGGCAATTGCTGAAATCGTTTGTCGGTTGACGTTGTTTTTTTTTTTTTTTAATTTTTTGTTTGGCCACCAAATCAATGGCCCAAACTGGCTAGACCCGATCGGATGCAGTCGCGAGTGCTCTGACCATATACAATGCCATCTAACATCGACGTACGCCGCGTTCGCCACAGCAGCTTTCCAGTTCTGCCGCCAAGTCGAAACGACGAAACGAGTTGGCAAACTTGCGTTCACGAAGCCGTGAAAGTTGCAATGTCGAGGACTCATAACAACAAAGAGAAGGAGACGCAGCGCCTGGTGTCCAATTAACTGGGAACATGTGTACCACTCGCTTCGTTGTCCGTTTATCATTCGAACTGTTATTTTTCTGGTGCTTTCTTGCCAGTTTTTTTTTACCTATTGAACTTCTTACGTTTACCCGAAACATTTAACCTCTTAAACTGTTGATCTTCGAGTAAGACATAATTAGAATAACACCCATTTGTATCGAAATTTAAAAACTATCTAACTAGTCCTAACAAATTCGTGTAAAATGTGGGACTTCGTTCTTCGATTGTCATTGTTATGTTTTGACACAGCAGAAATCTGTAGATTACCTAAATTAAGCAAAAGCCTCCAGTCCGGCTTGCTTTAGCATTATTTGGACGAGATATTCCAAAAAAGCAGCAGACTAGGTTGACCTTAGAAACGAATCGTTTTTTGGTCATCAAGTTTTTTTAACCCATCGATTTGTATTTTAAATGCCAATGGATAGTGGGGATCCTTACAAATTGAAAAATGTATAACATTTCAACATCAAAAAAGCTTCGATTTTTGAGTCGACCTCGATATTGAGAAAAAACGTGTTGATTTGGAATGTCATAGCTTCGCGCGGAGTTATGTCGTTTTGGAACGTCATATCTCCGCGCGGAGCTATTATCCGAGATATTATGTCGTTTTGGAACGTCATATCTCCGCGCGGAGCTATTATCCCCTTGCTTTTATGGTCGATTTTGGTCAAATTTTTGATTTTCTTTTTCTTAATGCCAATCGATAGTACTGATCTTTACGAGTCCAAAATGGTATATCATTCCAAAATCGGACATTATTTGGACGAGATATTCCAAAAAATCTCATCATAAACTTCATATAGCCATGCCACACTCTTAAGATGCTATCAATGTGTCAAAAGCTAACAGACAGTTTTTCTCTTTGTTAATATTTACCATCAACAATGTTGCCACATTGTCTTGCTTTGCACATTTGGCAGCAACAAGCAATGTTATAATGCAAACAGCAACTGCAAATTGTCAGTTAAATATTTGTCAAATAATTATATGAGTTGCACAGCCAACACAGTAATCACAAGTTGTATGGTTGCCAGCTTATGGAAATGGCGTTGCCACACTATGAAATTTTAAAAATATTTTAACTTTTTATGAACTGACATGATCTTCGCTACAGGTTGGTTCGGTTTGCGATAAGGAAGGGCTTTTCACATCCATAAACCCAGGCCTTGGCTCTAACCTAGACTTATCGTATATTTTAAGACTTGAGGAATTTATGTTATGTCGAGTTTTATAATCCTTAGGCGTGCGCTAAATTTAAGTTCTACGCATAGTTTCCATACACCTTATATATTTATAATAATGTTATGGTTGGGTCTCTTTCGCGCCGGGTCTTACTCAAACGTTATTTATTTTAAGCCAAACTACCTTTTTCAAAATATTTGAGTAGAAGTGCCGTGTTTGAATCGGTTCAACAAGTTGTCCTGCTTAGAAGCTTGATTAAACTTGAATTGATTTGGCTGAATTTGGCAATTCTAAGCCAAGACTTGGCTTCTAAAGCTGCGTCTTTGAAACCATTTATGGCCATTAATCATCTGCTTCGCTCCACCCTAAGCTAGAAGGTTTGGCAACAACTGCATTTTAGAGCTCTGCATTTGATTGAGATGTAGTCGAAATCCATTAACGCCATTCTGCAGTTTTGGTGAAAGGCGTCGCACAGGCTGCATACGCAATGAATTGTGTCTTGAGAGTGTGCTGTATATGTGCGTGTGTGTGTGTGCTGTTGAGGCTCAAGTTAGCGTGACCAAAGAGCTGGGATAACTGCTAACCCACAATAAGTAGTTAACGCAGACAAGACTTAAATCTCATAAATAAATTTGTTCAATTTCAGCGAACAAGAAAGCCAAGCTCCTCAATGGCAATGGCAACGCCAACGGCAACGGCAACAGCAACAGCAGCGGCAACGGTAATGGAGGCGCCTCTGCTGACGCAGCAGCAGCAGCTGCCACAGCTGGCAACGGGGAGGGGCACTATCAGCATGCCAATGGCAGCATCTATGGCTATGCGGAGGGTAGTAAGCAACGCAGCGGCAGCAACAGCAACAGCAGCAGCAGTTATCAGCCCTCACACTATCACCAGCAGCAACAGTCGGTCTATGCGCCCAGCATCTATGGCGTGGGTTCATCCGCCGAAGATCACTACGAGCTGCAGCAGTCGCAGTATGGAGGCAGCTATAACGGGGAGGGCGCCGGCGTCGGCGTTGGCGTGCGCTCCGGTGGCCCCAATTTGGTCAACAAGCAGTTGGTGCTGCCGTTTGTGCCGCCCAGTTTTCCCAACAAATCACAAGACGGCGTCACGCATCTCATCAAGCCGTCGGAGTATCTAAAGAGCATAAGCGATAAGCGTTCGTGTCCATCCTCGGCCCGGTAAGTTAAGAAAGCCGTGCCAGCTCCAGCTGCAGCTGCAGCTCTACCTCTAGCTCCCAGCTACATCAGAGAGTTGAGATGCAGCTGTAGCTGTTATTTATTTAGTTTTTGTTGTTGTCTTCTTTTTTTTTTTTTTTTTTTTTTTTTAATTTGGCTGCACATCTCGTGCGGCGGCAACATAAGTAATTACCACCAAAAGTGGCAGAAGTACAGTTGCCTTAATTAAGCTGCAGACAATGCCAGCGCATGCTCACGCCGATCGCTGGCTGGGGCATGGCTGGGGGCTGGCTGCGGGATGGGGGCAATTAACAGCAGCACTCGCGAGTCGCGAGTCGGCCACACTTCCTCAGCGGCTCAAGAGTGCATGAAATTTTATGCGTGCTGCATGCCAGGCCACTTTTGCCAACTGGTTCGCCTCGCTCCGATCAGTTGCAATCCAAAGATGATACTGCGCACACGACACGCCTGGCGCAGGTCCGGCCCACTCCCACATTATGCCACACACACACACACACACACTTACACACGCAGACTGAGACACAACCACACAGCTTTTGATTAAATATTTATCAATCCTTACAGTTCCACGGACACGGAGGACTACATGCAAATCCAGATCGCACAGCAGCAGCATCATCATCATCAGCATTCGCATCAGCATCCGCACCAGCATCAGCATCATTCACATGCTCTGGGCGTGGGCGAGCAGCCGCCGTTGCCGCCACCGCCGCCCCCGTTGCCGCATATGATGCCGCCCCCAATGCCAATGATGCTGTCGGCCATGGCTGGCGATGCGACCAGCAAGTCACAGAAGCCCAAGAAGCCGCACGGCTCAGCTGGGCCCAGCAGCCAGGATACGGCGACGCGCAAGCAGCATCAACCGCTGTCCGCAATTTCCATACAGGATCTGAACAGTGTACAGGTGAGTTGTATCCCAGACAGAATGGCCAGCGAAATATTAGCGGGTATAACCAGGCTACTTCATATTTTAAATTTGCAAAATAATAAGCTGATTAAATGAGAATTCAATCTTCAAAACATAAAACCAATCGTAAAAAGCTTTTCAAAACAGTTGGCTATCGGAAACTTCTTGAACATTCGCCCATTTTCGAAATGTGTGAAACACATCACGGACTTTAATAAATATCTAGATGAAATTTTAATAGAGATCCCTGAAAATAATTTGAGTCTGATCGAAGTGATTTACATTTTCGTTTTCCAACAATTTTCCACGGTTGCGGGTGGAATTTTGTAAGCATTCAGCTTTCTAGCTGTTACGGTCAATCGGTCAATCAGTCAGTCAGTCAGCCAGGATAAAGTTTTTCATATGTATAGGCGATTTCCAGGTTATCTAGTGCCCGAGTATTAAGTTTTGAAACCGATGCGATCGAATAGCCAAATCATGTAGTCATTGATACAATCGTACAAAAATAATTTGGTTTGCTTTTCATATATCTTTTATTTCTTACAAAAAATAATCAAATACAAGTTTTATTTTTTTTTCGCAACGTTTTAACTAAATTAAAACACACTTGGATTAGCGTTTCCAAAATGAAATCTTAAAGCTGTTGTGAGATCGAATGAAAGCCTGGCAACATTTACCCTGTCGGATATCATAGCTTAAGCGACAGCAAGAACCCTAGAAAGGAATTCGATCACTAACCAAATCTCTGATCCCTTTTCAATTTCTGCACAGTTGCGACGCACGGACACACAGAAGGTGCCGAAGCCCTACCAGATGCCGGCACGCAGTCTGAGCATGCAGTGTTTAACGACCAGCACGGACACATATCTGAAGACGGATCTGATAGCCGAGCTGAAGATCTCAAAGGATATACCCGGCATCAAGAAGATGAAGGTCGAACAGCAGATGGCCAATCGCATGGACTCGGAGCATTATATGGAGATAACCAAGCAATTTACGGCCAACAACTATGTTGATCAGGTGAGTCACAAGGTCGCCGTGCCGATTGAGCGGGCTGCGGGATGGGGGCTGCGAGCTGGATTATCATGCGTATCAAAGATCTACTTACAGATACCAGAAAAGGATCAGGCCGGCAATGCCATACCCGACTGGAAGCGCCAGATGATGGCAAAGAAGGCAGCCGAGCGTGCCAAAAAGGACTTTGAGGACCGCATGGCCCAGGAGGCGGAGTCGCGTCGCCTCTCGCAGATACCCCAATGGAAACGCGACTTGCTGGCGCGTCGCGAAGAAACTGAAAACAAGCTGAAGTAAGTGCTGGGGTGTGTGGGCATAAGGTGGCGCAGCTGGCGGAATCCTCTCTCTGACCTGTGCTCGCTGTCTGTGCCATTTTGCAGAGCGGCCATCTATACGCCCAAAGTGGAGGAGAACAATCGCGTTGCGGACACCTGGCGCCTCAAGAATCGCGCCATGTCTATCGATAACATCAATTTGGCCACCTGCAGCGCCGGCGGCGGCCTCAACGTCGAGCAGCACTATCAGCAGCTGCAGCTGCTCCAGCAGCAGGCGCATCCACAGGGCAACAAGGAGAACCACAACGAGGGCTGCACAGCAGCCAAGGCCGGCGATTGCGAGCCACCACTGCAGCAGCAACAGCAGCAGCAGCAACAACAGGATGCACTGGATCAGGGCGAGGACGATCAGGATGATAGTGACAACATTATTCCCTGGCGTGCACAGCTCCGCAAGACCAACAGTCGCTTGAGCTTGATCTGAATTGGCCGTCTCCGCGCTTAAGTCTCTTGTAGTGCATTTTTTTTTGTTTATTTTTTTTTTTTTTCTTTCATACGAATATATTTAACTTAACGAATGTGCAATTATATCACATGATATATATTTCGATATGCGATTGAATTACACATATACATATATACACATATATATATACATACATACATATTATAATCTTAAGTAATCCATATTTGTATTGTGTTTAACGCACACGCGTGCTCCAGAGGAGTGGCAAGCGTTGCGCCGAACCAGCTCGAGATCCACGGCAAGCTTTAGACCCAAAAAAGTAAAAAACATAAAAAAAAAACGAAAAAAAATGAATACACGATTGAGATATTGTGTATGTACTATGTAGAATTATACGGATATATATTTTTTTTTTATTATTGTTATTCCTATGTTATAAAAAATCAATCGGTTTGCATTAATATTCATAATTATTTAAACTTGCAGTAAATTCCAATTTGGTGTGCGAATCTCGATTATTTGACTATCGATTATTAATATACATTAACGATATCATCTAACTATCGACTTGAATCATAATTATTTAAGCTTCCATTTTTTTTTTTATATCATTGTTATTTGTTTTTATACATGGCTCAATAATATGATTAAAATAAAACTATACATATTAAAGATACTTGATTTTTTCTTCGGCGGGATACCATTTTTCAGAATCGATCGGAGCTATGTCGCTTTAAAACGACATTTTCTCGCCCCGATCCACGCTGGAGATATTTCGCTTTAAGACGACATATTCTCGCCCCGATCCACGCTGGAGATATGTCGCTTTAAAACGATATTTTCTCGCCCCGATCCACGGCGGAGCTATGTCGCTTTAAAACGATATTTTCTCGCCCCGATCCACGGCGGAGCTATGTCGCTTTAAAACGACATTTACTCGCCCCGATCCACGGCGGAGCTATGTCGCTTTAAAACGACATATTCTCGCCCCGATCCACGCTGGAGATATGTCGCTTTAAAACGACATTTTCTCGCCTCGATCCACGATGCAGCTATGTTGCTTTAAAACGACATTTTCTCGCCCCGATCCACGCTGGAGATATGTCGCTTTAAAACGACATATTCTCGCCCCGATCCACGCTGGAGATATGTCGCTTTAAAACGACATATTCTCGCCCCGATCCACGCTGGAGATATGTCGCTTTAAAACGACATTTTCTCGCCCCGATCTACGGCGGAGCTATGTCGCTTTAAAACGACATTTTCTCGCCCCGATCTATGGCGGAGCTATGTCGCTTTAAAACGACATTTTCTCGCCCCGATCCACGGCGGAGCTATGTCGCTTTAAAACGACATTTTCTCGCCCCGATCCACGGCGGAGCTATGTCGCTTTAAAACGACATATTCTCGCCCCGATCCACGCTGGAGATATGTCGCTTTAAAACGACATATTCTCGCCCCGATCCACGCTGGAGATATGTCACTTTAAAACGACATTTTCTCGCCCCGATCCACGGCGGAGCTATGTCGCTTTGAAACGACATTTTCTCGCCCCGATCCACGGCGGAGCTATGTCGCCTTAAAACGACATTTTATCGCCCCGATTCACGGCGGAGCTAATTCGCTTTAAAACGACATTTTCTCGCCCCGATCCACGCTGGAGATATGTCGCTTTAAAACGACATTTTCTCGCCCCGATCTACGGCGGAGATATGTCGCTTTAAAACGACATTTTCTCGCCCCGATCCACGGCGGAGCTATGTCGCTTTAAAACGACATTTTCTCGCCCCGATCCACGGCGGAGCTATGTCGCTTTAAAACGACATTTTCTCGCCCCGATCTACGGCGGAGCTATGTCGCTTTAAAACGACATTTTCTCGCCCCGATCCATGGCGGAGCTATGTCGCTTTAAAACGACATTTTCTCGCCCCGATCCACGGCGGAGCTATGTCGCTTTAAAACGACATTTTCTCGCCCCGATCCACGGCGGAGCTATGTCGCTTTAAAACGACATATTCTCGCCCCGATCCACGCTGGAGATATGTCGCTTTAAAACGACATATTCTCGCCCCGATCCACGCTGGAGATATGTCACTTTAAAACGACATTTTCTCGCCCCGATCCACGGCGGAGCTATGTCGCTTTAAAACGACATTTTCTCGCCCCGATCCACGGCGGAGCTATGTCGCTTTAAAACGACATTTTATCGCCCCGATTCACGGCGGAGCTAATTCGCTTTAAAACGACATTTTCTCGCCCCGATCCACGCTGGAGATATGTCGCTTTAAAACGACATTTTCTCGCCCCGATCCACGGCGGAGCTATGTCGCTTTAAAACGACATATTCTCGCCCCGATCCACGCTGGAGATATGTCGCTTTAAAACGACATTTTCTCGCCCCGATCCACGGCGGAGCTATGTCGCTTTAAAACGACATTTTCTCGCCCCGATCCACGGCGGAGCTATGTCGCTTTAAAACGACATTTTATCGCCCCGATTCACGGCGGAGCTAATTCGCTTTAAAACGACATTTTCTCGCCCCGATCCACGGCGGAGCTATGTCGCTTTAATACGACATTTTCTCGCCCCGGTCTACGGCGGAGCTATGTCGCTTTAAAACGACATTTTCTTGCCCCGATCCACGGCGGAGCTATGTAGCTTTAAAACGACATATTCTCGCCCCGATCCACGCTGGAGATATGTCGCTTTAAAACGACATATTCTCTCCCCGATCCACGCTGGAGATATGTCGCTTTAAAACGACATATTCTCGCCCCGATCCACGCTGGAGATATGTCGCTTTAAAACGACATTTTCTTGCCCCGATCTACGGCGGAGCTATGTCGCTTTAAAACGACATTTTCTCGCCCCGATCCACGGCGGAGCTATGTCGCTTTAAAACGACATTTTCTCGCCCCGATCCACGGCGGAGCTATGTCGCTTTAAAACGACATATTCTCGCCCCGATCCACGCTGGAGATATGTCGCTTTAAAACGACATATTCTCTCCCCGATCCACGCTGGAGATATGTCGCTTTAAAACGACATATTCTCGCCCCGATCCACGCTGGAGATATGTCGCTTTAAAACGACATTTTCTCGCCCCGATCCACGGCGGAGCTATGTCGCTTTAAAACGACATTTTCTCGCCCCGATCCACGGCGGAGCTATGTCGCTTTAAAACGACATTTTATCGCCCCGATTCACGGCGGAGCTAATTCGCTTTAAAACGACATTTTCTCGCCCCAATCCACGGCGGAGCTATGTCGCTTTAAAACGACATTTTCTCGCCCCGATCCACGGCGGAGCTATGTCGCTTTAAAACGACATTTTCTCGCCCCGATCCACGGCGGAGCTATGTCGCTTTAAAACGACATTTTATCGCCCCGATTCACGGCGGAGCTAATTCGCTTTAAAACGACATTTTCTCGCCCTGATCCACGCTGGAGATATGTCGCTTTAAAACGACATTTTCTCGCCCCGATCCACGGCGGAGCTATGTCGCTTTAAAACGACATATTCTCGCCCCGATCCACGCTGGAGATATGTCGCTTTAAAACGACATTTTCTCGCCCCGATCCACGGCGGAGCTATGTCGCTTTAAAACGACATTTTATCGCCCCGATTCACGGCGGAGCTAATTCGCTTTAAAACGACATTTTCTCGCCCCGATCCACGGCGGAGCTATGTCGCTTTAAAACGACATTTTATCGCCCGATCCACGGCGGAGCTATGTCGCTTTAAAACGACATTTTCTCGCGCCGATCCACGGCGGAGCTATGTCGCTTCAATACGACATTTTCTCGCCCCGGTCTACGGCGGAGCTATGTCGCTTTAAAATGACATTTTCTTGCCCCGATCCACGGCGGAGCTATGTAGCTTTAAAACGACATATTCTCGCCCCGATCCATGCTGGAGATATGTCGCTTTAAAACGACATTTTCTCGCCCCGATCCACGGCGGAGCTATGTCGCTTTAAAACGACATATTCTCGCCCCGATCCACGCTGGAGATATGTCGCTTTAAAACGACATATTCTCTCCCCGATCCACGCTGGAGATATGTCGCTTTAAAACGACATATTCTCGCCCCGATCCACGGCGGAGCTATGTCGCTTTAAAACGACATTTTCTCGCCCGATCCACGGCGGAGCTATGTCGCTTTAAAACGACATTTTCTCGCCCCGATCCACGGCGGAGCTATGTCGCTTTAATACGACATTTTCTCGCCCCGGTCTACGGCGGAGCTATGTCGCTTTAAAACGACATTTTCTTGCCCCGATCCACGGCGGAGCTATGTAGCTTTAAAACGACATATTCTCGCCCCGATCCACGCTGGAGATATGTCGCTTTAAAACGACATATTCTCTCCCCGATCCACGCTGGAGATATGTCGCTTTAAAACGACATATTCTCGCCCCGATCCACGCTGGAGATATGTCGCTTTAAAACGACATTTTCTTGCCCCGATCTACGGCGGAGCTATGTCGCTTTAAAACGACATTTTCTCGCCCCGATCCACGGCGGAGCTATGTCGCTTTAAAACGACATTTTCTCGCCCCGATCCACGGCGGAGCTATGTCGCTTTAAAACGACATATTCTCGCCCCGATCCACGCTGGAGATATGTCGCTTTAAAACGACATATTCTCTCCCCGATCCACGCTGGAGATATGTCGCTTTAAAACGACATATTCTCGCCCCGATCCACGCTGGAGATATGTCGCTTTAAAACGACATTTTCTCGCCCCGATCCACGGCGGAGCTATGTCGCTTTAAAACGACATTTTCTCGCCCCGATCCACGGCGGAGCTATGTCGCTTTAAAACGACATTTTATCGCCCCGATTCACGGCGGAGCTAATTCGCTTTAAAACGACATTTTCTCGCCCCGATCCACGGCGGAGCTATGTCGCTTTAAAACGACATTTTCTCGCCCCGATCCACGGCGGAGCTATGTCGCTTTAAAACGACATTTTCTCGCCCCGATCCACGGCGGAGCTATGTCGCTTTAAAACGACATTTTATCGCCCCGATTCACGGCGGAGCTAATTCGCTTTAAAACGACATTTTCTCGCCCTGATCCACGCTGGAGATATGTCGCTTTAAAACGACATTTTCTCGCCCCGATCCACGGCGGAGCTATGTCGCTTTAAAACGACATATTCTCGCCCCGATCCACGCTGGAGATATGTCGCTTTAAAACGACATTTTCTCGCCCCGATCCACGGCGGAGCTATGTCGCTTTAAAACGACATTTTCTCGCCCCGATCCACGGCGGAGCTATGTCGCTTTAAAACGACATTTTATCGCCCCGATTCACGGCGGAGCTAATTCGCTTTAAAACGACATTTTCTCGCCCCGATCCACGGCGGAGCTATGTCGCTTTAAAACGACATTTTATCGCCCGATCCACGGCGGAGCTATGTCGCTTTAAAACGACATTTTCTCGCGCCGATCCACGGCGGAGCTATGTCGCTTTAATACGACATTTTCTCGCCCCGGTCTACGGCGGAGCTATGTCGCTTTAAAACGACATTTTCTTGCCCCGATCCACGGCGGAGCTATGTAGCTTTAAAACGACATATTCTCGCCCCGATCCACGCTGGAGATATGTCGCTTTAAAACGACATATTCTCTCCCCGATCCACGGCGGAGCTATGTCGCTTTAAAACGACATTTTCTCGCCCCGATCCACGGCGGAGCTATGTCGCTTTAAAACGACATATTCTCGCCCCGATCCACGCTGGAGATATGTCGCTTTAAAACGACATATTCTCTCCCCGATCCACGCTGGAGATATGTCGCTTTAAAACGACATATTCTCGCCCCGATCCACGCTGGAGATATGTCGCTTTAAAACGACATTTTCTCGCCCCGATCCACGGCGGAGCTATGTCGCTTTAAAACGACATTTTCTCGCCCCGATCCACGGCGGAGCTATGTCGCTTTAAAACGACATTTTCTCGCCCCGATCCACGGCGGAGCTATGTCGCTTTAAAACGACATTTTATCGCCCCGATTCACGGCGGAGCTAATTCGCTTTAAAACGACATTTTCTCGCCCTGATCCACGCTGGAGATATGTCGCTTTAAAACGACATATTCTCGCCCCGATCCACGCTGGAGATATGTCGCTTTAAAACGACATATTCTCTCCCCGATCCACGCTGGAGATATGTCGCTTTAAAACGACATATTCTCGCCCCGATCCACGCTGGAGATATGTCGCTTTAAAACGACATTTTCTTGCCCCGATCTACGGCGGAGCTATGTCGCTTTAAAACGACATTTTCTCGCCCCGATCCACGGCGGAGCTATGTCGCTTTAAAACGACATTTTCTCGCCCCGATCCACGGCGGAGCTATGTCGCTTTAAAACGACATATTCTTGCCCCGATCCACGCTGGAGATATGTCGCTTTAAAACGACATATTCTCTCCCCGATCCACGCTGGAGATATGTCGCTTTAAAACGACATATTCTCGCCCCGATCCACGCTGGAGATATGTCGCTTTAAAACGACATTTTCTCGCCCCGATCCACGGCGGAGCTATGTCGCTTTAAAACGACATTTTCTCGCCCCGATCCACGGCGGAGCTATGTCGCTTTAAAACGACATTTTATCGCCCCGATTCACGGCGGAGCTAATTCGCTTTAAAACGACATTTTCTCGCCCCGATCCACGGCGGAGCTATGTCGCTTTAAAACGACATTTTCTCGCCCCGATCCACGGCGGAGCTATGTCGCTTTAAAACGAAATTTTCTCGCCCCGATCCACGGCGGAGCTATGTCGCTTTAAAACGACATATTCTCGCCCCGATCCACGCTGGAGATATGTCGCTTTAAAACGACATTTTCTCGCCCCGATCCACGGCGGAGCTATGTCGCTTTAAAACGACATATTCTCGCCCCGATCCACGCTGGAGATATGTCGCTTTAAAACGACATTTTCTCGCCCCGATCCACGGCGGAGCTATGTCGCTTTAAAACGACATTTTCTCGCCCCGATCCACGGCGGAGCTATGTCGCTTTAAAACGACATTTTATCGCCCCGATTCACGGCGGAGCTAATTCGCTTTAAAACGACCTTTTCTCGCCCCGATCCACGGCGGAGCTATGTCGCTTTAAAACGACATTTTATCGCCCGATCCACGGCGGAGCTATGTCGCTTTAAAACGACATTTTCTCGCGCCGATCCACGGCGGAGCTATGTCGCTTTAATACGACATTTTCTCGCCCCGGTCTACGGCGGAGCTATGTCGCTTTAAAACGACATTTTCTTGCCCCGATCCACGGCGGAGCTATGTAGCTTTAAAACGACATATTCTCGCCCCGATCCACGCTGGAGATATGTCGCTTTAAAACGACATATTCTCTCCCCGATCCACGGCGGAGCTATGTCGCTTTAAAACGACATTTTCTCGCCCCGATCCACGGCGGAGCTATGTCGCTTTAAAACGACATATTCTCGCCCCGATCCACGCTGGAGATATGTCGCTTTAAAACGACATATTCTCTCCCCGATCCACGCTGGAGATATGTCGCTTTAAAACGACATATTCTCGCCCCGATCCACGCTGGAGATATGTCGCTTTAAAACGACATTTTCTCGCCCCGATCCACGGCGGAGCTATGTCGCTTTAAAACGACATTTTCTCGCCCCGATCCACGGCGGAGCTATGTCGCTTTAAAACGACATTTTATCGCAACGATTCACGGCGGAGCTAATTCGCTTTAAAACGACATTTTCTCGCCCCGATCCACGGCGGAGCTATGTCGCTTTAAAACGACATTTTCTCGCCCCGATCCACGGCGGAGCTATGTCGCTTTAAAACGACATTTTCTCGCCCCGATCCACGGCGGAGCTATGTCGCTTTAATACGACATTTTCTCGCCCCGGTCTACGGCGGAGCTATGTCGCTTTAAAACGACATTTTCTCGCCCCGATCCACGGCGGAGCTATGTCGCTTTAAAACGACATTTTCTCGCCCCGATCCACGCTGGAGATATGTCGCTTTAAAACGACATATTCTCTCCCCGATCCACGCTGGAGATATGTCGCTTTAAAACGACATTTTCTCGCCCCGATCCACGGCGGAGCTATGTCGCTTTAAAACGACATTTTCTCGCCCCGATCCACGGCGGAGCTATGTCGCTTTAAAACGAAATTTTATCGCCCCGATTCACGGCGGAGCTAATTCGCTTTAAAACGACATTTTCTCGCCCCGATCCACGGCGGAGCTATGTCGCTTTAAAACGACATATTCTCGCCCCGATCCACGCTGGAGATATGTCGCTTTAAAACGACATATTCTCTCCCCGATCCACGCTGGAGATATGTCGCTTTAAAACGACATATTCTCGCCCCGATCCACGCTGGAGATATGTCGCTTTAAAACGACATTTTCTCGCCCCGATCCACGGCGGAGCTATGTCGCTTTAAAACGACATTTTCTCGCCCCGATCCACGGCGGAGCAATGTCGCTTTAAAACGACATTTTATCGCCCCGATTCACGGCGGAGCTAATTCGCTTTAAAACGACATTTTCTCGCCCCGATCCACGGCGGAGCTATGTCGCTTTAAAACGACATTTTCTCGCCTCGATCCACGGCGGAGCTATGTCGCTTTAAAACGACATTTTCTCGCCCCGATCCACGGCGGAGCTATGTCGCTTTAAAACGACATTTTATCGCCCCGATTCACGGCGGAGCTAATTCGCTTTAAAACGACATTTTCTCGCCCTGATCCACGCTGGAGATATGTCGCTTTAAAACGACATTTTCTCGCCCCGATCCACGGCGGAGCTATGTCGCTTTAAAACGACATATTCTCGCCCCGATCCACGCTGGAGATATGTCGCTTTAAAACGACATTTTCTCGCCCCGATCCACGGCGGAGCTATGTCGCTTTAAAACGACATTTTCTCGCCCCGATCCACGGCGGAGCTATGTCGCTTTAAAACGACATTTTATCGCCCCGATTCACGGCGGAGCTAATTCGCTTTAAAACGACATTTTCTCGCCCCGATCCACGGCGGAGCTATGTCGCTTTAAAACGACATTTTATCGCCCCGATCCACGGCGGAGCTATGTCGCTTTAAAACGACATTTTCTCGCGCCGATCCACGGCGGAGCTATGTCGCTTTAATACGACATTTTCTCGCCCCGGTCTACGGCGGAGCTATGTCGCTTTAAAACGACATTTTCTTGCCCCGATCCACGGCGGAGCTATGTAGCTTTAAAACGACATATTCTCGCCCCGATCCACGCTGGAGATATGTCGCTTTAAAACGACATATTCTCTCCCCGATCCACGGCGGAGCTATGTCGCTTTAAAACGACATTTTCTCGCCCCGATCCACGGCGGAGCTATGTCGCTTTAAAACGACATATTCTCGCCCCGATCCACGCTGGAGATATGTCGCTTTAAAACGACATATTCTCTCCCCGATCCACGCTGGAGATATGTCGCTTTAAAACGACATATTCTCGCCCCGATCCACGCTGGAGATATGTCGCTTTAAAACGACATTTTCTCGCCCCGATCCACGGCGGAGCTATGTCGCTTTAAAACGACATTTTCTCGCCCCGATCCACGGCGGAGCTATGTCGCTTTAAAACGACATTTTATCGCCCCGATTCACGGCGGAGCTAATTCGCTTTAAAACGACATTTTCTCGCCCCGATCCACGGCGGAGCTATGTCGCTTTAAAACGACATTTTCTCGCCCCGATCCACGGCGGAGCTATGTCGCTTTAAAACGACATTTTCTCGCCCCGATCCACGGCGGAGCTATGTCGCTTTAATACGACATTTTCTCGCCCCGGTCTACGGCGGAGCTATGTCGCTTTAGAACGACATTTTCTCGCCCCGATCCACGGCGGAGCTATGTCGCTTTAAAACGACATTTTCTCGCCCCGATCCACGCTGGAGATACGTCGCTTTAAAACGACATATTCTCTCCCCGATCCACGCTGGAGATATGTCGCTTTAAAACGACATTTTCTCGCCCCGATCCACGGCGGAGCTATGTCGCTTTTAAACGACATTTTCTCGCCCCGATCCACGGCGGAGCTATGTCGCTTTAAAACGACATTTTATCGCCCCGATTCACGGCGGAGCTAATTCGCTTTAAAACGACATTTTCTCGCCCCGATCCACGGCAGAGCTGTGTCGCTTTAAAACGACATTTTCTCGCCCCGATCCACGGCGGAGCTATGTCGCTTTAAAACGACATTTTCTCGCCCCGATCCACGGCGGAGCTATGTCGCTTTAAAACGACATATTCTCGCCCTGATCCACGCTGGAGATATGTCGCTTTAAAACGACATATTCTCTCCCCGATCCGCGCTGGAGATATGTCGCTTTAAAACGACATATTCTCTCCCCGATCCACGCTGGAGATATGTCGCTTTAAAACGGCATATTCTCGCCCCGATCCACGCAGAGCTATGTCGCTTTAAAACGACATTTTCTCGCCCCGATCCACGCTGGAGATATGTCGCTTTCAAACGACATTTTCTCGCCCCGATCCACGCTGGGGCTAGGTCGTTTTAAAACGACATTTTCTCGCAGTTTTCACTTCCACGGTGGAGATATGTCGGTTTAAAACGACATTTTCTCGTTTTAAAGCGACATAGCTCCGCCGTGGATCGGGGCGAGAAAATGTCGTTTTAAAGCGACATATCTCCAGCGTGGATCGGGGCGAAAAAATGTCGTTCTAAAGCGACATAGCCCCGCCGTGGATCGGGTCGAGAAAATGTCATTTTAAAGCGACATAGCTCCACCGTGGATCGGGGCGAGAAAATGTCGTTTAAAGCGACATAGCTACGCCGTGGATCGAGGCGAGAAAATGTCGTTTTAAAGCGACATAGCTCCAGCGTGGATCGGGGCGAGAATATGTCGTTTTAAAGCGACATATCTCCAGCGTGGATCGGGGCGAAAAAATGTCGTTCTAAAGCGACATAGCCCCGCCGTGGATCGGGTCGAGAAAATGTCATTTTAAAGCGACATAGGTCCACCGTGGATCGGGGCGAGAAAATGTCGTTTAAAGCGACATAGCTACGCCGTGGATCGAGGCGAGAAAATGTCGTTTTAAAGCGACATAGCTCCAGCGTGGATCGGGGCGAGAATATGTCGTTTTAAAGCGACATATCTCCAGCGTGGATCGGGGCGAGAAAATGTCGTTTTAAACGTCCTAGCCCCAGCGTGGATCGGGGCGAGAAAATGTCGTTTGAAAGCGACATATCTCCAGCGTGGATCGGGGCGAGAAAATGTCGTTTTAAAGCGACATAGCTCTGCGTGGATCGGGGCGAGAATATGCCGTTTTAAAGCGACATATCTCCAGCGTGGATCGGGGAGAGAATATGTCGTTTTAAAGCGACATATCTCCAGCGTGGATCGGGGAGAGAATATGTCGTTTTAAAGCGACATATCTCCAGCGTGGATCAGGGCGAGAATATGTCGTTTTAAAGCGACATAGCTCCGCCGTGGATCGGGGCGAGAAAATGTCGTTTTAAAGCGACATAGCTCCGCCGTGGATCGGGGCGAGAAAATGTCGTTTTAAAGCGACATAGCTCTGATGTGGATCGGGGCGAGAAAATGTCGTTTTAAAGCGACATATCTCCAGCGTGGATCGGGGCGAGAAAATGTCGTTTTAAAGCGACATATCTCCAGCGTGGATCGGGGCGAGAATATGTCGTTTTAAAGCAACATATCTCCAGCGTGGATCGGGGCGAGAAAATGTCGTTTTAAAGCGACATAGCTCCGCCGTGGATCGGGGCGAGAAAATGTCGTTTTAAAGCGACATAGCTCCGCCGTAGACCGGGGCGAGAAAATGTCGTATTAAAGCGACATAGCTCCGCCGTGGATCGGGGCGAGAATATGTCGTTTTAAAGCGACATAGCTCCGCCGTGGATCGGGGCGAGAAAATGTCGTTTTAAAGCGACATAGCTCCGCCGTGGATCGGGGCGAGAAAATGTCGTTTTAAAGCGAATTAGCTCCGCCGTGAATCGGGGCGATAAAATGTCGTTTTAAAGCGACATAGCTCCGCCGTGGATCGGGGCGAGAAAATGTCGTTTTAAAGCGGCATATCTCCAGCGTGGATTGGGGCGAGAATATGTCGTTTTAAAGCGACATATCTCCAGCGTGGATCGGGGAGAGAATATGTCGTTTTAACGCGACATATCTCCAGCGTGGATCGGGGCGAGAATATGTCGTTTTAAAGCGACATAGCTCCGCCGTGGATCCGGGCGAGAAAATGTCGTTTTAAAGCGACATAGCTCCGCCGTGGATCGGGGCGAGAAAATGTCGTTTTAAAGCGACATAGCTCCGCCGTAGATCGGGGCAAGAAAATGTCGTTTTAAAGCGACATATCTCCAGCGTGGATCGGGGCGAGAATATGTCGTTTTAAGGCGACATATCTCCAGCGTGGATCGGGGAGAGAATATGTCGTTTTAAAGCGACATATCTCCAGCGTGGATCGGGGCGAGAATATGTCGTTTTAAAGCGACATAGCTCCGCTGTGGATCGGGGCGAGAAAATGTCGTTTTAAAGCGACATAGCTCCGCCGTAGACCGGGGCGAGAAAAAGTCGTATTAAAGCGACATAGCTCCGCCGTGGATCGGGGCGAGAAAATGTCGTTTTAAAGCGACATAGCTCCGCCGTGGATCGGGCGAGAAAATGTCGTTTTAAAGCGACATAGCTCCGCCGTGGATCGGGGCGAGAAAATGTCGTTTTAAAGCGAATTAGCTCCGCCGTGAATCGGGGCGATAAAATGTCGTTTTAAAGCGACATAGCTCCGCCGTGGATCGGGGCGAGAAAATGTCGTTTTAAAGCGACATAGCTCCGCCGTGGATCGGGGCGAGAAAATGTCGTTTTAAAGCGACATATCTCCAGCGTGGATCGGGGCGAGATTATGTCGTTTTAAAGCGACATAGCTCCGCCGTGGATCGGGGCGAGAAAATGTCGTTGTAAAGCGGCATATCTCCAGCGTGGATCGGGGCGAGAAAATGTCGTTTTAAAGCAACATATCTCCGCCGTGGATCGGGGCGAGAATATGTCGTTTTAAAGCGACATATCTCCAACGTGGATCAGGGCGAGAATATGTCGTTTTAAAGCGACATAGCTCCGCCGTGGATCGGGGCGAGAAAATGTCGTTTTAAAGCGACATAGCTCCGCCGTGGATCGGGGCGAGAAAATGTCGTTTTAAAGCGACATAGCTCTGCCGTGGATCGGGGCGAGAAAATGTCGTTTTAAAGCGACATAGCTCCGCCGTGGATCGGGGCGAGAAAATGTCGTTTTAAAGCGACATATCTCTAGCGTGGATCGGGGTGAGAAAATGTCGTTTTAAAGCGACATATCTCCAGCGTGGATCGGGGCGAGAATATGTCGTTTTAAAGCGACATATCTCCAGCGTGGATCGGGGAAAGAATATGTCGTTTTAAAGCGACATATCTCCAGCGTGGATCGGGGCGAGAAAATGTCGTTTTAAAGCGACATAGCTCCGCCGTAGACCGGGGCGAGAAAATGTCGTATTAAAGCGACATAGCTCCGCCGTGGATCGGGGCGAGAATATGTCGTTTTAAAGCGACATAGCTCCGCCGTGGATCGGGGCGAGAAAATGTCGTTTTAAAGCGACATAGCTCCGCCGTGAATCGGGGCGAGAAAATGTAGTTTTAAAGCGAATTAGCTCCGCCGTGAATCGGGGCGAGAATATGTCGTTTTAAAGCGACATATCTCCAGCGTGGATCGGGGCGAGAATATGTCGTTTTAAGGCGACATAGCTCCGCCGTGGATCGGGGCGAGAAAATGTCGTTTTAAAGCGACATAGCTCCGCCGTGGATCGGGGCGAGAAAATGTCGTTTTAAAGCGACATAGCTCCGCCGTAGATCGGGGCAAGAAAATGTCGTTTTAAAGCGACATATCTCCAGCGTGGATCGGGGAGAGAAAATGTCGTTTTAAAGCGACATAGCTCCAGCGTGGATCGGGGCGAGAATATGTCGTTTTAAAGCGAATTAGCTCCGCCGTGAATCGGGGCGATAAAATGTCGTTTTAAAGCGACATAGCTCCGCCGTGGATCGGTCGAGAATATGCCGTTTTAAAGCGACATAGCTCCAGCGTGGATCGGGGCGAGAAAATGTCGTTTTAAAGCGACATATCTCCAGCGTGGATCGGGGCGAGAAAATGTCGTTTTAAACGACCTAGCCCCAGCGTGGATCGGGGCGAGAAAATTTCGTTTGAAAGCGACATAGCTCTGCGTGGATCGGGGCGAGAATATGCCGTTTTAAAGCGACATAAATCCAGCGTGGATCGGGGAGAGAATATGTCGTTTTAAAGCGACATATCTCCAGCGTGGATCAGGGCGAGAAAATGTCGTTTTAAAGCGACATAGCTCCGCCGTGGATCGGGGCGAGAAAATGTCGTTTTAAAGCGACACAGCTCTGCCGTGGATCGGGGCGAGAAAATGTCGTTTTAAAGCGAATTAGCTCCGCCGTGAATCGGGGCGATAAAATGTCGTTTTAAAGCGACATAGCTCCGCCGTGGATCGGGGCAAGAAAATGTCGCTTTAAAGCGACATATCTCCAGCGTGGATCGGGGCGAGAAAATGTCGTTTTAAAGCGACATATCTCCGCCGTGGATCGGGGCGAGAAAATGTCGTTTTAAAGCGACATAGCTCCGCCGTAGACCGGGGCGAGAAAATGTCGTATTAAAGCGACATAGCTCCGCCGTGGATCGGGGAGAGAATATGTCGTTTTAAAGCGACATAGCTCCGCCGTGGATCGGGGCGAGAAAATGTCGTTTTAAAGCGACATAGCTCCGCCGTGGATCGGGGCGAGAAAATGTCGTTTTAAAGCGAATTAGCTCCGCCGTGAATCGGGGCGAGAAAATGTCGTTTTAAAGCGACATAGCTCCGCCGTGGATCGGGGCGAGAAAATGTCGTTTTAAAGCGACATATCTCCAGCGTGGATCGGGGCGAGAATATGTCGTTTTAAAGCGACATATCTCCAGCGTGGATCGGGGAGAGAATATGTCGTTTTAAAGCGACATATCTCCAGCGTTGATCGGGGCGAGAATATGTCGTTTTAAAGCGACATAGCTCCGCCGTGGATCGGGGCGAGAAAATGTCGTTTTAAAGCGAATTAGCTCCGCCGTAGACCGGGGCGAGAAAATGTCGTATTAAAGCGACATAGCTCCGCCGTGGATCGGGGCGAGAAAATGTCGTTTTAAAGCGACATATCTCCAGCGTGGATCGGGGCGAGAATATGTCGTTTTAAAGCGACATAGCTCCGCCGTGGATCGGGGCAAGAAAATGTCGTTTTAAAGCGACATAGCTTTGCCGTGGATCGGGGCGAGAAAATGTCGTTTTAAAGCGACATAGCTCCGCCGTAGACCGGGGCGAGAAAATGTCGTATTAAAGCGACATAGCTCCGCCGTGGATCGGGGCGAGAAAATGTCGTTTTAAAGCGACATAGCTCCGCCGTGGATCGGGCGAGAAAATGTCGTTTTAAAGCGACATAGCTCCGCCGTGGATCGGGGCGAGAAAATGTCGTTTTAAAGCGACATAGCTCCGCCGTGGATCGGGGCGAGAAAATGTCGTTTTAAAGCGACATATCTCCAGCGTGGATCGGGGCGATATATGTCGTTTTAAAGCGACATATCTCCAGCGTGGATCGGGGAGAGAATATGTCGTTTTAAAGCGACATATCTCCAGCGTGGGTCGGGGAGAGAATATGTCGTTGTAAAGCGACATATCTCCAGCGTTGATCGGGGCGAGAATATGTCGTTTTAAAGCGACATAGCTCCGCCGTGGATCGGGGCAAGAAAATGTCGTTTTAAAGCGACATAGCTTTGCCGTGGATCGGGGCGAGAAAATGTCGTTTTAAAGCGACATAGCTCCGCCGTAGACCGGGGCGAGAAAATGTCGTATTAAAGCGACATAGCTCCGCCGTGGATCGGGGCGAGAAAATGTCGTTTTAAAGCGACATAGCTCCGCCGTGGATCGGGCGAGAAAATGTCGTTTTAAAGCGAATTAGCTCCGCCGTGAATCGGGGCGATAAAATGTCGTTTTAAAGCGACATAGCTCCGCCGTGGATCGGGGCGAGAAAATGTCGTTTTAAAGCGACATAGCTCCGCCGTGGATCGGGGCGAGAAAATGTCGTTTTAAAGCGACATATCTCCAGCGTGGATCGGGGCGAGAATATGTCGTTTTAAAGCGACATATCTCCAGCGTGGATCGGGGAGAGAATATGTCGTTTTAAAGCGACATATCTCCAGCGTGGATCGGGGAGAGAATATGTCGTTTTAAAGCGACATATCTCCAGCGTGGATCGGGGCGAGAATATGTCGTTTTAAAGCGACATAGCTCCGCCGTGGATCGGGGCGAGAAAATGTCGTTTTAAAGCGACATAGCTCCGCCGTAGACCGGGGCGAGAAAATGTCGTATTAAAGCGACATAGCCCCGCCGTGGATCGGGGCGAGAATATGTCGTTTTAAAGCGACATAGCTCCGCCGTGGATCGGGGCGAGAAAATGTCGTTTTAAAGCGACATATCTCCAGCGTGGATCGGGGCGAGAATATGTCGTTTTAAAGCGACATAGCTCAGCCGTGGATCGGGGCGAGAAAATATCGTTTTAAAGCGACATATCTCCAGCGTGGATCGGGGCGAGTAAATGTCGTTTTAAAGCGACATAGCTCCGCCGTGGATCGGGGCGAGAAAATGTCGTTTTAAAGCGACATAGCTCCGCCGTGGATCGGGTCGAGAAAATGTTGTTTTAAAGCGACATAGCTCCGCCGTGGATCGGGGCGAGAAAATGTCGTTTTAAAGCGACATATCTCCAGGGTGGATCGGGGCGAGAAAATGTCGTTTTAAAGCGGCATATCTCCAGCGTGGATCGGGGCGAGAATATGTCGTTTTAAAGCGACATATCTCCGCCGTGGATCGGGGCGCGAATATATCGTTTTAAAGCGACATAGCTCCGCCGTGGATCGGGGCGAGAAAATGTCGTTTTAAAGCGACATATCTCCAGCGTGGATCGGGCGAGAAAATGTCGTTTTAAAGCGACATAGCTCCGCCGTGGATCGGGGCGAGAAAATGTCGTTTTAAAGCGACATATCTCCAGCGTGGATCGGGGCGAGAAAATGTCGTTTTAAAGCGACATATCTCCAGCGTGGATCGGGGCGAGAAAATGTCGTTTTAAAGCGACATATTTCCAGCGTGGATCGGGGAGAGAATATGTCGTTTTAAGGCGATATATCTCCAGCATGGATCGGGGCGAGAAAATGTCCTTTTTAAGCGACATAGCTCCGCCGTGGATCGGGGCAAGAAAATGTCGAGCTTTAAAACGACATTTTCTCGCCCCGATCCACGCTGGAGATATGTCGCTTTAAAACAACATTTTCTCGCCCCGATCCACGGCGGAGCTATGTCGCTTTAAAACGACATTTTCTCGCCCCGATCCACGCTGGAGATATGTCGCTTTAAAACGACATTTTCTCGCCCCGATCCACGGCGGAGCTATGTCGCTTTAAAACGACATATTCTCGCCCCGATCCACGGAGGAGATATGTCGCTTTAAAACGACATTTTCTCGCACCGATCCACGGCGGAGCTATGTCGCTTTAAAACGACATTTTCTCGACCCGATCCACGGCGGAGCTATGTCGCTTTAAAACGACATTTTCTCGCTCCGATCCACGCTGGAGATATGTCGTTTTAAAACGATATTTTCTCGCCCCGATATACGGCGGAGCTATGTCGCTTTAAAACGACATATTCTCTCCCCGACCCACGCTGGAGATATGTCGCTTTAAAACGACATATTCTCTCCCCGACCCACGCTGGAGATATGTCGCTTTAAAACGACATTTTCTCGCCCCGATCCACGCTGGAGATATGTCGCTTTAAAACGACATTTTCTCGCCCCGATCCACGGTGGAGCTATGTCGCTTTAAAACGACATTTTCTCGCCCCGATCCACGCTGAAGATATGTCGCTTTAAAACGACATTTTCTCGCCCCGATCCACGCTGGAGCTATGTCGCTTTAAAACGACATATTCTCGCCCCGATCCACGGCGGAGCTATGTCGCTTTAAAACAACATTTTCCCGCCCCGATCCACGGCGGAGCTATGTCGCTTTAAAACGACATTTTCTCGCCCCGATCCACGGCGGAGCTGTGTCGCTTTAAAACGACATATTCTCGCCCCGATCCACGGCGGAGCTTTGTCGCTTTAAAACGACATTTTCTCACCCCGATCCACAGCGGAGCTATGTCGCTTAAAAACGACATTTTCCCGCCCGATCCACGGCGGAGCTTTGTCGCTTTAAAACGACATTTTCTCGCCCCGATCCACGGCGGAGCTATTTCGCTTTAAAACGACATATTCTCGCCCCGATCCACGCTGGAGCTATGTCGCTTTAAAACGACATTTTCTCGCACGATCCACGGCGGAGTTATGTCGCTTTAAAACGACATATTCTCGCCCTGATCCACGGCGGAGCTATGTCGCTTTAAAAAGACATTTTCTCGCAGTTTTCACTTCCACGCTGGAGCTATGTCGCTTTAAAACGACATTTTCTCGTCTCGATCCACGGCGGAGCTATGTCGCTTTAATACGACTTTTTCTCGCCCCGATCCACGGCGGATCGATTAATGCTTTCCATAGAACCCTTGGCGAACGATTTATTTGAAATAGTTATAACAAGGGTTCTCAGTCAAATGCTTGCAAGCACTAAAAGCATTTAAAGTCATGATAAAGTCAATTGTCCATTATTGATATATGAGAACACACTTTGAATCGGTTTAAAATTAAATTTGTATTCAATTGATATTTGTTAATCTTGGTAGACTTTAAGTGATTAATTAAGACGGCTAGCCTGTACGTATATGCAATGTTATATTGATAAAAAATAACTGTTTCAAGTTAGTATAAACAGGTATATAGTATACGAAATATTTATAGGTATACAAATGGCCATAGATAAATCGGGGCAAACAATGGAACCACTTCAGGCGTGAACACTTCACAGTGATAGGGCCAAGAGGGCAATCTTTATAAAAATGAAGAGTCGTCAGTCTAGTCGATCATTCTGCAACCACAGTTCAGATAGCCAAACACTATGAGAACCATTACACTCTGCCTTTTGCTGCTTGTTTCGGCTAGCTGCCTGATCAGCACGAACGTAAGTAAATATCAAGCGATAGGAAATTGGAGCAAAAGTAACTTTATATAAATTGTTGTCTTTTAGGCCAAGGCAACGGTTGACGATTTGATCAACTTCGAGGATGTAGATTTGGATACACTGATTGATGAACTGGAGGGCGATTATATGGATGTGGAGGAGTTTGGCTTCATCAGGTCCGTGCGCAAGGCCCTCAAGAAGGCGCTGAAAACAGTGCGCGGCGTCAACTGCACCATTAAGGAGGTCATCGAGGTGATGTCCGCGGCCACTAACTATGTGGATGCTATTGATGCCTGCGGCACAGCCGTGCCCAAGGATGTGGCTGCCATTGTCGAGTCCTGCAAGACCATCATCTCCATCTGCAACGATATCATCAATCTGAACAGCAAGCTGTGCACCACAGATGAGCCCGATTCCAACCAGATGTCCTCCAAGAAGTGCTTCTGGCAGTTGTTCAAGGCTGTCATGCGGCTAACCAGAAAGATAAACACCACACTGAAGCAGATCGCCAAGCTGCCCTCCGACACCAGCTCCTGCTTTCTCGATGCAACAAACGATGTTAAGATCAGCTTTAACAATTTCTTGCCAAATATCAACACTTGCGTTGATCAAATGTAAACGTATCTCAAAGTTATAAGGAACATATATACTAAAAAAAAAAAAATGTCCTACACAATTTGTTTACAATATGAGTAAATAAATGAAATACGAGAGAAAACCTTACGTTTTTTCATTCGAATCGTATAATGGATGGGCTGGCAAATGAGTTTGCGCATTCGAATTTGCGGTTATGTTGTAGAGAGTAGATGGAGCTAAAGTTAACTAAAACCATATAATAATAAAACAGTACAAATATACATAAAACAGTTTGCTCTGACTTACTGACAGCACGGTGATTAGCGCGCATGCCCGGGCAAGGCCGGGCAACACTCGCTAGTAATACTAATGTAAATATTTGATTGTTTTCAAATAATTCCATTAACTGCGTTATAGAATACAAAAAAAAAAAAACCCAAGTTCGCCATGTTTCGGCTTTTCTATATTGATTTCTTCTGTAGAAAAAAGCTTCTGGATTCACGATATGCACAAGAACATTTTTCAGCTCAAGAGCTCTATTATTTTTTTTTTTATCAGTTCCTTAAGTGAACTAAGCGCTTGCAGCTGTGCAGTTGTTATCGTTGAGTTAAGAGCCACACGATCTAAAGCCTTATCAAATGCCCAAAACCAATTGACTTTTGCATTTTTATTTGCTCTTCTAATGGGTATAAAGTGGAAAAAAAGGCATGGTTAATGGTTATGACCAGACTGCTGGCTGCCTAGGAGCTGGTCAGCTTGGAGCAGGCCTTTATGTTGGCGGGGAACTGTGTGTAGTAGCTGGTCAGGTTGTTGGTGGCATTGGTGACACAGGAGATGGCATTGGGGCCAGTCTGGGGTATCTTCTTGGCAAGGGCAATGGCGCTCTTCACCTGCCTGTACAGGCTGAAGACCTGGGCCAAGGTCTTGACGGCACAGCTGTTGGTGATCTTCTGCTCCTCGGGCTCCTCGGCGCTGGCGCAAATGTTCGACTTCAGGTTGATGATGTTGTTGGCGGTGCTGATGATTTTCAGGTTGGCATTGATCAGATTGGTCACATCCTGGCTGGCATCGACGCCGCAGGCAATGATATCGGCATTGTACTGCAGAGCGCTGGCCTTGATGCCCACAACCCACTTGAGTATACAGTTGAAGCCCTTAACGCTGCGCAAAGCCGCCTTAATGGCCCACCACGTGGCCGAGAAGATGCCGAACACCTCCGGATCGAAGGTCTCCCCATCGATATCAGCAAAATCGCTAGGCTCGTATTGTAAACCCGTATCCGGCGCCATCATCAACGGCTGCCAGGTGCCAGCATTGACCTGTTTGGAGCAAACGCATCGTTTATTCTCAAACTAGCCCATTCGCTTGAATCCTGGTCAAATACTTACACTGAGCACGCAGACGGCTGCGAACAGGGCAAATAATGTGAACTTCATGTTGAGGTCTGCAAATGCTATCTCCTTGGACTGTGCCACGCATCGCGCCTTTTTATAGTGTGCCATGGTCTTTGCTACCGATAACAGAAATAACTTATTAATGCTCAGGCAGCTCCGAACATTTATCGAGTCGCCTATCTGCCTACCTATCTACCCATCAATTGTACCAATACTGGCACAAGCCTCAGGTGGGCTTAGTTCAAGCACCTGCGGGTAGTACCTTTGCGGTCTTAGCAGCGGCTACTTTGGGGCATGCTTCGCATATCAGCTGATGAGCTGATAACAAGACTTTGAATCTCAGTCTGTCGAAAACGGCGCAATTAAAGCGCTTATCAATGGACTTTTCTATATGGTATGCATATATTTATATTATTAAATATGGGATATGCAAAACTTTAACTAGGAATACTTTTAGCTGAAATATATAAAATTTTTTGCAGCTCGATCTCTCTCTCTTTGCCTCTTGTTCACTCTTCTTTGTGCTATCTTTGCACATTTTTTATAAACAATCCACCTCTCCACCTATCTGTGGCTCATAACAATAACAACTATACAAAGACAAAGTGCATCAAGACTCCAGTTTGTTTTCTAACTATTTGATTAACAGACTTGCAAAACATCAAGTCTTCAAGTTCAATTGTTTAGTTAGAAACCTAAAGCTCAAATCAACATTTTTTAAATTAAGATAATACCAAAAAACCCATTTTGTGCAAGAAACTGTGAGAAGGAAAACAACTCAGCTGCTTTTCGTTCACATTCCGACATAGTCAAATAATGCAAACCAAGAACAGAATACATTCACACAGAATCTTTCTTAACTTAATATTATTAACCAGCCCAGAAAACACAGTGAGAAAACGGTTGGCTGTGAGTTTGAAATACCAAAAAAAATTTTATTTCATTTGAAGTAGAGTGTCCGAAAATTAATTGAATAGCATTTTGTTATTGATGATATTTTTTTGCTGTCAAATATTGTGAGTTAATTATCCATACATATTTCATATATTAATATATTTAACTTTGCTGTTGAATAGGAGACGATAAGATTTTGTGTTGAAAATGTAGCTAGCGTCTGGGCAAAAAATTGAACTTTAATTAAGTTAAGCTTGCTAATTTTGAGTTGTAGTTAATTAGCTGTTCATATATTATGTGTGTGTGTGTGTTTTTTTTTTGTTTTCTGATATTTTACTTATTATGTGCCGGAGATACTATACGATTAGAACGCGAGTGTGTGTCTGTGTGTGTGTGTGTGCACGCGGGCAACATCTAAGTAATACAGCTTGAATGCAGCTGAAGCCAAAAAACTACATTAATACGGAGTATATATTTGAGTGTGTGTGTCGTGTGTGTCGTGTGTGTTGTGAGTGTCGTGAGTGTGGTGACTGTCGTGTGTGTGTTAAAGTGTGTGCCAGTAACATTTGTAATTGGCCTTAGCCACGTGCTGCATAACAAATCCGTTCTGTGTAACATACATACATCCTTACATCTGTACATCTGTACATCAATACATCTGTACATCAATACATCTGTAAGTGTGTGCATGTATGTTGGCTCATTCGCAACTTGCCCATTGCCATTTGATGTTGTTTTTGGTCTAACATTTTCAGCCGCTTTCTTTCATTCAGTTGGTTCTCGAAATCGTTCAAAAAATTAATTTTTACTTTTTTTTTAGTTGTCAATTTGTAATCGTAATGCCATAATTTAAATTTAAACTTTAATTTTAATGCTACTTCAATTTCTCTTTTCGTTTATCTTAAGTAAAATTGAATCAAATTCCTCAGTGCTTGCAGTGCATATCGTACTTAGATGTTTTCGTTTTGCCTTTGTCTGTTTAATGTTTAACTTAAGAGCTACCAAAAAATTTTAACCATTTATAGTATATAAGTGTAAACATATAGTAATATATATATATATATATATATTATATATTTGTCTTGAATTATATATTATATGTAGTTCATTATTATGTGTATAGTATATATATATTATGTCTGTATATTATCTTACAATGCGTAGAGCATATGCACATATAGATATATATATATATATATATGTGTGTCTGTGTAGCATATAGCGTTCAGTTGAAGTACATTCTTTAGTTATATACAATTTACAGTTAAGCAGTTTAGAACTCTTCGATAGAAATACTTTCAGACTTGCGTAAGTTTATACTTTAATCATTCATTTCAATTAATTTTAAAGTAAATAGTATATGTTTTAAACAAAAACAATTGTCTTTGGCTTCAATTAAGCTGAAAATAAACTGCGAATAAATTCTAAAAGATAAAAGGAAATTCAAATTGATTATGGAATAAAAGCTAAAGAACGAAAAGAATATAAAATACTTTAAAGAAAATCAAATCTGTACACTGAACACTGAAATCGAAAACATGTTAAAAAAAAAAAATATTGAATTATCTTTTGAAAATAAACCATATTTATTCTCTCAATGTATGTGTGTGGTGGTGTGTGTGTGAGATGGTGTGTGTGTGTGTTCTTTTCCTCTTCTTATTCTTCTTCTCTCCTTCTTTTCTTGCTTAAAGCATAAATAAATAAATTAGAGCTATAATTGGGTATAAACTAGACGCATTATTTGTTAGTTAGTATGCACACATACATATGTATATAGAATATAGTATATAGTATATAAGTTTTCTTCTTCTTCACAAACCAATAAATGGTATAGTTCTTGCTGTTGTTGTTGCTGTTGTTGTTGTTGTTGCAGATACTTCCTTTACAATTTCAGTTGCCTTAGTTTCTAGGTTTTCATAAGACTTGCGTTTCATGTTGTTTTCCATTTGTTCAACAATTCCCTTATATGCATAGAAAAAAATATATATATATATATATTTGTAAATATGCCATGTATGCATGTCTCTAGCATCTATATAGTGATATATATGTATATATAAATTGTATTGATATACATATACATATATACATATGCCCGCTTCTACACGCATACATACATAACAATTTATATATTTGCTTAAATGTAGAACATTCATCAGGTTATATGCGTGCTGGGTCTGTAGTAAATATGTGTATGTACCTGTGTGTGACTGTGTCTGTGTGTGTGTGTGTGTGTGTGGGTGTGTGACTGTGTCTGTGTCTGTGTGTGTTTTTAGAGTTGTCAAGGCATTGGATGTAGTCAAAATAAGTATGTGACTTGCTTCGTTATTTGTACAAAATACACGAAAATATATTCCTTAGTTTGTCTTGGACCCGGTTGTTCTCCGAACAGGTGTATATTTAACCCACTTACAGAGCGTTGCTCTACAATTTGTTGTAACACTTGGCAACACTGTTCACATTGCACTTGTTCTTCTCAATAATCCTCAAACTACAATTTCAATATTTGATCAGATTGTTTAGCGATAGCATAGCGGAAAGTTTCTCAATTACAATTTGATTATGTTTTAAAAGGTAAAACTAAAATCAAAATTAAAAAAAAAAAATAAATGTGTTGGAATTCTTAATTTATTTGAGTTTTGTTCTTAAGCTTAGATGATCTATATATATATATAAATATATATACATACATGTGTGTGCTTATATATGTATATATATTTTCTGTGTATCATTATTTAGCAAACGCATTGTGTTATTTCCCAATTTCACTTGTATGCCATTTGCTAAATAAATTATTGTGTAGTTGCTGTTGTTGATGTTGTTGTTCTTGCATTGGCATTTGATGCGACACAATTTGTGGCAGACTTCGGGCGCACATCTGCGGGGCATTTAGCTGCATGCCCCAAAGCGCTGTCACACATTGCCCTACAGAGAAATCGCACTTAGAATGCCATACACATATGCATATATATGACATATATATATATAAACACACATATATATATTTATATATTATATAATATATGTTTGTATATATATATGTATATTCAGTGTATTTTGATGTATGCATGAAATCCAAAACATAATATACTGGCAAAAACCAACGCTGTCGTTCGTAGCCCAACAAAACGCTCGAGCCAAGAGCTCTGCAGACCAAACGATAGCGTGAGTTTTTTCAGTATGCTTGGCTGTAATTTAAGTATATAATTTAGATGACATAGTATGTATTTGCTTATGATTACGGTTTACAATAGTTAAGAGTAGTTAAGGTTTTCAACTGCTTAGTTAATTACGTTGTCTTATGTTCAATAGTGAGATTTTCTTCTTGTTCTTGTTCTTTGTGTTGTGTTTTGTTTTTGTGTTTTTGTTGTTGTGTTTTTGTTTTTTTTTTTTGTTTATGTTTTTGTTTTTACAATATCTGAAGCCAATTGGGTTGCAAAATTTTGAAACGTAATTGACTTTAGCGCGTTTAACAGTTAAAAGCACTATTCAAATGTGATCTAATGAAAAAAAAAATGTATCCCAACTAGGCTAAATATATATGCATATGTATGTCTATATATACATATATATGTGACATACTTTTTCGATTAGATTAGTTTCGATTAGATTAGTTTTAACTTTGAATCCATAAGTTTTGTCAGAATATTTATTATGTAAACGTATTTCAACTTTTTTTTTTTGATAAAATAGTTTACCTGTATATATATAAATATATTTTATATATATATATATATATGTTTATGTATGTTTTCTTATAGATATAGTTCTCTATATTTTTATATATATATATATATATATGTGTATATAATTTGCTATTCCTGTTGTTCATTGTTCTAGTTGCTGTTGTAGTTGAAGTTGTTGTTGTAGTTGTTGCTGTAGTTGTTGCTTTTGTTTTGTTGTTGTTGTTGTTGCTGTGGTAGTTAGTTGTGTTATAAAGTCGCTTAGAGTTCCCGGATAGTCTTAATAAATACTCATATGTATACATACAATATATATATATAGGTATATCTATAGGTATAAGTTTCTTTTTGTTCTTGTTCTTGTTTTTGTGTTTGTTGCTGTTTTGCTTTGATCGTAGGATAGTTGGGCTCTATAAAGCCTGAGGGTTGGGCGGGTGAGGACGGGCGCTTAAGTCTCTGTGAAAGTCTTTGATTGAATTTGAAACACGTCGAGATATATATGTATATATATATATTTGTGTGTAATATATATATATATTAAGAGAATGGAAGGATGTGAGAAGAAGAGTTGTATAGCCAGAGAACCGAAAGACTTGAAGATACGGAACATTTTCTGGGTTGTGCATAGCTTAAATTGAGTGTGCGCATGGGGCTTTGTGAGTGTGTGTTTGTGTTTGTGAGTGTGAGTGTGTGAGTGAGTGTAAGTGTGTATACGTGTGTATGAGATATATATTCATATATTGGTTAATTATATTTAGTATACTTTATGCCTGTCTGCATATAACTATTCATAGCATCTGCTGCTGCTGCTGCACTGCTTTTGGCTTAATTTGCAATTTACAACAGTTTTTCAACATTATTATATTTGTTTTTGTTTATGCATTTACTTAACTAGATTTAAATTTCCAAAAAAAAAAATTTTCTCTCTCTATATATATATATATATTGTAATATACGTATAGGTATGTGCTTCTATATAATCTATATGCGAATATGTAAACTTTTCTTGTAGTTGTAGTTTTTGTTGTTGTTGCTGTTGTTGTTGTTGTTGTTGTTGTTGTTGTTGTAGTTGTTGTAGTTATAATGTTTATTTCTGGTATTTGTATGTACAGCAAATGCCTTGGCTAATATCAATATATCAATCATACGCCGCGTGGCCCATTTTGCGTCATGTTCAAGTTCAATAAATTAATCAAGTTTTCAGTTGTTTGTGTGTGTGTGTGTGTGTGTTTTTGTTGTAGGGATTAGTATAATTAAATTTATATATCACAATTTAATCATCTTTTAATTTTGTTTGCCAAAGAATTTAAAACAATATTTTTTGAAAACACGCAACAGTCTGTGAACTGGTTGTGTGTCTGTGTGTGTGTGTGTGTGGTGTGCGTGTGGTGTCTGTGGTGTGTGTGTATGTGGTGTGTGTGTGTATGAGTGCATCTAATTGTTTTTGAGTTTTGCATAAATAAATTGTCACTTAATTGTTGAAGCAACGCCTTATTGTGTTGAGAATTGTAATTGTATTTTTTCAATTTGCTTAAATTTAAAATTAATTATACTTTGAATTCATTTTGTTTTTAGTTTAGAATGCAGCTATGCATTTTTCCATTATCTGCTATAGACACAAAAAATTGTATGCATATATATATATATATATATATATATATATATATATATATATATATATATATATATATATATATATATATATATATATATATATATATATATATGTATATAAATATGTATATGCATATATACATACATATGCATATATATATATATATATATATATATATATATATATATATATGTATATATATGCTCAAAATATAGCAAGAATCTAACAACAAAAATTTCAAACTATGAAGCTTAATTCTGCGCGCCCTTAAGTAGGCAACAATTTTTGTCTTTAAAACTAATTTTGCAAATTATGCTGTTTTTCTTGTTGTCGTTTTTCCTGTTGTTTTTGTTGTTGTTCTCAATTAAATTTGGCTTTAAATTCTGGTTTGCAGCTCCAAATGCATGAAACGTTCTTGACCTTGGGTAAGTTTCATTTGTCGCATTTGGAATTGGAATGTTTTATATTCACGTTGAGTTGTTTGTTCATTTTAGTTGTAATTGTTGGTTGAGTTTTCATTTGCAAGTATTTCAGTTGAATCAATTTGTTGGAGCAGACATTTTCCATTTGTTGGCAGTAATTGGGGGAAAATCGTGCACATTAGCTAAGTAACCACAAGGATTCGGGACATGTTTCTGCAGCTGGGAATTAAAATGATGATGTTCTATGCGAGCACTACATGGAATTTGGCGGCTGGCTATTTGGCATTGGTGTTAATATGGATGGATCAGCTGTGCGCGCAGCTTACTTTCCAAATAGGTGGCTATTTCGTTGGCATTCTTGTTGAATGCCACCATCATGGCCGTATTGCCGCCGGCGTCGCGTGCCTGTAAATTGGCGCCAGCTGCCACCAACATGACGCAAATGTCGCGGCGATTTTGCTCTGCGGCAATGTGCAAAGCTGTCTGACCGCTACGAGAGAGAAAGAGAGAGGGAGAGTGGGGGGAGAAAGTTGTGGTCAACAAGAGAAAGAGAAAGCGAGAGTTTTGTGCCTACCGTTCCATGTCCGCCATGTTGATGACCCGGCGTGTGGCACATGAGATGATATATTTAACAATGTCCTTATGGTTGTATTTGCACGCAAAGTGCAGCGCCGTCTGCCCGTTCTTGTTCACTGATTGTAATGAGTATCCTTGTTCATGTAGTGCACGTAACTGCAAAGAATAAGCACGCATACAGCATGAGCAAAACAAGAGAGAGAAAGAGAGAGGGGACTTCCGAGAGCGAGAGAGAGACATTAGACAAAACAGCAACAGAGCGAGAGAGCTAGCCTTTCTTCTTCTTTTTTCTTATACAAAACTACAAAGCGCGCTTGTCTCACATAAACATAAACAAAAACAAAAATCAGACAAAATATATCGTATATAATAGAAAAAACATAAACGGAAAAGTTAAAGCTACCATATTTAGATCGCCGCTCTGGGCCGCTAGTAGTATGGCATCGGAAGTTTGCTCCAGTATAGGGCTGTTATTTGTGCGCGTGTGTGTGTGTGTGTGCGGTAAAAGTGCATAGATAGGTGTGTGTGTGTGTGCGTGTGTGGTTGTGTGCATAGAAAAGTAGAGAAATAAAAAGAAAAGTTCAAGCATCAGTTTTCGTTGGACAAGTTTCATTTGTCTTATAGAACTAAAATGGTCGCGATCTCTGTAACAGTGAGCGAGAGAGATAGATAGATAGATAGATAGAGAGAGATAGACAGTTATATATATAGAGAGTTAGACAGAGATAGTGTGATAGGCTATTATACACCTGAGTACCTGAATCCATAACCAAAAACATCTTCGTTAAAACTGAATAAACGATCTTTGCAGCTGCATGCATTGAACAACAGAAGCAAAACAAAGAGTTAATGTTCATAAATAAAGAGAGAGAGAGAGAGATAAGTGAGTGTAAAAGCGAAAGAATAGAGTGTAATGGTTAGTTGATAAGCGAGAGCGAAACAGCCAATTCTTTGTCGTTTTGCAAGCAAACAGCTTTATTAGGTGCGAGAGCGAGCGAGCGCTGCCAGACTGTTCAGCTATGCAGTGCCATAGCAAGCAGCTTTAGCTTGTCTATTTGTAGCTTGTGTTTTTGCCTAAAATTTCGTCACTTGTGAAATGAATTTGTTTTTGTTAGAAAGCAAGCTGTTGTTGTTGTTGTTGTTGGGGTGTTACCTCTTCCACTTGATCACTTTAATGGGCTTGTTGCCAATTTGCAAGTCCTCATCTTTGTTTTTTGTGTGTGTGTATGTGTGTGTGTGTGTGTGTGTGTGCGTGTGTGCGTGTGTTCGAGTTGGTTTAAGAGAGTTTAACAAATTGTTAGTACGCCATTTGCATAAAGTTATTTTCAATAAGCAGTAAAAAAATACACATATAAAACAATAACGAATAAATATAAAAACTATAAAGGCTTAAGCACTTAATCAGTTAATTAATTAATCGTTTAATTAGTTAATCAGTGCTTAACTGCTTAACCACTGAGGCAAACCTACCCGTCGCTGTGTTTTGGATTGCAATTTGAACACTTTGTGGTCTGAATTTGTGTGTTGTTTGGAATTGAGTTTTGGCTGATTGGTTGATTGACTGATTGGTTGATTGGCTGATTGGTTGATTGGTTGTTGGTGTGGGTTTTGGACGAGAACGGAATACGGTTTAGCCCTTGTCGCTGTTACGAGTAACTGTTAACGTAAGCGGCGATTATATACCATATATATACATTTTCATATACATATATACAAAATACTCATATTGAATGCTCTACTTACATGTGGGCGTGGCAAGGACTAAGCTGTATTCGCTCCCGCACTTAATACATACATACATATTTATATATATATATATGTGTGTGTGTGTGTGTGTGTGTGTTTGTGTGTGTGCACGTCTGTGTATGTGTGTGTGTATCAGTTAGTTGCTAAACATGCGAAATAAAAGAATGCTAAACACCAAACGAAAATGAAAACGAAAACGAAAACGGAAATGAAAACGAAAATGAAAATGAAAAGAAAACAACGTTGATAAACACTGAAAGATTAGCCTGGTTGCGGGATGTGTTCGGGTAAGGAATGGAGATTAGGCTGGATATGGACACACACAACATCGCTTAAAGCTCGATGCGCTTCTTGCGATAATGCAGGTGACAAAACATGCGCCTATCTAGGTAGGGCAGCGGCTGGGCCACCTGCTGCTGGTAGAGCTGCAGACGCTGCTGCAGCGGCAGCTCGGTGGCCGGCGACGGTGGTTGCGCCGAGCGGTGCCAACAGCCAGCTAACAGAAGCCTACCCGTGCCGGTGCCGGTACCGTTGCCGGTGCCAGAGCCAGAGCCGGTGCCAGTGCCAGTGCCAGTGCCAGTTCCAGTGCCAGTGCCAGTGCCAGTGCCGCGTCCCTGTGTCTGATCCAGCTGTCGCCGTTCGTTCTGCGCCTGGCGCTGTGAAAATGCTGCAAAAGAGCGTTCCTGATCCGGTGTCTGCGGCATGGTAGCCGCTTCATGATCCAGTATATAGAGTTCGTCAATGGCAATGTCACAGATGTAATGCAAGTGCTCCTGGGCCCGATCAATGCGAAAGTAATGCTCAGCAGTGCACGCTGTGGATGGATGGGATGGAGTGGCAATTGGGTTAGTTGGCAGCAGCTGCAGCAACGGCAGCGGACGTGGCATGCCACCAACTTACAGTCAATGAAGCACCAGTCCTGCGAGACCTTAGGATACGATATGGACTCCTCGAACTTGGCATTCAGCATGCTGCGCACATGCTCCAAATCGCACTGCGATTCAATCTCAATCTGTCCCAGCTTGTTGGCCAACTTGCGTAGCATTTCCTTGTCGTAGTGGTATTGCTCGTATTGCTGCATGGTTACTCTTAAAATTCCCAGCTGCATCTTCTCCAGCGGATTGACTCTGTGCGCACGAGAAATACAAATACAAAATATAAAGTCAAGACACTCGCTACGGGGGAAGGGTTTTTTTCAGTTTTCAGTTCGATCGGAAAGATTGTGGAAAAGATGGAGACAGATTTGGAAAGACGGAAAAAGAAAGAGAGAGAGAGAGAGAGAGAACGGCTACGGTCTAAATTTGTGGTTAGTTAAGCAAACAGCAGAAGATCCGTCGAGGATGGGCGCGAGCTGATAGCGATGATAAGTTAGATTCAAATGCAATTAAATTCCTCTTTTTATTGCTGAATTTATACATCTTCAAATACAGAGTCTGACGCTTGATCGATGTTAATCAGACTAAAACCACGAATGCATAGGAAACACATGGAAGCCGCTTGCCATTTCACATGCGAATTCACATATATTTGTAACTACAACTGAAATTCGTAGAACATTTAATTTATTTTTTTTTTTTTTTTTTTTTTTATCACAAGTCGAAGTACGCTCGACCTTGGCCTTCTGGCTTTATAATGATAAAACTCGTCGAACAAACAAATATGGAAGTGTTCCAACATGTGATAGGCCATTTGGTGAGTGTTATTTAATCAGGAACGGAAGATCTCTGGAATAACTATTTAATTGGAGAATCGGCTTTGCAAGTATCACAGCGAACGAAGCAACTAATAAAGGCGGATATGTATCATTTCGAATTGCAGGTCTAGTCAAGTGGTCCGTATTTAGATGAACGATTGCGTATTTGGTATCCCGATCGAATTGACATAAAAACGTTTCATTTTCTAAATCCTTTCCATTCTCAACGGAAAAGCGCATAGTTTTGTTTGTTTTGTTGTTTGTTTTTTTTTTTTTTGTTTTTTTTGTTCTTTCGCAAAGAATAGATCAGACTGCATGGATCGTCTACAACTGCATCAACAAAAAATCGCTCTCAAACTTGCTGTAAGAATTAAACTCGCTGTATTTGAGCGGCTTTTGATCAGTTGAGCTGCGGGTGTGTGTTCAGTGCTTGGGTTAGGTTGGGTTAGAGTACAGGCTCTTGGTACATCCATACTCACTGAACATCCCCGCGTCCGTGCTTGCGCTTGGACAACATAAGAGCCTGGTTGAGCAGCTCGATCTCAATGATGGATGGCTTGACGCGACAGGCCTCGCCATCGACCTGCATGGGAATGGTACGTCTGGTGATGATGCGGGCCTTGCGGCACTGGCAGATGCAGGTGCCGTGCATGCCCGCCTGCAGCATAGGTAGCTGATAGGTGGTCAGGCCCACGACCTCCATGAGTCCGTCATCAATGGTGGGCTTAGTCTGACCAAAAGAGTCGTTCCAGGGATGTGTGCCGCCGCCATAGCTGTGGATGACAAATGTTAGCAATCTATTGTAAGAGCGAGAGGGAAGAAAACTCACCTTGGTATGTTGAGAAAGAGTACAGCATGGCAGCCGGCATCGCGTAGCTTGCTTGTATAATCTTGGCCATCGCACTCGAGGGTCACCCACTGCGAGAGATTGCGATATTGGCGCAGAATCAGATCCTTGCCGCCCATCTGGCCGTAGTACATCTTGTTGCGTAGCCGTGAATTGAAGCGTTCCGGATGAGCCTCGCGTGCCTCATGGAATTCAAGCGCAATGTGCGCATCCACGCCAAAGCTGAAGTAATTGTTGATCACGTTCAGCGGCACATTCGACTTGCTGCGATCGACATGATCATCGGTCACATCCTCGTTGGGCGTCACCTTGACACTCCAGCGATCCATTAGGACGCACTGCGACATGCCGATCTCACGCAGTACCTTGCCAATAGGCTCATCAGTATAGCCCTGTGCGAGATGGAGAATGCAGCCACAAATTAGTCCGAGATCGAAATTAAAAATCCATTAGCTATACTTACGCCGCCCCAGCCGAGCGAACGGGCGAGATCATTGCCGGTGCCCAGTGGCAAGACGCCCACCGCCGGCACCGGCATCAGCGGTGGATGGATCTGATCCAGTACGGATAGCACCCAACCGACGGTGCCATCTCCGCCGCAGGCCAACACGCGTAAATTCGGAGCCTTGCGGAACATGTCCAGACTGGAAAGTGAGAGAATGATGGGAAGATATTCGATTATATAAAGCTGAACGTCTTTCCCGAACTTAAGTTAAATAGAACTAGTTCTACAATTCACTGTTGTTTTTTTTTGCCAATATGAGCTAGTTCAACTAGATCTCAATTATTTTCAACTGCAACTTGTTAAATAAACTAGTTCACCTTGCGGATTCAGCCTTTAAGCTACTTCTATACCACAAATAACTAAACAGATCTATATTAATATAATGTAGATTAACCAAACTATTGGAACTAGTAGTGTGAACTAGTTCATCTTGTGGCGACGACTTACATAATCGAATTTGAATATACTATTTTGGAATGCATTTGAAAACTATTTATTCTCTGGCCATTTAAGGCCAACACTTACCCCATTTTGGGACCACCTTGTGTCAGATCGAATACCTGGCGCGGATTGAGCAAATGCTGGAACTTGCCCAATAGCTTGACGCCCTGATTGCCACCAGATTTTGGATTGATAAAGACAATAACCGGTATTACATCCGGCGATGGAATGGGCTTCACAATGAAGGCTCGAGGCTCCTTTTTCTCCTCCTTGGCCTTCTGGCGTTTCTGGGTGTTCTTCTTACTCTTGCCACCAGCACCAGAACCAGTTCCACCACTAGCCGGACCACCGGCCGAACTGGTCTTGTTGCTCACACGTATCGAGGACTTAAAGTTGCCCTTATTTGGTAGCTTGACAATCCATGACGGTGGCACAATGATGGGCGCATAGTTGCCTGCAAGCACAAAATGTTAGATTGGAATAGACAGAGAGGCAGAGAGCGTGAGAGAGAAAGAGAGTGAGAGAGAGGGAGAGGGTGCGAGTGTAATGCTATTAAATGGTCGAATTGCGTTTAAGATGCGTGTCAACATTGGCAGCTGACCAACTCGTTGCCAGGGCAGCTAATTGAGAGCTCTACTGCGGCCAGCCAGAAATGCCAAGGAGCAGCAAATTCCACTTGCCACCTGCAAAGCAATCACAAGCTGAACCAACCCAAGAGCATCCGCCAACAACAACAAGGACAAGTTAATAGCATAGAAAATATGCCAGAAGTCAGTCACGAGCCACTGACAAACAAAAGAAATTGAGATGAAGCCGCATGCTGCCACGCACCGAGTCGACATACCAAGGTCCTTCCTTGCCCAAGTCAAGGCGCAATTATGAATACCACAACAGAAGCGAGCGAGATTACGGAGAGAGCGGCAGGTGGAAGAGCGCTCGCAAGCCAGACGCTACGGAACAGGACAAACTGGCGCAGAGACAGACGGAGAGCAGGACAGCCAGACGGGCAGGCGGCTAGCCAGGCCAGGACTTGCAGACAGGCCAAAGGCGGCAGCAAAACTGAGCCAGAAGACAACCTGAGCTTCGCTCTGCAATAGCAGGCGGGCAGCAGAGGTGTGGGTGGGTGTGTCTGTGTGTGTGTGTGTGTGTGTGTGTGTGTGTATGGTTGTCATGTGCGTGGGTTGTGGTTAAGGCGGCTCGAGGCCTCACGAATGCCCGCCTGTAATTGTATTTTGCACTTTATTTCGTTGTCCTGTGGCATCCTCATTGTCTCACTGTCATTGTGTGTGTGTGTGTGCGTGTGTGTCGTCGGTGTGTAATGCGATGCTGGAGAGTGTGTTAACAAGACGCTCATTGAGACACTTTATAAAAAGCATTTACAGCCTCAGCCATGCACAGGCAGAGCTCCGACACCAGCCCCTACACAAGCACCCCAGCTGCCTCCTCTCCACCATGGTCAATGGTTGGGCTCTCCTTTTGTTGCAGCCAGAGACAGAGCAGTCAGCAGAAGCGTCTATCTGGGCTCTGCAAGTTTTGGCAGTTTAATACTAACTGCAGAATGGAAAAATGCAAAATGCGGTTCAAAACTTTCATTTCCAGTGCGACACCAGATTCGACATTTGAGCTCTTAAGACAACGAGCTAAGCGCCAACGTGGCCAACATTGTAATTGGCTTAAAGAGGTTTAAGACTGCTGGACTAATGTAGTCCCTCACCTCCAGTATTTGAGTATATTTGAATGCCATGCTTATGCACTGAAAACTTTATGTCCATCGGACAATAAACATTGAAGTTATAAAAGAACCCTGGAAGGTCAGGAATTCTCGACTAATGCTTGGCAAATTTAATGTATGCATATATTAATTATACACCATATTATTTATATATATTCTATTATTAATTATATGCACATATTTTTTGTCTTCCTTCAGCTCACTTTTAGATATATCCTTTCCCTTTAATTAAGAGCCCCAAAAACTCAATTTCGAATCGATTGCGGACATCGCAATTAATAGAAAACGTTATGCCAATGCATCAATATGCAAATTGCTTTTTAGCGAACAGTCGAGTTTTGTTTCGGGTTTTTGTGCAGTTTTCGCTGCGCTTTTCAATTAAATTAAATAAAGACTGTTAAATTGTCGATTTGCTGAAAATATTTCCCAAACTGGCCATCAATGGAGGCTGCAGGCAATTCAACTTTCCAATCAGCCTGATTTGATTTTGCGAAACTAAAGGCTGCTGTGCGCCAGTGTGTGTGTGTGTGTGTGTATGTGAGTGTGTGTCTATTTTGCATTTCAATTAAATAAGTCAAAATCAAGCGACGGCCCGTTTCCTAATTACGGTCCGTCGTGACGTCACGAGTACTTTTCAAAGTCTCATCGGCTACGTATTGGGCTCAACTATTGACTTTGTGCCGGGACCAGGAACTGACAAATTGTCGATTCCGCGAAACAAATGCTAATGACCTTAAAACTTGACCCAAAAGCGAAAACGGATGCGAAATGAGCAGACGCAAATGTGGAACAGAGATTGACCAAAAGGGAAATGATCTTTGGGGCAGACAAGATTTCCGGAAAAGAAGAAGAGTACGAAAAAAAATAAAATTGAGTTAATGAAAGAAGAAAAATTTATGTATGCTCTTTTTCTTTAAATCAACGTTGTAAATAAAAATTATGAAGACCAACGGATAAAAGATAAATTAACCAATAAATATTTGCATTTACTTTTAAGAAAATCTCAAACATATCCAGCTATAACTTTACAAATAAACTCTCAAACAAGAATTCAAACCTATTCGAATATTTTTTTTTATTTGAATCGATTAATATTAATGAGTAACTTGTTAAACCGTTTAGCTTTTGAAATACTTGATAATTGAAGGCTGATATACCCTATGGTAAGGGTATAGCCCACACAAATGAAAAAAAGACAACTACTAGTAGCTGTTGTAAATGAAGACAATGGGACAATGAGCGAGTGGGCAATGGTAATGAGTTAAAAGGGTCGAGAGGTGTGTCACAATCTACCTTGCGGACAAATGGGCTTGAGTTAAAGGGGCAGGGCAGGGCAAGGGGCGGGTAGGGGATAGGGGATGGCGGTTTGGACGTTTTAATGCACAAATTTTAATTAAGTTAACGGGCCGCAATTTATTTGCATTCGCGTCACGTAATTAATCAGAGAGAACACAATGGAGAATGAACAATGGGACGGCTGGGCTGGCTCTCGTGGAGCCTGGACGAGCATCGATAAGGAAAATGTCTGAATGTCTGAACTCACCCAGGCGGCATTCCTCGCCAATCTTGGCCTGATTGAAGCACGACTCCTTATTATGGTAAATCTCGTGGCACCACGCACAGGATAGAGCGACAATTTCCTTCGATCCAAAGAGTTTACTCTGCACCGCCTGCAACAAAAGAAGGTCGAGTCGTGGTTTGGTTGGGCGGCGGGAGTTGAGTAATAATATGGGCTGTAACAATATGTGCTACTCACCTTGCCACAATGCTTGCACTTGCCCTTCTCAAGCTTGCGGTGCACCCAGTGGTGATGGGTGGTCGTCTGTTCCCGGTACTGTCTGATGCCCACATCTCGATAGGTTGGCTTACACGCTAGCTGAGTCTTTTCATTCACTATTGGAATGCAATTCTGATGTGCAATCAGCTGACAAGCCGAGCACTTCATGCGCTGTCCGCTCTTCTGCAAGTACATGAACGCAATCAGACAGCCATACAGAGGACGGAAAATGCAGTATAGATGATGGAGGATGGAGGACAGGGGAAAGGTGTGCACATTAGAAACGCATAAACGCAGTTTGTCTCATTCAATTGGCCAGTTGGCCAACTAAGCTGACAGCCGCCCACTGGGCCATTGAGCAGCTATCTACTACTAGCTACTTGTCTTGAAATAAACTTTTGCAATTATTTTCCACTCAAGCTGTACGTCTGTCACTCTGTCACAGGCAGAATCCTGTCGTGTTGCTTTAATTCAAAATGACAGGAGCTGCACGTGTCTTGGAAAGGGAGAGTCCCACAGACACGTATTGTGTTTAACGACAACAATAAAGCTCCCTTAAAGCTCTCCTCTAACTAACTTATCGCGCCATTTAGGAAGCTTTGGTGGCACTTGAAGAAAGGTTCAAGGCACGTATAGTATTGAAGGACAGTAATAAGCTTCCCTTAAAGCTCTCTCCCACTACTAACTTATAACAAGCTTGAAAGTAGCTTTTATTGTAGTGGTAAGCAATAAAGCTCACTTAAAAATCTCTTTACACTGTCAATAACAAGCTTGAAAGACGCTTCAATTGTTGTAAGAACGGCTTTGAAAGTACTTGAAAGAAGCAGCAAGTGTCTTAAAAAGAGGAGGGTGGTACTGAATGCCAACAATGAAGCTCCCTTAAAGTTCTCATCTATCTAACTTATATATCGCACGTTTTATGGAGCTTTAATTGCCGCACGAACAGCTGTCGAAGCATATGAAAGCTCTAAGCGACTTTTTCTCAACTAGCTCACAGCTAATTTACTTTGCTTTTTTGCCCCTACTAGCAAACAAAATAAAGCTCACCTGAGCGGAAAACTTAACCAAGCACAACTGTGCACTATGCTTCGCTTGCATTATTTGATTTTACTTTTGTATGTTGTTGTAAGGCTTAAGTATAGCTTAGCTAGACCCTTATAGCTCTTTCTCTCTCGCAAGCTTTTTGACTAAGTGTGGAAAATTTCCTCACATTTGGGAAGCCAATACTGTAGGCGTCCCTTGAAGAAGCTTCAATAATATATGTTCTCCAGCCAATATAATTTATCGGAACCATGTCGTGACTGGGCTTTCCACACATGCAGATAATCAACATTCGTACTTTCATTTAGTTAATCAGCCGTGCTGCCTGTGCCAAAGTTTACCTTTACATCACCTAATGACAAACTACTTGTAACTTTTGACAGCAAGCGTTGTGTTTCTGGATGTAAAAGAGAGGAGCCATTTGCCCAGGCCCCGCCACGGTCCCTCAACGGATTGCGTGTGCAGCAAATTATACATATGAACAAGTTATATATATATATATAAAGATATATATATGTATATATTTTGTATATATGTACTCGTACATGTCGGACAAGCACGCAATAAATAAATTACACGATTACATGAAGTTTCATTCTACTTGGCGCTTTTCGCTTTTTGTGCTCCTCGCGGTAATTGAATTAGAAGTAAGCCCCAAAAAAACTCAGTCCAATATCGTAAGCCCAAATCCCAACTGTGCCAGTCAATGTGAGTGTGTGCGTGTGTGTGCTCGCGTGTGGTACTTACAATGCACTCCTCGTTGAGACAGCAGAGATCACCCGAGGCCGAGGTGGGTTTCCAGTAATGTTCACCCTGCACCGCATTCTCTGTCCAGTCCGGCACAATGCGTATCGGCCTACGGGCATTGCTCGAAGAGGCCGTACGTCTATATGATATGGGAAGAGCAAGAAAAGAGGAGCATATTTGAATGGGAGGCAGAAACGATGAAGATTTGACATGACATTATATATATATATCTACATATTCTTATAATATATCAAATGTCACATTTTTCATATTTGAAGAACTATAATTATTATATCGGGCATATCGTTCTATAACTATAGCTTGATTTTTCCAGAGTATATCGAGTGTTTAGTGAGTCAGTAAACATTTAAATTAATTTATTCAAATCATGTTAATTTGATAAGCAATATCGTGCAGCTACCCAGCGTCTAGCCGATTATCGACTAGTTCTGGAGCAGCCCTCGCATAGTTGCGATTAAATTTACTAATGAGTGTTTGAGTAAGTATTTGATACACTCGCATATTTACGAGTACATTCACAAATGAGATTTGAGTATTTGTTATTCATTTTGCGCTGTTTGGCTCTGCTGTTCTTTGTTATTTGGCACGGGGCGTTTTCCTTGCCAGTTTCCCACATTTCCATTTCCATTAGGGAGCGCCCCTTGCAGCGGTTGGGACTCACCTCTTGCGCCGCCACGCCCCTAGCGAGTCGAGTTTCCTTTGGCGGAATGCCGACTTGCGTTGCATGCCAATCGAGGAGCGTCGAAAGCGACGCACAGTTCCCGCTGCGGCGCCTCCAACCGCGCTTGCACCCATTGCGCCAGTGCATGCAGGCGTTGCGGCAAAGAGCTCGTTCGGCTGATTTGACGCTGACGTCAAAGCGACGCTTCTGCTGATACTGCTGCTACGGCTGCTACTGCTGCTGGCGTCAGCTTCCTCCTCTACGTACTCATCTTCTGTTTGGAATTCCTCGCGCACCGCATGCAGCAAACGCTCCATGTTCAGCAGCGGCGTTGACGTTGGCGTCGACGTTGGTGTCGACGCTGGCGTGGACGTCGGCGTCGCCACGCTCGCCGTGCTGCTGATGCTGTTACTGCTGCTGCTGCTGCTGCTGTTGCTGCTGCTGTTGCTGCTGCTGCTGCTGATGTTGTTGCTGTTGTTGTCGCTGTCACAGTGCAAATAAGATATGAACATGGCAAACCGTGTACTGTTGCCCCCGCGCGCTTTCCGTCTACGAATTCATTTCACTTCACTTCACTTGACTTCATTACACATTCGATTTCGCATCTGAGTTTGAATTTGATTTTGCATTTGATTTGGCTTTTGCTTTTGCACTTGCTTTTGCTTTTGCGTTTGCTTGTGCTTTTGCTTTTGGCATTGCGTAAAGTTTTAGCTGTGTGTAGTTTGTTTTGGACCACATTGTCGCATAGTTTGTGCCAGCTAACCCGCTTCGACGGCAACGGTGACTGCGACTGCGGCTGCGGCTGCGACTGCGAGTTGGCCTGTGCCAATGACAGAGGCTCTTGTTATCATTATGTCGCCTTAAGATATACCGCAAAGAAACAACTGTAACGTGGATTTTACAAACATTTATACATACCTACATGGAGGTGAGCGTATGTGAAATATATATAGTTTTTCCCTGAGGCAGTAGAGGCAGAAATGCAAGGCGACCCGGGGCACAAAAGGACTAACACTTAGCTCAAGGACCTTTAAGGCTTTTGGGCCAATCAATCAAATGCCTAAATATATAATTAAGGTTCCATTCCCGCGTACCGTGTGTTTGACAGCTCGCTAATAATACCAATTGACGCAAAAATAGGAATGACGGAATTGGAACATTGAACATGTACAGATCTAATCAGACGGAATATCAAGAAGAGGAGCATTTAATAGGTGTCTAGAAATATTTCTTTTACAAGCTAAAAACCTTTTTTGAGGACAATAGAACATTGAAACTGCAACGTGACAGCATTATCATTTATAGAAAATAAAGAATATTGCAAAAGAATATATCAAAGAATTTTATTTATCCGAAAATGTTATCCAGATCACACTTCTATATTATATAGCACTATAGGCAGAATCTGTTGAAAAATAAATTATTGCATGGCAAAATATTCGATTCTTCAAGATATTCTCAATAAACTTTGCATTTACGAGCTTTTCACAATATCGCACATTTCTGGAGTAGCGCTAGACAAATGTCTAGAAGGGTATAAGATCTTATTTTTTCCCGTTTTCTCTATTACGGATTCAGGTGACACGAGTTTCCTCTGCCTTCTCCACCTGCCGCTATGCAGAGCACGAGCGCTGAGGCTTGTCTGTGCGTGTTCTGGTTCTGGTTGCTGTTGTATCTAGTCTGTGTGCGAGTGTGTGTGTGCGGTGTGTGTGAGAGTGCGTGTGTGTGCGTGTGCTTAATACGTTTGTATACATTTTGTATATTGTATGCATTGTAATTAAATTCTTATCAGATTCAGATGAAAAACAAAATAAAACCAAAAAAAATAAATAAATAAAAAACAGGGCAACAAGATGAAAATAATAAAAACAATGCTACTCTGTCTCTTCCTATCTGCCTCTCCCTCCCCCTCATTCACATCTTCATCCTCACCCTCTCTCTCTCTCTCTCTCTCTCTTTCACTCGCTCTTGTCTGTCTGTCAGTCCTATAAAGGCGAGGCAACTAAGTAAGCGCAGCCCTACCCTGGTTGTTGTTAGTGTTGTTGTTTTTTGTGGTTGTTGTTGTTGTTACTGTTGATATTGGCCAAGCAAATTGCTGGTTGTTGCTTGGATTTGCATGTCAATTGTCAGCATTTAGGGCGCCTCAACACCCTCGACAATGTGCCGTGTCCATTTGCTGTTCGTTGTCAGCTGATCAATATGCATGTGAGTGTGCGTGGGCGTTGGTGTGTATGTGTGTGTGCGAATGTCTCTCATCGCTCGCCTAGTTGTGTGTTCAGCTTGTCGCCTGCGGCTGCGATTTTAGTCGCTGTTTTTGACGCGTGCCGAACAATTTTATTTTATTTTTTTTTTGGAAGGTGACAACTCTGTTTGTTTAAGCGTCTAAGCGCAGCGTGCATTCGTGTGAGTGTGTGTGTGTGGGTGTGAGTATTTTTGCAATTGACGTCGGCTGTGCCCATGACCTACCCCACTGTACCGTTGCCTGTCCGCCCCTCCGCCCATCTCCTCAGCCACTTCACCCATCTCCCCTGGCGTGACCAACCACGACGGCCAGGCTAAGTTTAGATTGGCCGTCACAGTTTGTTTGGAATTTTATGGCTTTTGATGCAATTGTTGTGTCGAGTAGGTATTTTTAGCACCTGCGTAATTATGTCAAAACACAGAAGCACACACATACAAGAGCAAGGACATGAGTGCCGCAGGATTAGCAAGAGGACTATTAAAAGGAAAACACAATCTGCCTATGGATTTGAGGCTTATAGTGGCAGAAAAGAAAAGTCTATAGCTGAGGGCAAGCTGTATGCAGATATTCATTAACTGATAACATAGATAAATAATCCAAGAGTAAAGTTAGTTAGATTGCCAAAATAACTTGAAAGCATGAAGGCCAAGAAGACCCCTTTGAATGCATGAGAATCGCATAGTAAGGCGATATTTCAAAAATTGTTTAAGCCTTGTTTAATAGCATAACACTAGTAAAAAGCAGCTTCTAACTCAACCAAATACTCATAATATTGAAGATCGATTGGATTTATTATGTGAAGACAATTTTGGGCCCGCTGCAAACAGATTTTCAATGCCAGCATACCCTATCTAAACATTTTGCTAGCGACACACAGTATAAACGCAGGCAGTTGACAAATAACAAGCAGCCAACTGAGAATTTTGGCCGCAATCATTAGCCGTTGGGCCAAACATGGGCTGGTCGCAAAACATGAAACGCAATTTCAATTCAAATGCGATTAAATTTTGTTGTTCGCCTTTGAAGCTCGCAGAACGGACAAGGCTAAATGCAAATAAGTAGCTGAATCTGAATCTGAATTTGAATCTGAATATGGGAATGGATAATGGCGCCGGCCATAGGTCCGGCACACGGTCCAAGTCCGATTGCCGATTGCCGGTCCGTGTCCGGGTCAGGTGATTTAGTGGAATAGAGAGATGAGCCGGCTAATGGACGGCAGAGCGCATCGCATCGCATTCAATGCCACCATGCTTTTTGTCAAACTCAATATTTCCACCAGTCCCACATAAACACACCCTCGCTGCACACTGACAAAATCAATAAAAACCTTGAAAATATTTTTATACACTTTTCAATAAATGACACTTTGCAATTCACAAATTTGCATTTACGTTTAGTCGGCCTAGGAATTCACCCAGCTCTCGAATATGAGCACTGAGCTACTTTTGCGACATCATAAAAATATTATTATTATCGTCTGCTCTCCGCAGTGCGCCGACTGATCGAGCAAAGAATTTCTTGCGGGCATATCTCGACATTTCGCCAATAATATTGTGACTTTGTTGCAAGATTCGCACATACGTGTGCATATATCTAAATGTATTTGCATTTCATTTACGCTTCTTGCTTTTCGTCAAACTAAACCAAACACATTTGCAATGGGAACGTTGCACAAGACTCGTAAATTTGTGGTTCAAATCCAAATTTGCTCAAATTTAGTATCGACGGAAGCATTCACAGTCCCCATATGAAATTGAATATAGGCAAATGACAAGATACATTAAATGCCTGGCCAGATAAATGACTGGCAAAAGTTACGTTTGCGAGGGATTGTTTTGATAGAAGCCCTGTGTTAAGGAAGTCCGCGTTGAAGGGATCAAAGTGCCCCAGTTTGGCCGAGATATTTTGTGGTTAAGATTTTATGCATATGAAAGGAGCATAGTGAAGATTAAGAATAGTCAAGATCTTCAAAAAGTTAATAAAAATAAAAATGATTATTTAAATATAACATTTTTTTAGGAAAACAATTCTTGATTTTCCTTCTGTTAGGGGGATATATATATATATACTGCTGCGATACATGCACCTGTGGTATATACATCTGTGATATATAAACTCCTGCAATATGTAAACCTGCTTGCAATATAAAGAGTAACCTTAGACATTTGCTTTCATAGAAACAGACGGACATGACTTAATCAATACTGATCAATGGTCGATGATATCTTCTTCTAAGCGCTGCACAGTCCGAGACATAATGATGGTACCCTCTGCAAGGGTATAAGACAATATGCACGAGTTAGAGCTTTTACCTTTGACACGGACAATAATAAGAATTAAATGAGCTGCAAGTTCTCAGCTTGTATAAAACAAGCTAATTAAAGTTGGCTCTGTTCAGCCTTTCTCTCCCTACCTCGCTCATCCCCTCTCGCTCCCTCTCTCTGAAACTTGCTGGCTGTCGCAATTAATAAAATAATGTATACGCCGCGTTGAGCAGGCAACAGCTCAGAGTTTATTTTGCCAGCATTGCGGTGAGTTTGGCTTGGCTCATCCTCTCATATTGAAATTGAAGCAGAGACTGCTATTAATAACTGGCCACAAGCCCAAAGTAAATAGTCACTAGACTTATAAATAAACCGATATAGACATAAGCATACATATATATATATATATATATATATATATATAAGTATATATGGACATCAGTTATATATAAACATATTTATATGTGCATATAATTTATTCGGCTTGTACGCTTTGGCCAATGCAAAATCCGCTTGGGCTGCGCAAAATGAAAAATTATCTGCACGTCTTCTCGTTTGTGATTGCGATTAATGGTGCCTGGGAAATTCAATTGGTGGCAGTCGGCAAAAGGAGTGGCATACAGATAGAGATGGAAAGGGAGCGGGAGAGCGAGAGAGAGGGCGAGAGGGAGACGGAGAGGAAGAGGGAGGGCATGGCAACTGATAACTGGCAACCGGCGACTGGCAACTGGCAACTGGCAACTTGAGCTCTAAGCTTTCGCACTCGAGTAAGGATTTCGAGCTAATGAATATTAACAATGCTGACGAGAAGCTGGAAAAGCTTGAAAACTGGTGCTCGAGCTGGATGGGTTTCAGGGATTCGTTCGATGCAGCTGCAAAGCCGGCAGCAAAACTGAGCAGATGGGGGGGTTGCATGGGCTCGCCCACAGATTGCGGAGACTGAGAGGTAGAGAAAAAAGGGGGGAGTGGCAGGAGGTACACACACACACAGACACAACAATAAACGAGCGTCGCTGCCAATGACATTAATATTCTTAATTGGCATTAAGCGTTTTGGCTGGCAAAGCATTTGAAAATGAAACGGCCGGCACGAGCCGGGACGAGCGAGTCCAAGGACGAGAAGCAAACATTTCAATAAGAAATACGGAAATTTGCGTTGGCGTCTTAGCGAATAGCAGGAGGATTCCGTCAGTGGCTATCAACTGGCACGAGGCAAGGCTAGTTGCGGTGGGCGTGGCTCGGATGGCACCAGCGTACAGCACGTCGAACGTTTCCCAGAAATCAGACAAAGTTTGCAGACAATCTCAATCTGAAGAGCCAACTGTTGAGGAACGACGTTGGCGACAAACCAAGAAGGCGAGCGGGCGGGGCGATAGGGAGACCAAGCAGAACACAGGTGCTCAGACCGGGAGTAGGTCGAAGTGCGAGGAGCAGGAGCACCTCAGGAGGCGAAGGCAAAGCTTTGATTATGCATTCCCATTTTGTTTGTTATCCTTGTTGTTGTGCCAAAAAGTTATACAATAATTAGCAGGACTTGAGGAAAATTGGAAATTGTAAAAGTAAACGAGCCAAATAGTCGGAAAAGCCCAACACAGCCAAAAGCGAATAACTGAATCGTACAGACAAGAATGACAACAAGAAATTATATCAAATCGTATCTGTATCTGTATCTGTATCTGTATCTGTATCTGTATCTGTATCTGTATCTGTATCTGTATCTGTATCTGTATCTGTATCTGTATCTGTATCTGTATCTGTATCTGTATCTGTATCTGTATCTGTATCTGTATCTGTATCTGTATCTGTATCTGTATCTGTATCTGTATCTGTATCTGTATCTGTATCTGTATCTGTATCTGTATCTGTATCTGTATCTGTATCTGTATCTGTATCTGTATCTGTATCTGTATCTGTATCTGTATCTGTATCTGTATCTGTATCTGTATCTGTATCTGTATCTGTATCTGTATCTGTATCTGTATCTGTATCTGTATCTGTATCTGTATCTGTATCTGTATCTGTATCTGTATCTGTATCTGTATCTGTATCTGTATCTGTATCTGTATCTGTATCTGTATCTGTATCTGTATCTGTATCTGTATCTGTATCTGTATCTGTATCTGTATCTGTATCTGTATCTGTATCTGTATCTGTATCTGTATCTGTATCTGTATCTGTATCTGTATCTGTATCTGTATCTGTATCTGTATCTGTATCTGTATCTGTATCTGTATCTGTATCTGTATCTGTATCTGTATCTGTATCTGTATCTGTATCTGTATCTGTATCTGTATCTGTATCTGTATCTGTATCTGTATCTGTATCTGTATCTGTATCTGTATCTGTATCTGTATCTGTATCTGTATCTGTATCTGTATCTGTATCTGTATCTGTATCTGTATCTGTATCTGTATCTGTATCTGTATCTGTATCTGTATCTGTATCTGTATCTGTATCTGTATCTGTATCTGTATCTGTATCTGTATCTGTATCTGTATCTGTATCGTATCTGTATCTGTATCTGTATCTGTATCTGTATCTGTATCTGTATCTGTATCTGTATCTGTATCTGTATCTGTATCTGTATCTGTATCTGTATCTGTATCTGTATCTGTATCTGTATCTGTATCTGTATCTGTATCTGTATCTGTATCTGTATCTGTATCGTATCTGTATCTGTATCTGTATCTGTATCTGTATCTGTATCTGTATCTGTATCTGTATCTGTATCTGTATCTGTATCTGTATCTGTATCTGTATCTGTATCTGGTATCTGAATCTGTATCTGTATTCTGTATCTGTATCTGTATCTGTAGCTGTATCTGTATCTGTATCTGTATCTGTATCGTATCTGTATCTGTATCTGTATCTGTATCTGTATCTGTATCTGTATCTGTATCTGTATCTGTATCTGTATCTGTATCTGTATCTGTATCTGTATCTGTATCTGTATCTGTATCTGTATCTGTATCTGTATCTGTATCTGTATCTGTATCTGTATCTGTATCTGTATCTGTATCTGTATCTGTATCTGTATCTGTATCTGTATCTGTATCTGTATCTGTATCTGTATCTGTATCTGTATCTGTATCTGTATCTGTATCTGTATCTGTATCTGTATCTGTATCTGTATCTGTATCTGTATCTGTATCTGTATCTGTATCTGTATCTGTATCTGTATCTGTATCTGTATCTGTATCTGTATCTGTATCTGTATCTGTATCTGTATCTGTATCTGTATACTGTATCTGTATCTGTATCTGTATCTGTATCTGTATCTGTATCTGTATCTGTATCTGTATCTGTATCTGTATCTGTATCTGTATCTGTATCTGTATCTGTATCTGTATCTGTATCTTTATCTGTATCTGTATCTGTATCTGTATCTGTATCTGTATCTGTATATGTATCTGTATCTGTATCTGTATCTGTATATGTATCTGTATCTGTATCTGTATCTGTATATGTATCTGTATCTGTATCTGTATCTGTATCTGTATCGTTATCTGTATCTGTAATCTGTACTCTGTATCCTGTATCTGTATCTGTATCTGTATCTGTATCTGTATCTGTATCTGTATCTGTATCTGTATCTGTATCTGTATCTTGTATCTGTATCTGTATCTGTAGATCTGTATCTGTATCTGTATCTGTATCTGTATCTGTATCTGTATCTGTACTGTATCTGTATCTGTATCTGTATCTGTATCTGTATCTGTATCTGTATCTGTATAAAAACCTGTATCTGTCTCCTGTATCTGTATCTGTATCGTATCTGTATCTGTATCTGTATCTGTATCTGTATCTGTATCTGTATCTGTATCTGTATCTGTATCTGTATCTGTATCTGTATCTGTATCTGAAATCTGTATCTGTATCTGTATCTGTATCTGTATCTGTATCTGTATCTGTATCTGTATCTGTATCTGTATCTGGATCTGTATCTGTATCTGTATCTGTATCTGTATCTGTATCTGTATCTGTATCTGTATCTGTATCTGTATCTGTATCTGTATCTGTATCTGTATCTGTATCTGTATCTGTATCTGTATCTGTATCTGTATCTGTATCTGTATCTGTATCTGTATCTGTATCTGTATCTGTATCTGTATCTGTATCTGTATCTGTATCTGTATCTGTATCTGTATCTGTATCTGTATCTGTATCTGTATCTGTATCTGTATCTGTATCTGTATCTGTATCTGTATCTGTATCTGTATCTGTATCTGTATCTGTATCTGTATCTGTATCTGTATCTGTATCTGTATCTGTATCTGTATCTGTATCTGTATCTGTATCTGTATCTGTATCTGTATCTGTATCTGTATCTGTATCTGTATCTGTATCTGTATCTGTATCTGTATCTGTATCTGTATCTGTATCTGTATCTGTATCTGTATCTGTATCTGTATCTGTATCTGTATCTGTATCTGTATCTGTATCTGTATCTGTATCTGTATCTGTATCTGTATCTGTATCTGTATCTGTATCTGTATAGTTCTGTTTTATCTGTACTGTATCTGTATCTGTATCTGTATCTGTATCTGTATCTGTATCGTATTTGTATCTGTATCTGTATCTGTATCTGTATCTGTATCTGTATCTGTATCTGTATCTGTATTGTATCTGTATCTGTATCTGTATCTGTATCTTTTATCTGTATCTGTATCTGTATCTGTATCTGTATCTGTATCTGTATCTGTATCTGTATCTGTATCTGTATCTGTATCTGTATCTGTATCTGTATCTGTATCTGTATCTGTATCTGTATCTGTATCGATCTGTATCTGTATCTGTATCTGTATCTGTATCTGTATCGTATCTGTATCTGTATCTGTATCTGTATCTGTATCGTATCTGTATCTGATCGTATCTGTATCTGTATCTGTATCTGTATCTGTATCTGTATCTGTATCTGTATCTGTATCTGTATCTGTATCTGTATCTGTATCTGTATCTGTATCCTGTATCTGTATCTGTATCTGTATCTGTATCTGTATCTATCTGTATCTGTATCTGTATCTGTATCTGTATCTGTATCTGTATCTGTATCTGTATCTGTATCTGTATCTGTATCTGTATCTGTATCTGTATCTGTATCTGTATCTGTATCTGTATCTGTATCTGTATCTGTATCTGTATCTGTATCTGTATCTGTATCTGTATCTGTATCTGTATCTGTATCTGTATCTGTATCTGTATCTGTATCTGTATCTGTATCTGTATCTGTATCTGTATCTGTATCTGTATCTGTATCTGTATCTGTATCTGTATCTGTATCTGTATCTGTATCTGTATCTGTATCTGTATCTGTATCTGTATCTGTATCTGTATCTGTATCTGTATCTGTATCTGTATCTGTATCTGTATCTGTATCTGTATCTGTATCTGTATCTGTATCTGTATCTGTATCTGTATCTGTATCTGTATCTGTATCTGTATCTGTATCTGTATCTGTATCTGTATCTGTATCTGTATCTGTATCTGTATCTGTATCTGTATCTGTATCTGTATCTGTATCTGTATCTGTATCTGTATCTGTATCTGTATCTGTATCTGTATCTGTATCTGTATCTGTATCTGTATCTGTATCTGTATCTGTATCTGTATCTGTATCTGTATCTGTATCTGTATCTGTATCTGTATCTGTATCTGTATCTGTATCTGTATCTGTATCTGTATCTGTATCTGTATCTGTATCTGTATCTGTATCTGTATCTGTATCTGTATCTGTATCTGTATCTGTATCTGTATCTGTATCTGTATCTGTATCTGTATCTGTATCTGTATCTGTATCTGTATCTGTATCTGTATCTGTATCTGTATCTGTATCTGTATCTGTATCTGTATCTGTATCTGTATCTGTATCTGTATCTGTATCTGTATCTGTATCTGTATCTGTATCTGTATCTGTATCTGTATCTGTATCTGTATCTGTATCTGTATCTGTATCTGTATCTGTATCTGTATCTGTATCTGTATCTGTATCTGTATCTGTATCTGTATCTGTATCTGTATCTGTATCTGTATCTGTATCTGTATCTGTATCTGTATCTGTATCTGTATCTGTATCTGTATCTGTATCTGTATCTGTATCTGTATCTGTATCTGTATCTGTATCTGTATCTGTATCTGTATCTGTATCTGTATCTGTATCTGTATCTGTATCTGTATCTGTATCTGTATCTGTATCTGTATCTGTATCTGTATCTGTATCTGTATCTGTATCTGTATCTGTATCGTATCTGTATCTGTATCTGTATCTGTATCTGTATGTATCTGTATCTGTATCTGTATCTGTATCTGTATCTGTATCTGTATCTGTATCTGTATCTGTATCTGTATCTGTATCTGTATCTGTATCTGTATCTGTATCTGTATCTGTATCTGTATCTGTATCTGTATCTGTATCTGTATCTGTATCTGTATCTGTATCTGTATCTGTATCTGTATCTGTATCTGTATCTGTATCTGTATCTGTATCTGTATCTGTATCTGTATCTGTATCTGTATCTGTATCTGTATCTGTATCTGTATCTGTATCTGTATCTGTATCTGTATCTGTATCTGTATCTGTATCTGTATCTGTATCTGTATCTGTATCTGTATCTGTATCTGTATCTGTATCTGTATCTGTATCTGTATCTGTATCTGTATCTGTATCTGTATCTGTATCTGTATCTGTATCTGTATCTGTATCTGTATCTGTATCTGTATCTGTATCTGTATCTGTATCTGTATCTGTATCTGTATCTGTATCTGTATCTGTATCTGTATCTGTAATCTGTATCTGTATCTGTATCTGTATCTGTATCTGTATCTGTATCTGTATCTGTATCTGTATCTGTATCTGTATCTGTATCTGTATCTGTATCTGTATCTGTATCTGTATCTGTATCTGTATCTGTATCTGTATCTGTATCTGTATCTGTATCTGTATCTGTATCTGTATCTGTATCTGTATCTGTATCTGTATCTGTATCTGTATCTGTATCTGTATCTGTATTCTGTATCTGTATCTGTATCTGTATCTGTATCTGTATCTGTATCTGTATCTGTCTCTGTATCTGTATCTGTATCTGTATCTGTATCTGTATCTGTATCTGTATCTGTATCTGTATCTGTATCTGTATCTGTATTTGTATCGTGCTTTCTAGGGGCTATCATATATTTCTCTAATCATTTTTGGCTAAGAATGGGTATAACTAGATTTATAGCTAGAGAAATTTCACAATGCTTAACGCTTTCACTAAAAGAAAGAGATATGCAAAACTTTTTTAATAACCTTGCATAGAATTATTTCGGAATATTTTAGGATTACGCATACAAAAGAAAAACTTCGTCGTATGCCCTTCAGGCGAAACAAACTAATAAGAGAACCCCAAAAACCTAATCTAGCTATTTTTGGTTCAAATTTGTTTAAATTGTGCTCGTGTGTGTGTGCGTGCGTGTGCAAACTGAAAAGTCAACATGGAAACAGTTTTCTAATCTATTGCACAATGAATTTTTATCATAGACTGGAAAATTTATGAATGAATTTTAAGCGGCGAGCAAACAAATCAAATAACAACAAACACAAACAGACTGTGGAATAAGGAGGGCGGGTCGCGGAAAACTGACGCAAACAGATGGGAGGGGGCGGGGTGCGGTGGGTTTGCCCGGCTTATAAAAATAACTGACAAAAAGAGCAAAATGCAAAGCGGCAAACGTTAGCAGGATCAAAAGAGAGACAGAAGTTGCACAACGCTGCAACAAAAGCAACAACAACAAAGTAAATTATTTGCCACACACATATGGTTCATCGATGTGTGTGTGTGTGTGTGTGTGTGTACGAATATGTGTGTGTGTTTGTATAAATAATTTTTTTTGGCGCGTTTTGCAAATTTGTTGGCGACGTTGAGCACAAAAAAAAGTTGTTTTCTGTTTTACACCCTCGCGTAGGGCATTCAAATTTTGCCAGCAAATGTGTAACGCAATAGAAGAGATCCGATCGGATTCGGTACATATATACATATATAGATATATAATTGTACATATATCAGTAGCAACCGAGTCGACATACCCTGCAACTATGAGCTTCACTCTGCTTCTAACATATCTTCTTAGTTGCGTCGAATTGGACTATTGCATTATATGACTGCCATAGGAACAGTCGGTTCGATTTATCGCTCATATTGTAATTCAAACTTTTGTCTCGAACGACAACTTCTACGCCAAAAGTCTTGCAAGGGTATTTAATGTGCGGCGTGCCGAAGCAAGTAGTTCTTTCTAGCTCTTCTTGTTTTTTTTTTCTGCTGCTTTGCTTGACTTTATTTTAATTTACGTTTTTCGTATTTTAATTGAAATACTTTATTTGCCTTTTGCGGGATGTTGTTGTTGTTATTGCTGTTGTTGTTGTTGCTGTTGTTCTTTTCAATGTTGTTGTTGTGTATTTTGTGCTGCCGTCTGTGTTGTCGTTGTCGCTGCTGCGGCTGCGGCTGCGGCCGCTGTCGCTGTCGCTGTTGTTGTTAATTTCTTTTGCTAAAAATACTTAAGTTAATTATAAGCAACACCAGCAACAACAAGAACAACAACAACAACATCTACAGCAACAACAAGTCGAACGTTTCAAATCTAAAACATGTATGTGACTTGATATTTATTTTTAACATAATATTCAGTATATTCGTGTTATTGTATTTTCACATTTTTTTTCTTTTGATACTTTTTGGTTTTCTATGTGTTTTTTTTTTTCAGATTTCTTTTTTTTTGTGGTCTTTTTGTTGCCGGCAGGTGGAAACGTGCCTCGCGCCTGATGCCGCGGGCTGAAATGCTGAAAGACTGAAATGCCGTAACGAGCGCTCTTTTGATTAAAATGAACAATTTGATGCAGTCATAAATTGCCACTGGATATTAGTTGGCCATAAATTGCACATTTACAATATTTGGCTCATTGGGCGTATGCGCAATATGCCGGTTGGCTGCCGCTTCTCAGCACGGGAGGCGTGCTCGACTTGGCTGGCTGCCCTGTAATGTTTTCTTGGCGCAGCTGCCATCAGGCAAAAGCTAGACCAACAACAACAACAGCAGCAACAACAATAGCAACGAGAGCAACAGCAACAGCAAGCGCCAAAACAACAAAATTATACAATAAATCAAAGAAAATAGACGAAACGCGACGTAGTTCTTGTTGTTGTTCCTATTGTTGTTATAGTTGTTGTAATTGCTGCTGCGCTCGTTTAAATGAGTGCGAAATTCTCGAAATGTCATGGCTGGCAGTTAGCCTTTTGGTTCACATGCCACACCCAAAGTCAGAGCACGCCCAAAGCCCAAGAACTATTGCGACGCTGGCTACATTGCGACACATGCAACACACTGTTGCAGACGCGGCCACAACAATTAACTAAACAATTGAAATTGTTTAGTCTATTTGTGGCTAGCGAGTAACAAAATTAATTTCCATTTGATCAAAAGGTTGTTTCTGCTGTTGTCGCCAGGTCAGCGCTTGAACTGCTTGCGAATTATAAGCTAAATGTGCCGCTTGTTGCGGCTGTGCTTCGTAGTTTCGAATATTTCCATGCGTTCTGCATCTTTGCATCGAGTGATTGAATTTTAGAAAATTCGACAAGCATATTAAAAGTTTGCTGAGGCTAACTTTAAAAAACTTGCCCCTATGATGATTCATGTTTTTTTGTTTTTAACTTGGAATCAACCATCGCGAATGGCCCTGAAAGGAAATATCAGTTTGCTTCTTAGCTAATTTATGTAAATGTCTAAGTAATTTAAGAATTTTTGAGTTGTTAGAACATTGCTTAAGAGTATGATTCACTTTAAGCTTTGTTATAGTAAAAGGCTATATAAGTTGCAAGGCTTGAAACTCCGCCTTAAAATCATTAAGTTAGCTTGGATTCTGTTGAAAGTGTGAAACACGTCTCAAATTAATTTTCCCAAAGATTCTAAGATTATTTTGACCCCGAAATTTAGAAAGGGTCAATCGGGTGGGGTTTCCCAAAGACTCGTCTTAGCGTGCAACAAGGAATTTACAGTTGGGCTTGCCTGCAGATCTTACAGATCTTCCAGAAAGCTTAACACATACTCTTAATATATTTTGGCATAGCCAATTGGATGAACTTCATATACAACACTATCTGCTGTTAAGAATCAGCATAATTCAATATATACTAAATAAATTTGATAACGATTTCATAGGACAATGAAAACAACTTATGAAATGGACAATGCTGCCACATCGCTGAAGCATGAAGAGCTGGCACTTTACAACACTGCGTCGGTGGTTTGTTTACATGTCTCAGTCAGCAAGTAACTTGTTAGTGTGCGTGCGTGTGTGTGTTCGTCTCATTTGATTTGTGTGTTCTTTGTTTTCAAGTTCATCGATCAGTTAAATTAAACATTGCCCCCCTGTCAATTGTGCGAATGCTCTGTGGAATATCAAATGTTGAAACTGTCAATTAACCCACAGTCAATATACCCTCCTACCTACTGCCCGATCCCACACACATGGCGCATGGTGCGGCATCTTTTGACATTTCCTTTTTACGTATTTGTTGTTTTCATTTGACATTTTGCACATTGGCTGGCTGGCTGGCAACAACGATAACAATAGCCATAAATTTTATCTAATTTTCCTCTGTTTCACAGATCCTCTGCCTGGCCACACACACACATACACATATACATACACACACACAGACATTGTCCCAGTCAAAGAGACAGCACAAAAACAAAAAAAAAAAATTGTATCCGAAAATTGAGAGGAAAAACTTTGATTGATTTTTCCAGCTCGTGCACACACTTTGTAAATTTCCCGCTACGGATTTTCCATGGTATTTCGTATAGACTTTTTGACGTTTTTTTTTTCTTCTATTTTTTGTGGCTACTCAACGCTTGCGGTTTATTGTGTGCCGGCACGGGCGTGCGGCCGTGCGTGCGTGCGCGCGTTATTTTGTTTCATATGCTGCGACTTTTTACGGTTCACGTTCACGTTCTTTTTGCTAGCTGGCGGCGTCCAACCACACACGGCAACTGAAGCAGCGATCGGCCGCCGAGCAGCAGCAGCAGCAGCAGTAGCAGCTGGCGTCGTGCAGCAGTCGGCGTCGACGTTGACGTCAGCGTCAGCAGATCGGCAAGCTGTGCGCTTTGTCACCTCAGCCTTGTGGTGAGTTTTGTGTGACGTTCTCTTGCTGTGTGAGTGAGAGTGCGAGTGGGTTACAAAATTGGTGGGGCGTAAAGATCTCTTGCGGCTGCTGCTTTCATATTTCCATGGTGACATTTTTAGCTCTGCCCGCACGCTGCTTTTGTCTCGCTTTGATTGTTCACTGGCATTTTTCGCTTTGTGCCTTCAATTTGCATTTCAATTTTGTTGCCTGTGTTGTTGGCGTTGTCTTATGAGTGCCCCGCACCCGCCAACGGTATCGGCTCCACCCCCGCGCGCAAACAAACGACCGGCGGCCTGTCGATTGACGATTGTTCATGACGTAGTTGCCAGACAAGTCAGAGTGAGCGCGAACGTAAGACTGCCAGGCTAAGTGATACCCTAAGTATGTTTTTTTTTGTGCATCGAATCTTTTTATACGATCGCTACATATATTTGGCAGTAGCTGACAGTGGAATCGAACATATAGATATATATGTATATATACACATATCTTATTTGAAAACACTTTTAGCATATTGAAATGAACTCGAGAATTTTCAAATACATTAGATAAGAAACTTTAAGGGTACGCCAGGAAAGTTCTGTGGGAGAACAATTACCTGTAATATATTATCAAATGGCATTGCTCTATCTCATTTATCTATTAACTATTGCACATTTCGATACACCCTCTAATCATTTTAATGAGCATAGGGTATCAACAAGCAAAAAATACTGAAATCTGGTTGTTGTTTTAGCTGCCTCTTGTTGTGCTGGTTGTTTGCGGTGTGCGTCAGCAGTCCGGAACTGGAACTCCAGCTGCAGCTGCCCTGCCCTGCCCTGCCCTACACAGTACTGACAACAAAGACAACAACAACAACAACAACCATATCGACAGCATTATGGTAGACATTTTTATGATCTAGCCGAAAAATTGAGTGGCCATCGGAAGTCAATCAGGTTGCAGCTATGCATATACATACGCATTCTAGAAAAACACTTGACTCATGCCAGATTCTAATTGGAATGCAATGAGAATTCGTCAAATTGAACGGATTCTATTTGCAGCTAACCCTAATTTCCCAGATCTTATCAACTCTCGTTGAAAATTGTAAGCTAATCGAAACTTATCCAAAACTGAAAGAAGAGTCTGAACAACAACTCTTCGAATTTCACGCCAAAATTAATGTGGCAATTGATCAAGGTTTTTCAAATTTAATTGCTGCAAATATTCAAAACTCATGTCAATCATTAGATACACATATAAATTTATGACGGATCAAACATATTGTGGCAATCTATACAAATAAATATATGCCTATTTATATGTATATATAGATATATATTGGATCGTTAGTCGCTGAGGCTGAAACATTCCTTGATTTGATTTTAATGCGAATGTTATTCGAATATAATTCATATGCGATCACATGATCTCTCTCACAGCTCAGGCGCAACCATTTGCGTTATTATTAAATATTTGATCAAATGGAAAACATTTCAGGGATCGCTCAAATGAAGCGCAAAATGTTATGATCGAAAAGTATAGATACAAATATGTACACATATAGAGATCAATAATGTTTGGTATTTATATAATTATAAGCATCAATAACTGCAATTCAACCGTGCAACCTGTGTGCTATATAAAAAACATATCGGACAAGCACTTCTCAGGGTGGGGTCTGAAATGTTGTGACAAAATAAATCAGCACATTTTTCTTTTACTTATTTGAATAATTTCAACATGGCTTGAAATCTCAACTAGTTTTCCGCCATGTTTAATTGCCAACAGCTCAATAATAAAATTTAGCTTTCGTCTCGCTTATCCGTAGCTTCTCTCTGCTTGCAGCTGTTGCATGTGAGTAGGTGCCACGTGGCGTATGATTAATGTGGTGGCAACCCAATTGTGGACTGTGGCAAAGTGTCAGCTGTAAACGCACCATCCCGCCCCCCCTTTTACAGCAGTTACAAACAGCTGTGGCTAACCCATCCCGCCCAATTCGAATGCTCCTTCTGGGAGGAGCGCCTCTGGCATTTATGATAATTTAGTTGTGTGCAATTCTTTGCGCCTCTGGGGAGAGTTTTCATAAAATTATTTTCGCTATTGTCATAAAAGTGAAGTTAACTTAGTGTTTGCAACTGTTGTTGTCGCTGTTGTTGCTGTTATTGTTATGATTATTATTATTGTAGTTGTTTGAACAGCCCAAGGGAAAACGAAGCCGTAGCCGAAAACAACAAAAAAAGAAGCCACAATAATGGCCGTGGAAATCGCATGAATGAGCCGCATATAGCCCCGAAAAGGAAAAGCTGAAAGCTGAGCCTGGTCGACTGGCTGCCGGTTTGGATGAATGTCTGCAATGCCGACATGCGGCGCTTGATTGAATGATTTTATAATATTTTCCGTTTTATTGAGCAAAAGGTCAAAAATTTAAACATATCATTGGCCAGTTAATGGGCTTGGGGCCAACACAGACCCGATACCGTGCCCCGATAAGAGCCCTATACTATGTGCTGTATGTGGCAGCCGATAGACAATAACATGTCACGCCCGGGCATCGTAAATCAAAAATCAACTTTATGATGGCCATTGGCTTCGTCCGCTTCGTGGCGCAAACCGAATGCCGAGCCGCCTGCTAATAGACCCAACAAAAGGAATCAAAATTCAACAAAAAAAATCAAATATATATATATATATATATATATATATACATAGAAGTTCGCTCATAAATGAACATCCTCCCTTATATGAGCTCACGGCACGTAACCACATGAATCGGAAATTAAAAAGGAAATCTCTCGTGTGTAAATACAATAGCTAGTGGCATCCGCATTTCTTTTTTTTTTTTCTTGAACCTGGCTTAAAGCTAACAGTTTCGTACTTATCTGCGCAAACCGAGTCTGGGTTGGGCTTTGGGGAGTAGTAATTATTTATTTGACCAGCTTGTACATACCTGTAATAGAAATAAAAGAATAAAGTTAGTAAATTTAGCAAACACTGATGTAACATTAAAAAATATATAATTCTTGTGCACATTTTTTTCTCGGATAAAAGTTTCGGTGAGTATTTTAATATATGTTGTAATTTAATATAGTGACAGTTGACGGAAAACGATGTGCACAAAAATGTTGAAATCATAAAAAACTATTAGGATAACGTCTTATTAGAAACTATGGAGGTAGAGCTTTTAATGAGCTTTGCTATTGAGTAAAGGCACTTAATTGAAAAGCTTCTTTTCATTCAAGTTTATATATTTTCATATCGAAACTTTTTGTGATTAGAAGCGTTCAAAGTGATTAAACATAAGCTTTTCAATTCGAAAGCTCTTTTGAGCTTTCTGAGGAAAATAACTTGTAATCTAAAAAAAGTCTTTAAATTAAGCTATATAATAACTTTCCAAAACTACAGATTGAAACAAAAGCTGCTAGTGATTTGCCCAACTTCAGATCAATTTCCAAAGCTCCTTTAAGCGCCTTAGGTGAGTTTCTCACGAATCGGAGCTCTTAATGAGATTTACCTGTTGTATAACTTTTACATAAAAAGTTGCAAATTTTAATAAGAGTTCACTTGTTTCTCTACTTTACATTAAATAGCCCACTTTACAGCCTTCAAAATCACTTGACTGAACAAAAGCTCTTCGCTATTTCGCATATTGATTTAAGCTTTCAGTCTAGCAATATAAAAGGAAACAACTTTAGCTTTAAATTGCCAAATCAGAACACAATTAATCTCACTTAAAGCTCTTTTGCCCTAACTACGAGCAGCTGTGATTTAATATGATAACTGCAACTTAGTCAAAATCTATACTTCTCAAACTTTCGAGTCCAAGATATAGCAGGAGACACACAAGAAAAATAAAAACCTAAAGAAAAAAAAAAACTAGCCGCTTAACTTGGCTATCCATCAGGAAAGTTGTGTATTTTTCAGGCTGATTAACTTGCATGCCTGTCGCAAAACTCATAATCATCAATCTATCTAAGCAAGTTTTGTACAACGGCTCAACCATATTTGGGAACCACGCCCCAAACTCCGCAATGGGCCGCTTACAAATTGCCCACAATTGGCCATACTCAGGCGACACACTCTTGAGTGAAGCGGCTGTTGTCCGTCCGGCTATCTGGCTATACGGCTATACGGCTAGGCGGCTGTCCGACTGTCCGGCTGTCCTTTAATCCGTCCGTCTGGCTGTCCGTTCGGTCCGTCCGTTCGTTTAGCTGTCAGTTTGGGCAACAGGACACTTTGTTTGAATGTTATTTATGAGCTACTTTTGTTGTAATTCAAGGAAATCGCTTGGCTGAGCTGCTTTTTCAACAACGGCCGCCATAATTTATGCATACGCCAGCCGAAACACCCTGTGAATGGTTTGAATTGGGAGCTTCTTCGAGTCCGTGTGGATTCCCTTCCATACCCCAGTAACGGCCCTTTCAGTCAACGACCGTGCACTGCCTGTGAATTATGAACTGCTGCTCAAACTTTGGGCTGCCAGTCAGTCGGACTTCTTTTCTAATTAGGCTTAAGCCGCGAGCAATCTTCTCCTTGTCCCAACCTCCCTATTGCTGGCATCAAATGTCGCTCCACTTGGCGAGCACGTGTCAAGGATGATGGCACGAGCGGCTCATCGGATAAAGGGTTCTGGCTGAAGCTCAGCAAGAATCGAATTCGATATAATAACTATCGATAGTCTTAAAATTTTACATTTAACAACCCTTAAACCCTTGAATCGTGGGCTCACTTCTAGTTTGTTGCCCTTTGTCTGAGACCTTCAGTATTTATCGACAGCGATAACTATCGATTGTTTTTTAATACTCTGAAGTTTAACAAGATTCGAAGTATATAATTTCACGCCGACAGCGATAACTTTCGATAGCTTTCATGCTCATACTCTCACTTTTCACGAAATATGTATGTGGAAGTGTTAATCTTAAACATATATCGTTTATTTCAAATATTAAATACTTCTCAATTGTTAGTTTTACCTCACAAGCGATTTGTTATAGATTTCGCGTGCTAAGCAAAGCACACAGAAAGCTTTTTGAATTAGTTTCTCAAGCTTGTTATTGCAATTTCATAAGCTTCGTATTAAATAAAAATGATTATGATTAAGAACAAACATGTTTAAGGCGCGCCTCAGGCGGCTTGAATCGCCAAATCTTTGTGGCAACCCTCGCGCAAATAGAAGCCAAACATAAAGGAGCAGAACGCAAGACAAGAAAACAAACGTAAACTGAAGCTTAACAGAGAAAGAGAGAGAAAGCGAGAGACTTAAGGCTGAACATACCCATCCGCATAGAGGCCACCGGCTGCTCCACTTCCGGTCATGGCGAGCGCCTTGTAGCGAGCCTGCTCGTCGGTGGGCAGGACAATGTCCACGGATCGGGAGCGCGTTGCATTGACATTGGGCACGGCGAGGAAACAACCGTCATCGGAAGGCTGTAGTTCCTCGGTCTTGCCGCCAGATGAGAGCTTCGAGAAGCACGAGTCTACCGAAGCGGCTCGATCGCGCTTCAGATCGGGCACGGTTAGATAAATGTCTCGCACCACAAATGCTGCATGATGGGCAGCAGCGGCAGCGGCTGCCGTCGGAGAGCCACAGGTGGCCATGGTGGAGGCTTCCTCGAGCGAATCGGCGGTGTCTACTGATGACTTGGTGGTGTCCACCTCCTCGTGCGATACATTCTCCAGCGAGCTGCCGGTAGGCTCCACAAAGATGGCTTCCTGTCGCGAAATGGAGCGACGTCTGGCCCGTCCCATTGGTACGCCCATAGCAGCGCCAGCATCGTCGGCATCGGCGCTGACGCAGCTGGCCGCACCACTGGTGGCAATAGCCGGTAGAGTTAGCGCTGCAGCGGCAGCGGCCGCAGTGGCGCCCAACTGCTGATGTCCAGTTGCAGTTGGCGGTAGCTCCAGCAATGGGCTGGCCCGTGCGACGGGCATGGGCGACATGGGCGGTGAGCCGGGATCAATGGGGAACGCATAGGTCGGAAATGGTGGATAATCGCCATTGGTCGGCGAGAGGGTGAACGTGATGCCGCATGGCGTGGTCGGCTGCGGTGGCAGCAGCGTGTTGCCAAAGTGCGGAGAGCCATGATCGGAACTCTCCAGACCTTCATCCTCAGAGGTGGTCACCGAGCTGCCAATGGTGTGGCGGCGCATCTGGCGCGGTAGGCGAGCTCGCGACTCCTCAATGCTGCTGCCCATGCTCATGCCCATGCTCAGATTGGACATGCGTATGTCCATCTCGACGGCAGCATCGTCGTCCAGCTCAGTGCCGCCGCTGGCGTCTGGCTCGCTACAGACATTCACATTCACCTCCGCATCGGCCTCCACATCGGCTTCGGGCTGCGCCTTCGCCTGTGCAGCTGCATCGGGATCCGCGTCGGAAGCGGCACCAGTATCAACGGGGGCAGCCGCCCCATCTGCGTTGTCATCCTCTAGCGCCCCGGAAATGTCCTCATCATCGCTTTCCTCGGAGCTGGTGTTGCTGCAGCTGAGAGTCGTTAGCTCGCGATGATCAATGAAGTAGCGCTGCTCGGCGCTCATCTGCTTTTCGTACTGTTCGACGTAGTAGCAATGGATGCACGGCGGCGGTGTCTTTGTCGATGAGCTGCGTCGGGCCTTTAGGCGGCGCGGCACCTCTAGAAAGGCGCCAGAATCATCGCTGCCCACCGAGGCAGCCGCCGAGTCGAAGCTGTGCGAGCGTTGGGCATGGGCTGCCTGCGGTACCTGCAAATATCCGCCCTCCGATGATCTCTCGTCAGCCGACGAGGATGACTGCTGCTTCAGCAGATGAGCGGACGAGCGCTGCGCCTCCAGCTGCATCTCATCGAACGAGGCGGAACGCACCTAAATCCAACAGAGACAGGAAGAGAGAGAGAGAGAGAAAAAGAGAGCGAATAACGTAGCTGCTCACACGCGTCACCACTCAGAGACAGACGGAGACAACAAAAGGAGAACAAAAGAGTCAAAGAGAGGAAACTTGGGAATTCACGAGGAGTTCATGCGGGCACAACACAAAAGCCGGGACAATATCTATGCCCCAAAGAAACAAGAGTCAACAACAAAATAAAAGCAAAAGCATAGAAAAAACATTCAAACAGAAACGATTAATTATCGAACATGCAGCGTTGTTATTGCATATGATTAGTACACTGCAGATTATCGATAAGTTTGTGGCAACAATAAAAAATAAAGCGTCGATAATATATCAGCAGTTATTCGATAAGATGTACTATCGATAACTCATCGATAACTGATCGATTATCCAACTAAAACAACAATTAAACGATCGTTATTGCGACATCAATTAATCGATAAAATATCAGTAGCCGATCGATTAAATTGTATATCGTAAGGATACACATCAAGTTATCGTGCTGCTTATACATTATCTATAACTGGTCGAAGATTTATCGATAAATCATTGATAACAGATAAAACACAATCAATTGATCGTTAAATCAACTAAAATTGATCGATAAATAAAAGGTTACTTATCGATAACCAAACGCTATTGCACATTGTACCTGCTTGGGAACCTCGAGGCTATTCTGCATTTTCATTTCGGCGCCAGTTGGTGTGCGCGAGCGCGTAAATGTTGTACGTAGACGCTGCATGGTTGTAGATTTGAAGTGCCGGTTGCTGTTGTTGTTGTTGTTGCTAGTTAGTTCTTGATGGGTTTGTCACTTATCGTGGCTGTTCTTGGTTGTAGTTGCTCTTAAGCTAGATTAGTTGTTGTTGCTAGTTGGTTGTTTTTGTCGTTGCCGTTGTTCAGTTGTCAATATTGGTGGTTGTCACTTTTGGTAATTGTCACTGTTGGTTGTTGTTGGCTGTCGTTGTTTCTATAGCCGGTTTAGTTGTTGTTTCAAGTTGGCTGTTGTTGTTCCTAGCCAATTGTTTTAGGGTTGCCACTATTCGTGCTTGTTCTTGGTAATTGTTGCTCTATATCCGGTTTAGTTGTTATTGCTGGTTGGTTGTCGTTGGTGTTGTTCGGTTGTCAAAATTGGTGAACGACGCTTTTGATAGTTGTCACTTTTGGGGGTTGTCACTATTGGTGGTTGTTCTTGGTTGTTGTTAGTTATTGTTGTTTCTATAACCGGTAAAATTGTTGTTGCCAGTTGGTTGTTGTTGTCGTTGTCTTTATTTGTTTGCCACTTTTCGTGGTTGTTCTTGGTTGTAATTATTTATATAGCCAGTGTAGTTGTTGTTGCTAGTTGGTTGTTGTTGATGTTGTTCGGTTGTCAATATTGGTGGACGATGCTTTTGGTAGTTGTCACTTTTAGTGGTTGTCACTATTTGTGGTGGTTCTTACTTGTTGTTGTTGTTGCTAGTTAGTTCTTGTTGGGTTGTCACTATTCGTGGTTGCTCCTGGTTGTTGTTACTCTTAGTTGTTGTTGTCCGGTTGTCACAATTGGTGGACGACGCTTTTGATAGTTGTCACTCTTGGGGTTTGTCACTGTTGGTGGTTGTTCTTGGTTGTGGTTTCTATAACCGTCAATATTCTTGTTGCCAGTTGGTTGTTGTTGTCGTTGCCTATATTTGGTTGTCACTTTTAGTGGTTGTTCTTTGTTGTTGATAGTTGTTGCTGTTGTTGTTTCCTTCGTTGGTTTAATTATAGTTGCTAGTTAGCTGTTGCTGTTGTCGTTGCCGTTAATGGGCTGTCACTATTGCCGGCTGTGCTTGGTTGTTTACTTTGTTGCTTATATTGCCGGTTTAGTTGGGTCCCCTCTTAACAACCTGGCTGTTGAATGGGCTGATAACTGCTCTCTGGACGGTCTTTGTAGCTTTTAAATTTGTAGCTGTTGCCTCAGCAGTTGATGTTGTTGTTGCTTGTCTGTTGACTGTTGCTGCTGTTTTTCTGTTTATCTGGCTAAGTAGGACCGCTGCAAAAGTAAATGCTGCTGTTGTAATTGATATTGGAATCGGTGAGCTATGGTTGCTGCAGTACATGTACTTGTTGGTTTCAAACTTGCTGCTGTTGTCGATTTTGGGCTTCTTTGGCTGTTTGTCGTTGTATTCTTCGCAGTTGTTGGATAAAACCGTTTCCTCACAATCTGTTAATTTCTGGTAGCTGTTGTTGCTGTTAGTAAAGCTTGCTAAATGCTTGACAATTCCGATGGTTAATTCCATTTCGATGATTTGCTGAAAATTTGCTATTTTTCTCTTTCGTTTTGTTTTTTTTTTTTATTTTTTTTGTCGTTCTTTGTCTGAGTTATAGTTTGTTTTGTGCTTTTCCTGGCGAACCTTGGCCAAACGCACAAAAAGTCCACAATGTTTTGCCTGTCCTTCTCGCTGTTATTGTTGTTACTGTTGTTGTTGTTGTTGTTGTTGCTGTTGTCGCTCAGAACGTTGGCTGTGAGCCGCCAACGCTCGACATCTAGCTGGGTTTGTGGCACTAGCTGTTGTTATTGTTGCCTCTTATTGTTTTTGCCTTTACTTTTAATTAATCAAAGTTTTTGCTATACATTGTAATTAACCAAAGTGCGAGTAAAAAAGAGAAAGAGAAAGGGGGAGAGAGAGAGAGAGAAAGCGAGAATTGATTACGTTAGTTTTTCATCATATAAAGCATTTAAGTTTTCATCAGTCACCCTATCAAATAACCACAAAAGTTGGTAGTACACAGACATACACGCATACACACGCAGCTTTGCATTTGTAAGACTGCAAAAAGAAGATTATCAAATTAAATGTACTTTAAATGTTAACAAACACTTTATTTCCGTTTGTCAATAAAAAAGCCAAACATCAAATAAAAGAAAGAAAATAAATATGATTTTTGCGAATACTAATAAAACATAAAACTGTACATGTGAAGAGTTCTCGCAAACTTTGAGTTCTGCTTTGGCAAAATAAAAATATGTGGAGTAAAATGCGAAAAGTTAACATTTTTGGCAAGAAAACAAAATTAGAATGCCGCAAATTTGAGCTAAGCTTGATTGGATCTATTTACGATCAATGCACATACGAAAATAGGAATCTAATCAAAAGCGTAGCCAATCATGCAACGCACAGCATTCGATGCAGTGGATATACCCTATTAAAATGTGACACACGGGTATATTGGTGCAGAGTCTTAATATACAATTATACAGCAATTATTGGATCAGTGCCCTCACATTTAAATCGAAATTCATAGACAATATTTTCCATCATTGCCAGCTAATAAATCAATTGTAAACCAAACTATTTTTAAGGGTATCTCCGATTAGTAGTAGCTTGATAGAGTGCAAAGGCCAACTGAGTTTCGATAGCATTCGATTTTAATAAAAGAAAACAGGAATACAAACAAAAAAGAAGAAAAGCGAGCTAGGGCAATGCAGCAGCCGTTTCGGTTTTATTTTACAGACAATAGGTGCAAAAATCTATTATGGAATACCTTTGGCAAGGCACTGACGAGGTCAACTAGACACGCACACACATACACAAAGTAGCACGGCAAAGGGGGAGAGCGGCAAGGTAGACAGCGGTAAGCGCAAGTCAAAAGGGATGCAGCACCTGGACAACCCACACGACCCTTCATCATGTAGTTGTGTGTGTGTGTTTGTGTGTGTGTGTTGTCGTCGCTCGCTTGGCAAATTGAAAGCGTGAAATTAAATGAAAATGATATAGCTTTGAAATTGAATTCCACAGAAATGCCGAAAGTTCAACCAACGCGCAGTACTCATAGAAAATCGTGTGCCCTATTCGCTGTTGCCAATGCGTGGGGCACAGGGGAAGGGGGCGTGGGGGAGTCGGCGAGGTAGCGACCCAGAACTTGAGCAGCGCGTAATTATCGCGTTTAAATACCTGGCGAGACAGCAAGAGCAGAGATTGGTTTCAGCTCCTAAAGCAAGACTCAAACACGACAAAATCATTGCCTACTTTCAGGCGGCTTCAGTTAGAGGTGTCTTGTGCCTAAATATAAAGCGTAAGACTTTCGGATAGCTGCAATTACAATAGATTGCGACTTGTAAAGCTAATTAGAAATATACATAACGAAGAATCAAAAGTTATTAAAAATCGGTAACAGCAGAAGTTATGAATATCAATCTATGGCCACAATATATAATACTTATAATAACAAATATAATGAATAATTATAATATAATAAATAATATAATAGCAAATTATTATAAAACTAATAATATAAATTTATTGAATAATTTGCAGTTTGAACATTATAAACACTATATGTTCAAATATAATGCGTAGATTCTTGCAAAGTTATGAGTTCTACTCGAGGAGTTTTTTGAACAGATCGATTTTTATATTGCTTAAATCTAACATTTATTTTAAAAAATTGATTTGGGTTTTAGTACATTAAAATCAGAAACGATTTATATGCACGCTCACATTCGAGCTCGATCTTTTTTTGTGAGACAACAAAACGGCATCAAAATACACTGCTAGAAAATTAGCAAGCTTATTGCCAATCTCAGCCATTTGCCTCATTTCCATGCAGTTTGAAAATTATGCAAATGCACAATTGAATTTTGAACAAGTTGCGATTTTAAATGATTTTTTTCAATTAGCCTCCACTTCTTGACCCGATTCGCTGTGTTTTGTGTAATCGAGCTCTGCCGCAGATCGTCGGCCTTTCCGCCATTAGCCTTGACAGGCATCGCTTACAGAGCAAATCAAATGCTCAGCGTGCAGAAGGCGCACTTATGACAAACACAGTACATATAATTTATTAGCTGTGGGGTCATGTCCCCCTGCCCTCCCCCCACCAGGCAACTTTAACATAGACCAGCAGCCGCATTGGGCATTGAGCCGCCATGCAAAACCTTTGCCAGCCCGCCCTAAGCCCGCATGCGGGTTATGCGGCAGTGGTCTCGTAATTGTTCAGATCCGCGAGCACTAAGTAAAAAGTTTTGTATAATTTTTCATAAAGGGAAACAGCAACACCAACAGCAACGGGGCAAACAATAATACCAACTAAATGGGAACTACAAAGGCAACAGAGCTCTCCAAGCTCCAAAGCACAACAAACAAGGCAACTGGGGAATCGCTGGCGTATAAGCAATGTCCATATTATGCGCTTCAGTCCTCAGACTGGGGAGTTGGGCGAGCCTGTGAAACTGGCGTCTGATTTGTTTAGCGTCTGGCCGGGGAATTGTGATTTGAGCGGTTTGAATCTCAGTCAGAAGAGAAGCGCCAAGAAGGGTGCAGAAAGTGCTCGATGTATTTGATAAATTGCATTCAAAACTAGGCTTGTGCAAAGACACAAAATTTGTGAAAAGAATTAACAAAATGTGTTCAACAGCTTTAAGCTAGTTTCTATAAAAGTCTTAACAAAATTAATGCCTATTCATTGCATTGCTTTCATATTGTTGCTTTTACGTAAAAACTCTTGACAGCTTGTAGAACAACAGTGTGGCCAAGCTTTAAATGTGCTTCAATTTCGCTAAGCGACCTCAACTGAAGCTGAGCTGAGCTTTAAAGTCACATAAAAGCTTTAAAAGTGTTGAAGTGTATTTAGGTGATTTGGACTTAAGCTATGTTAAAAGATGAGAGCAAGTGTTTTGAGCTTTAAAGTCATTTAAAAGCTTCGAGTGGGATCTCAACTAATGCTGTTTTATGGGCTGAAGCCCATGTATTGAGCTTAAAAAGCACATATGTGCAAGCTTTGGGTATGATTATGATGGTATGATGTCTGGGCGATCTGAAGTAAAACTATTTCAAAAGTTTAAAGCTTATGAGCTGATTTTTTAAACCGTTTGAATTATATATTGAGCTATTTTGTTGCTAATATTTTCTTATTACTGCTTATTTTATTACTGATTTAACTTGATATTTATTGTTTCGTATTTTATCGATAATCGAATGCGCTATTCAATTGCAGCTGTTTTGGAACTGATCCCCTTTAAAGCCGGTTCCCGTGGCCAACAGATTGAAGTAGCTTATGTCAGACAGATAGGCGTAACAGTTGCCCCGCCCACACAGCATATGAATTGGTTGTCTAAACCCCAAGTCTAGGATAAGGATTGCGTAGGGGGGCGCGGGGTTTGCTGGTCTGTTGGCTGTAAAGTTGACGCCTGTGTGAAAAGTATGCCCAGAACTTGGCCAAAAAAATGAAAACTTTGCGCTGCAGAGAAATTCAGGCATGGAAATCAACTTGGCAGCTAAAATATGAGAACGCGGCAGGAATGCGGACCCGGGGGCGGGGCGGAGGTTGTGGTGGAAAAAGGTTGGGTTGAAATGGTTGAAAGTCTGGGCGTTCGCCTGATAACTTGCCTTAAATAAAAGAGAAATATGTTAATTTCAATTAATTGCTGGCGCGTAGCTAAAAAAAGAAATTGCCCAAAAAGTTTTTTTTTTGTGTGTGAGTTGGGCGCGAAACTTTTTGAACTGTTTTGGCGCTGGGTCATTTCCGGCTTGGAGCTGGGGTTGCGGCCTGGGCTGAGGCAGGGGCTAGTGGGTCTAGAACTGGAACTTCATAATTTGCCGCCATTTGTCGCTGCCAAAAATGGTTTGTTGCAGCTAATAGCTGTTGGGGAAATTATTAAACACGAAACGTTTTGAGAACAGAGTAGAAAATTATAAATGAAAACATAAGCAAAAGTGAAGAAAGCGAAGAAGCTTAGTCGGAGCGATTGAGAGGGGGATATGACAGTTGGTAGCGGGACAAGTTAACTGAGTGCTAATGCTATTGGAATTGGCAAAAATATTTATATGCAAAACATTCTGCCAGTAATTTGGGCTAAGAGAGAGAGCAGAAAGTGGCGTAGAGGAGGGAAAAACTTCAGACAGTAGTCAGGAAAGTCAGTAAAAGGCAACACACACACACACACGCAGTGACTTGAGCGTAAACTTGGAAATGAAATAATTCGGCGAAAGGCCCGAAAGCGAATGGGAAAAGTTTTCCCTTTGCCTTTTTGATTCGCACGCGTACCGCGTGGACACGTGTCGAGAGTTTGAACGTGCAAAAGACAACAGTAAAAAAAAAAAAAAAACAACAACAGCAACAACAACGATGGCAACAATTTTCCCGCTTTTCATTTTATCAATGAATGAACGCAGCGCGATAAAAGCTCAGCAAGCGAGAGAAACTGCACGGCCAAGAGGGTGACAACTCTCCAGAAATGTTCACAAAACAAAAAAAAAAAAAACAAAAAGAAAACAAACAAGAAATTAGCTTCCAGGGAAAAATATTTGCTGTGTGCCTTTATGAAGCATGATCACAAATTGATTGCATATATTTAGGCTGTTGTTGCACTGAAGTGTGCCAGCGCGTGGATAGGTTTCATGTTGTTGCCAATAAGTGGACTTAAGCATGCGAAGCTTTACGTAAAGCTGACTGAGGAGCTTAAGTCAGGGCTTAAATTGTTCTTAGCAGAAATATATGTTTGCTTGAGATATGTGATATGTGGCATATTAGGCTCATCTTCTTCACCTTCTCAATTAACAATTGCTTAACTTATGATCAGCTGTTAAGTGTTGCGCCCAAAGTGTAGCCACCTTGTCAGGTTTTTAGATGCTTAAATTACATTTACGAAATAGAATTTCGCACTTAGAGGCAATTTCATAAATTGGACTTTTTGGCTATGCATTGTCGTATGTCTGGACACAGTTCGAACCAATCTGTGGCTACACATGGATTCCCATTTAAGCACTCGCACTCGTTCTTGACCGCCTTTCTGTTTGCTTAGCACAGTTAAAGTACTGCATGCATATGCCACTGAACCTGGCTGTACACAATTGGACCGCACAAAATTCACCTTTACAACACTAGAGCTATCGAAGTGTGCGAAACGTATGAAAGGTTTGCCAGTGTTCAAGAGTCGGAGGTTGCATGCTCAAACAAAAGCTAAAGCAAACGACCCAAGGGGTGCATGCCGCATGCCGTATGACGTATGCCACAAAGGCATCCACACACTTGAAGACCGGCCAAAGGCTTCAATCGAGTGAATCGATGCCAAGTTGTTGTTGTTGTTCGTGTTGTGGCTCTTATTATTCTAGTTGTTGTTGCCTGCTAGTGGAGCAGGTTAAGTGTGAAATTTTTGTGTCGCCATCGATTTGTGTATTCCACAAAGGGGCAGCCAAGCGAAAGGTTGCGTTTCATTTGCGCTTTACAATTATTGAAGCTGACTGCAAGACCATAAATAGAAGGTAGCCTGAAGTATTTGATTGGCAGTTGAGAAATTTTCCCATCAAAAGATACACCTCAAATAAAAATAAAATAAGCAAGAACATAAGACCACAGATTGCTGCACTTGCAACACTAGTGCACATGTTTGAGATTACCAACTCTGGCAACTGTTTTTAGTTACTAGATTTGGGAATAAATTTACATTTATTTAGCACAAGATTTGAAATTTCTAAATATAAATGAATCAAAAATTATAGGGCTGACAGAAGATATACCGGACCGCTTGAGCTCTTATCATAACTTACATCTTCTTGAAATTCTTACATAAAAACGAGCAAGTCTTACGATATATTTTACTGGTAATTCTGGTATTTATGAATGCACATATGTACATATGTCTGCATTGGCAGACCATTTGACGGCTGATCCGACATATATATTTGACATTTTATTAATGACTATTTTCGAATGCATTTTTTTGGTTTTTGTTTTTTGTTTCGCCCCTTTATAGCGCCGAATTGACATTCCCTGTCACAATGGGCTGTCTCTTTCGGTTTTTGTCATAGTTTTTTTTTGCAGGTCCGCCTGTCCGCCTGAAAGTATGCTATGGGGCATTGTCGTGCTGGCCCCAGAAGTTAACCTAAAGTTGCCCGGGTTCACATCCTTGGCAGCTGCTGACCGACATTTCATTTTGTTTGCCTTATGAATTCCGTGTTTGCTATTTCCTAAGCATCGACAAGCACGCATCAGCCAGTGGGCAAGGGGTGCGGCCGGGAAAGGGGAAGGGAAAGCGACAGGGTTAGCGACGGTAGAAAAGTTCCTTTTAAATATTTAACAACATTTTATTGAAACCTTTTACCCGTTTATTTTTTTATCGACTTTTTGGGACTTAACATAAGATATAAGACTTACAATTTGGCCCAAGACTTGTTTGATTTTGAACTGATATCGGGCGATCGACTAGGGGATACCCTGCATTGTGAAAGGCTTTACCAGGAAATGCGTGCGCTAATAACTTGTATATCGCATCAATATGTCTCTATAAATATGACCATGGGTGTTCCCCTATGGAAGACTCATGTATTCATAACTTTTGCGCTTGTTGTTTGATTGTAATCACTAGCTTTACTTCTACCCTTTAAACTATTTATTTTGGAGCAGCTATTGAAACTTAACAATAACTTAGCAACGACCAAACTTGAAGGCTCTCAGCATCCGCGCTGAAATCAAAAACAAGTGGATCAAAATGATGATGCTTAAGCATTGCGCTCTTGAGCTCTGAGGTCTCGTTAATGCTTATTAAGAAAATACATAGTAAGTGGCTTAGAACAATTTGTTGTTACTAAAAATGCATTTATTTCGCTCAAGTGGAGGGGGCAATCCTCCCACGCTACGGCAGCAATGCACGAAGATGTTCTGTGATGACGCATTTCGAGCCACTCGACGGAAAGGCTGAAAAGTTGTGCGATTGTTGAATAATAAGCGGATAAGGATCGACCCAAATGCTTAACTGCAAATTGGCAATCCATGTCAATATGTTGACTAGAAATTATGTATCGAAAGTTGGCTAAGCTTTTTCCTACATTTTTCAAGTGGCGCATTTTCTTTAGCCGCTGCTCGAATTGTACTTTGCAATGGAATTTGCTGGATTAAATGTGACGTGTGCATTGCTGAAGTTCATAGGCGGATGAGTTGCTGAGTACTCAGGCACATGTCACACGCGGCACTCATATGAACTCATTTATGAGTACGCACATGCAGGTCTTAGCTTGTGTATCTACTTAGCTGAGCGTGTGTGTGCGTGTGTGTGTATGAGACCCTGGTGTGCTTGTGTTTGACAACCTTGATGATTTGCGCACATTAGGCGCATTGCTCCACCCACTTCCTGGCGACCTAACCATATTCTGCGTCTGGCAGCCTCTCAAGTGCCAGCATATTAGGCCAGCATTATGTTCAAATCCTGCTGCTCCTGCTCCTGGTCCTGCATCAGCTTTAACTCAATCTCTAGCTGTTGCGAGAGCCACTTGCAATTATGAATGCGTCGGCCAAGAGGCCATCGAATATTGGTCGCGTGGGCGTGACAGACGGGGTTAACACACAACAAATCGCATCAGCACGAAGTCTGGAGTGTAGCACAAACAAGTTGGCAGCTCGCACCGAGGTGCTAAACAAGCAGCTGACAGCGCGACGTCAGCGACCACAGGGCCAAAGTGGTCTGGAAATTAGGGCATTTAGCATGCGGCTGGCAAATAAAGTAAAAATAATAACAACGAGCCCTAGGCGAAAACGAATCCAAAAGTTAAAACTATTCATTGTTAGATGCTCTCTGCCAAATGGAGTGTTACTGAGCTTTATTGAAATATTTATATCACTATCTTTAAAAGCTGATCGGGCCAAAGCAAATTGCGAGACATTAGAAGTTAGATTGTTGCTGATTAACATGGTCGGTTAAGGGCGTGGCCTCCTAGGATGAGGCAATGGTTTGAGCCCCTAACCGAACCAGCAAGAACATTTATTGCTCTTGTAGCCCTGGTTAGTATATCTTTAATAATGTTAGATATAATGAAGTAGTCGAGTCATAGAAAGTCTCAGCAGTTTATCAGTTTAGGGTACAACCAAATATACCCCTTTTGTCTGATTTTGGAAGTGTATAGAAAGTGTGTAAGATATGTTAAATAGTTGGGGCAATAAACGCTGACAAGTGGCAATGAGAAGCCATTAAATCGAGTGGCCAGAAAACCAAAAACATTCAATAGAAATTCTTTAACAAGCCAAGAATTACACACTCACACACCTGGCTAGCACACACACGCACGCACACAGAGAGATACTTGTGGCACAGGTGCTAAATTGTTGTGCACATACCAACAAGCCAGGCAGCTAAGTGGAACTGCGAGTTGGCAGCCAAATCGCAGCTGAACGTCAGTTAGACGCCTTTTGGTAATTCGAGACTTGTTATAGGCAAAGCGTTAATAAATTTTTAAGCAGCGGCAGCAACAATAACAAGCCAGTCAGTGTTTATGTAAAGTAACAACAACAACAACAACAACAAGTGCTTTGGCTAAGGAAAGCAGCCAATTCACGCAATGGAAAAAATTAGAGAGAATTAAAAAAAAAAAAAATAACAAGCAAAGGCAAACAAATCGTCGAAACGAATTTCTATTGAGTTGGCTGCAATTCGGTTCAGTTGTGCGGCAATTTTCAACTCGAGCGGTTCGAGGCAACATTCCAACACACACACACACACACAAATAACGTTCTTTTTTTTTAAGTGCCTTAAGTGTCTGTGATTGCTTAACTGAAAAGTCCTGCCAGCACCATTTGCAGCACATATATATAAATATAGACAAATAATGAATTTGGCAAGATGTCGGAATAGCTGAGAGCACAAAGTCATAAATCCAGAATTTCTATTTTGTGTATTTTTATTGAGTACAGCGGCTATGCCTCATCTAGTCAATTGCATTCATTTGACAAAAGCAACGAGTGCCTGCAAGTGATTGTCAATGTTGGTGTCAGAAATAAATGAATAAATGAATTTAAAAAAAAAAGTAAAATACAAAATAATTGTTTAGAAAAAGAGACAACCAGGATTATTATCTGTAAAGTAGAGATGTATATAAATATAATTTTTTTAAAATATTTTTATCCTTTTCCTTATTCATGGACAAATAAGATTATTTAAAAATAAAGAAGAGAGTATAAGGATAATTCTCCATTAAGTTGAGTTGTATATTAATGTTAATTTCTTTTTCAATATTTTTTTATTTCTTTCCCATTCATGGAAAAACAATATTCCAAAAAAAAAATCTGCTAATTGTATCTTCTAATATGCTTGTGACTAACTAAATAAGTATTAAAGGCTTTTTGAATAATTTTTAAACATTGCATGGCTTACCATTGATGTTATGTTTCCGCATTTCGTGTACGCCTGTCTAACTACTCGTACTTCAACAGCTTCAGATAAAACACAGAAGCTCTCCTCTCAAACGTAACATCTATAGATCTCTTCTGGACCTGCCTATCGTTGAGTGCTCCTTAATCTTGCTATCGGTTACTTCTATAGTTGCGCCTATTGTTAATCGATGTCTTTTGTTTATGTTAGTGTTTAATATCGATTGTAATCGGTGTCGGATAAACAGCAAATTGTCCAAATAAAGTTATCGGTTAAAAGGTTAAAAAAGGTTGGCACGTTTTTTATCGCTTATTCAAATTTAAATTTTAAATGTCAGCTCTGATGAAAATAATATTAAATATTAATATAATTATAAATCAATTTTGATAAAAACCAAATATTATTACGTTTCATAAATATTCACATAATATTTAATAATAAAAGCATGAAATGCTTTAAAATTTCCTATCACACGCATTACACTTCTACCAAAATTTCCGAGAATTATAAATTTTCAAACATGTTTTATAATCCATAAGCTGAACGCAATTAAAGGCTTTTCAATGCACTCAAATAACATGGAATGCGTCGAAATAAAATCTATCTAATTGAGACTTCAATGTTACACACTTGCATGTCCCAAATTCTCTGAAGCTGAATTTATTCGTTGAAATGAAAGCTAAAACATTTAAGAGAATTCAGTGGGAGCAGACACAGCAGACATTTCCATTAATTTCAGTTTACGGTTCTCTAATCGCCTTAGTTCAGCCCTGAATTTCATTGGAATCTATTCAAATTGTCGATAGCTAGTACTTAAGTTGGGTTCGGCCATGCGGTAACAGGTTGCGGCTAAGTATTGCCATTGCCCGATTCCTATTAATTTGCTACGAAGCCAACTCATTAAGGGTATTCCTTGGTGCATGCGAGTGCAGGTATTTGTATGGTTTCTGTCTGTCTGCAAGTTCAAAACGTAATACAGATTCAATGGAAACTATTTTCAGCTTTTCAATTGTGCAGCAACAAAACTTGTTGCCAGCTTTCAAATTGTATGTAATTATTATATAACTGTTGTTCCACATTGAAAAGTAACTGGAAATATGAGGGTTTGGGTTGGCCAAAGTTGGCCAAACTTGGAGTGGAGAGCTCGTAACCGAGGCGAACTAATAACAATGAGCCCTACTTTATTATGATATCTATTGGAAAGCTAAACTTTTATGCAATCAGCAACAGGCACTTTTTCCATTAACAAACAAAAGAACCAACAATACAAACAAAATGGAAAAAACACAAACACATAGACAGACAGACACACACATGTTCGCACAATAATCTATATGTTCATGCATGTACGTAGATGCTTTTATATTATGTTGTAATAATGAGCCCCTTTGGTTGCATTGAGTTTTGATTTAAGCGAAATATACATGCATATACACTCTCAACAAACATACATGCACACACATTTAATAACTTTGTATAGCTTTATAACCTTATGTTTGAGTTTGACCGAAATAAGCGAAAATCTTTGGTTCTGAGTAGATTTTGTGTAAGCTTTGGTGTTAGATAACAATGAATATACTGAGAAGATGCAAACAAAATACCCTCATTAAAAGAAAGCCGCAAACACACATACACACAAGGCGGAAATCTGCGTAGAAAGTCTGGAACGATCCAATCTTGCCAAGCTTATAAGCCGTTATTACTGGCAGATTATTACAGATTATCTAGAAATTATTTTGACTGCCAAGAGGTGCCCTGTAGAGGGGAATGGGCAGAACCTGATTTTTAATAGTTTAAGAGAAAATTTCCTGCTCAGGCAAAGTAAGTGTAAGCGTAAGAGAAGTGTCCGTAAAGAGAGTTCGCACTGTAATACCTATTGGAAACCCAAGTTTGATCATCTTAAGGCGTGCTAAGAACAGCAGAGATCACATTTAACATCAAACTCAACCATTCGATTAAGCTAACCATATATGCCATATTCCAATTAAGGCTAGAGTTCACAGTCAAGCCCATATTTGAAGGGCCCTAATTCTGACTAGAGATCACATTTAATTCCGCATCTTGGCCATGAAAATATGTATATAAATAAAAAAAAAAATTAAAATGCAGGGAACTAGTTCAAGCCATGAACATACTTTACAAGTGCACTCAGAAATGCCAGAAGGAGAAGAACTCCAGTTAGAGTGTTCCAACATCGACCTGCCATATACCTAGTTGGCCCTCAAGCTCTCATATGCATACACAAGAAAAAAAAAACAGAAGAAAAACTAAATAAAAATAAACAACAACTAAAGTAGGCGGGTAAAGCCAACAAAGTCAAAGCCAACAATTAAGCGCATAAAATGAGGATAATCCTGCCGAAGGGGCACGTTTGTGTGGACACTGTGGCATGACGCAGATGATGGTGGTTCCACGAGCGGGACTGGTCGGGGCGGGGCGGTACAGCGTGACGGATAGTGGGATGGAAAATAATTTCCATAAACATAAACAACAGCAGAGGTAGGCGCTGTGGCACAGGATGGTCTCCGGCAGCAAACTAATTGCAAATTATGCGTCACAGTGTTGGCAACGCAAGCATTTCGTATTCAAGCACACTTGCCAACACTGGGCCAGCCCATTTTGTCGTCGACTGATTAAAAGTTTTTGCCCTGCTCACTATTTTCTTTGTCTTGATGCTGTTTTTTTTTTTTTTTTTGTATTTTCTTTGCGTTTTCAATCTGTACTTTGTTGGCTGGGCAATAAAGTTTCCCAAGATTTATGCACATTTTAAATGGATTTATGGATGCATTGTTTGTTTTATTTTTTATGAATGAAAGTGCACAGCTGGAATGAAATACTTCAATAAATTCGTACATTAAAGGTGGCAAAAGTTTCAATTCATTTACAATTTGTTTGCCATTTGTTGCAATTGCAGCTTTTAGTTGTTTGTAACTTATCCATTTCACATTCTGCATAACTGCAGATTTATGGGCGTTGGCTTAAAGTGGACAACACTTTTGCACAGCAATTGCAAAAACTTTGCAACTACTGCTGCAGCAAATATATGCATCGAATTGGGGCTTAACCGCCGGATGCGTATAGTCAGAGGCAGTCATCGATTCATATCGATTATTGTCGTTGTTGAAAATACAGGAAATTGTCCATTCTTGGTCCATTTTCGATTAGACTTGTGCTTTAAAAGAGGCTCAAGAACTAACTAACTCAAGATCGTAAACTGATCGATTGTGACCACACGCAATAAATATCGATTTGTATCGACTAATATTATTCGTGTTTCAGATAAATCAGTCATGACTGTTTATTTGGGATTGTAATGAATTCATTTTTGGCGCACGCCATAAAAATTGAAAATTGGCATATAAAAAAGATGGGCAAAATCTGTGTGTCGTGCAAAACAAGACATTCCCGGACAAACTTCGAATTCTTTTCTCTTCTTTTTATTTTTAGCAGCTGTTACGCAAATCGATAAAACCCATTACAATCACAATTAAAGCAAAACACTTGGTATTCCTTGCACGCACTAGCGTGTTATCCCAGCTAAGCGAGAAAACTCAGAACAATTGGGCAATAAACACAGAAAAAGAAGTGTGCGTGTGTGGAGCAGAAGAGAGAAGCAAGTAGCTAAGCATTCAAGAGCTTAAAGATTTTAAAGTATGCATGGAATTGAATGCATACGCAACTGTCAAAATGTATTAAAAGCTTAACAATGTTTCAATAAAAAGTGACATAATAAAAAAGCATATGCGGTTTTTAATGAGTTCATATGTGGAAATTATGTCAGAACACATTAAAAGCCTATCAATGCAATCAAAAAAAATCACGAGTGCATTACAATTTCTTATTAGTTAATTCGCTGAAATCTGTCTAAAAGCGTGTGGTTGTTTTTTCATTTACAAAAACAAATAGCAGCACTCCACACCCACACACACACACACACACACACACTGCTATTTGCTGCTGTTAATGTGCAACGCACAACAGTATGCAATATTAATTTTGCACATTAAAAGCTCGTTTACGGGCGCGCGATTCGTAGGGCTCGCGGCTTTGCTATGTGTGTGTGTGTGTGCGTTTGAATAATAATTATAATGAATATTGAATGAGCACACGCGACACGAGCCGCTGTGAATTGTGAATGCACTCAAATGGCAGCTAGCCTCAGAATAGGGTGCATTTGACATATTGGTACAGACAGCGATTCGGCCAACGCTTGACAGCCTACAGTTGTATTTTAGTGCACATGTTCAATTCAATTATTTAATCAAATGTAACAAGTTCCAATCGATAACCAATAACCGACCACGAGATACTCTATAAAGCCGCTAGAAACATTCTAGCTGCTTTCGATACATACATTCCATACTATACTCTATACATACACTCTCCACATACACTATATGCAAGCATTCTATACATAGATTCTATTCCCACGCTCTATACTCAAAGGCATATATATGCACACAGCAGCAGTGCTTCCTCTTTCCTTGGCCTCATACTATGAGAAATGCATTTCTGCTTAACTTCGGTGCTTGGTGTCGTATCTTCATAAAATTTTCATAACTTGAGCATGCTAGTCGACTATGTATGTATACCAAAGTGCAAGTGTCTAACTCTCAAAAGTTTTTCATATTTGAATAGAATGGTGAAAGTACCTTAAAAGTGAGATATTCATAATCATTACATGCCTACACTCCAAGTTAAGTGCACCTACGACATATAATTTGTGAGTTGAAGCTATAAAAGCTATAAAAAATAGTATCGAATAAAAATGATAAATGAGAAGGGACAGTCGAATCGACGGGCATTGCCCGATCGATTCAGCATGGCATATAGGTCGAGATTATATACATGCATGTATATGCTATGTGGTCACTGCCCTTTTTTCTGGCTATTACATGCCATTTGCGCAAAACCATAACACTCGCCATGCACTATTTCAATGGGCATATTACCTGGTAATCATTCACATCAGACTCGTAATGAGTTTGCACCTTTGACATGAATGCGGTGGGTCGCAAAACTCATTGGGAAATCTTTTTCACTTTGCAATTATCGATGAGCGATTGGCAAATGCTAGCACTGTTAAGTGGTCTGCGGTAGTTTTTATGTGCAGCTATTGCATGTGGTTAGAAGCGATTTATTATTATAATTGTTAATAGAGAGGCAAGTGCTTCTATTGATGTTGGTTTGCGAGTAAATTTTGTTTGTAGCTGTTCGAATTTTAAATCTGTTTGTGCCAGCATCGGCTCAACTTGGCTCAATCTTAATATCAATTCAGGGGCTGTAAAGCGTGCATAATTAAATTTAATTGGGAGAGTATCGCCTAGATTGCCAAATAAAGGGGTTCAGATGGCGTTAGCTTTTTTATAAATAGAACTTGTTTCAATGTGTGTCCCCGTTGGGTTTCTGTTGTTTCAACAAAGCTAAGTAGCTTCAAAGCCAGACGAGGCATAAGTAGCATACATAAGGGGGCTGGTTGATTGTCGAATTGTCGAGTGGCAGCATTGAACTGTGCTCAGGGATCGGTTTGATTGGATGCAATGCAAAAATCAGCTTGACAAGCAAAAAATTGAAAAACCCAAAAACAAGTCATACGCTGCAGTCAGTGTTTCAACTGCACGCACTCGGATCAGATTTATCAATGGCTGCAGCGATTTTCATTTCATTGGATATATGTGCAAATTGTGAATTGCAAACGATTCGCGCTGGGAAAATGCCAGATTTTTGTTGCAGCCCAGCCGCGAGCCGACCGGCATGTGTAGATGATGGGCGCACTGCATGGTTTGTTGAAAAAGAAAAGCAGATTTTCGCCATGCGAGCTGTTGACTTCTGTTGCCAACTACAGCTTTTGGCTTATGCTTCATTTTGAGCTGCAATGGCTGTGTTGCAATTAATCTAAACATAAATTTGCACTCGCAACAGCAACAGGCCAGCGAGTCTGCGGCCCAACGAGCCTGTCAGCCGAATTTGACCTTGTGCTGGGGCAGCTCTGTTAAGTGGCCGGGCTCAACTTTAGCAATGCTGCCACTGCTGAGCTGACCCAATTTTTCACCTGGCTCATGAGCAGCGGCGCTGCCAATAAATTGTGAGCCTCCCTCTGACTCTCCCTTTTTGGTGGCGAGGAGCCAGGCCATTAAATGGCCAAGTCCGACAGTTTGGACTTTAATATTTTTACGTACTACATCAAAGTCGAAGGTTCGAGTGATTAAATGAAATTTACGAGTGCCCTATGCGCTGCCCCTGGAGAACCTGAAAGCGGCACCGCCAGACACTCACACACAGACAGAGAGTTTTGCATAGGCGCTGTCAGAGATTGATGGGCCATGTTTTGTCTTGACGGCAACGCGGGAATTTAACAACAGCAGCAGCAACAACTACAACAACTCCAGCAACTACAACAAGTAGAACAACGGCAACAGCAGCCATAACAATAACAGGCTGATGTAATGAAGTGGCGTACGTGGCGAATGCGTGATATTCATAAACTTGCCCCCACTCACATAGAGACACACACACGCACACACACATATGTACATTGTTCTGGTATAGCACGTATCCAGCCCAATGATGGAAAAATGGTCGACAGCGCCAGGACCAACTAGTCGGGTCCAGCATAGATGAGTAGATGAGCACTCATTGGCATGCTGCATGTATGCAATTAAGCACTTGGCATGGATGAGCAACAAATGTGGACCGAAACCGTTACACGGGGAGTCAGTGCGATGATTTTAGCTTGTAATTATCCAGGCAATTGCAATGTGTTCCCAAAACCAATGACAATTTGAATAAATATGGCAAGAATATGTGTATGTCAGAGGAGAATTATTGGGAAATCGTTTTTGAAACGTGCTACGAAATTGGACAAAAAATATGTGTACCATATATAGAATAGTATATGTAGGCATGTTCATGTGAAGTAGTTAGGAATTTTTACTATTATTATAATTAACATTGCCTTCAACAGCCTTCGGCTGAGGCAAAACTACATACAACTTGAAATTCCATTTCTCGCATCCTCGAGTTACCTGATAACTTGCACAGATCTGCAATTTTATAACATTCGTATAGAAAAATCAAAATAAATTTTCCAATTGAATGCATATCGAATAGAATATGCGATATGTGCACCGATATTGCATTCGAGAACACGTCCGATAAGCCTGAACGATTATGCAGGCAATGTCAAAGCATTCGTATGACTGGAAATAAATATGACGCGATGGTCCAAACAGCAAGTGACAGACGGCCCTGTGGGCAACAAGCTAGCGTTGACGAACTGAGTAGTTCCCTGCGAGAGCTACAGCAACTTGGTGGGCTCTGGGCGCCGGCGGGCTGCTGGAGCTGGGTGTTGCTGTACGGACCACCCTCATGTTTATGAGCTGCAATGGCGTCGCGCTGACAGCTGACAGCGGCACCCGCTCCACTGACCCCGTGACTAGGCATGCCGTTGGTTCTATATATGTAAATACTCTTAGCTTTAGGGCATGCAGATTTAAAAGGCAGTTGTGTCACGCTTTAAAGGATGCGCTTGTGATATTATAGTGTATAAATTTGGTCGGTATGTCTGTAGACTAATATAATTGTATATATTCAGCCAAGCAATGTGTTTGGCTGCAACGACGTACTGATCGATTATATAATATATAAATTCAGCCTATATAGATACCTAGCGGATATCACGGCATTACCCGGCTTAGCCTGTTCCAAACTAGTTGCTCCAAGTGTTAGACAATAATTTGACGGTCATTTCGCGCCTTCGGGAGGCTTAAGTCTAGTTGAACTAACTTCAAATAATATTATAAAAAATATGTTTGAAAGAAAAAACAATTCGTTTTCTTTCGCCCTATAAACTCTCTTGAGCTCAACTTTTAAAATAGTTCTATTCAATGAAAGCTTTTAAAATGAGTCGGAAGCCGGAATTCAAACATTCGCTTACACAACCTTTGACCTTTATTTTTAGCTCGGGTGGCATATATTTCTGACAATGTTCACAGAGATCCTTAAAAGTGACATTGCAAAGAAACATAAAACCAAATATCCACAGTTGCGGACAGAGTTTTTTCTGGCCCAGCCTTGTCAGGCTCCCTGAGCACAAGAGGTAAATACAGTGAAAAAAACGCTCTGAGGGTCTCGACTGCACGTTGCCAGTCAGTCAATCAGTCAATCAGTCAATCAGTCAGCACAAAATGCTTTCTCTAAAAGTGTATTCGGTCTTCGATAGGCAGCATCTTGTTGTTTTTAGTTTTGCTGTTTTAGTTTTTGATGTATTTTTTGTTGTTGTTATAACCATGAACATGCAGCTTCCATTTTTGCAAAATACGTGCATTGGGAATAGGGGGCGTGTGTGTATCATATATGTATGAGGTGTGGGTATTAGTATGTTGGTTTTCATGAGCCAGCAGACATTTTATTGCATGTGCTGGGCAGCGGCACTGTCTGAGGTTATTAAAGTTTCAGCATTGGTGTCAGGACTCATTGCCTGCGGCTGCTGCTGATGATGGCGGCGACGTAAGCAGCGTCTCATCTGTGTGTGTCTGTGTGTGTGTGTGTGTGTTTGGGTAGTGTGTGTGTGTGTTGTGTGCTTGTGCAAATGTATGCTTTATTTTATTGCTGAAAAGTGCAATCATAAAACGTTCAAGGCCCCCGTGCTGTGCAGCGATAAGCAAAAAGGCGAACAGCGGGTAGCGGCAAGCGAGAAGCGACGAGTTCCCGCCCGACTGTCTGTCAATCCACACAACCCTTTTACCAACTGAATGTGCATTAAAGTTGGCACTTATGTGGCATACTGTTGGGCACATTGGCCCCCGCTCGATACTCAAATGGAATTCTGAATATATTGACATCATTTGCCGTTTGTTGGTTTTGTGACATTTTGTTGGCCAAAGCGCAGGCAAATCAACAAAATAAACACATAACAACAATTTGAGCCACCAATCGACCAACTAAAAGCCCATAAAAGCTTATTGAAACAAATCAAAAACAAAAGCAACAGCAACAACAACAACAACAACAATAACAATAACAACAACGACAAAGCCAGCGAAAACAGACGAACAACAAGCTGGCCAAAATGTGATATAAAAGCAACCCAAATAGATAAATTTTACACTCGAAAATGAATGGCGCTCGGGGTGTGGCTCTTCACGCAACTCTAATATAGCTGTAGACCATCAAATCCAAGTAATCGACAAAAACCAAAGGAACGTCCAGAAAGGGAGACAGAGAAAGAGAGGGAGAGTGAAGAGACGGAGAGGAGGGCACAAATGCTCGACGCGGATTGAGCTAAGGTCACAATGGAGATACTCTCAAAAAAAACGCTTACTATTATAATTTCATCGAAAAAAAATTAACGAATAACTCAAATAAATTCAGAAATTATTTGTTTAGTTTTAGTATCTGCTTTTCAGCATGAAATATTAGCTTTAAAAGCACATCCACTCAAATGATTTCAAGTAAATAAAGCTTCTGAGCACATGTAAGCTTTAAAACATTTCTTTTAGATATTCAACCTTTAATAAATGTGATAATACTAGCTTAAAGCGCGTCACAAGCAAGTGAAAACTCAAAGCGAATTTAATGTACTGCAGGTAAAAGATCCACTTTATCAAACCATCGATTGATTTCTATAACCCTTGCGTATATAATACTTTTTTGCAGTAAAGAGCTAGAGCATATTGACGAAGGAAGACTAAAATATGTTAACATAAAGTCTACCCAACAAGAGCTGTGAGGAAATGCAAAAGTAAATTGATTCCATTATTCTTTACATTAAATTTCCAATTTTCAGCTGAAATCTCGCAAGTCGCTCGCTCAACTCTTTGGCGCAATTGTAGCCAGGGCAACAAAACAAATGGCAAAAGTAACCCAACCCCAAAAACCAAGATCCACAAAACAACAGCAGCAGCAGCAACAACAACGTGGCAGAGTCCAATCATCTGGGCCAACAAACCAGACAACCAGACAACCAACAGACAAACGACACGACGGCCATTTGCATTGCCAGCCATTGTTGTTGCTTTTGTTGCTTTTGTCATTGTTGTTGTTTGGTGGGGGGTAAGGAAAATTGTAGATGCCATTGTCTCCTACACACCCCTCATTGTGTGTGTGTGTGTGTGTGTGTGTGTTTTTGTGAAAATTGAAAATTGAGTGAAGCAGTTTTATGATGTTGCTTTGTATTATAAATCAGCAGAGAAAGTAAGAACGAGAGAGCGGAAGAGCGAGGGAAAGAGAAAGTGGGGGAGACGCGTAATTTTTTTTGTTGTGCATCACATAAACGCGACAGCTACAACAAAGTCAAGAAGCAGCCGCAAAGTAGGCTAGGGAAATGGAAAATTGGCAAGAGTGTGGAAAATGGGTAAAATGTAAATTGTGGAAAAGCCAATGTCATAGAAGAAGCTGCTGGTAAGCAATGCAAATATTTGCTGGAAAATAACCCGTGAGTAAATATGAGATATATTCAAGTGAGGCGGGTGTGTGTGTGTGTGTGTGTTAACAAAGGACTTTGCAAGGCTGGCAGCGGTCATTGTTGTTATGGTTGTTCTGATTGTTGTTGCCTGCTATTGTTGCGGTGTCACAGCAGCCGACACTTTGCATGTTCAATGCGTGCTGCGAGAAGCTGGGCAACAGAAGCAGAAACAGCAACCGGAAACCGGAAAGGGCTTTACGGATATGTATGTGAGCTAAATGTAACTGTTACGGATATCTGCTTCAGAGGCGCCATCAAAACTGTAAAGCCAACTTTTGTAGGCGAAAGCTAATTAGCTAAGTCAACAATAAAAGTTTAACAATTACTGTTGCAAAACTGTGATGCCAACCATAAAGCAACTAATGATGATGACGACGATGATGAAGATGAAGATGAAGATGATGTTGATAACGATGTTGATGTTGATGTTGATGTTGATAAGTAAACAATTCCCCACAATCTAAAATGTTGCCAACACCCTCGAAGCCGTCTCATTTACTGCTTTATTGTTGTTGTTGACTGAAGGCCCAAGTAAATAAGGCCGGCACACAATCTGTCCAGAGATCTGGGCACATTATGTGAGAGGCTAAATATTATAATTACATTTTACAGCGTTGTTTGTATTTTTTATGTGTGCGGCATTTATATTTTAATTTTATTTACTTTTATTTTAATTTAATTTTTTTGTTATTTTTATTTATTTATTTTTATTTAAGTGAGCCATTAAAACAATATGTGTGCTTCACAATAAAAAAGCGTTATCAAAAATCAATTAAATAATCATTAGACAAACGAAAAACCTGGCTACGAATCAATTTTAGTGAACAAATTTAACATTTGGTTTCACATTATGAACTACAAAAGACGTGTGCTCCAAACTCTGACAATGCTCGCACTTGTGCAGCTGGCCAAACAGGTGAGTGCTTTGCAAGGGCGAGTGAAAGGTGGAAAGCGAGACAAATAGAGAGTGAGAGAGCCAACAGCTTTATAGCAAATATAAGAGATAATTGGCTTGTCTATTGAATAGATGATGTCTCCTTCAATTTGTTACACACGAGCTGATCAGATTCTGAAGAGATGTAAAGTAAATAATCAAATAAGAGAAAACAGTCTGTGCACTCGAAAAAAAAAACAAGAATTGACCCAATTTCTGAGAACAAAATGAAATCAAAGACTTAATTTTAAATCAATACCAACAAAATTATACGAAATTATTAGTTATTAGCTAATATTATTTGCACAGAATTTTTCTCAGAGTGTGAAAATATTGTATTATAAAAATATAAATTTAAGCAATACATTTAAAGTAGAGTCAATTCGCTTTGCATAAAGTTTTAAAAAAATGCGATTCAATTAAAAGTAATTGTCTTTGTTCAACTTCTGATTTGTATGTTAATATCGCAGTACTGCTATTTAATGAAGCCGCTGAACTTTAGCACTTGGGACACGCCCAAATATCGGCTGGTGATGAAATTGCATGAGCGAAACAATTCACTCTCATCGATCACGTATGTGCATCAGGATGTGGCCATACCGCTGTGGCACTTGGTGCTCGTCCAGCACCCGAGCAAGCGACGCGGCGCCCTGCGACTAGATCCGCCGCGTACGCTCTACAATGCGACGGTGAAGACGTGCGATTTCTGGAAATACATACGACGTGTTAGCGCCTGGAATACGGCTGCAAAACTTATGCTATCGGGCGGCGGCAGCAACATGAGCCTCGCCTGCCCGCTCAAGCAGGGCATCTATGTGATGAACATCATTCAGGTGCCGCCCGATACGTCCATCTTGAAGTTCATGTATCAGGCGAATACAGTGTACACGGTGCACGGCACCGTTTACTCCCTGAATCCGAAGGATGGCATCAAGAAGGCCATTTGCTATTACGAGGTGAATGCCACCATCTCCAAGCACTGCTGACTACCATGCCAAATTTTGCAGCAAGTAATCAAATTATATTGCTTCTCTACCTTTTTTTTTTGCCTTTTTTTTTTAAACTAGTTCTAAAAGCTGCAATCAAAGAAGACAGCTTAAAAAATAAAAATAAAATGCAGTGTTATGTTGTCAGTGCAGTTGGCGGAAAGGCAGCAAATCGCGGTATGGGTGTGTGGGCTGGCGGGTGGCTTTTAGCTGAGGCCACACCCATCTATGTGCGTGTCACACGTCAGCAAAATATTTTTAATTAAGTGCGAAATAAAACGGAAAATCTACGCGGCCAGCAAAAACTGCGAAACACATACAACTTGCAGCAGCAAGAAAAATGACAAAAACCAGAAAGGAAATAAAAATTGCAATGAAAACAGAAATCTTAGTTAAATCTTTATGCCCGAACGCACAGTGGGCACGTACATAGCAAATGACAGCAAAAACTGTGAGCTAGCGAAATTCCTTTTTCGAGAATAGAAATAAAATACTTGTTCATTAAAACAAGTTTAAGATAATATATCTAAATATATTTACACTAACCCAAGCTGATAGAGTACCCGTGTTGCCATCTGACAGCAACGCATAGTGTTGGCAAACGCAATAAGCAAATATTGTTTAAAAACTTTCTTAATTTTATCTTCCCATTTGAATTGCATAAACATTAATACTGTTTTATTGATTGCTTGTAAACTTTGATAAAACTATGACAATTATAGACATGACACGGATATATATAAATGTATGTCAGGCTCGACATAACTTGGCCTTGCGCTTTGGTTAAGCTCCCAAACTAATTGTAGAGTAACTGCAAGTCGAGTAATCCCTTTCTTACTCTTCACATTTATGAATAAATAGGAATGCATGAAATGAAAATCCCGACTTGACTGCTGAAATTGTAATCATGAGTAGCTGCCACAGTCCATTGTGTTAGAAGGGGCTACACACAATCACAATGGCTGAAGTATGAATGTGGCACTTGCAACATTGTCGCTGGCTGGACACATATAATTGCGGCAATCATATTTTATGCAGCATTTGCATTTGCATTCGCTTTGCATTCGACACGCATGCGACACGCAGCTCACGATTTGCGTGATCTATTAACCGAGGCGTTACTCGTATATATAAATATATATAGTATATAAAGTATATTTGTAAGATGTAAATTTTAATATAAAATATTGCCCAAAAGTGGACCGCTTGCTTTGCTATTAAGAAATGAAAGTTGCAATAATGTGACCCAATAAAACGCAATTAGCAAAGAGCAAAGAAAAATGTTTGCTAAACAAGTTAGTGGAAGCGAGCGGGCGTAGGGTGCGGGTATGCAAATATGGGCGTGACTGATTTACAGGACCCAAACAACAATTGGGTTAAAAAATAAGCAGCTTTGAGGCAAGTTGCACACACACACACACACGGGCACACGTGTACACAGAGTCAAGCACAAAGGTGAAACCGTAAAACAAAGACAAAGCGAAATCCCTAAGGCCAAAATGGTAGCTTGAAGTGGGCGTAGGGGTGGGGTTGGGCCCAAGCGAACTGTAGCATAACTGTTGTGGCTCTTTTCTTCCTTTTTTTTGGCCTGGAGCGTGGCACGGCAATTGGCATAAAATATGCGCCGCTTGCATGCCAGAGAACTTGTTATTAAAACATAAAATTTGCATGCAAGCCGCAAAGCTAAGCGACTCAAGCAGACGCCAAAGCCACGCCCATTCGGGCCACTTCAATATATAAATGCGTATCAGTATATATATGTAAATATATCAAAGTTTATGTTTATATACACTCGACTGGCTCAATGTGGGCACGTGTCACCCGACTTTAAAGAAGTTAATACAAAGTACAAGAGAGCACTTTTGTCTTTGGTTGTGCTCCAGAAGAAACACCTTTGGAATGCAGCAAATAATATGCTGAACGGAGCCATATGATTTATGTTCCTCAAATAAGCCGTTATATGCCAACTTTATGTAGTAATATCGCGATGAGGACAAGAGCTCGCTTTTATGTTAAAGACGAACCGTATTGAACCCGCTATTAGAATATTTTATTTACTTTAAGTCGAATTTTCAACCAAGAAACCGACGAAGCGAACGGTTCGCAGAAAAACCTGGGTTCACAGACATGGAAAACCAAGTTTACGAACCGAAACTGAAAGCGAGACATGGGTTTTACGCGTGAATTGAACTAGCACAAAAGGCAAATAGGCTTAGATTAGAGGTAAACCAAAGCTCGCGTTTGCTGAGCTTGCTTGAGATATCTTGCCAGATACGGATGCCCTTATTTAACAAGCAAAATTATAATATTCTCAGCAGGGGTATAATAAAGAGCATTAACTTGGTGTTTCTTCGTTTATTTATGGGACGGATGTGAGCTGAGCCTTAGCTGCTGCTAAGCTGAAAACAGCATACTGTTAAAGGCCTGGCACAACTTGTGGCAATCGTTGTAAGCGAGTGTTAAGCTGTCCAAATGCAACCTGTGCTGGACAATACGCAAATCTGCACAACAAAGTTGAACTGAAATATGTCCGCATGCGGCAAGTAATAAATGCCAGTTCCTAATGAAGAAAACATACCCATATTAGATTAAAAACAATGCCTGGCAAAAGAGAGAAGAGAGATAGAGGTAAGGGAGAGGGAGAGGGAGAGAGAGAGAGAGTGTGACAGAGCGTGACAGAGCGGTAGAGGTCGGTGTCACAAGCATCCGGTTGTCGTAGCTAATGTCAAATTTTACCCCTTTCTGGCTTAGCCTGCAGTGGACACTTAACAATGCAGTTGCCATGACAACTAGCTGTGGCCTGCAGCTAAAATTGCCGGTCAGAGAGCAACCAGACCAACGGCAGCAGCAGCTGCTCCGGTCAGACATTCACAGGATACAGGATATGGCACAAGCAGCAGGCCGGCCGGATATTGGAATAACAGAAAGCGCCACAAAAGGTGCCTCTAATTTGGTATCCATGTCCAAAAGCAGAATCACAATAGCTGCTTGGCTTGAATTGTAGATATTGTGATTTCGAAAACAGTCGGATTATGACACGATTGTTGCTGCAATTATTCCCACTGGATATCTGGTGGCTGATAAAGGCCTGATAAACTCGACAGCAATGCATTAGACACGTTTGTGAGTTAGCCAGCCAAGAGCATTTAATAAGGTAATTATATATAAATGTCTAAATATAGCTTTCTTGTTTATCTTGTAAGCCGAGCATCTGGATACGAGCAGCCAGTGCATGAATTGTCTTGGCTGAAGTCACATTAAATAAGTATGTTTGATAGTTTGTAAGTATATTCTCAATATCCGCCTTTCTGTTGCAGACGGTACGTACATATGCCTGTTCAGATAACTAAATCATATAGCTGTCATGGAAACGATTGGATAAGAAGTAAGTTCTAATATAACAAATTTTTTGGCTTATCAAGGTATCACGGCCACACTTGGCATTTATAAGTTTGACTGTGCTCCTTAAATTTATGTTAAATCTTATCAACATCGAACCAGTACATCCATATAGCTGCCATATGATAAAATATTAAATTTTCCAAGATTTTTCCTTCAACTCAGCATTCACAAGCTTCACAATTCTCACAAAAATGTAAAATCGTAAGGTAAATGTCTACTCTCTTTAAGCTTTTAGCGCCTTAGTGGAAGTCAAGTTCAAAGTCATTTTGATATTAAATACCATATTAAATTCTAAATGACACAAGCATGCGTTATGGTCCATGAGTACTTTTTATACAAAGAAAAGAAAAGGACTGTTTTTTCCTTTGACTACAAAAAAATGTTTTGAAACGAATAAAAAGGGGTCTATTAAGTATAAAGCGTAACTATCATTGTACAGCAATACTGGGAGAGTACGCGCTTTTTTCTTTCATTTGCGTGCAAGTAATTCATGGAATTAAATGACTTTGTAAAAATGCTGAGCACAATATGTGAGGGACATGTTCAAAGAATTTCCAACTAATTCCATGGAGCTTTGAAGTCGCCGATGTGTCCACGATGTGATGAATACATCAGCGGTCGCTCGCCCACACAACGTTGTATATCGTTTGCGCAGTCCTTTTTGCCATGCACTTGCCACACAAAAGTATGTTTCCCCTTTTGTTTTTTTCTTGGCAAAGGCACTGCACAAATCCCCACTTAAGCTGCTCAAATTGGCTGACCAAGGGCACAGCAGCCAACAGCAACAGAAAAGGCAACAGCAACAGGCACAACAACAACAACAAGAGACAAACAACTATTTAGCATACGATTCCGCCTAAATGCATGCTGCATACTTTTTACAGTCCTATGCACGTACTTTTAATTATCCTGCGCATGCCATGAGCAGAAATTCCAGCGAAACCAAACAAAAATATATAAATAAATGTGCTTAGGTCGAGCGACTTACACGACTTACAGATGCCCTTTAGAGAGTCGGTAATTGTTAGAACTGTCATTTCTATTTGTTTTGATTAGTTTAACAGAGTTTAGTTAGTATATGGAATATTGATATTCATCTTTTGAGGCGGTTTCTCCAGTAAGTGCAATCGAAATTGCTTTCAAATCGTAAAAGGTTGAAGAGATCGACGCTGCAGTCACAGGTTCAATGGGAAAAAATATGGCTAAGTCGCCTCAACTATGCGTATACTGGTTGGGCGCTTGGATGGTATCCTTTTGGTTGTAGCAACAATTTTGCACAACTTTCATATACATCGCTTAACTTTTTTTATGGTCAGAGCGAAGAAAGGAAAAAATAAAATTTACAATAAAAACCGCAACGTGAATGGAATGCAATTTAAAAAGCAAAAATAAATAAGTACGTGGGCAGTCAGAAGCGGCAGAGCTCTCAGAAAAAAATAAAGAAAAATATGTATAAACTAAGTGAGGCTGCGAAATGAACACATAAATCAGGATAATTTCAAAGTTGCCACACGCACACACCCACACACAGACACCCATACACGCACGCGTCATAGGGTTAAAAGAGCTGCGCCAGCATTTATGACTCTCGTATCCAAGAAACTACGCAATTCCAGGGAATAAACTCAACAGCGGCTGAAAACAAGAAAATAAAATAAACAGCTTTGCCCATTTCCCACATGTTTTCACTTCAATGCATTTCAACGAACTAATTAAAAACGGATTACAATTCATATGAAAATATCACCCACAAGTTTTTGCTCTGAATAATAAGCTAATTCAAGCCTATTCAACTAGAGCACTGTTTAATTAGTTCCCTTTATGTGGAATTTGCGCAACATGATTTACATATTCGCAAATGTTCACAAAAAAAGGGTAGAAAATGCAGTAGGCATTTTTTAAGCTTCTGGTTAGTTCAAAAGAAAACTATTTATATTACAGAATTTGTTAAGCGTTAATAATCCAATGTGACACATTAATATGGGCATAATAATATTCTGTGTAACTTATATAATATTATATGTAAATTATATTCGAAACGAGTGTCAAATGTTGTCCATTTAAAACATGCAGCTTTCAGCTTTAGATTTATTACATATTCACTTCACAGCTACGAGACTTGAAAGCTGCATCATTTCTCATTATATGTATTTTCTTCTTTTAATATAAATAATTCCTGACAAGAATAGCCTGTTTTCTCGGTGGCTTGTCTAAAAAAACTGTCAAAGCTCCCTTCGCTGATATTTGCTTGCTGGCATGTCTTAAAGCTGAAGTTCAGACTGAAGCTTACTTATTTCAAGCATATCTAAGCTCCGGAGAGCAATTAACCCAGGCATAAACTTAAATATAGATCAAATCGAACCACATTCAGATATTTTCAAATTTGTATACTCTTCAAGTTTTAAGTTTAATCAGAGTTAAAGATTATAATTTCGAGTATTCGAAAATAATTGTATGAGAACCACTCTGGTTAAGTGTGGAACTTTGCCTCTGCTTGTCACAAACAGCTCGGCCGAGTCGTAATGTCCGACCGGCCATTGGTTGCCTAGAGCTCAGATGGGTTTTGTGATGGGTTCGAGTTCGGCTCGGCCAAGTGGCGTATGAATAATGTGCAGCAACCGTCATTAAAAAGGTTACAAACGACACAAATAATTGTCTGTGAGTGTGAGTGACTGAGCATTGCCACGCCCACAAAAAAAAAAAATAAATAAAAATAAACGCCAAAAAGGCAACCATTACATTTAATTTCCCTGTGGCATATTTTATGCCAGGTAGCTGCTTCTTAACCCTTTAGCAATTCCCTTCGTTTTGCCGCTGGCCACAACAGTCACACACACACGCATAATGTAGGCGTCATTAGACATTAGTGGGGCAAACTAAATGCACATTAAACATTTACGAGCATTCTTATGCCTACGTATGCGGGTCTCCAGCATGCTTGATTATGGCAAAAAATTATCCGCCACCCTTAAATGATCTGGCCAATGCCTGGGCTCTATGATTTTAACCCAACTCCCCAGAGAGATCTGTAGACGGCACATTAGGCAAATTGTAATGACAACCAAAGCCATATAATTGAACACCCCACTGCCCTTCCCCCCTCTTTTATACTGCCTGCCCCCCAGTTCCTGCTACCACAGCTGCACCTACTTAACTGCTATCCAGTTGCCTGTCTTCGGCTCCTACTCCTGTTCACCTTCTGCGCAGTTCTCTTTGCATAACGACGACCCACGTGTTTGGCCCTCTGAAATCCTGGCCAGGTGTGTGTAACTTATGTTACACACGGTCGCACATATACATAAATATATTTATATATTTGTATATTTTTTTTCATTTTTTTTTTCTGTTTTCGGTAGCCTCTTTTCCTGGTAATTAGAGTTTCATGTTTCCCAACCAAACAACAAGCGGAAGTCGCTTGCAGGCGTTGGCAACAACCGCAGGAGAAGGAGCAGAAGGAACACAGCAAAAACAACATGTAGCAGCAGGAGGAACGTGATGCTTAATTACAGGCCATTACCAAATATCACACATACGCCATGTGGCCAACGGTTTCACAGCTAACAAAAATCCCAGCTAAGCTAAATCACTATAAAAAAGAAATAAATAAAAACGAGGCGAATTTCAGGCGCCGGCGCTAAAATACCCTAGCACAAAAAATTAAATAGTGATTATGCGTTTTAATATTTATATGCCCACATAAATCTACGATATGCGAACTATTAAGTAAAACAGGCTAAATAAGCCAGGCTTCGATTGTCTCAGGCTATATTTGTGGACTCTATCTTAAGCCTCAAGGCAAATACGCCTTTATAGCTATCTAGCTATTTATGTCTTCAATCCTTGCTGTTCAATACATTTCCCTTAAATTCTTGAAGGCATTATAAAATGATTATTAGTTTATGTTTGCCGGACTTCGAACTCTTATGTAAGTTCAAAATCAAATTCTTGACATAATCGAAAATATTTGAAAATACTTTTTCAATAACAAATTCGCTGCAGTCAAGCGTAGAGTGGAGAAAACTATGGCAAATATATTCATATAAATTATACGTATATTGTCATGCCGTCGTTTAGCTCTTAACTTAAGGTCCATCTCAATTTGTTTGCTATCAACAAAATGGATTCCATCACACTCAACGGTTTGCCTGGCGCTGTCTTCAGGACTTTGTGGCTTAGGCTCAATGACATGAACATGTCCAATGCGATTCAAATAATACCTGCACACCCTACACCCAGCACACACACAGCATATAAAGCTCTTGAAGCGTCCAAACCAAGCAACAAATTGAATTTAGATGTGGTTTATACACACACTTATAAATATATATAAATATATATGTTGATATCTCCATGTATATTTATGTGTATATTTATAAATAGTTTTTTCTACCTATCAGTTTAAGCACTCTTTGCTAGCTGAGTCTAGGCGAGTCGTGTCGATAACCCAAATAGCTGCCCCAGGCAAATGCAATTTAATAGCAAGCAGCGAGCATTGCAACGAGTCACGGCAATATTCAGATTACACGACACGGGGCCCAGGGCACAAGCACACACAGTGAAAGGGAGAGAGTAGGGGAAGAGACACACTCCTGCGGGCCCCGTTGCAGGAGGCAGACGCCACCACCCCCACATGGCCCCACGGGCTGGTCTCACTTTAATGGTATGCCAGAAACCGGCACGAAATAATTGTTTTCCGTTGAGCAATAATTTTCTATACCTTTTGAGTCCAGTAGCCGGTCCCTTGGCATTTCTGCCCCCTATCAAGGTGCAAACTGGCCAAGCAAAGCTACTAGTGCCAGATCTGACCACTGGCCACTGGCCATTGGCCATTGGCCATTGGGATTGGTGTGCTTTCTGCAGAACAGCAAATTGAGTTAAGTGTAAAAAGTGCCAAGCCCACAGTTGGGCCAGCAAGCGGCTGAGCGGTTGTCGGTACGCGAACAAGATGGGGGCTGGAGAGACAAACGCTTGTCTTTGCCAATGCGCCTTGGGGGCGTATGTGTAATATTTTGTGGGGCGCACTAATAGCTGATTAGCTTTTTAGCTGGCAGTGATATACGTTTTAACGCTCTGCTCTGCGCACACTGATTGCCAGCCAGTTAGTTGTGCTGGCCACAAATTCATTAAGTGGGCTAACATTGTTTTTGCCGCACTTCAAGCCGCATTCAATTGCGCATAAATATGAAACAGTTAATGGCCCTGCCAGCTGATATTAACGAGCTGCATTAAATCGAAAAGTAAGCTTCGTTTAAGTATGTTAATTCCCAATCGAGTACTTTTCGCACTCACTTCAAAACATAAAAAGCTGCTTAGTACTCATGATTGTGTTAGCTTTAACTAAATGCAGAGCAGAACAAAAATGCACCTCATGAATTAAGAATTTCATAATTCATTTGTTGTTGTGGCCACTTTCATGGGTTCAGGCCTTGGCTCGTAAAATGTTTTTGATATGAACAAAAATGTATTATATGAAAAGATCGTGAGCGCAATTTTACTCAAATATTTTGCAATACATTTTTAGAAAATAAAAGCAAAAATATATACAAGGTAAGTTATCCCAACAGTTCTGTATTAGATTTCCTTTATGCGAAATATATTTTTAGAAATATCTATTTAAGCTTACCCGGTTCGAGGCTGACTTCCAGCCTTGATGGCGAATGCAGCAAATGTGAAATGCTGAATTTTTGCCCGCGGGCTAAATATAATACAGATTATGCAGCCCGCTGCTCGGCGCCCAATTAGGACCAAAATATAACAATTTTTTGCATCGTTTTGATTGACATAGACAAAGTGAAATTAAAATATGTGCTGCAACAACTCTGACTGACCTCCAATGAAAATATGTATTATGACTTTTTTTTTTTTTTTTGATGTAATGAGACCTTTTAAATGACAACAACAACAACGAGAGGAACAGCAGCAACAACAAGAACTGTGCAGCAAATTTATTTTTATGGTCTCATCCGGTAAAAGCGATTTTCCTGTTATTGTTGGCTTCATTTTACTTCATTACAGAGAGGTCAACGAAGAGGCTGGGTGGAGGAGGAGATGGCCAGCCACCAGTTACTAACCGCTTACATTGTTGCCGCTGCTCGCCTCATTTGTGATATTTTTTTTTATAGATCCTGTAAACTAAAGCACCAAATGATGGCCGTTTTGTATGCGTAACAAATGGCAAACGGCCAAGAACAACAAGTCGAAAAGTGCGCAGTCCACACCCACTCATACACACACACATACACACACGCTTTATCTACTCTAGCCCCCCTCTCTCGCTTCCACCCTTCCCATACACCATTTGCCCATCAATCCCTCCTGCTGCCACATTGTATTGTCAGTAGCACAAAAAAAAAAAAAAAACGAGAGAAAGTTACTTCGCGGCGCTTTTTAAAAATTTGCTGGCGCTTTTATGTGCAGCTCCTTCTGTTGCCAACCTTCTACCTCACATTGTTGTTCTTGCTGTGCCACCTGCTTTATAACTGGTTTTCTTTTCGCTGTTGTTTGCTTTAAATACTTCCTAAACCCCCCACCCAGCCATACAATGCCAACCGTAACAACCATTTTGTCAAAGTGCGTTTAAGAATTGCAAGTGTAAACTTTGTTAGCCCCAAATGGAGATTGCCACTGCGAAGGCGGGATCGTTGGTGGAGACGGTCGGTAACACATCTCTTCTGCTGCTTGTTTACTTTCACCGAATCCTTCCGGCAGCAGCTATTAAATATTATATACTCAAAGTAGTTGTAGTTTGATTAAGCCAATTATAACAGACGAGCAATTGTTGCAAGTCCTATAAGCTAATAGACTGGCCAACGGATATAATGTTGTTTGTTTTAATCAACAAACATCTATAAATATATCTGAATAAACATATGAATATATATATTAAATCACCCAGCTGCAAGAAGTGGAAAATACCTGCACAGTTGGGAAGTTTTGGACCATTTTGATTGTGGACATTATACAAATATTTAAAAATCTTTACAGAAGAACGGGCGACTATAAATTATAAATTCAATTGATTCCTTGGCTGGTGGAGGTGAAAAACCACCTGCAGACAGTTGGCTTGGCGCGTAAAATGAGTCACAGGCAACTTTTTTTTTTTTGGGCAGCCCTAATTCATATATTAAATTCTTTAAAAGTAGCACTAATTTGTGCACAAGCCTAAATAAAGCTTAAATTGAATTGAAAGCGATAAATGCTGGTTAACTCTCGAAACAATTGCGTGAGTGAATATCAGATGAATTATCAGCACATGCTATGGGTTAATTTATTTAAAACAAGAGTTCAAGCTCAAATAAATATGGTTTAAATATATGTAATCACGTCAGCCTCAGTGTTCTACATGCGCAATTAATTTATGTTGTAGCGTATAACCCGCAACAAAATGTCGCGTTAAAGAACTTTTTTGAACAAAATAAAAACGTAACTATTTTTAGCCGAAATGTATTTCCATCGAAACCCATTCGAATGGATTCAAATCGGGTTCGCGTAAAAACAGTTTATGTCAAAGCAGATTTCGTTCTAATTACAGCTGGGCTATAAATTTAAACTAGAGGAAAGGTTTTCAAGAAATCATCAAGGTCTGACTTTTGTCGGATCGCCAGTGCGTGATTTCAGATTGATTAGTTCGTTGGAAAAAGTAATTACAGTTATATTGTGAAATAGAAACAAAAACTTGGCGTGGGAAGCAAAGAAGTTGGACAAACTAGTCAAAAAAAAATACATCATGCAACTATTAATATCGAAGTATTCTAAGTATTTGGGTGTCGCAGCAGTTCACATTGCTGTCAGCGCCGTATATTGCCAGCCCAGACAGGCTAGCCAACGTTATCCTTGCGCCAGGATATTATCATCCTTGTGCCGGGGATAAGCATTAAGGCCCCTGTCATCTTCTTGCCACGCTTTCAAGGGCAAAACAAATGCGAATGCCGAAGCGCAGAAGACTTCAATGATGGCAGCCAATCGAAGGCGAGAAAAACAAATTGTTGTTAAGGACAATTCAAAATGAGACGACAATGTGGCAGCTGCAAGTGGCAAGAGGCAGTACAAGATGTGGGGCGCATGCAGTAGCAGGAGTAGGGCGCAAAAAGATTCTGTTGTGATTGTGTCTGGGTATATTTAAAAAATATATAGCAAAAATTCATGCGAAATTTCACAAAAGAGCCAGAAAGCATCAGCTCGAGATGCTGAGCCGAGCGAGAGGGAGAGAAGTAGAGTGAGTGGGAGGGAGAGGAAAAGAGTGCAAATCACAACAAGCAGACAAGTGATTTTAATTGTGCTTTGCTTTTCCTGTTGATAAACAGCTGTAAGCCGGCAATTACACACATTCACGGACAGACACACACACTCACACACACACACACACACACCAGCACACGCCAGCACAGGCATATGCATAGATAATGTCTGCCACATTAACACATGCACAGGCGCGCGCGTGTGTGTGTGTGTGTGTTTGTATGTGTATATGCGGGTCTCACATGTTGCCTCGTGCCACATGCCACTTGTTGTTGTTTTGCCTTTGTAGAGCAGTTTTTAAATTAAATTTACATAAAATTACGCCATCGCTACGCTGGCACCTGTCCCCCAGCTAATTTATGCAGATTTTCGCTGCACCACAGTTAAGCACACACATACACGTATACACACACACACATACACACACACGCGCGCACACACCGCTAAATTGTTTTGAACCCGCATTAAATATTGGGTTGACCGCACAACTAGCTAATCGAAAGAATTTTCAACTCCAATTACATTTGTATGGCCTCTATAAATTAGATTTATTTATATTCGGCGCGTGTTGTCATCCCTGTAATCCCCATTAGCACCTACTTATTTATGCGTTTTCCTATTTAAATTGTTTTTTATTTTTTGTATTTTAATCAATGGCTTTTTATTTTGCGACTGCTTTGACAGGATGCTTTCACCTCCGTCAAATTGAATTTTCTGGCAATTGAAATTTTGTCATTTTCCATGCAACTGACACCTTGAATATAGAATTCTCATTTCCAAAAATTCCGAGAATTTTTATCCATTTGTCGGAGTTTTAAGCATTAATTTTCACGAACTCAAATAACCTCTGGCGGCGAAAGCGTTTTAGTTTTTTGAGCCACAATTTTTCTATGCTATGCAAAAATATAAAAATATAATCTTTTATTATGTTTCTATTAAATACGAATAATTCTATTTTTCCTATATTATTTTTCCATGCGTTTTCGGATTATGTTCTTCTATTTAAATTAATATCTATATTGCTTACCCTATTGTTGCTTGGTTTTTGATCAATATATTATAACAGTAAATTTTCAAGTTATCTTGAAGAAGGATTTTCATACATGAACTTTACATTCCACCGTTTGCTCCTATGAAAGCAAGGCAAAGCATTGCTTTGAGATAAACACCTATTGACATTTTCCTGGCAACCGATGAATATATGTATATCTTATAGTACTTCCCTTTTCTAGAGTATTTCCACTTCGTTTAGTAAAAGTTTTTACTATATTCTTTACTTGTTTTCATAATTCTTAACCTGTTTCTCCCATGCGCTCTTTCTCTTTGTCTGTCTCTCATGCCCTGTGTTGTGCTGTTGAAATGATTTTCTTCTTTTTCCAGCTGTCAATTTTTGTTGTTTTCTTGTATTTTACGTGTGTGTCTATGGCATGCAAATAAATGAAAAGCGAATAGTATAAAATAAAATAATATGAGATAAGCTAAAAAAAGCACAGACAAATTCGAGTTTCGATAGCTACAAAACTGCCCTTGGATATCGCCATTTTGTTTCTTCTTTAAAGCAATCGCTGCCAGAGGCTACAACATTTTTCTCGTTATTGTTTTTAGTCAAATTTTCCTTACGTAAAAAAGGAAAAGTTTGGCGCTAAAGAGCTTCGGGCAGGGGCCATATTTAAGCCCTGGTCTATTGACACGTTTACAAACGCAAACGAGAAGCCGTTAAGACAAAGGAAGTTAAACAAAAGAACAAAAACAACATCCGTTTAAGGCGTGGCAGGTATCAAGGCGCAGAGCCTAAGGTGGACGGCTGGGAGCGTGGGCGGGGCGGAGTCGGCATAGTTTGAATCGTGGCCAACGATAGCGATGCGTTTGCCATCAGCTTGAATACCAGGAAAATCTATACAAATTGCCATGCATCAATATGAGATGCGAGAAATTGCCATCAAATTATTGATGAGCGCAGCTTAGCGGGACACATTTTTAATACACTTTCAATGGGCATATTAAACTCACATACGACTTTAAGCACATTAATTATATATTATATGCCGCTTACGTATACTATATCCCACCCTAAAGTGTATAAAACTGATCGAAAATTGTTATAGGATATTTTATGCTTTACCCTTTGCTTGGTCTTAAATTTACTTGCACCGAAAGTTGCGAGAAATCATTTAAGACGTATTTTACTGGATGAATAAACATAGGCCAAGCCTCGCATGGGCGTAAGTTCAACTTTCTGCTGACGGCGCTTGAACTCAATTTAAAACAGAAATGTGAAATTATTTTAAGCGTGTTGCACCGCTGGCGAAAAATCCATTCCGCTGAAAATGATAGTTCAAGGTAGAACGTGAAAATTTACATTTTTCCGCGTGCGCGAAATGATTGACAGGTAAGAACTCTACCCGCGAAAAGACAACCAATACAAGCTAGTATATTTATTTTCGATAAAAGCGCCAGTTATCGTCCAGTAAATCGCAGATAAATCGTCCATCTTTTAGGGGCTTCATTGGGGCTTCAACAAATGCATAGACATATATTTTGGACAGCATACGAATACTGTGTGAAGAAATGACATGAACCAAGTATGTAAGGGTATTAAAGCTGCGGCTTGCCGTGGTAAAAATTTGTTGTGCCCATGTCTTTCATGCCTGGGCTAGGAGCCTGGATCTTGCAGCTGGCGATACCACCAAGAACAATGGAATGCTTGGGAATGCCAAGTGTTAATCAGATGGGGCAACATGATTGAATGATAGCATGCGTAGCAATTTGTGTATCGATATGCCGAGCACATTGTTGTTTTTTGCTTTTACTGCTGTTGTTGTTGTTGTCGTTGTTGCGTGTAACGAGCTCCTTTTTAAATGGCTCCTGCGAACGTTTTGCACTTGTAATTGCATGATAAAGTGCTGCAAAGTGACGGCCGTGATTTGATGAACATGGCCACACACTTGCAACATGTTGCAACACTTGCACAAATGAGAGATTTACTGAAAGCCAGCAAAATAGAGAGAGGGAGAGAGGGATAGAGAGAAAGTGGGTATAAAAAGGCTTGCTCGTTAGAAACTCGTGTGAAGCTGCACCCATTTGGCCCTAAGCCAGCCCAAGCGTTTTTACTCCGCTCCGCTCAGCTGCTCTCCAATTCGCACACCCCGCATACCCTCACCATCCGCCCAACACACTCTCCTCCACTCATCGAGCTTTTATTGTTTCCCATTTAAGCATCTCTTGAATGTTACGAGCGTTCCATAAAAAAGGAAAAACGGCGATAAAGCAGAAAGACCCAAGTAGATCCTCCGACAACATATGGCTGCCATATACCATTTAATGTGTGTGTGTGTGTGTGTGTGTGTCTCTAGGTGTAAATGTAGTGGTAGGTGTGCGGTAAGTGTGTGTGTATCTCTGGATGGGTTGGGCATAACTTGAGGCGCCGTTTAACAGCAGTGCATGTTGGCTTTTTTAATAGCCCATATATATTCATATATATAAAGTATATATGTACACGCTAGCCCAGTGTGTCTGTCTGTGTATTTGTGTGCGGCTGTTGTTTATATCGCCGGCAGCCTTATTAACCCATTTACCAAGCAGCTAATTTGAGAGTAGACCTTAAACCCAAAGCCAAAATGGTGCCGTAGTTTCCTAAAGGCACGACAACTTAAATTTAAATAAAAACTTAATTGTTTGAAATTTCAGTCCAAACGAAACAGCTAATTCCAACCAGATACTTCATATTCACTTAAAAAGGGGTCTTATAAATTTATCACGGAAGCGTAACCCATGAAAGGAGACGTCTCCGATGCTGTTCTTGGTGTAGAATGTCAGATTTCATTTCTATACATGCAAATATACCCTGTAAAGGGTAGCAAAAAGTTGCAGTCAGCAGAGAAGTGATGAATTATGAATTTATAATGCCCTTAGCCCAGTGGGTCTTATCACCAGCCGGACGGAGCGCTAGCTGATAAGAACTAAAGAGCTGACAAGCAAACAGGCCCCTGGAATCGGATCAGTACAGTGAACCTGAACCTGAGAACAGCTGTTGTGTTGGGGTGGCATGTTCCTAAGAGCAGAGCAGTGAGCGAGCGACACGTCATGCCACAGCGCTGGGAGAGCGGTAGAGCAGGAGAGCGAGAGCGAGAGCTAGAATGAGAAAGAGGTCATGTCTACCTCTTTCTCACACCCACTTCGGCCCGCCTGCTGTGCCATAAAAAGAGCAACTGATAAGCGGCGTCTATATAAACAGCCCTGCTCTGCCGGCATCGGCACATTCAGCAGTTGTCAGATATCATGGAGCGCTGGCAGAATCGTGTTGCGGTCGTAACGGGCGCCAGTTCGGGCATCGGAGCTGCATGTGCCAAGCTGCTGGTGGCGGCCGGTTTGCAGGTTGTTGGCCTTGCGCGTCGCACCGAGCGTCTGGAGCAGCTGCGTCAATCGCTGCCTGCGGATCAGCGTCAGCGCTTCCATCAACGCAGCTGCGATGTCTCGGCCGAGTCGCAGGTAAACAGCGCCTTCGAGTGGATCGAACAACAGCTGGGCGGCATCGATGTGCTGATCAACAATGCGGGCATTCTGCGCGATGGCCATTTGCTGGACATGCCTATCAAGGATATCAGCGATGTGCTCCAGACCAATCTGATGGGCAGCATCTACTGCACCAAACTGGCGGCCAACAGCATGCGCCGCCGCCAGATAGCCGGCCATCTGTTCTTCATCAACAGCACCGCCGGCCTGGCTGGCTATAATCCCGGACCGGACGATCCCAGCCTGAATGTGTACACGCCCAGCAAGTTTGCGCTGACCGCAGTGCATGAGATTTGCCGACAGGAGTTAATCACACAGAAATTGAAAATCAAGACCACGGTGAGCTTTAAATTCGGGCAAAGTCATATTAAATTGTCGAGATATACTTTCCCAGCGGTGCACAGATTTTTAAGGAGTACAAACCCATCTGTAAGGTCGCAATACCTTAACTCAATCTATATATGGGCGAAACTCTCCAAACATGTATTCGACTGAAAAACCTAAAAAAAAAACTTGGGAAAAATATCAAGTATTTAAAACTAACAAAAAGGATCAATATAATCAAAACGCTTCAGATATATTGAAAAAGAAAAAGCTGTTCATAGAATAGTTGCATTTTAGAATGATCATCTATATATTATATTACGAGAGTTGTATTATGAAAGGTTAAAATCTAAGAGATTTGTTTGCATAGATATAGACAGACAAAGAGATAGACGGACATGGTTATATCGTATCGGCTGCTAATACTGCTCATATATATATACATATATATATTTCTTTTTAGCATATGCAAAGAAAGTAGTCTGCAAGATCGGAGGATCATTTGGAAATATGTTAATATTAGAAATGTGGGGACAAAAACAAATCAATTCAAATTGAAATCAATTATTTCTATTGCAGAGCATTAATCCCGGCTGGGTATCCACTGAGATAGTGCCCGACGAAACCAAAACGCAGCTGGGCGATGTGATATTACAGGCCGACGATGTGGCCCAAGCGGTGCTCTACGCTCTCTCCACGCCGCCGCATGCCCAGGTGCAGGAGATAACGCTTCGGGCTGTTGGGGAATGGTACTGATAAGCGCTATGAAGTACGCACGTGTTTTTGGTTGTTGTAGTTGGTTGTTATTGCTGCTGTTGTTGTTGTTATTATTGAGGGAATGTATTCAACACCTAATAACAATCAAATGAACGCAACGACTCGACGCACACGCACCCACACACACACACACAGCACACACACACACAGCACACACACATGCAGTTTATTTGTACTGTGGGCCTTTGGTCTTTATTCTCATTTCATTTTTTATTGTAATTGTTATGATTATTGTTGTTGTTATGATTGACCGTTACAATTTAACAACAAAGCTAAATAAATAATTCAGTTTTATAAATTAATAACTCACAGTTATTGAAACCTCTGAACCATTGAACTATGCGGTTCACCCACCAGTTCACCGCCCATCGGTAGCATGTCATTATTTCCGTTCCGCAAACACCTTGCGGTTAGTCATTTTCATTGCAAGGCCGATCGATATTTCAATTAGCTTGACCTAGAGTTATGAAATTGACTTGTTAGGAACACATGTAGATTTCGTGAAAGGCTTTTGCTGAATAATTCACTTGCCGCAAAGAGCTTGTGAACTAGCAAACTAGTTGCACCGAACGAGTTCATTAGAACTGACAGTTGTCAATAAGCAACTATTTTTCACACACAATATTCTAGATAGTTCCAATATCATATAGAGCATATATTGAGCAGTCCCCACACGAGTGGGATTCGAGCTAGAAGCCCGTTTTGGCCTAATTGACTATACATACTTAATAGCCAGAGATCTATAGGCTTTTACTCAAAGCTAAATTGATTAATTATAATCATATTTGCCGTAGGACATGGGCTTCGGGTTCACAGCTCAGCTTTGGACATTATTGTTGCAATGCCTCAGTCAAAGGGTACACCTAAGGTGGTTGCAATTTATAGCCTAGACAAATGGATGGTAACTAAATAACGTCGTTTAAATATACAAAATTATGCGTATTCGGCCTACGCTAAGTATAAGGCACTACCAGAACAAATTTCAAAGGGCTACATATATTTTTACTCCACAAAAGTATTAATATTTAGAGTAAGAAAATATCAAAGCTTTTTACTTAATTTCAAGAACTCAACTGAATTTGTACTCCTCACTCGTTGGTCTACAAACGAGACATAAAGTCGAGCCTGGTCTCGACAGGATTTGTTACTCAGCTTTTTGCTCATGGGCTTAACGAGCTTCAACGAGACGTTGTTTAATTAACAAATTTGCAACATTCGCGCAGCGCAAAGTTGAGATCTTAATACCAAATCACATTTGCCCCAGCATTTTGTTTGCTTTTCTTTTTTTTTTTTTTTGTTGCATGTAATATTTTGTTTTCTAATATTTTGTTGTTTGTGAGTTTCTCCTATTGGTGTTTTTCATACACATTCTTCGGCTACGTCGGAATATGCAAAGTTTTTTTCCGAACCTTTTAATGACAGCGCATGCCAGGGCAAGGCAATCCTTTTTTTCTGCTCTGCTATTCCTATCACCCACATGGGCAACCCTTTTGTGTGTGTGCGTGTGTGTGATATCTGTTGGGGATTGGGAGTGAGTGAGAGCGCAATATCGGGTTGGGTAGCCTGCCTACGAGCTTTGCAGCTGTGTTGTTTTAAGCCCCATGAGGCAGCTGTCTGTCTGTCTGTCTGTCAGTCTGTCTGCCTCTCTGGCTGTCGTCCCGCTGTCTATGTGTCTGTCAGGCACCCAGTTAGACAAGTTTTGTCAGCCGCAGCTCTGCACTTCACTTCACTTCATATTTCCGGCATTTTGTTTTAATTAAATATATGACAAATGTCATACAGGACAAACTTTTGACAACAATGCAGCACACATTTGGCACCCACCTACCCGATCTCACTCCCTCTTCCACTCGCACTCCCTCTCTCTAAAGCGAAAATCGCATGCAACACTTTGCGCAGCGTATGAACCAGCTTTAAAATAGGTAAATCTATATGTTCGAGTAACTCTCAAGGCTAGCCTGTTAGCGCCATATGCCCCCAGAATAGTCCAAAATGTACGCACTTACATTAATAAATCCCATTTAATATGCAGGCGCAGTCATGTGGCCCGACTAAAAGTTTGGCATAACAATATCTGTGCCAATAAAATGAAATTAACGCAAACTTTATATTTCCTGCTCAGATTAATTAAAAGAGTTAAGAGCTGGATTGACTGTGCATTTCATTCATTAAAAGTTTTGGTTATATTTGCCCAAAGTACTGAAGTACTTGTTGAATTTTCCGTCGAGGCAACTTCTTCAGAAATGTACTTTCTAATTGCAAGTGAAGATAATTAAAAGCAATTTCCAGACGAAAGTTCTTACCACAGACTTGGCATATATCAATTAAGATTTATTAATGGGACTCTACGCTATATATATTTAATTATAATAATTTAAAGTTTTGGCTACATATGTGTATTTGTGCGCACGGAGGTAACTTTGACAGAATTTGACATTACGACGTTTGATATTTGACAATTTTCCACAAATCGAATTAAAAGGAATTTATATTTCAATAAAATATTTGACGAAATTCTTCTGCCAACAAGCTTGTAAAACATAAATTGTAAATATTTTTATAATTGTTATTTCTGTAGAAATGCACTTCATAAACACACATCAAATAATCTGTACTTGATTTCTCTTACAATCAATTCCAAGAAAATATATCATTTGCGCAAATGCAAAAGCATTTAAAACAAAATTTTGCTTTCTGTGAGACGGAATTGAATTGAATTAAAACACGGGCCGTCTTTACATGCGACTCATATGATTTTATGCAGCAGTTAGGGGCTAGTATTAAGATGTTACCTTAAGAGCCCAAATCCAAAGGCGTCTCTGTTTCGGTCATGCAACCATATGTCAGGAGTGGTGCCGAGTAATATACGACGTCGTGTGGAGCATTTTGTTAGGCACATGGCCCGTATCTTAGTGGTCAAACGTTGTTGGGTTGTGGCCCCGGGCTATACACAAAATCCTCTGCACAAATGCTTTTCCTTTGTGCGTGTGTCTGTGTGTGTGTGTGCTTGTGTGTGGTTGGGTGTTTGCTTAGCTCTATGTGCATCGGCATTTTTAAGCGATTTGGCAGGCAGGACGAGCTGCTGGCCAGTGCAGCTGAGTGCAATGAAGCATTTCAGTTACGCTTGCTGCTATCGACATCTAAGTACCGAATGACAGCACACACATGCACACAAATTAAACACACACACGCACATGCAGACGCATACCACATACCTTGAATTTCGCCACTGTTGTTTGAACTGGGCAACAGGTAGGAAGGGAGCAGCGCTGCTTGGGCACTTGCAATGGCAGCAAAAATTACAAAAATAAAAACTTAATAAATAAGTAATAAAAGGAAATTGAATTTTCTAGCGTTTTTATGACAAGCACGATAAATTACGCAGCATTGCCCAAACAGACCACAGAGATGCTCTCGAAGCCTCTGAGTGAAGTGAAACGAGAAAATAATGAAATATGCAATACAATTTTAAAAAAGGCACCTATCGTTAACTAAATCAAATGGCATTTGCATTCGGGAACAGTTGAAGCTATCAAATGGCCCATTAAGTTTTCGTAAGAAAAGTTATCGTAAAGCTTTCAGCCGAAATAAATTAAAGCTAGTATAAATTGAAAGAAACTGAATATCACCTTAACCTTAAACTAACATATGAGCAAGGCATTCAGTATGTCTCGAGCTTGCATAAGTTTGCAGAAAGCTTTCCGTTACACTTGAAAAGGCCAACATGCTTTACGAGTAAGCTTTGGATTAATCTTGTAAAGCACCTAAGGAAAAAGCGTGAGCTATATAATACCACTTGGCATCAGGTTTAAATGCCATTTGATTTGATTTCCTTTCATTCAAGCAACTTATAAGACTGTTTAAGATAAGGCAACTTTGCTATATCATGAAGCTTTAAGCTCGCCATACAATAAAAGTCCAGTTGCACTTATTGCAAACTTCAACTTAAAACTAGCCTAAGAACTGTATGCATGAAGGCCTTTGCTTAAGATTAAGTTCACTTAGAATTTGTAAGCACTTTTAAGCTTCCTGTAAACATGTAAGCTCAATTGAAGCTAATCTAGTTAGGGCACATGTGTGCTCAAACTGTTCTAGCCAAGCACTTCGATTATCTCTGGAGCATTTTTTATATGCTTATCAGCCGAAAAGTGCAGCTGGGTATGCAATAGCTTTAGCTACTACAAAATTTGTTTACGATCTTAACATGCTTTTAGCACACTATACGACAGGAAGAAGAGGCGTGGCTCGGTGGGCTGTCGACTGTCGAGCTGTGTAAGCTGCGGGCTGAGTGCGTATAGGCACTCTGCATAAAAATGAGCACTTGCTTGATTAGATATGGGAATTTTCCGGTTGTGCTGTTGTTGCCGAAAAGATGCAAAAACTAATAGACAAATGATTTGGCTACGTTTGCCATAAAAAGTATTCGCTCGATGGCATAAAATACTGTCCTTTGGAGCTGCCTGTCAAGAACTTTATGAAACGGGTTGACTGCCAGTAAATTTTTCACTTGAACAAATATCTTTGGGTATTGTGTTTGTGTCATTGTGCGTGAATTGCTTTGATCATTGGCAGCGGCAATCGGCTGATATTCAGCACTTAAACATAATCCTGTGAATGTAATGTCAAATTATTTAGGGCACGGTAAAGTTCAAGTGTTAAGCACACAAATATATGCATACACATATTCCGCTTTATGTTGAAATAAGCTAAATTAACAAGTTGCAAGTGCTGCACGGAAATATCTTGTATAGAATTATTCAAATGCGTCAGCTAATTATGTCAAGCGAAGCTTTTATAGCTTTATAAAACATCTGTAGACTATTTATTTACACATATTTCTTTTCGCAAAGTTTTGCAAATAAGTTTCTTAAAGGCCAAGCAGGATAAATTTCCACACTTCAGATTGCTGTGGGAGCTAAGCTGCTCTGACAGTTCGTGGAATTCATCTCGAGCTGGTGACCAAGCTCTACTATTACAGTGAACTAACAAGCAATTGCAACGCAAATAGCTATTTTTATCTTGCTGACGCTCTGCCACTATTCGACACCTCCACAACTTTTACATTTTTCTTTCCTATGCACTTTATAAATAGCCTGATTGCTAACAAGCACCAAATCTCAACTGATAATATTAATTAATTACTCCCACACACTTAGCCACTCGACTTGTCATTTGTCCACTTTGCTCATTGCGTGTTCATTAAAAGGAAATGAAACTTAACCGTGCCACGTATGGTTTATATTAAGACACATCAAGGCGGCCACAACTCGGATTTCCAGTTTTTCAATTTACCAAGAAGCGAACCTTAGACTAAATCAAAAACAGTCGTAGCTACATCTCAATCATCTCAATTATAAATAAAAATATGATTTATTTAAACAAAATAAGAGTTTGTCCTTAATGCTGAAATGAGGGAAATGTTTCAGGTTTGTATAAAAAAAAACATAAAAAGCCACGCAGTATGCATCTCAAATGTGTTGAGAGCCTGTGTGGCATTGCTGCGTAACCTTCGGTCTAACAAATGGAAAGTCGCTGGCTCAAATTCAGTATAAGCTTTTGGCTCGAATGGAATAATACAAGCAAAATTGGTAGCAATTGCATTTTCAATGCAAAACCTGATAAACGCCGGCTAATTTCTGATAGCTTCAAATAAATTTGAAAATTGACAGAAACTTGATGACCCAAGTTTGGAAGCAAAAAATTTCAGAGATGAAATGTACGACATGCATTGGCCTTAATCGCAAACCAGAACTCCGAAAACGTTTCTTGACCTTTTTCGATCTTTATCTATATATATACACTATATACGGGATAAAATGTAAGGCTTGCTGTCTAGAGACCTGCATGTATGCAATGGTTTGCGTCTTTGGCAGCCCAAATATTATAGCTAAACGAAATGAAAACTCACTTTGATGGTTTAATTGGGCCAAGAAAAACAAAGAAAGTGGCTAGAAATTTAGCAAACAAGCATAGCAGCCATTTAGGCAAATAGCAGCAGGGCGGGTTTCCTTTACCATGTGAACAACTCTCACTCTCTCCCTCTCTCTCCCCTCTCGCTTTCGACTGACTCAAAAACTCGCTGCCAAGCACTCAAATGTTATGAAATACAATCAAATTGCACAAATTTGCGTACAATGCAAACAAGAAGCAGCTGAGTAATATGGAATTTTGTTATATGAAGAAAAACATTGACAATTGGCCAAATTGACGGCAAAGATTTTCAAGCATTTGCATAATGAAGCCAACTAACTGCAATGATTCACCTGATTTGCAAACAAATCCACAGTGTTTGTCATCAACACATAATATTTTAATGCGCCAAGGGTATGCCCTAATTGAGTTTATTATTTGGGCAAATAATAAAACTCGGATTTATGATGAATAAATCAATGCAATATTTTCATCAATGTCTGAAGTTATAATATAACAATTTTTCAGCGAAGTTCAATTTGTCAAGCGTTTATTAGAAATCAATACAGAATTGTGTTTCAGGTTTTGATAGTTGTCGAAATTGGTTTTGTCATAATTTCAGGAACTTTCCGTGCCCAGTTTGTTGTCGCTTTTAACGTGAATTTTTGGGCAAAACAATGAATTCAGTTCAGCATCTGGCCAAACTGGTATTCCGGCTCAAAATTCACAACAACATTATTTGGGCTTCGCTTGACATTTTGGTTGAAATCAAATGGAGATGTATGGAAAAAAAAACCGTCCATGTTGCCGCAACTATTTCAAGAGAAACACGCAACATTCGGTCTGCCACATGCATATGAGCAAAAGCTATTACATATTGGGGCTTCGGTTGTTATTGCTGATGTGGAGCTCTGCATAGGTAGGGGGTTTATTATGCGAATTTCTTGTTTCATACCGCATTAAAGCGAAGTCACATATGTGGACTCTAGTGCAGGGGCACTCCCACTTTACGCCCAAATGTGCAACATCGACACGTGTTTTGTATTAAATTTCAGTCAGCCTTGAACTTGAAATCAAAGGCAGTCAAAATGCCAACATGCTTTGGAATAATTGCCCAAGCATTTATTAATTAAAGACTTTTTGAAGAATGCATTCATATATCTCATTGTAATTTGCGTAAAACTAAAATGATTTAAATAAAAGCAATAGCTGTCGTATTTGTTTTACATATGGCTTAGTATTTGATACAATTTATTGCAAATTGATTTAAGGAATTGAGGAAAATGCACAAAAAGTGGCTTTGAAATAATATATATGATTACACACTGCATCATAAATTAATGGGCTTACGTTTATTGTATTGCGAACTTTCAATTCAAAACCTCTCATATTGTTTCTTCCTCAAGATACTTTGACCAAACTTAGAAACTAAAAGCTTCACATTGCTCTTCACATTTAAGCTAAATTGTATCCACATCGCATACGCGAATTTTGTTTGACCAACAAATTTAATTTTCAAAATACCTTGACTCAACAACTATTCCCTTAGCACCGTAACAACTGGGAACTTCTATAAATATATCGCACCAAAAAGATCAATTGCTCGGAAATAGAGCATTTATGTAAAAGCCCTTTTTTCTTGTTGTCATTACAAGACTTAAGCACTTGCAAGTTTCATTCATTTTCAATGAAAAGCAACAGCAAGACAGTATTCGCTTAGAATTCTCTTTTATTGTCAACTACACTCAGAAAAAAATGTGTGCGACATTGAAAATAAATCACCATAAAATAAATACTTTGCTTAATTTGATAAATATTTATATTTATGTGAAAATTAACAAAAAAAAAAGTAAATTTCCAATAATTTAATTTTTGTCGATTTTTTTAAATTGAAGAAAATAAATTGTTTTGAGTGTATCAGCCGCTCATAAGTTAAATGAGCCCTCAGAGAGCCTCCACTCTCTGTCGCACACGCAAAACGTTACCGTCAAAGTTTTTCCCCACCCACATTCTAATAAGTACTTATGTACTATGTTGGCAAGTTTCAGCCAAAGCAATGAAAAGTTTTTTTTTGACGTACTTTCATGTACGTCAAGCAGGCTTAAATCGTGTTTTATGAGGAACCAATAACTTTCCAGAGTCCGCGCCCGCAAGCGCGCAGCCAACAAATGCAAACAGGCAAAAGATTATATTCAAATTGAAGCTGTTAATGTGTTAGGGTTTTCGCACAGAATGTGAGGAAATGTAGTTCAAGCACATGAAAACGATTTATTGTGCACTTTGGTCGGTTGGAAGAGCAAAGATTATGTGCATTTGGACATGAAGTAAATATGCATATAAATTCAACTCTAGGTGTTGGATTTCCTTCTTTTTTTTTAAATAGCACTTAACAGCTGAGGAAGTGCAGGAGCTGAACAAGGTTCACCAAACCTTAACTATCCTAAGTAAATTTATCTATCATTACAAGCAGGTATGAACAGGTTAGCTTAATTAACATTACATGTAATGTGCTGTATTTAATGTGCATCTCGAACAGACGAAGAGCACTGAAAGCAGACCAGTGCTTTAAGCCGAGACACATTTATTATATTGCATATGCGTCTGCGGCTTCTAGTCTAAGCAGCTTACTCAGTCACACACACACACACACACACACAGCGACACCCACACAGGTGTGCTCTGCTGGCAGTAAGGCAAAAGAAATGCAGCGAATGTTGCTGCAGAACGAGTCGGCTTCCGTTTCCGCAACTCTATATATATATATATATATATACCGCCTGCAGCCTGCCAGACAATGGCGTCATCTTTTAAATATAATAAATTTGCAGAACTATTAGTAAAGTGTCGGTTGCTGGTGTTGCTTCTGTTGCTGCTGCATCCCGTTTGCTGACAATGCTTTGTGTTTCCCATTCTGTGCACCGTTGACTTGTTGCAAGCACATTGCAACATTTGCAACAAAATCTATTTATGTGCCACCATTTGTTTGGCAAACAAATTTACAGCTTGAGTTTGGCATTTAATTTCTGCGCTCGCTTGCGCTGCGTGCAGTAATTAAAATAGCGCATACGTCGAGTTCTGTAAATATCATATAATCAACATTACACATACGCCCCCATACCCGCCTATCCACATATACCCAGACCACGCGTTTGCTGTTGCGGCTCGTTAAATCGAAAAACGCAAGCAAACTATTCAGGCGCAATGAAGCTGTCAACATCAGGCAACATTTGCGCAAGATACAACCCACAACCTGGCCAAACAAAAAAATCGAGGAAATGCGCAAAAATAGGCGAGCAATAATATAAGAAAGTATTCCGGCTGTGTCCGACTGTACACTACCCTGTAGATACTAAAGAACTGGCATGCATTCACACACAAAGAAACAAGCATCGCTGTCCAATGTTCAATTATTGTAAAATTGTAGCTGCCAATATATATGTGTGTGAATGCGAAGCCCAATAGCAATGTCTTAATGATTTATTTTCCTTTCCTATTTAAATATTAAATATTCCAGATCAGTGTATGCTTGAGAAGATTCTTCACATAAAATTTGGTGTTTCCAGCTCTGGTCGTCATATGAAAAGCTACATTCAATATATTAAGGCTCTAGCTTTAAAACTCTCTGGCTAGGCAGCCTCCTTTTACCACTTACAAGCACTTGAAAAGAAAAAATGATACCCTTTATTTTCAAGCCCGTTCGCAATTGTGGGTGAGGTGTAAAAAAGGAAGTAGAGCAATGGCTGGCACTGTCTGTGCGGCTCATGTGCCACAAGCCAACGCACTTTCAAGTCTTGTGAAGTGACTCTCAATGCCACACCCACAGAGTAACGCCCAGCAGCAGCCATTCTGTCCTAGCCTGGCAGGGTTTGGGTTGATGTCTCAGCTATGCTGCAACACTTACGAGTGCATGTCATTTTTGAGGCTTAAACGATTGCCTATAGGCCCATAGAATACCCATTTCACTTTCCCTCTTTTATGTAAGGTTTTTTTTTTTTTTGTTATGCCTCTTTCCTATTTCACCTGAAGATGCGAAAGAAGGAAATTGTCAACTGGCAAATGAATTCATGCTCTTTGCAGTCGGCCCTTGAACAATTGCAGGCACTGTCAAATGGCTCAAGGAGTTTGTTTCGAATTGTTGTCAGGAATCAATAAACATGTCTGACTGAGGCTTCCAGGAAGCCAAAGTTCAGCAACAGGGCCAGTTTTTTCTTTCGTTTTGAGAACTTTGTTAACTCTTGCGGCACATCATTCAGGCTTAATGTTCGGATAACAGATTTCGCATGCCAAACGTAAAGGCCGAACTCTTTAATGCACAACTATCCTCTTATTTGTTCTTTTTAGAGTGGTTTTTATGTTATCAGCCTAGCTCCTATGTTTCAATAGCAACATGATAAGGGTGATGACAGCAGTCATGACAAGCCGCCTGCAGTTTCCTTACCCCGGCTGCTGTCGTAACTGTGATTGTGGGATTCGAGAGAACGCCGAAAGCAACAAGCTGCTCATGTTTAACCCTCGTGGACTTAAGAGCAAACTTACCCGATTTCTCGAGAAATCGTTTTTCGTACAACTGGGCAGCCGCGTAAGCTTGGCTCGAGTCCTTGGGCATAGCTTGCTTGCAGGTTCGCATTGAATGGCTCACAGCCAAACCCATTCTTTCCAACCTCCCCCCACCACAACAACAGGCAACACAATGAGCCTCGTCTCAGCCTAACCTGCATTATCAAACGTACATTTTATTAAGGGAAAATGAACAACTCGAAAAAGGAAAGATAATAATAAATCTTCTTACCAAGAGTTTGGTGGTGTATTTGGTCGGAAATTCAATGCAAATAAAATCTTTGTATAAAAAATAATAGCAATTTTTCGTTAAAACGAAACACTTTACGATTTTATGATATTATAAAACATGTTTTGACCACAATGCGCTTGAAATGGCAATCGCATGTTTGAATAACGAACAACATAATTTTTACTTACGCAAACAGATCAACGCTAGACGATAATACAATATGTTTAAATTTTTTAAATATATAAAATGCTGCACATCGGATAAAAATGATGTTTACAAGCAATATTTATTGCGCCCACTGCCAACTGGCTGCAAGCCGAGAAGTTAGGTTGAGCCTGAACTCGAGTCGAATCAACGATAATATTTTTGAAGCCATATTTTATAGAATTAATGTCAAATGAGAATTCTAACACGTCGCCCCACTTAAACCCTTTTTAATCAATTTGTTTGCCAATGGATCAAAAAACAAAGAAAACTTCAAGCAAAAGTTATCGCAGTAATTTAATAGAATTATACAAAGTTATTTAACTTGTATTGAGACGTCGTTTATTTGCATAGCACAACGAACGAGTGTATGGGCAAGGGGGTGGAGGTGGCCTAGGAATTGTTGGCAACTAGGCTTTGAAGCCATGTCCGAACTTGTTAAAAAGTTCGTAAATTCTAATAATAGGATGAGTTTCTTGACTTGTCGATAAAATTGTCAAAGTGCAAAAGTTTTTGACACTCGCCAGTTAAAGTACTTCAAGTCAGCTAATTGCGACTTACTGAATGAATAAGTCAAGTGTGAGCAGCGACACTGAGTGAAGTATGTACTCGCATTAATGTTTAAAATCGCAATTCCAGCAGTTGGTACAATTATAGACAGTTACAGAGCACGTGTCAGAAGTACACAACTATAAGATACCCTGACTGGAAAGTTCATTCTAAGCTCGGTGCTTAAAGTCCGAACTATATGCAACTTCTACTGCTTGAAAATGGTTCACAGTCTGCTAATATCAAAGCTAAACGATCTGTCCTTACCATTTAAGGAATGGGCTATGTATTCATTCTCTATATATGTTAAGCGAGAATCTTCATACAAATCATAGTCATAGCTTATTGAAATAAAGGAAATCGGAGTAAGAAAACGGATAAGCTTAATCTGAGTTGGTATAGAAGAATATATATTTAAAATCTCTAGCTTTTGTGTTTGCCCAGATTCATACAGGAGGACATACTCACATAGCTAGCTAATTAAATCAATTTTTATGAATACAGGGCATATCAAAGGAAAAGTGAAGACAATAACGAAAAAATGTACTTTTAATTACGAAAATTGGTCTAACAAATGTACAGCCTTGGCTCTCATTAAAAATTGTAAAACTAGTTAAGGACAAGTTAGCACAAATAACAAAAGAGATAAAAATGTGTAAAAGGAAATGTTTGATTGAGAATTGATAGAAAAATAGCTGCCCACGCAGCCAGCAGACGCGGCTAATTGATAGATAATAAAAAGACAGTAAATAATATAATAACACAAGTTATGATGGACGATAAGATAAGCTTTAAGTACTATATATACATATATTTTTTCTGATTGATACTAACATAATTATATGGCAGATAAGTAAGATTGATGTGTGCTGACTAGATTTAATCTGGCATAAGTCCATATAAGCACCATTTATTATAGCTATATTGAATTATTGTCAAATGATGACAAGCTGATAAGCTGGCCTGATAAGAAGGGAAATATATATATATAAATGAATTCAAAAATGTGCCTGCACGTTAAGTGACAATGGAGGACAACAGGGGACAGTTGCAGTTTGCATGTAAGGGGCAGAAATATGGACATTGAAGCGAACTTAACGTAAAGTGTTTGTTAATGGACATTATGGCCACCGCAGCAAGTATTGAGGCTCATTATTGATGCCCCTAAATATGGAGTATAACAATGTAACATTATTCAAAATCTGGCAGCATTAAGTCTAAATATGGCCCAATCATTCAGTTGAGCGGCTCCACGGATTCAAACGACTCGCCAAATAAAACACAAAAGACCAAGCGAAAGGAGTTGACAGCCAAAACTTGCTGCAAGACTTTATCAATGTCTTTGTTATACTTAAATAGATACTGACAGTCAAACGAATTGAATGTGAATCGTATGAATTGAATAAAAATTGATTATATTACAAGAGAAATTGTGAACGAAAGCAAGAAAGAAATGTGCGGCATTTGTTGATCCAATGAGGAGCCCAAATATTTGGGTCAGTCAACCCAGAAGCTGGAAAAACCACTTACACAGAAATTAGCTAAAGTAGCGCAAAGGCACAGCTGTTGCTGCTTATATTTATTTATATTAGTAACATAATCGGAAATTTTTTAATGTTCACATGTATATGCACATATAAATAAATTTTCATTTCATTTGACGTCACGGATTGGGCCGTTTACGATTTTTGGCTAACCCGGAACAGATTCAGAGCTTTTGTTGTATATTCAATTTTTTATGTTATTTTCATTACGTTTTTTTTTTTTTTTTTTCGTTACTTTTTGTTTTATTGATTGCGCACATTTGAAAATCAATCTGCAACACAGAATCGTTGGGGCACATTGACTGAAGTTTTGTTTATTTGTTCATTTTCCAGGCACGAGGAAACACTTTGTGCCTAATGGGCGGAACATCAAGTGCCAAAATTGCCAATGCGTTTTTTTGCTGTGGTTTATTTTCTTTAAATATGAAACTACTTACACTTGAGAATGGGAATTCCACATGTTCCTAATGTCTAGCATACATGCTTAAGTAGCTAAACTGATTTGAAAACTCAATCATGGGAAATAATAAACCTAAAACTATATATCAATATATAACCTTAAAGCTATATATTACTGAAAAGAAAAAATGGTGACAAGAATATAACCCTCAAGCTATATATCGTTAGGAAGATAGAATAGCGATATGTTTATAACTTAAAAGCTATAAATAGCTGCAAAGAAATAATGCCGATAGGAAACTCACTTTTAAGCTATATATCGCTAAAAAAAAATATATAGGTTTATGGCTACACATTACTTAGAAGATAAACTGAAAGATACAAAAGCTCTTCAATGCATAAATTTTTAAGTAAATTTATATATACATTTTGTTTAGCTAAAAATTATTTTATTTCCTGTGCTTTTTCATAAAAACTAACACATATCAAATATATATAAATATTTAACTAGCATGCTTGAGGCTCGAGAATGTTTAATTAGCTGCCTCGGGGTCCGGGCTTTAGTTTTTTAAATAATTAATTTTAATTCGCTATGCGAATGAATAGCACTTAAATCTTTCACAATTTACTATTTACCTTAGCAGCTTTAAATAAATTACTCACACTTCAATAAATGTATTATATAAACGTTGAAAGTACCTATTACTTGGTAACTAGTCGATAAGTCCTGCACTTGTAACCTACTTGTTAGTCCAGTCAGGCTTCACTTAAATGGTGTAACAATTCTATGGGAACTACAAAAAAGACTTCATCCGTGTCAACAATTGCCTGCAACTGCTTTGGCCAGCTTCAATTTGTCCGCACTCCAAATGAAAAGGGGCAACACATGCGGCAGCTGACTTTGAAATACTTCAATTTCTGTGTTTACAAAAAGATTGTCTGTGTATTTGTATTGAGTGCGTGAGCGAGTGGAAGGGACGTAGATAGACATAGAGATAGCGGCTGCATATACGCAAGTGAATAGAAGAAAAACACGCTGAGAGCCGAGTAGATGAAAACTTCTTAACCGCTCTGAATCTCAACTCAATTGTGATCCCCCCACTGAATGTTGCCCTCTCTTATGGCAGCTAACTGCAGGCAATTTTTCTATTTTCCACATCATTAGTTTTCAATGAATATTATTTGCTGTTGTTATATTTGCTGTTATTGTTGTTGCTGCTGTTGTTGTTGCTGCTTTAGCTGGTTTAAATGTCCAGAGCATACAAGAATTTGCGAGCTGTGCGCCGCTGTGTACCCGCATAAGCAAATAAACTTACAAATTGGGCAATGTCAAAACAAAAACCATACAAGAGAAAAGAGCAGCAGCAGTGGCGGCAGCGGCAGCTGCGGTGGGCGGGGTGCGTCTACAAGTTCATTGGCAGCCATAAATCAAAAACAGGGGCTATTTAATAGGCGGGGCCATTGAGACTTTTAGCCACCTGCAGCTGCTGCCGCTGCCGCCGCCGTCGGGCAATAGAATTAGTTTTCTTATTTGACTTTAGTCACAGGACAAGAAGGACAACGCGTCGTATGAGCAATGTCCCCAAAGTTGCTTGGGCGTCTGGCAATCATGCACGAGCGACGCAAAGGCATTTGAAGTGCCCTGTCCGCATGCCATACACCCCATCCACGCCCCGTCAACCATCGTCTGTCTCCTTTGACCACTGTGCCTGCCCGGGGACCTGTCATCAACATCAGCATCTGAAGCATTGCAGAAAGCAAAACACAAACAGGAACAATTACGTACAAACAAAAATACAACAGCAAAAAAGTACACAGAGATACAGAAAAGAAAAATAAAAAAAAAAAAATCAAATTCCAAATAAAATTATTTCGTTTTGGCGTATTTTTTGGCAGCCAATAAGGTAAATCAAGCAAATCAAAAAGAGAAATAAAATCAATGCAAATAGAAAACATCAGCGCCGCAGGCTCATGTCGCATATTTATGAACATCAGAAGCCGAATGCTCCTTTGAATACCCTGTGTATAATGCAAACAAAAAAATAGCCCATTAAGTATATGGGTGCTTGACAGAGAGGACGAGCGAGAGTAACACTCCTTGGATGTGCTTGCCTCTCAGAAGTTCAACGACTTTAATTTGGTAAGTTATGATTTTTCTTAACTCTTTCGATATTACCCAACATGATTTTCGATGGTATATTAAACAATCGAATGACAAACAGAGTAGTTATTCAAGAACTATTTTGTATTTTATGGAGCAGAATTTATTTTATTGACAATAATTACATTTAATATCAATTTGAAGATGTTGTTATTCTTGTTAGAATGGGCTACAATAGAACAGGGTATCGCGCAGTCAGCCACGCTCGATTCAATCGAATCTTACTTGTCTTGCCCGAGCTGGCGGCGTGGCCGTTGTTTAAGCGATAAGTATACCAATTTTCAATCGTTCGACTCACCGAGTCGAATGCACATTTTACAATTCAAATGACGCGCAATCATTCATTCACATTCGCATTTACAAATCACAAGCTGTGAGTGTTGTGAATGCCATTCAATAATTCAACTTGAGTATCAGGCAATCGCTGCTGTTCTAGTTTCTTCAGTCTGCTGTTTGGATAAATCTCAGAAAAGGGCAAGACAGCAAACAACAGCAAGCTATGAGATAAAGAGAAAAAGAAAGCGAGAATCGAGAGAGCCTTAGATAGAGAGAGAGAGAGAGAGAGAGAGAGAGAGAGAGAGAGAGAGAGAGAGAGAGAGAGAGAGAGAGAGAGCAAGTGCTCTAAAAAACACTTAAACAGTTCATCAACTGAACAGTTTTGATAACTGGCCCTATCGCCATGCAAAAGTGCCTCAATTGCGGGCGCTTCCCTGTAGCCAATGTTCATTAAAAAGTCGTCGTTGACGGGGCAGGCGAGCAGGGGTAAGTATTAGCTGGGGGGCGGGAATTACCCCATTAAGAGTGTGCTGAACGTTTTGGTTGCTCGTTATTTGACATGATGGCCACTTTAGAAGTGCTTTTTATTATAAGATTTGGAGTTCTGTGATTTAAATAAATTTCAAACTGTAAAAGATAACAACAAAAAAAACTCACTTGAAAATCGAAATTTGACTAGAGCTTTTATTACGTTTTGCTATCTAATGGCTGTTGTCAACAATGACAGCGCGTTTGCCAAACTTCCTGTCAAAGTTGATATTAGTTTAACTACGATTTGTTTGTTCATGCTGCGCAGTTGTGGTAAGAGCATGTCAATAAGTTAACAAAGTGTTTAAGCTTATTTGAATTTGTCTGATTCATGTTTACAAACATTCTCCGTGCTGCAATCTAAAGTCAATGAAATTTAATTTACCTGCTACAATGTTAACATGTAGGTTAAATTGAGTAATGGTTGCAACGGGAACCAGTTTGTTGGCTGTCAAGTTTGACGGGCACGTATGTATGTAAATTATTCAAACTGAAACCAAAAGCCAAGCGATTTGAACGGCTTATAATTTGAAAACTGACAGACAGATGTTTAAGTCTTTGGCGAATTTCCAATCGGAATAGTCGAAGGCATGTACTTGATAGTCTCCTGCTTTTGCCGCAATTGGCCGGTCGCCCCGAGCATATGTAAATTCCCTTTCTTGATATATGTATACATATGCTGGCAATCACTTAAGCCTTAACTCTAACCAGCTTTATAGGAAAGTAAACAGCGCTTCGTAATATTTGCATTTCACTGCCAAAAATGATACACACATATGTGTGTGTGTAATAACAATTGATTGATCTGTATCAAATAAATGTGTGTGTGTGTGTGCGCATGTGTATTATATATTTTGTGCAACTCATGCAAACAATTTAAGCAACATTTTCAAATGACATGCTAAATTCTTGCATTTGTTTTCATTGCTTTTTTCTGTCTCTCTTTTTTTCATTGACAAGCACTTTGACTAATTGATTAACATTGCAATCATCGAATGGAAAAAGTAAATTTCAATGGCATGTAATTTACCAATTCACATTAGCAAACAAATAAAGCAAAACATGTCGCACAAACACACAGTCGTTGAACACACATATGCATGACCACAAAGAGACATTTGATTTTTATAGCATACTTTTGTGGGTCCTTAGATTGCACGCCACATGCCAAAAGCCGCAGTAGTTACAACAACCAACCCCGTTGTTTGGTTACTGTTACAGTGCAATTGCTTTTTCTATAACTAAGACTCTTACTGCTGACCGTATTGTTGCGCTGGCTGTTATTGTAATTAGGATTGTACAAAAATACATATTCCGACTGTTATTTTTACTGTTACCTTCACCTACTGTTACTGCTTTCGCGACAGTTTCTCTGTTACTGTTACTGTTACCGTCACTGTTACTGTAAGATCTAGGTTGCGGCAGCTCGCTCACAGACAACGAATTGCCAGAACCTGCATTTCGGAAATTAAAAATTGCGGTTTAGCAAAGTTATCAATTGAAAGTCCGTTTTAAGCCCAGTGACAAGCGGCCTTTTTACAAATTTATGCGTCCGCCTGAAAGCTCGAGTCAGATGCAAAGAGTTCGTAATGCGACGCTGTCTTACTATTAGCCAACGGCCTTTCCATTTAACTAATGAAATTCTGAACTGCCCGTCAAATCGAAGTAAATACAGATAGAAGGCTGTCAGGAGGGGAATGCGGTGAGTATGGTTAGTGAGGCGGATGCTCACTATTTGAGCACACAACACTAACTAAAGGCAGGACAAAGAATTTAAGGCAAGCAAGTTAAATAACGAACTCGAATTCGGGCTATAAGGTGAATACATTTTGCAAAACATTAAGATGATATACTTAATTATTTCATAGAAAATTGACAACATGTGATTATATTCAGGCATTTCTTTGAAGGGTTTTCATTTTTTTTTTTTTTTTTTTTGGTCCCTAATCGACCTAATTGAACTTGAGTAGAATGTAAATATCTCTCTTTTGATTCAATACAAATCGATACTATATTTCATTTAATTTTCGTTTAGTGTATACCCAAAAAGAAAATAAAGCAAATGGCCAAGAACAACAATGGCTTCCACATCGCTGAGGATGAGCTGCTGCTGCCTCTGCTGCTGCTGCTTTAAAAGTGGTCAGAGGGCCGAATGCGGCTCTTTTTCTTAACCAACCAGGCACAGCCCAAGATTCAACTGCTCCTCGTGCTGCTGCCCCTGCTCCTGCTCCTGCTGCTGTTCAACTCACTTTCCCTTAACCCACTGTCGGTTGTTTCAATATATTATTTATATTTCATTAAATATTAATGCGTTTGCTTCTGCGTTGAGTTGAGTAGAGTTTAGTTCGTGTTATACCCTATACAAGTGCTTTGACGTGGTATAAAGGCTAAGCTTGGTTGATTTTTACAAAATATTATTAACTATATATAGATGTAATTTTTTGGCGATTATATGATTATTCTTAGCTAATTAGCTATTCAAAATATTTTATCGCAAATCAAATTTTAAAATACCCAAATTTATATTGCATACTTTGCGGGGTTGTAAAGTATATGCGGGGTATCTCCCAGCGCGGCCTAACAATCGGCATTACTTGGTTTCTTTTATGCCCTTTGTTATGCTTTTAAGGCATAATTATCCACCCACCCCTCATATACCTGCCCGCCCTGCATTCCGCACCCCCCAAAATCCACCAGATGCCCTGTGACTGTGAACTTTTCAGCTCTGGCCAAAAAGAAGCAACGCAGTCGCAAAGAGCCTGCCAAATGGGCTGGGGATGGATTGTTGATGGCTCTGATGGGGTCTGTATTGGCTTGGTCTGGGCTGGCTGGGTCGGGTCGGGCCTGGTCGGGTCTGGTTTGGTCTGGGCTCGTCTCTAGTGTGGTCTGGTCTAGTTAAACAAAAGGCGAAGGACTTACAAAAAGCAGGCAGTGAAATGAGCAGCAGCCACTGGCAACAGCTTTAACAAAAACAAATGCAGACAGTACAGACAAACTCACACACACACAAACACACACACACGCAAGACACACATAACGGCAATTATAAAATAACAAAAATGTGGCCTAGCCCGAAAGGGTTGGCGGCCTGCCTGTTCCCCTTGCCCTTGCTGCTCGACTTTCGCTTGAAGCAGCCTGAGTTAATTTGAGAATAAGCCCCTGCAGCCAAGCAGTTAAGGGGCCAAAGAAGGTCATGGCTATAGCCAAATCGGCAGCGCATCGAACTTTGTGTGCTATCTTAACCTTTTATTTTCCACCTACTCTGCCCCACCTCAATCCCCCCAATCGCGTATTGCTTCTTCTATAAGCAATTAGTGAAATTGTGCTTGATTATGAAATGGACATATGTAAGCGCAATGTAATTCAAATTGATTTACCGGCAAAGTGCTCAATTAAAGATTTCAATAAGCCATGTACATGGGGACAGACCCAAAACAATTGCAAATTCAATTGCAATGACATGGCCAACACACACACACACACACACACACACACACACACGCACACACTCGGTTAGGCTGAGTACAAAGTCAATGTGGCGGCCCACTAAATTGTTCATCCGGAAGTTCTTGGCGCCATTGCAAAAGTTCACTGACACGCAACGGGTAATGAAACACTGCCATGGACAGGGGCTTACGGAGGGCTGATCAGCAGGGGGGGTGGGCTGGGGCTATTTTCAACAACTATTTGCCCCTTCCCTTGCTTTTGCTACATAGCTGCGGTTTTGCAGACCATTTCTTTCGAGTCGATTGCGTGTCACTTATGAAGCCATTGCCAACTATGCCCCAATGCCACACCTACCTACTACAACAAACCAACAGCCGCCCCCTTTCACCAAATAGGAAGCCGCTTCAACTACATTTGGGCTCTTATTCCCATGTCCATAACTTGAACGCTATTGACACTCGTGTTGATAAGTTGAGCATTTGTGAAAGTTCTTTTGATGGCGGCGGGCATGGGGATCTGACATTTTATATAAGGGGGCTGGGTGCAATGCAATTTCCGAGCTCAAATTCTTAATTCTAAAATTATCTAGGCAATTGCTAATTATTTATTGAATTATAATCTGGCTTAACTTGATATCGTAAGCAACGATTTATTTTTTATTTTTAGATAATAAAAGGCACATACCATATCAATTATATTAGATATTGTGAGCTTCTGGTTTGAGCTTTGGCTTGGCTGTGTTATTTATATTTTAGAGCAGCCACAGATTTAGAATATTTGCTTTGGCGTGAAACAAGCCTCAACCCGAAATAACAAACCGTAAACGAAGTATTTACTTTCCTTATTTGTTTTGATTGATAACCAATTTTATTTCCAATGATTAAAAACTTCTATGCAAAATTAAAAAGTTGTTGAAACTGAATATGAAAAGTTAACAAATTTGATTAAATAATATATTAAGCTAATCTGTCCTATTTAAAACTGGAAAAGTGTCTGGAAACAAGTTTCGAACAAAAATTTAGTAGAATTCAAATTAAAAATATAATTTGGGAATATAAAAATATTAAAAAAAAAAAAACACTGATCAAAGTCTATCTGAAACGGATCGGTTTTTTATATTATATAGCTACCATATGTTCGGTAAGGGTATTTATAATTCGGCAAATATAAGCATAAACAATTGGCGCTTGTTATTTTTAATGTGCATTTATTAATTTGATATCTAGTCGAAAATTGCGTATACGCCAGATTGCCCAACAGCAGCAGCGACAACAACAAAACTAATTGAAAATGAAAATGTAATTTAACGAAATGCGTAACGCTTGGAAATTTTGTCATTAATTATTGGCGCACGTCAGCGTATTTATTATTACAAGGCGTTGAAATTAATTACACAGCGCCGACAGCAGCTCACACCAGACGCACGGCACGGCCCGGCCCGGCCCGGCCCGACCAAACCAAATAGAAACCTAAATAGAAGCAGCTCAAATGGTTCCGAAATAGAAGATGGTCGACCACAGTGTTGGCCTGTTTGCCACATCTGACTGCCAAACTAACAAATTTGTTGCTGTTGTTGTTTTTATTGACTTGTTTGGTTAAGTTGATGGTTGTTTTGAGTGAAATGTTTGCAAATTCCATGTTAATTGGCAAATCGTCAAATAATAGATTTATGCAGCTAAGACCCACAATGATGTCTGTCTCGGCTTACCCTTACCTTGAGACGAAATTGCCAATTAGCTTGGGCTTATCGCTGTAAATCGTTTGTGTTTTAACCCTCAGCTGGATAGCAATTAAATACTTAGTTTGTGCAGCGAAATGCCAAACCTAATTGGACCCCAAACTTCGGTCCAATTGCATTTTGCATTAATTAACTAGACAAACAACGGAAGTGCGAGACCATGTGTGCATGTGTGCAGCTGGGCGAGTCACATGAAATTGAATGCGCCCATCAGCCAATACAAACAAATAATCGCTAATGAGCTGTGAACGCATGTAACTCGACGCAAATTCCTAAATAATAGGCGTCGAAACCCCGCAATTCTCAACAACTCAATTACACACTTCACAAACACAAACGCTACAAGATAATTATTTACACAAAATAAAATATATACATTTATTTGAGTATATTGAATTTGAGTATATTGAATGCTAAAAGGTATAAAGAAAATATAAGCTGACAATAAAAACCCAAATAAAGCCTTAAAAAAGTGGCTGACAAATTCTTTCTTTTGCCGACATTTTCTTGCTTTGTGGCAAAGTAAAAGTGCAAAGCCCCAACCATGGAAAAGTTAAATTCATATAGAATTTCCAGCGTAGTCTTAGAGTGTGTCCAAAACAATTTCAAAATCTCATCTGACGCAATACGAGTCTAACAGACGCCAAATTTGTGAGACTCTAATATCAAAAGCGCCAAGAAAAACTTGTGGGCAGATTGGGTTGCTCAAGAAAAGGTGCTGCAAAATGAAAACCTTTTAAGTAATGTATGGCTAATATGAATGAAGTATGATTGAAATATTTGAATAACAATAAAATCTGAACAAATTTCAATAAAAATATGTTAAAATTGTTAAGAAGCTAAAAACTTTCACCTAACTAGGCTAAAAAAGCGCTCATATTTTCAACTTTTTATGCAAGCTGAGCCACACTTGGGGCAACAGTTGGGCGAAAATTTTCCTGCAGCTATGCCAAAACTCGCTCGTTTTCCGGCCGATTCTCTATCTCCTACGCTGTGTGCTCGTGTGTAGGTCTGAATGCGTGTGTGTGTGTACATGCCAAGTGCAAGTGCTGGGCAATTAAAATAAAGCGATTGCCTTTGCATATTAAAAAGCAACGCTGCACAGCAAATTAAATTGCCAATGAGGAGCGAAACCACTACAAAGTGATTGTATCTGCCATTTTTGAAGATGAGTGCGAGTGCCACGCACAGCACTTGAGTCGCCCCACTAGAATGCTCCCGGCTCGCTTTTTTCATTTTTTTATTTTTCCTTTTTGGTTTTGGGGGCTTTCGAGGTTTTTATACTTGAACCTTTTAATCAATTACCAGTTGACCGATCTCTTGCATGCCCTAGTGCAAATTTGTATATTGTCATGATATCCAGAACGCCTAGAGGAAGAAGTCTCGCGGCCCATTTTATGATATGTGATTACAGCTCCGACTGTTTCTCTGTTCCTCTGTCCCGCTGCTTCTTTCTATATAGTTTGCATTGAACTCCTAGTTTTGAAGTTATCTCCATGAAACAAAACGTTCAGCTTTCAGCCGAAAACTTGTGCGAAAGCTATATGACTTCAAGGGTATTTCATTTTCGGCGTGAAGCAGCTAGCCGTTCATTTCTGCATTTTTTTTTCTCTTGTGTTTTTTTTTTTTGTGTCATGCCAACATTTAATTCATTTAAATAGCGCACAAAGTGAAGCTTCTTGTGTTGTCGGTTGATGTGGTTTCGGCGCGTATTAAAATCATATCATTAAAACAGCATACACGGAGAGAGAGAGAGACAGAGAGAGGGAGACCGAGAGAAAGCGAGAAAGGCAGGGGGAGAAGCGAGAAAAAGGGAAAGGCATGAGCTGAAGAGTGAATTGGCAAGGCTGAATTTTGTTCAAGGAGTTAAATAGCAATATAAGCTACAATATTATCCAAAAAGTATTTTTTTATATATAATTGCTCTTCCTTCAGTTATTACGTTTATTGTATGATATTGAAAATATTTCATTTAAGTCCTTATCTGATAAGCAATTCTCTTCGTCAATAAAATAATAAAAACCACTTCTTATAATCGATTCTAAGAAGAAAATATTGAAGTAAATAAAGTTGCATACGTAACTTTAACTACTCCAAAAGCCTTGAAGAACCCACAAGTGAGAGATGAAATGCAGCTTATCGAATGAATATTTGCTATAATTTAAAATACAATGCATTTTGATATTAAAAATATACAAAAATAATATTATACCCATTCGAAACATGCATAGCCATATATTTCTTTGTAGGATATAGTACAAGGTCGCCAGGATCCTGGCTGATCCTATCAGAGAGAGGCGCTTCCGAAGGTTACACCTCTGCAACTTATCCCCAGGAGCAAATCATCTAAATACCTTATTGTATTACGATATGTACTCCTTCCACTTCAATGTTAAAATTATGTTAGCTAGATGCTTGTAACTATACTCTCTTTTAGCAGTCATTCGCTTGGCAGAAATCAGAAGGAACAGCAATGCTTAGCAATGTTTAATTAAAGCTGTATCACATTTTTAAATAAATTTTAAATAATAGATACAACTAAATAAAAAAAAAACCTTAAATGTCATTGCGCACATTCGCTATCTGGAATCGCAAACGATTTAACGACAAAGCAAGTTATACATATATCATTGTTGGGTTATGATATTTCAATGCGTTATGAAAACAAATGCTATAAATTATAAATCTCACTTTTTATGGGCATTTTGCAATCCGTTGATATGCAGTAATAAAAAAAAAAAAAAAAAAAAACAAAACATATACATATGTTTGTTCAATACATATATGCAAGTGTTTAAGCTGCGATGAATCAACTGTATTTATGACGCCCCCGAGGATATGCGGTTCCTGTCACATACAGAGAGACAGAGAGCAAGGGAGAGTGGAGAGAGAGAGAGAGAAAGAGAGAGAGAGAAAGAGATAGAGGCAGTGAGTTAGGAGCAGTGGGACATAATCATAATTCGATTTCAGTTTCATGGCACACTTGATGCCATCAAAATGTTTCGATTTATGTGTGTCAGAAACACAAACACTCGCAATACACACCCACACACCCGCACACACACACACGCGCGCGCATTGATATAAATTTGCAAACTCTTGTTAGCCTGGACATAATTTCCGCAACGCGCAAGTTTTTTGCATAATTTATCAATTATCTGGACGCGCACAAAATTTCATAGCATACTTTGCAGCTTATGCTGTTTTAATATGCCCAACACGAATGCTTTGTGTGCACACAACACAACACCTAAAAGACCAAAAATTACAACGAAAAAATGCTCCAGTTAAATTGCCAAACTGGGAAATATCCTGTACGCAGTCGTATTATCTTTGGGTATATAAGTGATTGAAGTTACAATTGAGAAATTTACCTTAAGCATTTTATGCTCATGAGAATCGCATAGAAGGGTGAACTACCAAAGAGAGAAAGGAGCAGTGAGAGATAATGAACAGTAGTGACAAGCGACGAAAATAAGAGCACGAGACTTTAATGCTATGAGAATCGCAAGGAGAGGCGTTGTAGTAAGGAGAGATTGGAGCTGGAAAGTTGGCAAACTGTGCGAAAGAAAAACATTAAAAGCCTCAATTTTATTTAAATGCATCATCCTATATACATTAAGTTCCGTACCTGGGGTCATAAAAAATTCAAAGAATAATTATATGGAAAAATGTGCCTTCGCTTTACTTTTCCGCGAAGCACGAAAAGATTTTCAAAAAGTCAAGTAATTTAATTAACATATCGTTTGGCAAAAGGAATTTTTATACGAATTATATTTCATTTAAATTAACAGACAAACGTCCACCTTATGAATATATAGACTGTATGGGCTCGGAGATGTATTCTTTTGAGTGTTACATACATATGCACAGCTCTGTCATGCTCGTTGTATACAGCTTTGGGGGGTAAAAGGTAAATAAACAAGAAGAGGAACAACAACAACCGAAAATTGTTTCATTACCGTAACATCAGGCAGGGCAACACCAAAAAAATGTACACGGAAAATCAAGTTAAAAGTTTAACCGACCGCAACAGGTGCGAGAGCCACGCCCACGCCCACGCCCACAACAACAGCGACAAGCGTTGCCATAATGGCCAAATTAGTGGCCTTTTTTGGCCGCCAGCGAAATGTTAAAGTCCATCTGTTTGCACCGCACAGACTCTTTCCGTCTCTCTCTCGAGCTCAGGGCTATTTGTGGGCGTGTTGCACTGACTAGCCTACTCGTAGTAGGCGCGACCAGCATAAAAACAGCTACACCCAGCCCCCATCGCAACACAAAAACACTAACACACACACACACACACACACAAACAGAGAAACGCAAACTAACCGAAATGCTGTGTTAAAGTAGGCCCTGAACGGGAACGGAATTACCTCAGCCAGGTAAGCCCAAGCCAGGCGGTAAACATTGGCTGCCAAGCAACTTTTATGCTCCGTCTTGTTATTTTGCTCGCAGGCATTTTTGGCTTTTGTACGTGTGACAAAAGTCACATGAATAGTCACAACTTTGAGATACTCTCAACAATGAACGAAAAACTCAACGGCATCCAGTTGAAGTTTTGGGCCAGGCATTTGGAGAGATTATCAACTCAGAGTGTTGCTACTTCATTTAACTATGGCTCACATAATAGAAAGCGAAGTACTTGTAGTGTCAGGTAATTCAAACTTGTTCCCGACACAATACCATTTAGGCTTGAGCTACACAGAAACAAAATCACGTTGGTATTTCGTAAAATGCGCTCATTGTAGAAACTGAAATACTGAAAACTCTTTATATTCAATTTTAAAGAGGGCTTCTTTTTTGGTGTTTAGTTAGTCTTTCGAGAAATTTAGTTCAATTATATATAGAGTCAACACATAAACTGAGTGTTATTTTTTTGATTTTTTAGTAAATGATTATAAGATATTTCATTGCTATTACTTTGAAATTTAAATTATGTATTATATTATAGCATATTAAATTAACACCTAAAAGTAAAAATGTTTATTTATTATTTAACTTATATTTTGGTGGCGTTTTTTATAATTTAATAATAAATTCTTTTCTTTAATTTTATTTCTTTTTTTAAATATATTTTTGGTGATTTAAATTTATTTATTATTTTCAATTTATAACTTATTAAATTATTATTATTATTATTTATTGTTAGCGTATACAAACGTTCATATTATGCATGGCTTGGGAGTTTTTTATGTTCTGGCTGCTGCTTTTTGGCCGCTTTTATTTACCGTTCATTTTATGCTGTTTCCCTGTCACTTTTTTGGGGTGGAGACGGGGCCGCAACATATTTCTAATTTAAAAAACTTTTTGTCGCTTGTTGCGTTGACTTTTGTCGCAGCGCATGTTGTTTTTGTTTTTGCTGTGGTTCTTGTTCTTCTTGTTGTTTCTTTTAAAGTCAACCTGCATTATTAAGGCCCCAACATTTGGTGAAAACTTAGAGCCAACAATTTCGGCAACACAATTTGAAGTTGGGCCACACACATTTGCAATGCAACTCACCCCAGACACAAAAACCTTTCAATCTTTCCGGCCCCGCTTAGTCCCTCTGCACCCCTCTGCAGCAACCAACAATGCGCAGAACGCGTCGTGTTATGCAACAGTCCAAAGTTATTAAAAAGTCTGACAGAAGCCCAAAGGTGCTCACAATGCCAGCCGTGAAGTGCCAGACAGAGCAAAGGAGAAAGACAGACAGAGAGAGAGAGAGAGAGAGAGAGAGAGAGAATGAGAGAGAGAGAGACAGAGACAGTGAGAGAGAGGCGACTAGCACTGTTTCTGTCCTCTGTCAGAGTGGGCACCAGAGAGTTTAAAGGTTGTGACAGTTGAGTGGAGCGAAAATATTTGTATTTAGAATTTCATTTTTTCGGGGGCAATAATGTGAAGTAGCAGCAGTTAGTTTGTCAAGCGGCTGAAATAATTCAAAAGCTCTGCCCGACTATTGAAAATGTTGGCTCGCTGCCAGATTGAAGCGTTTCTCATAAGGGCAAAACAACATGCCAACTCAATAGCAATTGCGGGCACAAAAGCGCTGCCAACCTGAGCTCCGAAAGTCCGAGCAATTGTATGCACGGCAAAAGACGCTGTCATTGAATTGAATTGAAATGAAGCAATTAAAATACACAGAGGCTGCCAACTTATAGTAAGAAGAGGTAATGGCTTGTTGAGAATGATGAGACTTCAAGGTATAACAAGGCTTTAAGCCGAAGGGCAACTTTAATAGTTTGGAAATAAACCTAAACATTTAACAGAAATGGGTTTGTTATATTTTAATTACTCTGTTTACGAGAAGTTTACCAATTTTGGTAAAGAGAATAATTTGCATACATTAAACTGAATTATGTAAGGAATATGATACAAGGTTCGTTTGTTGCGCATGTGGGCGTGATAAGAAGCATTTTACTCTAATTACCAACCTTTACTTTAATTAGGCAAATGCTAAAGTAACTCGTGAGTCGAACAGGCATTGTCAATTCATTGGCAATTGTTGAAGTCAGATTGCCAGCCCCTGAAAAGGAAGCCATGAACTTATTCGAAAAAAAGTCGATGGAATGGAAAAAAAATTGTTATATGCCTGCATGTCACATCAGCTTGCGTGCCTGCCAAGCAAAAACTGACGCTACCCACTTATTCAAAGAAATGTAGCACCAATTTGCTAAGCAAATTGAAAGTATGCCTGATTGAAGCGCTGTCAACTCGTTTACATTTATTGACAACAAATGCTAAATGAAAAGAATATCGTAAACATCAAATCTGAATGCTTGATAATCAAAATAGTGCTTCTCGCCAAATTCATAGAAATTTGAATGTTGAGTGCGAGCACAAGGTTACATATTTAAACTTGTTCGCCCTCCATGTCCCATTCTAAATATAATTTTTAGAATATTTTAAAATGCAGCCAGAGAAAAAAAAAGGAGCAGCAACCAAATTGATAGCACCGCACAGGATGTGGTGCACCTTCCGATGGGGCAGATGCCCAATTGCTGCCGGCATTCACTTTGAAATGGAAATGTGAAAATGACGCAAACCTACTTTCCACAGTTGCCGTACGCTCTCTGTAATTGTGACACCCAAGCCTAAAACCAGATGCAGCAGGAGCACAAAATAAATAAAATAAATATTACAAAAAGAAACCAAATCAAAAAAAAAAAATTGAGTAAAAGGGAAACTATTTTTAGACTACATTCAACGAAACAGTTGATGCGTATGCATTAAGCTCTGGCTTTCAAATACATTTTCACACCTTGCGAACAGATTTAAAGTGTTTTGAAATCAAATGTTTTCAGTACTGATTTTAAGATGTTGTTAAAGTTACAGAGCCTGAATTATTCTTGCAGAAAACTGAAGAAATGTAACTCGGCTGGGATAAATATTTGACTACAGATTGATTGTGCTTTAAATGCAAACTGTGCTTAATTTCCCATTTATAAACTTTTCTGCGAACATTTTAAAAAGTCATGCACTTTTGTGGTATGTCTACAGCTAAAATTAAGTCATGCTTGAAATTGAAATGGTTTGCTTTTCTACTTTCTCTATGTTTTTTTGTTTTGTTTTTAATAAGCCACTTTTAGCTTAATGTGAGCTACTTAAGCTTTCGGATTATATATAAAAGCGCATTTTAAAAGCTTGACAGTGCTTTTGCTCAAAGATATTCGCGTGAATAATATATGTTATATAGATGTTTAGCTCAAATTAGCCGCAGTTTAAAGAGCTTTAATCCCAATATGGACTTTTTATGGCCAACTAGCAAATCTTACCAAACTGACGATCGACTAGAGGCTCGATTTCTTTAAAAAATTTGTGTTTAGACTTTTATAATCTATATACATTAGTTCGTGGATGTGAAAGCCAGGTTCGTGAAACGAATTTCAAAGCAGGCAGTTTTCCCACCAAGAAATATATGTTGGACTCGTAGCCCTTCTTCATTGAGTCCCGTATTTAATAGCTCAGTAACTAATAAAAGCGGATATCGTTCAATAAGTGCCTAACCTAAGTAAGTCGCTCAAAAATCAACAGCCTCCAACTAGATTTACTACTTGAACGGATTGTTGACGCTTTGCTTGGGTGTGCAAACGTAGTACAAAACAGTTAAGACAACATTTAATGACAGCGTTTATTAAGCTACCTTTGGCTGTGAGCCACACACAGAGCTAAGTTTTTGAAAGTGGCCTGAAAAGTGTGAAAACCTTTTTGGCCTTAAAAGTATTTACATTAAAATGCGCCGCAGCGCCCAATTTACAGACCGTTAACGAGCTTTATTTATGGCGCTGACACGCGAGCACAAACGTGGATAAGACGAGCCCTTAGCCAAAAAAGAAAAAAAATGAAAAAAAAGAGAGAAACTCAGGAACGGATTCAAGACCCGTTTTGAAGCTGAGACGCTGCGGCGCGGCGGCTTCTGTGGGCGTTCTTTGGCATTAGCAAAGAAATTAAAGTACAAATCCCTTTGGGTGACACTAACCGCAGCTGTGACGATGCCAGCCCAGACAGAGAGAGAGTGAGTTTGACAGAGACAGAGAGAGACACAGTCAGAGAGAAAGAGAGAGCGAGAGAGAGAGAGACAGAGTGAGAGTTGGTAAACGATATAGTACAGTGACTTTGTTTGGCGTAAATAACAAAAATTAAAATACAATAAAATAGACAACGAACTGTGCACGCATACACAAGCACACTCAAACACAGTAGTAGCTACTGGGTATGTGTGTCTGTGTGTCTGTGTGTGTTCCTGGCATTGATTACCATTGTTCTGGATGTTTGTTGTTGTTGCTGTGGTTGTTTGTCTAGCTGAGTTGAGAGTTCGTTGCTCATTTGGCGCAGAGGCCAAAGTGAATGACTTCTAAATTGCAAAACAAGACAAAGTGGCAGCATTTTTATGCCACACACACACACAAACACACGCGCTCAGACAGTATTAGTTTATGCCTGTTTACACTGTTACTCCTGCTGCCCCTGCCGCTGTTTGCATGCCATTAGCAAAAGGGTTTAGCCCCGAGCCTCACATGCGACTTGCAGCATAAACAATTCAACACAACGCAAACAACAAAAAGCTCCCGATTTAATGGCAAATATCAGCCAATGCAGACACAGCTACAGATAAAGATACATTTACTGATACACAGCCAGCTACACCTGCAAAAAAAAAAAAACAGACAGCAAAATTTATGCGTTTTTCTCTCTTCTTCATTTTTCTTTGCATTGCACGTGATTTGCCCGCAGCTTTGGCCAATACAAAAAAATAAAATAAACAAAATGGGCAGCTATTAAATATCGTAAGCCCTTATGTCGCATTTGTGGCGATAAATACGGGCAAAGCACACCAAAACTGAACAAACGAGGAACAGCTCTGCTCTGGCATATGAACATTTTAATACCCTATCTGATACACTGCCATAAACCAATTTGTTCTCTTGTGCAGGCTGCTGGCTTTATGAGCCAATATCGAATTTATGTTCAAATTCACAGCTAACTTGCTTGATTAGTTTATTTAAAAGAACTAAAAGGTTCCTTATACAGTATCATAATCGATCTTTCAGCTATATTATGTTGATAAGCTATTGTCAAAATCTTAGAAGTAGCACCAAAAAGTTATATGTTGAGCTTCTTATGCAAAAACATAGCTTCGAGCCCCTCATATTGCTGGCCGCTAAAGCAAATTGTAATATAGTGATCCTGACTGGCAGCTGAATAATATAGTTAGCCGATTTGTCCGATTTGGGACCGTGCATTTACATCACCTAAGGTAACCATAGTTAAATCGTCAGCTTCCTTCTTGGATTTTGGGCAGCGCATTGATTACCAATCAGTCAATAAGTCAGTCAGCCAGACAATCAGTCAGTCAGTCAATCAGACAGCACATCAGTCAATCACACAGTAATCATCCCGGGCAAACACTTTTTATATAAAGATATACTCTTCTCAACGCCCTGCTTGAGTTTATAAAGGGTGAACAGATAACAACGACAAAGCCCGAAATACAAACAGAACTGAAAAGTGTTGTTGAAAAGCTGCCAGAGCTTAAAGTTGCTCAACAAACGAAAGTTTTTATTTTAGTTTTGCTATTTAATTCGCTACAAATAACAAAAAAAAAAAAAAAAACAACAACATTTTGTCGAACATGTAAAAGTTGAGCCAACGTACATCAGCATATTCATTCAAATGTTATATGTATGTAAGTACAGCTTAGTGAGTTCAACAAGCAACAACAGGAAAAAAGCAGCAGTTAAGCAACTTAATAGGTCGGCGTTTGCCAACTACAAAGCATTACACACATTTCGTGACAGCAATTTTTTTGATGCCCGTCCCACGTTGGCCGCCAATCGGATCAATCAAAGCGGAACAATTTCACGTTTCGTCTGTTTAAGTGCAACTAATGTTAGATACATAAAAAAGAACTAAGAGTGCCCCAGTCGGGAGTGCACGATAAGCAAATACCCTGAATCTAGCGCCAAGCTGCGGGTTAAAACGCCTCCCGCTATGTCTGACTAACTTCGGTACTTGTAGTCCGATCTTAATGAAATTTCCAGGGCTTAAGCATGTATTTATGCCAAGGCAGACAGATGATGTTCCAATTTTTCGAAGTGTTCCGACAGACGGAGAGATGGACATGGCTAGATCGGCTCAGCTCATTGTGTTAATCAAAAATATATATAATTTACTTAGTCGACCTGCTACATGCATTTACACAAGACTTTAATATCCTTGTGATTGAAGGTGTTGAGGGTTTAAAAACGCTGCGATGAGCAAATGACAGATGACAGGTAAAAATCAAATATTTCACTATGAAGCAGTAGGTAAAGTGCACCTAAGAAGAATAGATTATCATATCATATAGATATAACTCAATATATATACACATATATGTGCTGGTAAGAGCTGAATAGTGTGGCGCATAAATACGTGACTTACTCAGTTGCGGATCAGAGCAGCGAGTAAGTCATTGCATTACGCACACACGGACACGCACGCACACACACACACACACACTCACACACACACCCGCACTCACACTCACGTCTATTTCTGGTTGATTTATGATGCGATTTGCACATTGCAAACAACACACATAAAGCACATTGGCCCCGACCATGGACTAACTGGGCATATATAGAGCATGAATGTGGCAGAATTTTACAAAACTGGTCACAATTCGGCTCACGTGTTGAGTTGCCAGTGTAGAAGTAAGTTGCCATAGAGCGAATGTAAAACTTAAAGCTCACTTCATTTGTCAAATAGCTACACAAACCAAGCGAAGCATAGTGATGATTTGGGTCAATTTATGTGGCTGGCAAGTCTGCAATACCAATGCAGCAGGCAACATTTTGAGTCTGGCCAAAAACTTTTGCCTAATTGGCAAGCGGTTGGCTCGCAGCACAAAAGCATTTAAAAAGCTGCTAATTGCAGTCGGCAAAAATCCATTTACTTATACAAATAATTGCGAGTATTTCAAGTCAAGCGCAAGTTTTAGTACAGCACTCAAGGCGTCTGACAGCTGGGGGTGTGGCTTGGGTAGCTTGTTGTTTTATATTTTGTTTTTTTTTTCTTCTTTTTTTTGGGCTTGCGGCTTAAGCCTTGCTCTGCAGCCTTTTAGCCTTTTAGTCGGGTGAATGCGCTTTTTGACCTACTACGCGTGGCGCACGTTTCGCTCGTCGGAGCGGCACTTGGCACGTACACGGTTGTGGCGTGTGTGTGTCTTTGTGTGCATGTGTGTGCGGGCGCCGTGGGTTTGGCCTGTGCAACGTGTCGTATGCGCCATAATCAAAATGTGCGCCACATTTCCGGTTGCTAAAATCCATTTCAATCATTGATGATTAAACAGCCATCAGCTGCGCTAAGCGTTGCTTCCGTAGCCAAACCAAATCCTCGACCAAATACACTTAATGCTACTGCTGCTGCTGCTGCTGCTGCTGCTGCTGCTGACGATGATGAGTTTTCGACATTTGCTGTAAATTTATTTCGGTTGCCACATTAAAAATTCAACAGAACCGCAATTTTGGGGCGGGGCATATAGAACCGCCCACATCAGCCGCTAGCTTAATGTATTTGCTTTAATATCAAATCAAAGACGTCTAAAAAGCAAGCGGAGTGCAGCAGCGCGCACAATTTGGCTGGCTTTTAATAATTTTAATAAAGACAGCAGACAGCTGACGGCAGCAAATACTTTAACACAAGCTACATTCATAAATATATGTATGCACAAACACATAGACATATATAAAAAGAGAGAGTAAGAGTGAGAGTGAGAGAGTATACAGATAGCTGTGCATATAGAACAAGTTTGCTGCCGGCTGTTTGCTTTTTGCAGCCCTTCACGCTTTTTCCACATTTTGTTTGTAGCCGTTGCATAGTTTAAGGCGCCTACAAAATGCGCACAACACGTGTGCGTTTGTGTGAGTGTGTGTACGTGTTTGTGTATGAAATCAAATGAAATGCACAATAAGCGACAAAATATGTACGCAGTAAGCGGGGCACATAAATCAAAATAATAAAAACAAAAACTGAATACACTCTCATTGCGATATATGCTCCATTATATTTATACTCTTTGTCAGAGAGCTTTAAAATTGGGCATATAGTTTGCATCAAGTTTGCAAGTCAAAAAAAAGGCGCTGGTTGGCTTGGTTCATAGCTTAAGCCAATACTTCGCCGGTTCGAGAACCTTCTACACAACTGAGCCCAGTTTTCGATTCGAAGCCTCCATAATTGGACCAACATCTAGCTTCTTTAAACATTAACTGAGAAGCTAAAACTATAAGGTTTGCTAAGTGGCTACTTAAAGACTATGCGGAGAACATAATGTGTGAAATCAAACTGATATGCGTTCAAGGCGTGGTCCACGCTCAGAAAATTATGAGCCAAAGCCCTATAATCTAGTTAGTATTTAGCTTCTAAGAAGCCTCGCAACCAAAGCCAATTCTGCGAAGCAGACTCATGAAATAAGCTACATTTCTCTTAAATACAATAACCCTTCAACTAAATCATAATTTGAAAAGCTAAATAAAGAGCCTGACAATTATCGCCATGAAATGTGATATTTGATTTATGGTTGCAAGAAGCAAGAAACTAACAGTAATATTGTCATGCTAACACATATTCAAAATATACTTATAAACGTTTGGCAAAAATTTAAAAAAAGTTAGACAACTTAATTTCGGAACTTTTCAGTTCTTTCCAGTCAGTATGGCACGAAATTTTCAAATATTCCATGTCAAAAAAGAAAAAAAAAACAGACACACACAATATATACATACTTACACAATATTCATTCAAGCGTTAAACGCAAAGAAAATAAGGAAAAAGAAAAGTTTATACCATGGTATGGAAAATTATATATGCACATTACAACGCAGATTTGCCACTTCACGCAGCAGGCAGCAATTTGGCTTAGTAGGGAACAGAGTGGGGTATAGAGAGGGATGGGCCAACGGGTGGCAGCCAGTTGCTAGAAAATGCTCCATAAATAATTTACGCTAGTAAGCCAAAAGTGACGGGTGAAAAGTGGGCTAAAGATTGAGCATGAATTTTTTTCGCTATAGTTTTTTTGCGCTAACTGCGCTGGGAAAAACAGAAAGGAAAAGAAAAAACAAAAAACCGAACGACAAAAACAGAAGAAGGTAAAATAGAAATTGCTGAAGGGCCTAAACCCCATATGAGTTGTTAACAACGTATTAGGTAACTTTCACTTAAGCAGCGCACAAAAAGACAAAAGACCCAACAGACTTTGCTGGGCCAAATGTTAATGATGCGCTGCTAAATACACACGCGCGTACACACACACACACACACATACCCACACGCGCACACAACAACACGTGCGCACACACACAGAGACGGAGGCGAAATGCGCTGGCAACTGGCGGGAAAATGTTTGCCCAAAAAAGTAGGCAACATGTTTTTGCGCTTCCTGTTTTGTTTTTGCTGCTGCTGCCGCTACCGCTGCTGCTACTGAGGCCGCGTAATAAAATGAGTTTCAAATTGGCCATAAAAGCGTAAGCAGGCAGCAAGCAGCAGGCACACACCAACAACAACAACAACAACTATTATATCTTTGGAAAGCAAAGTCCTAACACACATAAAGCAAAGACTGCAAGACGAAAACGAAATGCTCTTGCCTTTATGGCTAACTAAAAATCATTGTGAAACAATGAAATAAAAGAAAACATATATAAGCTGCTCCATAAAAAGCTAATACCTGTTGATATAGTCGCAGCTGCAGCCAAAAAGAAATTAAGATTTAAGCGTTTGCAGCATGATATGTATGCCACATACATACATAAATCTATTTTTCATACATATAATTAATATTAAAAACAGCACAAACAACTTTTTTCTTACTACAAAATCAAATTAAAAAATGAATTTTGTTCGGTTTGATTATAGGGTTTTATTATGCACTGCGTTTCACTTCAAATTGGGCAAAATATTTTTCACAAAAATAAATTAAGACTCATAATTTGAACAAATACTTTTCTGCATACAAATTGGCATTCGGAATTCGAACAATAAATCATTAATGAAGCGATTGAAAATGTAAACAAAGCTTATTTGCAACTCTTGATACCCTTAATATTCCTGTCAGTGCACTATAAACAGGAGAAGAAAAAACAAACAGAAAAAAAAAACGAGAAATAAACAAAAAAATTACTGTGCACACATGACATGAGGCAGCATATTCATAAATGAGTTCCTGTTGCTACACTGTGTGCGCGTGTGTGTGTGGCTGTGTGTGTGCGCATATGTGTGTGAATGCGTGTTCATTTGCGCATAAAGTGCGTGCTACTTGGGCGTGGCTTAAAGGCTGCCTGTGAGTCAGCCTGTCAGGCAATCAGGCAGTTATATGAGTACTCGTTTTCATATGAATGAGTACCCGTGAACACCAGCCCGTTCGCGTTTTACATAGCCTAGGCAGACACACGTGTTTGCTGCGTGTATCTTTCAAATTGAGCGCCCAACGCTGAATGGGCAGATTTTCGGCATGATTTAACACTTAATTAGCAAAATTTTGACTTGAGTGCCGCTCATCATTGTCAACATAACGCCACGAATCCCAGAGTTGTCACATGCGGCGTATGCGTAATACACATAAACATTATAATCAAGCAGGCAATATTGCCCAAAAACAAAAAAGCTAAAATATGAAGTGAAAATTGCCGAGTTAGCGTCAAACTTAACTAGAAAATACCCTGTACTAACATTTCAAGTCTATTATAACAAGATTTACAACTCTTGTTAATGTCCAAAAGTTTCGATTTACTCTAAGAGAAATATATATATCTTAAAACTGAAATTTAAAGATATGCAATAAAAATGCTTAAAAATAAATTTAAAAAATTATATTTCAAGTCTAGCTTCAGCGAGCGGCATACCTACTCTTTCATTCGACTTTTTATTAGTGAAAGGTATATTGAATAGAGTATTAAACTGGCGATAGACAACACGCGCAGATGCATGTGAATTATTTAATGCGCAACATGTCGACCAAAAGATTTGCTTCTGCCGAAGGCAACTGGTTTGAAGGCTTTGCCATCTGCCGCCTGGGACTTTTCGCCAGCTGACACTTTTACTGGCGGGCTAAACGATTCTTTGCATGGGTGTTGCGTGCGTGTACGTGTGTGTACGTGTGTGTACATGTGTGTAAGTGTGTGTTGTATGTGTGTTTCGTGTGTCCACTGTGTGTGACCAACAGATTTGTGACATTTAATTTCAAAGTGTGGTTTCTTTCTGTAACAAACATGCTTGAAAGCCAAATGATCAGCTATACCAGCAAAATGCTTATGCTGTAGAGATTCTCCTCTCTCTCTCTCTCTCTCTCTCAGTTACTAGCGCTAGCTCTGGCTGTATATTCTCTTGCTCACTCTATAGCTCTACCTCTCTCATTCTATTGCTCGGTCGTGGCCTGGCTATCTATTTCAACCGTTGTTTCTCTCTCTTTGTCTTTATCTCTCTCAATTACTCCCTCTTGCTCACTGAATCTCTCGCTCTTACATCTCTCTCCTTCTTTGTCAGTCAGCTCTCGCTCAACCTCTCCAATCTGCCTGTCCAATCACTGTCCTTAATTTATTTGTTTTTCTGGCTCCCTCTCTTACTCTCTACTTGATACCTTGTTAACATTTTATTTATCACTTAAATTTTGTGTTGCCTACATAGCGAGCCTCGATTTTTTGCAACATTTTAAAATTTTTTTACATTTATTTCAGATATGTATGTTTTTTTTTTTAATTACTGTCCGGTTCAAGACCTCGTAATGGCCCGATTGTTATTGCATGCAAATTGATATTTTCAATTTTCTTTTGCTCAGCTCGCCACAAATTGTTAATGCATTTTGGTTATTTCTGTTGCATATGCAAAAGCTGGGGCAAGAGGTGTGTGTGTGTGCAATAATTAAATGCACAAATCTGTTGCTGCTGTGCAACGGAAATGGAAAACTTAAAACGGAAATGCCAAACAGCCATCATAAAATGTAATGCAGCAAATGTACATTTAGAATCCCCACGGTAAGCCCTTGCTTCATCCCCCTCCATTAATACAGCAACCCTTCTCCAACACTGTTTACCACGTTTTGTGACTCTACTTTGCCAACTCTTTTGCTGCTGTTGTTGTTGTTGTTGTTGTCTTTAAGTGCCAAAAGTGCTTATGATCAACTCCTGAGCGGCTCAGTACACCCGCCCGGCGTCTACTCAGGCAGCTGCTGCGTAATGCATTCGACTGGAGCATCGTGTGGCCACCGCCCACTCTAATTAGCCGAGCATTTGGAATTTGCATTTGCCCAGCGCCTTGATGGCAGCCAACCCAACCCACAGGGCTTGATGGCAATTCCCACCCACTGCTTCGGCATGTGAGTTGCGCTTGTCTGCATATCTAAGTACATGCCAGAATATTGCTTATTTATAATATGCCCTGTACATATTTTGTCATATTTTGCACAAGCTATACACACACACACACGCACACACACGCAGACGCACACACAAAATAATTTCATTTGACTTGCAAATGTGGGCAAAAGTGAGGCGCGAGCTGAACCCAACTGAGCTGAACTGAGCTGAGCTAAGATGCTCGCAGCTGAGGCAGCAGCAACAAGAACAAGAGCAATAACAACAACAATAACAACCAACAACAAGCAGTAGCCAAGCGCCAAGAGCTAAAAAAAAAACAACAACAACAATAGAAACAAACAAAGCCAACAACGAACCAAACAAAATGGCAACGACAACGTGACGCTGACAGCAACAATTGAGCACGAAAAAAAAAATGGAAAAACGGAAATATAAAGCAAAAAAAAAGAATTGAAACAATCATAAAAATTGTTTTTAAATGTGAGCAAAAAACGAATATATATTGCTCTGCCATCTATTAATGATGAACTATTGTGTATTGTATGGCAGCTTTTGACATTTCTTTGCATGAAAGCAGCCTCCCATTTCTATAAATAAATAAATTGCAATATCAATAGAAATCAAAACAATACAAATAATTTTTGCTATTAATAGTAATAATAATACAAATAATAATAATAACAATAATAATAATAACAATAAGAATAATAATAACAATAATAATAATAATAATAAAAGGAATATTAATAATAATCCAATTATAAAAAACTGATTTCTATGGCTTGTCAGGTTGCATGACAAGTCGTTCTGAAATACTATGTAATGCTATCTAATGGAAGATAACACTAGACTTATCAATCAATTTATAATATTTTCTATAAAATTTGCATATATTAGAGTATAGATTCACGTTGTCTTCGCAACCAATTTGTGCGCATAGTAGTTGTCATTCAGCTGGGCACATCACATGGCTTCTAGCAGCTATTTAGGCTTTATGTTGATCCCCATACCAACGTTTTTTTTTTTTTTTTCTTATTTTTTGATATTTTTCGTTTCCCCAAATCCCAATGTCTGTGTTCTCGTGGTCTAAACGCCCATCAGCCGCTGCTCAAGTGCAATACGCCCCCAGCGTGATTCGTATTTTTTTCTTCGAAGCTTTTTCCCACTTTTTATTTTAATATGGCTACAAAATGGAAAGCGAAAAACTTAAAGTGTCAGCTGTACTGACTAGATGATGCCCTGTAACTGCGAATGATAAGAGCTTAACCAGTTCATATAGCAACTGCTTTCCACTTTGCTTTGTCGGCGAGATTTCTTATGGTTATAGAATAAAATTAACAAATTATAATCATAATATCTTCATTACACAGGTATTTTCACAGTCAACGATGCGGCGTGTGGTCGCACTCCACCCCCCCCCCCCCTCCCCACCCCTCCCCCACCAAGCCTCACATTTTTAATGCATTTTCGATACATATTCATTAAAAATTAATTAACGCTCGAATTGCGCGCTGTTTTAATGCCCGTTTAATTTGATATTCACCGCCGCGGGGCAGTGCTGCGTCCTGTGGGCCTGGCAATTGCCAGTTGTGCACTGAACACACGTCCTGTTTGTATTAAATATATATTAATATATATATATATATATCTATATGTATATATGTATATATTTTTAATGCAATTAACTCGAAAAAATTAAATAATAATTATAATTGAAGGGCAGCTACCAGGCCAAAGTACTGCGACCCAGGCGCGTTTTAAAAACGCACGACAACGAAAATAAAAAAAAAGAATAAAAATAAAATAAAATGAAAAAAAAAACGCTTGCGTTTAAGTTATGCTAAGCACTCGCAGGTCTCTTAATTAGTTGGCACGTTGCAACTTTTAATGATGTGCAACATTGTCAACCAAGCTGCCAGCCAGCCAGACACTCTAGCGACCTGCCGCCCGCCCACCCGCTCGCCCGCCAACTAAACGCTGACCAAGAACCATGAGAAAGTATGACGCGTTGAAGCAATTGCATCCTTAAGCAAATAAGTCGCTCAAGTTGACAGCGGCAAAGGACGTGCAGCGAATGGCTGGGCAGCAGCGCCACCAGAAGCCATGCGATAAGGCAACTGACAGCCCCGCGCCAAGCCGACTGAGAGCCAGTTAAACAGTCAGCCAGCCGGCCAGCCAGTCAGTTAGCCAGCCATAGCCATGGCTTAGCGAAGGCAAAGACACCAAATATGGGCATCAAAGCAGTTGAGTTTCTTGGAATCAGCTTCAAACTGTAAATACTCTACGCATTTGAATTACATTTCATTTTGCGTCGGTAATTAACATTTTATGCAGATTATATTTTGAAATATAATAATATGATACCCAATCATTTATTGATTTTCACAACTTAAGAGACGCCAGTAAGAAAATCATGGTAAAAATCGTGGCCCACATTGGACAGCCAAGTTATTGTATCCGACTAATCTGCAGCAAGCGACGTTTATATTGATTTAATCGCTATGCTATTTAATTAATTATACCTAAATATCTAATTAGAAAAATTAGCGAGAAAAATTATTGTTAAAATCGAGACCTGCTTTGGGCGACAAAGTGTTTGTATCTGACTTATATGAATGTTCAAGTTAATTAAATTATGTTTTTTTTATGTATCTGTGGGTAACTAGACTCATAGTGTTCTCCAAAAGGTGCAGATATTTAACAGATCAAAACGTCAACTTGTTAAAAAACTGCAAGTTTCATATAATGAGAACTATATGATATAGTACTCAATTGTTTTGGCAACTGAAGACCGAGAGTCGCAACGTGAAACCCAGCCTAGTGTATAAATTAAGTATGTTCTTAGATTGTAACTAAGACCATAAGACTATACTATTGAGTCGGAATGGAACTGTTCCTTATAATAATGATAATGCTTTTCTTATAAGAGCGACTCTATCTTTGAGTCTTATATGATCTATTACTAACAGAGTATATGTGTGAGGATCAAGTCTCATGTTTTCGAAATTTGACCAAACGTACCCCAAACAAAGCGATCTATATGCAGTTGGACGTATCAGCTCGTCGTTTGATGAAGACTTGGCAATGTTGATGTGATCGAGAATGCCTGACAGCACTATAAAACCCATCGGAATTAAGTAACATAAATAATCGGGCCAAGCCAGATGCGTTAGTTAAATTGCGAGAGCGACAATGTGGCGGTAACCGGACTGCCACATCCGGCGACGTTCAAGTTGTCAGCGTTTGCTCAACATTCGTCAGCGTCGACTTAACGGCGACATTTGTCGTCCTTTACGCCCAGAGCCGTTCAACGTCCTGCCGTTGTCCTGTCGCCCAGCGTTGATTATGGCCAACGCGTTGGCCGTTGGCCCATCGTTCATCTCAATGTTGGCTATCATATTTGTGGCTCAAGTGCCGAGCACTTTGTTATTTTTAGCATTGTCCTTGTTATTGTTGGCGGTTATCGCTTAAGCCGCATTCTCGCGTTGGTTTTATTGCCGCCATTGCTGTGGCTAAAGCTGATGATGCAAATATTTCTAACAAGCAGTGTTGCCGTCTGTCGCCTCAAAAAAACTAACTAAATCCAAGCGAATAGTTTAAAAAGAATGTAAATGCAGCCAAATTATGTTGGCAAGGTGTTTCGGAAACCACCAAGATAGGAAAGGTTCCACTGCTTGCTTGGGCAATCTTACCTGAATTATTCTCCTTTTTTTTCATGCCTTCAAGCTTGTAGAAGAGTACATTTTGATGGCAATAATAGAAGTCTAGAGCAGCCTTAGCTTTCGTTCAGATTGTTTTGGCACTACTGCGCAGATTAACTCAACACACGACGCAATTTCAGCAAAATATGTTTACCTCAAACTGGTGATGACAAAAATGCCAAATTTCGTTATCGATAAACGATAAGCAGGGTTGCTTATAAATAATCGAAAAAGGCAACACAAAGATGGCTTAAAAGCTGGCTTAAAGACAATCTGAATTGCAGGCAAGTGCAAGTGAAGCTCTGATAGCTAAATTGAGCTAGAAAATATCTGAATTGGCAACTCTGGTAACAAGCGTTGAGCTACACACACACACACACACACACACACAGAGCGCAACGAAGCACATATCAAAATGCAATTTCCTACCCAACCCTCACACTTTCCAGCCTCAGTTGTGCTTAAGTATTTTAGTTATTGCATTCAGAACTGTTTATCTTCTGGTGTTGCTGATTAACAGTAAGCTTACGGCTTTGATGGCATCGTCTGGCACTCCAGACAGCATCAGCAACAACAAAAAGAAGTACAAGAAGAAGTGAAGGAAGAAGCTGAAGAAAAACAATGTTTAGCAATTTCGCTGTGCAGTGTTGTTTTTAAAAACGGCTGCTGCGCATTTGCAAGAGCCAACTTGCTGTTATTTACAAACCAAAGACAAGTGCGTCAGGCGCACTTAAGTTAGTCGCACTCGGGAGCCACAAAGCCGAAGGCTTTAAGACAAATTCTTTAGTTGAAAAAGCTGGGCTTTTGCATAGGAAGGACTTAACTAGTAGCCTAAACTAATACTGCTTGACTTCCCCGCTGCAAATCTTAGTTTTTGTTTGTGCAAATTAAAAAGCTTTTTGTTTCTTTAGAAATTGTCAAACTATTTCAGGCTCAAATACTCAATAATCAATAAAAACTTAAAATTTTATAAAAAGAAAGCATATTGAATACCAGTTGCAATTTAAGATAGACGCAGAATTAGCAACTGGCTCAAAACCGGATCCGTATCCCTTTAAATACTAGGAACTCAACAGAGTTCAAGAGCCTATGAAAACTCTAAGAGCTATAGAAATGTTCTAAATGTTCAATAAAAAAACGAAAGAAACAAGCTGTCAGCTTTGAGCCATTTAACTATTTAATTTGCACAGCTAATCAGACGATTTGCAGTTGAGCACAAAAAATCAATAGAAAGTAATAATATCAAATACAATTATAAAAGTCTATGTGTGTATAATGTCTTTGATGGGACTTACAATGTAATCCCAATTTAATCGCATTGCACAACTTGAGGCACAATAAATTGAAGGCATTTCGTATTGGTTATTTATTTTGTGGTGGGCCACAAACGAGAGAAATGAGAATTTGCCGTTTAATTACAGCACGAATGGCCAATTAATGCCGCCACATAAGACGTCACGTGTGTGTATCAAACATATTAAAGCGCCTTCAATTAATGCGGGGGAATACGCGCCGCCCTCACACCACGCCCCAGTAACACACACACACACATACACACACACACACTCAGATACACTCAGACACAAGGCCAAGCCAGACGTTTGTTAGGCCCAAGGTTTATGGCTCGGCGGAGTCGTTGCCACAGACTGCACTCTGGCAGCCGGCGCCCATTGTATACCCCACTTTGGCATCCAATACAATTCATCATCCATCATCCTCGCCGCAATTGAAGCGATCTGTCTGCATTGTTTTGACTATAAATAAAGCGAACCGTGCGATCTTCAAGAGCTGTGGCAACAATCAAAGCGCAACAGCCCCAGACATTGGCATGTTTCGTCTTGAATGTGTGTGTGTGTGTGCGTGTGTGTGTGTGTGTGTGTGCGCGTGTGTGTGTGTGTTTATTTAGCTGCCATTTAGCAAATTGGCCGCCCGCTGCTGCGTCATGTGTTCCACCTTTATTCAAACATGTCACGATTTAAACACCTGGCGGCTTTTTTGGTGACCGCTATTCACATTTTTCTCAAAATCTCTTTTTCGAGTTCAATTCAAAAATAATATCTCTTTCTAGCCTTTTATTTTGTTGCTTTTTGGACTTATTAATTTCATGTTCAAAGCTATAATTTTTTTCTGGCATTTTATTGGCATTTTGTCGTCAGCAGAATTTTTGAGTCTATTTTTAGTTGAAATGAAATTGAAAATATTTTCATCGAGCAAAAGCGCAAATATATGGCCATAAATATCCAAATAGCTAAGTATATATATAGTTAGACAGCTACATGAGAGCATGTGTGTGCGTGTGTGTGTGTGTGTGTGTGTGTATGTGTTTTATTTGTACACAAACTCATATTGAGTATGGAGAAATATTGAGAATCAAGCATTTAGCTAAGCAATATTATGAGTGTTATTTGTCACTGAATGCAGACAGAGTTCGAGAGGCAGAGAGCGAGAGAAGGTAGAGAGAGAGAGAGAGAGGGAGGGAGAGAGAGAAATAAGTGGGTGCTGCATTAGGGTAGACAAACTGTTGACGAAGCGCAACCAAATGCTTAACCATAAATCTCAAGAGTAACACTTGAGCCACTTTTGGCGCACCAAAAGCATCATTACAACTAATTACCACAAGGGGAGGGCGCATTATAAACTTAGTACAAACATTTAGTCACACATAAACATACACACACACACACTCGTACACATTTGCAACAACTATGCAATAGTTGCTGAAATGCTGCGAGGGGTCAAATTTATAATGTGCTCTATATATTACCAGACACTAAGGGTATGTCTCAATACAAAAATTGAGCTAAGTTCTAGTTTTTATATACTTGATTAAACAAATTTCAGCACATTTTGAAAACAGTCCACAGCCGGACTTAAAAAATGTATGGCTTTAAGCTCAGATCAAACGACAGCAACAGGCAGTGCTTCTTCTCTGTATTATTTTGAATAACTGCACGAATCGCATTTTATTAAATTTGGATAATGCTTTGAGTGCTCGCATCTTCAGTGGGCACGTGTCAGCAGCATATCTTCCAAGTCGAGCTCTGACGCACTTATGCACTCATTCATTTATATTGGTTTTATGTTACAGTGCTGGTAATAAATACCCGTACGAGTTACGAAACAGAGATAAATACGTGGTCTTTTCAATTGGCAATATGGGGGGAAATTGAAAATTGCGTTTCTGGTGAAAATTGCGCTGCCATTTATATGAACTGCAGCTGAAAGTAATATCAAAGTGGCCGTTATGCACACATAATTGCAAAATACAGGGTAAAACGACAGCTCGAATTTCCCGGAATGGATCATGTTTATGTATGTGACACAACGAAATCTGCAATAAATGTCAAATAATGTCCAACAAAAACTAAAAAGCAAGAAATAATCATATTTTAAAAATATGTATGATGCATTTGGTGTCAGGTTTAACAATTTATATCAAATTGCAAAGAATTAAAAATTTCGACTTACGTTTATTCACTTGCATAACCTTTGCTAGGTGCAACACGTGGCGTATGCGTTATGTTATAAGACATATTCTTGCAATAACCATGGCTGCGGTCAATGCAAACTGATGTTAATGACAATGACAATTACAATGATAATGACAAAGCTGATGATGATGTTGATAATGAAGAGCATAGGGCCAATGGCGCCGCCAAATGTTACAGGCATTTAAATAAAAAACACATTTGTCATTATGCGTAGCTGTTGCTGTCGTCTGTTGGTTGTTGTTCTTGTTGCTGCTGACATTGACATTCAATGGCGTGGACATATTTGTGACGCCAGCTAAAAGCAGCCCGCCCGCTGCTCCCAACTATAAACATAACAACAACAACATCGTACAAGTTGGCAGCACTTTCCTTTTATGAATCCGTTTTGGTTGACAGCCAGCGGCAAAACGACTCCCAACTGGCATTGTCAGACATTTTTATTAAAAAAAAGGGTATAAACGACTGATGAGACTTTGGCGAACTGTTGTAAACACCATAAAAGACATTCATAGGCCAATTCCATTGAAAGAGAAGCTAAGCACCCAAGTGACCAATGCGGGCACATATAAGTTAGTTTCTAAGCTTTAGTAGAAACAGCCCGACTCATAAGTGCGTTAGGGCAAGTGTATGGAAAGTGTTGAGAAAACTTATGAATAATTTAGCTGAACACAATTATAAATGACAAAGTTGAAAGTAAGAACAAAACTTTTGGAACACCTTTATAAAACACTGAGAAAAACTAAGTTACCAAGAAGGACTCTTACGGGTAACATAAGAAACAAACAAATATCAATATAGATTTTGGGTCTGGAATTATTTGTTATATGGAATGCAAGTGACCAGGCAAGAAATGTATAAGATGATCCAAGACTTTAAAAAATATTAATAATATAAAATAATAATAATAATTATGATAGTATTTTCATAATAATTATACTATTATTATTATTATTAAATAAATTACAATACCTTAAAAAAATGATTAATGCAGATAATGAAACATAAACAACAGTCATAATGTAGGAAATCCCCAAACATGCGAGATATCTCGAAGTCTAGCAAAGTTGTACACGCTTATTGCCCTGCTTATTTCCCGCTTTCGCCTTGTACTAACTTTGATAAATTGCATTTGAGTTCATTTTTTAGTCATGCAATAAAGACGAAAAAAAAAAAAATAGTAGAAACAAGCGAAAAAAGAAAAACAAAGTCCTTCAATCGCTGTGCCATCTCACTCGCACAGTTCAACGCCTCGTAAATCTAATCGAGTTTACGACTGTATGTGATGCCGGCAAGCCATCAAATAGTGTCAGATAAAACAAATACATCAAGAGAAATACAAACACGCACACACAAACACACACACACACAGACGCCAATACACGGCTATGATCCAGATGTTCACCACCAAATGTAGACAAAACAACTGAATATCTTAAAGAGCGAATGGCGGTAACAGACATTAAAGAATACAAAAAATCTTAGCTAGCCGAATGCGAGATACACTTGCAGTCATAACAGCTAAACGATAAGAAGTTTGCTTTTGATGAAAGAAACTTTTGAATTTAATGCTTTGATTTGGCTAACCAACAATAATATATGCCATGTAATGCTGAGACATATTATACTTAATAATTATATTTTCGACCGATTAATATCAAGGAATCTTTTAAGTATATTTTTCAGCTTAATTAACAACTTTATATTCTATACAGTGTACTGTTGTACAGAAACTGCTGAGGCATGCTTAATCAACCTTTTTAAAATTCAGTGTTGGTTAGCGCCTTTTGCGTCATATTATCTCATATAAATACTCAATTTTGTTAGATAGAAGTCATTTTTATCCAGACAACTTTCTTATAATGTGATTTGATTTGGCTAAAAATAAAATATTCAATTTGTTTGTTGACTTCTTAATGAAAAAAACGGCCCATCTAATTTAGAGATCTGCTCTGGCTTTCAATACGCAGCAATATGTACATGCCCACGCGATTTTAAAATTTCGACTCAAACTGCGCTTCATATCGTAAAATGTGCAGTTCAGATAGTTAAGCGGCAACTAAACAGCTATCTGAGCTTGATTATTGTCTAGGAGTGGAAGGACCAGTTGGTTAAGCACCTGTAATGCCGTGTGCTTAAAGAGGAACATTCAAGCAGTTAGCTTGAATATTGCATAGACATGCAATGGCAAAATGTGCTTTAAATTATTTTTTGGGTCCGAGTTTTGAGCGTTGCGCATGGCTAAAACATTTTACTGGCAACCACTTAAGCTTTGTACCACTTGGCCAAACTATTTTTGGCCAATGCCTGCAGCAGCAATCCATGCCATAACAACAACAGCAACAAGGATAACAACAGAAGCGATGACAAAATTGAGTTTCTGCTGTTTATATCTTGCACTTAAACGAACTGCAGCTAACATCAATTGGCCAAAATGCAACGAAAATGAAATTCTACTGAAATGAGGTCCCAAAGACCTACGGCCCAGCTAAGCAAGCGCCCAGGAAAATCACAAAAATGTCTCAAGATATATATTTATATACACATACATATATATGCCTGGGAGCTTGGGCTCCTTTTGGCCCTGGCACTAAATATTGTAAGCGAATTTAATGCCTTTGAAGTATGAAACAAGATGAAAAGTGGGCACATTTTTTGCCATATTGGGCAGAATTAATTGAACTTACAGCCATAATTAAATTGTTGAGAGACCTTTTTTTTAAGTAACTGGCAGCATAATATATGGTCACACTGATAAATAATTATTGAGAATATTTGCCAAAAACGTAAATCAAATAAACCTTTGCCAAAAACTAAACATTTATTTACAAAGGCACAAATATTTCAATATAAATTTAAATTTATTCATTAATCAAATAGCTATTCCTGGCTTTTCTATTTGAATATTCGCCATTTAAGTGTGATTAAATTACATGCTTTCATTGTTGTCAAAATGAAATGCAGAAAGCGAAAATTAAAATTTATGCTTTTAAATGTAATTGTTTGATTTGTCTCTAACTAGCAGCACATGTGCGTTTGACATATCGTTGTTTGAGTAAGAGGTCGAGAGTTCAATGCTGTTTTTTAGACACACACATACACCACACACTGAAGCACACATACACACACACACACACACACACACTTAAGCACTCACTGACAAGTTCAATAAGTTACTGATGACAGACATTGAAATCGTTGCCCTTTGCGTCTTTTTTGGTTTATCAATAAACTAATGGATGAAAATAAAAATTCCATTTGAAGCCTATTACTTGAAATGGAGCAACAACTCTATATTAAATTATATATAAACGAGAATATATATAAACGACTAGGTCTGCGTGTGTGCCAAATAAACGAGCTCAAGCGTCTGAAATGAGTGTTGAATTTTCATGCCCTTAACCCATTAAAGATGGGTAAGAAAAAAGGGGTATAACAGTTCTGTGCAAATGTATGCAACTGGCAGAAGCAGACTTTTGCCACCTTATAAAGCATATAAGTACTTGAGCAGCTTAAGAGCTGAATACATCTAGCTTGCTTGCCTGTCTCTGTTTATGAACTTGTCAATCATGGAGACTTGAAGTGCCAAAGAGCTTGGAGCTTATGTAGGGAGGGACTTAGCAGGTTCAAACGCATTTCCTTAACTTTCCTCGTTTCCTTGAAATCGATAACAATTGATACCCATATTCCATAATCTATATTCCAATATCGTTAAGAATTGATCCTTATGACCAAATCTCAAAGATAATGAATACTAACCGCAACGATTTTAGTATCTAGCTTCTTGCATAGTCTACACCGATTCAGAATATTTCTCTATTTAAATATATCCAATAGAGTGGGACTGAAGAAAGAGAAGCACACTGTGTGTGTGTGTGTGTGATTAAGTGTGTTCTTGTGTATGTGTAAAAGGAAGCAAGAAAGATGGTAACGACAGCTTGTCGCTACTTTCAGGGTATCTTCCAGTCGTACAGTCTCTGAACTGGCGCAAACTTAACCTTATTGGATGTGCACATAGATTGTATGTTTGTTGGTGAGTGTGTTTGTCTACAGCCAAATCCTGCGCAGCACTCAGCTAGCCAGCTAGTTAACGACTTACGATGTCCATGTCGATTTTTGCATATCTTCATCAAAGCAATTTATATGCACACATCTCTGTCTCAATCTCTGTCCCTATCGCTGTATCTGTCACTTTCTCTGTTTTTGTCTCTTATTGTGTCTCTTTCTCTGTCTACTACTTTGTGTCTATACCGTGCACTGATTCTTAATTGCATAGTGTCATACAAGATGCATACTTGCATGCGTACATTTGTATACGCACACAGTTGACCTTTCACCTCCGCCATGGACAGCCTCTGTTCCACAGTGCCTGACACTGTGCCCCACTGTACTGTAACATGAATAATTGAAGTAAAAGTGTTCAGCACGTAATGCCTACAGAAAGTCCGAGGCCATTTCTCTGGCTATCAGAGTCAACACTCTGGCCCTTGGCTCTATGTCCGTGTGTGTGTGTGTGTGTCTGCCACACTCGTAAAAACATGGCTTAAATATGAGACAAGTCATCGCAATGTTGGCAGCTCATCAAATTTGCATATAGACTGCTTAAAAACGAGCGAAAAAAAAGCAACGAAACAAGAACAAGAACAACCATTTACACACATAAATACACAACATATACAAATAGTACATATGCAACATACAGTCATATAATACAATCGACGTTCCGTTGAAAATAAACTTGGCTGGCAACAAAGTCCAGCACAGCAGTCGGAGTTAAATTCTGTATAGCTTGCTAATTGGCAATGTAGGTTGCAATGAAAGAAGACCAAAAAACGTAAATGTTCAAAATAACCAGTTCAAAGCCGAGTTTTGATATCCTATTTCATTAACATGTTTCCAGGAACCAATTCAAAGCCAAAACTCTTCTAGCTAACAGATATGAATCAGAAGCAGACATTTCAATCATAAAGAAATCATAAGCTCAAAATATGTACAGGTTCCGCAGGTTTAAAGGGAAAGAAGAACAGGTTTGGCAAAAATAGTTCCAGAGCTCTTAGGCTTTTGATAATTTTAGTAAAATAAAGACCATCATTTAAAATGAAGTAATTGGTTATTCAATAAATTATTTAAAAGGCAGGCAAGTATTTCTTGAAAGAACATAGAAAGAATCTGAACTAGTTCCAAAGCGCATTAATTAAAATGGATCACAAGTCTATTCAATCAATTTTTTACATATTCATTATATTGAAAGCTTTTTTCAACTAGTTCAAAAATCGAAACATTGATGTGCATAAATATACATATTCATAATATTTTGCGTGCTGCAAATGCAAGGTAAGTTTTTATATTGTTTAAGATGATGCTTTCAATTAGCTGCTTTTTATCGCTTTGTAAAGTTTTCGCAGCTACTTAAAGTCTGTTAGCCAGGCAAAACTTTCCGACTACTTGAAGACAATTGCAATTTGGCCAAAAAGTAAGCTGAAGTGTTTGTTGTCTGCTTGTTAAGGTTCTAGTTTAATTAACAGCGACAGCAACAGAAACAGAATAAACAAAAGCAGCGTCCGTCAATCTATTTAAACTGAGCGCAAAATGTAAGCTTAAACCAATTTTAAGTACACCCCAACACCCCATCCCCAGCCATTAGCAGCCAGTCAGTAGCTGAAGGTTTTTTGTAAACAATCATTTGACAACGTATGCTGCCTATAAAGCTTTATTATTATAAGTATAATTTCAAGCACATAGACTGATAGCTGATAAGGTTTTCTAATAAATAAATGTTGAGTTTTAAGAAGATACTCGAAAAAACAAACAATTTCTTTTAACAAGATCTCGATTTTCAAGTAGTTAGATAAGATAAGGCCAGATTTTGTAATAAATAAAAGCCAAGTTTGTTATCTTGAGTTATCTTGCGTTTGTGTTTCTTGAAAAACAAAGATCATTTTCCAAGGGATTCTTTCTAAGAAGCTGCATAATCATACTATTTTAAAAAGTCCGATGTTGATAAGATTTTAAAATAAAAAAATGTTAAGTTTGGTGAAAATATTTTCAAAAACAAACAAGACATCATTTTCCAACAGATTCGGCTTAGCTCTATAAGCCGAATCTGTTGGAAAATGATGATAGTATAATACCATTTGAAGTACTTGATAAGATTTAATAATAAATATAAGGTGAGTTTGGTGAAGATATATTGGAAAACAAAAAGCTTTTCCGAACAATATACCTTCCTATTATTCTATATTATAATACCATTTCAATTAGTTAGATGTTGACAAGATTTGATAGTAAATAGAAGACAAGTTTAATGAAGAAATCTTAAACGAAAAAGAAAAGCTGTCTCCGGCACGTCGAAGATCTAATACCCTTGCAGACCCAACCTATTTTTACAATGCTCATAGTGCTTTGCCTGTATCTAAGAAGCACAGGGAAAATAGTTGGTGCTGAGTTTGGTCAAGATATCTTGATAAACAATAAAGGTTTTTAATCAAAAACCTAGTTTTCGACCGATCGCTCCTGTGGCAGATATTTGATATAGTATCCGATATAAATAAGATTTTGGAAAAATGAAGAGAGCATAGTGAAATCTTTGAATGCCGTGATTAATCAAAATATCTTGAATGACAAGAAAGTTTTCCATACAACAAGATAATTTTCGACCGATCTTTGCTATGGCACCTATATGATATAGTGAGTTCTGACATATGTATTGCATGCAACAGAAAGAGGGACTTCTGCAAAGTATCATTCAGATGACTTTAAAACTGAGAGACTAGTTCGCATAGAAACAGACAGACGGACAGACGGGCATGGCTATATGGCTATTGATACTGACCAAGAATATATATACTTTATGGGGTCGGAGATGTCTCCTTCTATGCGTTCCACACACTTCGCTGCAAGGGTATAAACATGATATAGTAGCCCGATTCGGTGGTCTCTGTTCTCTTATGGTCTGTAAGATAGCATCCTTTCTGCGTTAGACATTCTGTAAAAAAATTCTGAGTACCCTTAAGAAGGGTATTGTAATACATATCTGTTACTCGGCTGCGTTGATCACAGCTATAACAATGAAAAGGCCACGCGACGGAATCCCCACAGACTTATTTCGTTTGTTGTTGTCGCTGTTATCAAACACACACCATTGTGTATTTTTCCTATTTACCATCGTATTTTGGTTTATGTTTATTGAATAAATGTGCTTTGTGTATTTGACAGAGGCAAACGAACGAAATGTGAGCAGGGGCCATGCGATAAACGATAAACGATTAACGTTTACCAATTGCCGATTAACGATTTGCAATTAAACGACATCTAAGCAGATTTGAGTAGAGTTTATACAGTCAAAACTTTCGGGCACTTATGCCATGCCTCGAAAATTGTGTTCGATGTTCTGTGGCGTATACGTAATATTTGTGTTATGCACCCTGTCTGTCAATTTGCGTTAATCGGTCGGCCAGCTGCAGTTAGAACAGCTACTGTTACAACACTCCCTCATGCAAATAGATCAGTACGTCAATCATTCAAAAGCCCAGTATCCATTGCCATACCGCCGCACCCCCGACAACATTCCGTTCCTCCTCGCAAGCTATTCAATGTCAACATCTACAATAAGGCTATATGTGGTGCATCCAGCTGCCAGCTGCCTGATGCCCCTTGTAATATATGTGTGTCATTTGCTTGCCACACACTGATCCCAGACTGGACCAAAAAAAAAAACATTTTGCACAAATTTTAATTAGAAACTCTTAATTAGGCTTATTATGGAGGCTAATAGTAGAGATAGTTGATATCGTATGGAGCTAAGGCATTAATAAGCATTATTTACATTCGAATTTTGTAACAAGTATTAATTCGTTTTTAAATTAGTTAATTATTTATATACATTCGAATTGATAACAATAATTATACTTACTACATTTAATTATAACAAAGTAAATTCAAAGAAAATATTTTAATATTTTGTAAGGTTTTTGCATGCTCTTTATCAAAGGCAAGAGTTGTCGGAAAAAGACAGTTATGTTTTTGTATTTACTGTTAATATATGTTATTATAATTTACAATAAATATTTGTATTATTTACAAGCTGTTTAATAAACAACCAAACCCTGAAGCGAACAAGGGCTGACAACAATTTCGAAAATGTTGTATAAACAAAAGCTAAGCTCGGGAATGTGCTGAATCAGATAGCCAAAATAATGCCAACAGCTTGAAGCTTAACACGAGAATTTTCTATGCATTTTCCGTGCTGCTTTACACATTATTTGCTTTAAATTTCAATAAGGCCGTCATAAGCATCTATTTCACATCTATTCGATGGCATTCGTGCCACTGTACACTTAAGCGCCTGAGGAGCATTTCGTAATTGCCTTAACTGTGATTTCCAAACTTTCATCGATGCATATCAAAGGATTGGCCCACTGTCTGCTGCAGGAACAGCGGCAGGAGCAGCAGCAGTGCCTGGTATTGTGCGTTTGGATGGTTTGGGTGGGTTCTTGGCAAATTGAAGTTTGTCAGGGATAAGTATGGTGGTGCCAGAGCCCGTAGCATAGAGCGCACACAAGTGCCAAATTGCTTAGGCAAACTACGTTAGTTATTACGGGCAGCGGTTGCTACGTGGAGGCCAACTTGGTTGCTTGGCTGTTGCTATGGCCTGTTAAAGGCTCATAACTGGGTTGCCAATGTTCCTGCCGTCGTGCTTGTTGCTCTTGTTCTTGCTGTTGTCGTTCTTATTGTTGTTGTTGTTGTTGTTGTCGCTTTAATGTTGAGCACATAAAGCATACGCCATGTGTGCACCGGCATGGGCATAAATAGCCTTGCGAATGGAACTTGGCTAAAATGTGGGTGCAAATGTTTTAGCTTGTCGCGCGTGAATATTAGCCCGGGCCCCCAAAGACCGACCCAGTGTCGTTTGTGGCGGCAAAGGAGTAGAGTGTGGGGTTGGGGTGCAACAACAGCAATATTTAACTAGAGTAAAACAATACACAAACAGCCACCAGCCCGAATCTTGACAGCGCACCAAAGTATAGGCCATGCCAGTGCCAAAATAACGAAAGCAAAACCACGCCAAATACAACTAACAACTAACCCCCAAAACGGCAATCACTTAACTTTACCCTCTGCCGAACTCAGCTCAAAAACAACAATATATGCACAAAATAAAGCAAAAACAAAATAAAAATAAAAAAAAAAAAAGTAGAGAGCAAAATAATAATAAAAACAGCAACTCGGCACATTTTTCTTCAAGTTTGGTTATATTGGTTCAACACTTCATTCTCTGGAATCCGAGAGTCAACAAAACATGAAGAACACTCGACCGTGGGCTTAACTGATTGAAATGAATGAAAAATGGAGTTATATTTGTAGAGGATAAGGTTAATAGTATTTGCGACTCGACTCTGATACAAATTCAATTTGTGCCGTAGCCAACTGCATAAAAGTTTTGGCACAAAGTTTAGCTAGCCAGCCAAAGATATGCCCTGGATATTTACTTTTGTTTCGAGAACTTGTTCCGTTACATTATTTAACTATTGGCTCAAATAAATGTTGGCTCGCACAAAACTTACGATGCAAGTTCTATCAAATATACTCAGTTATTTACAATGTCCAGTCGATTTGTAGACAACATGGTTGAGCATAGTAAGTGGAAGTAAAGTATATAAAAAAGACAATAAAGAATTCTGCGTAATTTGCTGCTCAAACTAAAATGAACTAGTTTCTTATATAATAAACAACGAACTCGTTCATTACATTAGCTAAGCTGGTCACACTGAAGAAAATACAACATGTCCCAAAAAGATGGAGAAAAAAACGAAACATAAAACAAATAGTTCACCCTTGGTTTTGCATTGTTTTTATCAAATATTTATCAATACTTTCTGCTAAGTAATTGAAATCGGCAATCACAAACAGATGAAACGGCACAACGAAATTTAAATACACTTATAGTGGAGCATATCTACAAGAGCTTTATTTCAGACCATTTGTTTTTAGAGCAAGCATATAGTTGTTGAGAGTTATCTTATTGGTTCTGAGACGTCTCCTTTTAGACGTTACACATTTTCTGACATAATTGAAGTACCCTCGACAAGTGAATCAATGCAAAAATGCTGGCACTCAAAGCGAAACTTTCATTGGAATTTATACGAATATAATTCCAACTAATTGGAAAAGAAACAAAAGGAATTCGTATTTGTATAACTTTTAGGACTATTTTGATTGATTTGCATGCGGCTATGAAAGCCACAAATTGTGTCGAATTTTTTTTCTATTTTTAGTTTTCATATGGGGGGTAAGGGAAGGTAGTCGAGTCGTTAATTACATAAGCATTATCAAGAGCCATCATCGATGTGTTATCAAAAACAGAATACAAAAAAAAAAAAAAAACAAACATTGTTTTCCACTTAAACGGCCATAAGGTTGACCGATTTGTGCTCGCGAGTTGCTATATATATACATATATAAATATATATTGAATTTTATAGAAAAAAAAATATATATGTATATATTTATATATTGCGCATAAAATTTATCTAGCTGGGTAGCCCCAAACCATTTATCGTTGTTTCACATTTTGATTGATGCAGTCGGGCAATAAAAATTAACAACAGAAGCAATAATAACAATAGCTACCAAACTAACAACAAAACAAGTAGAAGAGCAAAAGTTGGGAGTGCCCGACTAGGGCATACCCTGAACCTTCTTCTATCAACACCAAATGCAGCTCGCGCTGATTAGCTATCAAATGAAATATACTCGATTTGTTTGTACTATTCTAGAAGCTACATGCCAAATTTGGTAGCTCTAGCTCTAAAGCCCAAGAGATAAGCTCAAAAAACAGTATTTCGATATTCGTTTTCGATTCTTATCGATTGCTTGAAAACGAGCTAGTTATCGATTATCGTACAATTAAGCTCGTCGTGTGCGGGCACTAAAAGGACCTACGTTCAAAGTTGTAAGTCTCTAGCTCTCATAGATTCTGAGATCGACGTGTTTATTCATACGTACAGACAGACGAACGGAGGGAGAGGCAGACGGACGGACAGGCAATCAGATAGACAATCGACTCGTCGATTAATAGCGATCAGGGATATATGTATATATGTATACTTTATGGGCACGGAGATGCTTTCTTCTGCCTGTTACAAGCGCTTGCACAAAAACCATTATACCCTTTTTGCCCAATTTCAATGGGCATAACAAGACACACAAACATATACCCTGGTTATTATCTAAAGGAATTGCGTGCTGCATTTTGAAGGTGCCTTTTTTTTGTACATTTTCTATTAATTGGTTTTGTTTTGTGTGCACTAAAAGAAAAATTTTTTAGATGTTCTGCAACGTAAACTTTTGGCAACGATGCATGCTGCAGCAGCACACGCACACCCACACAGAATATATATAGATTTCATATTCAACGAAACACAATCTGCAATCAAATGCGCTGCATGTGTTTTTACGCCTCGCCACGCATCTTAATGTTAACACCCCTCACGCCCCCAAACGCCCACACAACACGCGTCCGCACACACCGTACGCTCCCCTGCGAACCTCGCCCCCTCTCTCTCCATCATACTAACCACCCCACATGCGCCATGGTCATGGCTGCGCCTCGGGGCGGGCGCCCACAGGACGCAACAAGCGAAAATTTTGTGTTTTGTTTTGAATATTTTTTTATTTTCTTTTTTCATATTCTCTTTGTTTGAGTGTGTGTGTGAGTGTGTGTGCCTGTGTGGGTAAGTGTGTGTGCGCGTATTTTTATTGGATTCTTTTTTTTTTTTTGGTTTTTTAGAGCGGACGTAAAAAATGGAAATTGAATATTTTATGTGAATTTTCGCAAAGAACTCAACTTAAAAACAAAAGTATTTCAGTCCAACTCTGCACGACTAGCAACTTCCCTGTTCTACCAGCTCCGAGCTATCGGTATAATGAAATGAGGCAGGTTTGCTAATCGATATTTCGATTGTATGACAATCGATATTTTCTATTTTCCTAGTTATCGATATTCTCCAACTAAACGGAAATGGCTGTTTTGCAAATTTGGTGTCTTAAGCTCTTGCTAATCAGTATTTCGATTGTTTTTTAATCGATATACCGTTTTCCCTATTTATCGATATTATTTAATCGAACGCTACTTTGCGAATTTAGTGTCTCTAGTGCTTGTTAATCGATATTCCATTGTTTTAGTTTTCGATATTCTTTGACTTAGCGGACTTGGCTTCGTTGTCGAAAGAACAATTTTAACAATATTTATTCTTAAGCTAATATTCAAGCTAATATTCATTTCATTTAAAAGCTTTAAGGCTGCTAGTATTTTTAACTTCTACTTAACTAGTCCGATCTTAGTGCAATGAATTCTATAGAAAATTGTGTATATAACAATGCACAAGGCTCTCCCTTTAAAATTGAGATTTTGCGAAGAATCAAGGGAGATATCTAAAATGTGCAACATTCTTCAACTGTGTGTACTACACGAAAGCCTACATTCCATCTACATTCCCAAAATATACCATTAGAATACCCACATTCCAAATTATGTACATTAAGCTCTATAAACTTTTGAGTTATGCTTAGAAAAGCAAATCTTAAAATCGATTTTAATCGATTGGTAGTTGGTAAGAATTTAAACTGCGTACAATAGCCGAGAAAAAATATTGATTTCTTGATCAACTCGGGAATAAATAAACTTAATGGAATATTATATGCTTTCTTATGTTTGTTACAAGCGAAGGCACAAAACTAAGATACCCGTTTAACGCCATTGCAATGGATCAAGGGTATAAAAATGGTTGAGTGAGTTGGGCAGACGTTGATTGACTGCCCTGTTAATAGCAGGTTGAGTGCGGGCTAGATTGAAACAGTATATGCTCATCAAAGGGTCAAGCTGTGCAAACTCTGGATATCGTGTCACTTATTGACCGGTTAAAGAAACTGTTGCAGAGTCTTTTGGAGCACTGCAGCCAAATGTTGGGCGCTGCCGCAATGTGTTTTCCCTGGGAAAGGTTAGTGTCGCAGAATGGAAGCCGCCGCTAGTTGTTGGCATATTTGGGCACGCGTTCCAGCCATTAGGCGCACATGTTCATAATATTGATAATTTGCCAGACAGTTTGCCCAACTCAGTGTCATTTGTAAAGACTTGACAGCTGCCCGCAATGCCACAAACATATTTTTAAGCCAAGCGATAAGCTTAAGAATTTCAATTAAAGAAAACCAAAAAACTAGAACAGAAATATGTTGAAAATATGCATGTCTTGAACTTGGCCCACAGAGCACACAACTTATTGCCTACTTAAAGCACGTTTAGCTTCAAGTTTTACATATTAAAAAAAATAAGATAAACAAAAATGACAATATTTTGAACACAGAACAAGGAAACAAACAGACTGCAAACTTTATGCGCAACAACTTTGTATGATAAATAGTAAAATAACTTGGCGCCTGCAAAACAACTAATTAACATTTTTTTCTAGAACTGAATTTGGATAAAATAACTGAAATTAGTATTTAAATTGTTGAGAAATATAATCTAAGCTAGACATATGTGGAATTCCCGGGTGAAATTGTCTATCAGTGGGCTTCAGTTTGGGTAGAAGTGAATAAATCTTTAAATATCAACCAAGAGCACGAAAATCTTGTTTGTTTCACCATTCAATTTCTATTCAAATAAACTGCTTGAATGCGATATTCATTTAATTATTATGAGCTATTAATATCTTAGCTTTTTTGCTCTTTATATAGCCATTTTGTAAAAGGTTACGTGACTGGATTTTTCGCATCTTTTTATTTTCTGTCGACACTTTTATTGGGCATCAAAATGACCATTTACCAATTATTTGCTTTTGCTATCATTTGTTAGTTAGTATAAGATTTATTTTGGGATATGCGACATTTGAGCAAAGAGCAAAGACAAGAGTTCTCAATAAATAGTTTCCATTTTACTGGCATTTTCACTCTTATTACCAATTCAGGCGAGCTGTCCACGCGTTTAAGTGAAGTAAATTAATTATTTATATTTATCTTTTCTATTTGCTCGTGTAGAACTTTTTCTCGGTAGACTCATTTATTTTACATGTTACTTAACAGACTGTTATTTCAATCAACTGTTTAGGCTCGTGTCTTTGCCAACATTCTTGAAAACATTTATTCAACTGTTATTGAACAGACTGTTATTGCAATATCTTGTGTAAGCGCATATGTATAATAACAATGTCTCAGTACATTCCCTACATGTTATTTAACAGACTGTTATCACCTGCATATGTACAGCCTTGGCTCACATTTTTGTCAACATGTTATTTAACAGACAATTGTTTGGGCATTTAACATGTATATTTCAACTCTTGGTTGTGTTCATATTATTATTATCAATAAAAAATATGTAAATATTATTTTTTAAAGCACAAACGACCGTTTTCGTTATTTAAAACTGTAATTAATTAATTTTGTTGCCTTTTTCGGTGAGTTTAACGCACTGCTGAGCTCTGATGCTTAACAAGTTTTCGCGCCAGGCGAAACAAACGCGAATGAAAGAAAGAAAAACCAACAAAAAAGAAAAATTATATTTAAGAGAAAAAACCACAGTGGCAAATGACAGCAGCGCGCAACAAGCAGTAGCTGCTGTGAATGCAACAAATGTAAAAAGCGCAACGAATTGCGGCAGCCGTTTGCTAACTTAAAAAGTTTGCTGCCAAAAGGTGGCGACCCGCAATAAAAACTTGCAGCACGTATGCGCCGCATACTTCCGCCGCCTGATGCCAAATCAAAGATCGCATTCTCGCTGCCGCCCACTCTCTACCACCCTCTCTCACCCACCCCCTCTCTCCCACCCTCTCTCTGCCACTCGCACTGTTGCTGTCTCTCGCCGTGTGGCTTGTTCCTCTATATTTGCCGCGAGTTTTGGGTGTCACGCGCCAAAGCGTCGCTGCAGCTTCGCCGTGCAACACTTTGAACGCAGCGATTAGCAAAAAGGGACACGTACAGGATGCCACGCTTATAAACAACAATACACACATGCACACCCCGTCGAGACACGCGCTCACACAAACGCATACCACGCGCCGCAAATTAACGGTTATTAACGAGGCAAACCAGCGGCAAACCTGAGAAGCGGCCAATGCCAGGGGCGGGGGAGGCGAGGGCCGGCAAACAGAGGCAAAAAAAACCAGATCAATAGCAAGCAGAGCATATCAAGCAAGCAGAGCAGAGCAGAGCAGACAGAGCAGAGCATAGCAGGCATAGTCAGAGCATAGCAGATCAAGCATAGCAGAGCAGAGCAGATCATAGCATATAAGCATATCATATCAGAGCAGATGCATATCAAGATAGGCATTCAGACAGATCAAGCAGAGCATAGCTAGCAGAGCAAGCAGACAGACATAGCAAGCAGCTGCAGAGCATAGCATATCAGGCAGAGACAAGAGAGCAGGATCAGAGCAGATCAATAGCAGAGCAAGCAAGCAGATCATATCATATCATATCATATCATATCATATCATATCATATCATATCATATCATATCATATCATATCATATCATATCATATCATATCATATCATATCATATCATATCATATCATATCATATCATATCATCATATCATATCATATCATATCATATCATATCAGCATATCATATCATATCATATCATATCATATCATATCATATCATATCATATCATAGCATATCATATCATATCATATCATATCATATATCATATCATAGCATATCATATCATATCATATCATATCATATCATATCATATCATATCATCATATCATATCATATCATATCATATCATATCATATCATATCATATCATATCATATCATATCATATCATATCATATCATATCATATCATATCATATCATATCATATCATATCATATCATTCATATCATATCATATCATATCATATCATATCATATCATATCATATCATATCATATCATATCATATCATATCATATCATATCATATCATATCATATCATATCATATCATATCATATCATATCATATCATATCATATCATATCATATCATATCATATCATATCATATCATATCATATCATATCATATCATATCATATCATATCATATCATATCATATCATATCATATCATATCATATCATATCATATCATATCATATCATATCATATCATTGAAAACTTCAAATCTTTCCCTAGTCACATCTCAAGTTTTATTTTAACAAATATTTTTAATAAATCTTTTCCAACTGTTCAATCATGAATGTATATATATATTTATATATTTATTTAAGAATTGATTTATTTATTTTATTTTTTGTTTTTATAATTTAAACTATACTTATATGACCGACCTTTCCTTTCATTCTAAGTTCAAGTTTATCACAATTTATAAAAATGTAAAAACTATTGCAGACAACTTTTTTAATTATTTCTCAAATGCAACTTATCGATTGACTTTGATAAAATAACCCACGTTTGGTAAATGTTAGAAACCCGATTTTGAATCTTTCACTATATGCCGTGCAAAACCGGTTAACATTTGTTTTGGAGCATATTTGCTGGAGTATATGCTGAATATTTTCCAACAATCAGAATTCATACTTATACAACAATCTAAGAGTTCCTACAAGAGACTATTGCCTATTTATGGTAAGTATATATAGATATATATATATATATGTAGATATATATAGCCATATACTATGGAGTCCGACTTAAAGTGATATATAGCACCAAATTAGAATTGATCGCAAAATAGAAATATATAAAATTCGTATTTTATGCAGAAGTAAATACTTGATCTTCCATTAACAAGCTCACTTGAATAATGAGTATTCGAGTTATAGTAAAAATGAATTAATAGAATATTATAATAAATTATTTAAAATAAATTACTTACTCACTTTTTTAAAAATGCGGGACACTGCAGCAATTCTTGAAGTGCCCCAAGAAAGTTTCGTGTGCCTGGCAATATGCTTTCATATTTTCAAAGTAATTCTTGTGTTTTTCTACTTTTTTATTTTTCTACATTTTTTTTTTTTTATTTGTTATTGTGTTGGCCATCATGCATTTTCCTAACGATTTTCATGCAGTTGCAATTTGCGTATACGTGATATGCGAATTGGCTAAAATTTGTAGTTAAAGTTTTCAAAAAGAATTTTCAAACTTTTCCATAAACAGCCGATTAAAAGCAATTAAACGTCATAATAAATCGAATATTTTGATGATAATTTCAATTGAAACCAAAAAGCAATTTGCATTTTAAGCCCTTGCTTCATGGCGAAATGCAAAATCAAATTAAAATACATATTAATGCAAATAAAATACGTTCAAAAATAGACAAAGTGCACTTTTCATACTTTAATCAAATATGGTTTCTGGGAAATGACAAAAAATAAAAAAAAACAAACAAACAAAATGCAAAAGTATAAAAAACGAAAAACAAGTCAAACTTTAGATCCCATGAAAGTAAAGTTATTCTTGCAGTCTCAATTAAATACTTTTACATATTTATTTGCAACTGAACATTCGGACATCAAATGGCCAAAAAGATGGAAATGGAAATAAACCACAAATATGCTTTCAACTTTAAAAACAGAACTTTCGCCAGCTTGGGAGACGCAAGCCACAAAAAAAAGAACTCAGATAAAAACTAAAATAAAAAAAAAAGGCAAAAAACGAACTTTTTCACTCATTTTTTTCGGAAATATTTTGAAAACGCACACAAACACACACACACACACGCACACGCACAATATGAATCCCCAGAAGCGCCACATTCATCACATAAATATTTGGAAAAGTTTTCAAAAATAAACAATTATTTATGGTTTGGTACTTACTGTTGGAAAAATGTCCTGAGAACGACGCACTTTTCAGTCGTTCGAATCCAGTGAGAATTTTGTGCACATTTTGTGCGTAAGCAATCAACAAATTCTTACACCGCAGAGTTAATAATAATATGAAAACACAACCAAAAAAAATGCAACAAACAATAAAAAAATAAAGTGAAGACACAAAACTAACACAAAATGTTGTGCAAATTAAAATTTGAGCTCCAAAAATGCAAATAGTTTCGACTTTTCTCTCAAATTTCAAATAATATTTATTTTTTTGAACTAGTTCTTTTATTTTTTTAATTAATTTTTTGGTTTTTGTTCTGAATGAGCTACGAGATCTTTAGCACTGCACTTGCACAAAAAAACAATAAAAAAAAGTATTGATAGCGAGTTGCTGATTGCTGTTGTTGTTGGCGAGCAACATGAGCGTTTGAGAATTTGATTGAAGTTTGAAGTGTTGAGTTTTTGAATGTTCAGAGTTCTGGTTCTGCTCAGCTGCTGCTCCACAACTCGCCCTGGCGAGCGTTCAAATGAAACTGATGCGATAGCGCAACAGTCGCAGGAATATAAAGCAACCAGCACGCCCACGACAAGAGCGCCATAAAACCAACGCACACTAACGAAGAGCGCACGAGGCGAACGAAACGAACGAGACGAACGATGCGACTGCCGCGACTGCGGCGACTGAGGGGAATGAGGGGAGGGAGCGCAACGCCTCCTACACAGTGGAGCACGAACGAATGCACAGCCGCAATACACGAAGCATAATAAACACCTGTAAACGCAGTCATCGTCGACGTTCGGGTTTGTTCGCTGCCGCTGCCGGCGTCGCTGCCGCTATAATGCCGGCACAGTCGTTGTATTTTTTATTTGCGAGAATGCGAGAGCATGACAGTGCGAGAGTGTGCGTGGGAGTGGGACAGCAATAGAGAGCGCACGACTAGCGCTCCTCGCGGAAGCGGAAGGAAACTCAACAGTTGGCACATTACGGCAGCTACTTGTTGTTGCTTGCTTTGCTAGCTTTCCATACACTTTATGGCAAGCTCATTTATTGCATTTATTGCACACATACACGAACAGAAGACACACACACGCACACATACAAAAGCATAGCCTATGCGTTAAGCCGACGCCAACGGTCAGCATTATCATGACGCTTCTGCCCCAACGCCGCGGTGTGCATCAGTTCATCCAAGCGCAGCAGCTGCATGCTATCTCTTGCTAGCGCATCCACCACGGTTGTGGCCAATCTATCCTTAAGCAGTCCCAAACGTCGCAGCACTCGTCGCACCTTTCTGGCAAACTTTCTGCCTGGCTCTGATGTTGGCTTTGATGTTGGCTTTGCAGTTGCCGGTTCAGGCTCGGGCTGGGCAGCAGCCTCACCTTGCCTAGCCGGACGCAGCTCGACCAGCGCCAGACTGTTGCTTTTCTCGACATCGATGCCAGTTGGGAATTCCAAGCGATCGCGTTGGGCAGCGGCCAGTACGACGCAAAGCAGCAGTAAAAAGGTGCAACGCATTTTTTTTTTTTTTTGGTTTTTTGGTTTCTTTGCAGTATTCAGTTTCAGTTGGAACAGCTTTCTGTGCTCTTCTCGGCCAAGTTGTCGCTACTTATAGGCCAAAACTGACACGACAGAGAGACAGTTTAGCTGACTGTCAATGTGTGGCAGCGTTCAGACATTAGATAAGCTTTGATTTATTTACAACTATTTTAATTAACTTTTTTTGCATTTCCTGACTATAACGTAGATATGTTTTGTTGCCTGCGTTGGCCGCCCCCGCCCGTTTATAGGCCCTTCTCCAGTTCCATGCGCATCGCGTTCAATAATTCCGGCAATAGCGCCACATACTTATCCACACAGTCCAAGGAGCAGCGCTCGACACGCCCGCCACAGTTATCATCTTCGCCGGGCAACTGACACTGGCGCAGACAATCCTCCAGCTGGGACTCGAACTCGGCCAGCTCCTGTTGCACATAGCAGCGGGCGCGCGTCAGCGGCATTTGGCAGCGATCAACGCAACGCTGTACCGCATCCGCACTGGCGTTCATATCGGCACAACAGCGTTTGGCACATCCGTGCATCGTCAGCTGCAGTTTGCGCAAATGCTCCCGATCCATGTCGTCGACGGCATTGATGAGCGCATTGTCAATGCGTTCACGCTGCTCCATTAAATTGGGATTCTCGCCCATTTTCTGGTCGCGTCTTTTATGTTAGTTGAGTGAACAATTTTTGGGTATATTTCGGATGTCATATGGAGTACGATAGCTTTAGTAAATGAAAAAGATTGCTTTGTGTGCTCACAACAAAATATTGCTAGCTCCTAGCTTCCAGATGCAGCGAATAATGGCTGCTATCGATAACTTATCGATATACATTGCCAAACATACTAGTTCGTAGTTACGTACATTATCTTGGCACTTATTTTTGATGCAATGTGGAGTACGCTAGCTTCAGTAACCAAAAGCTGATTGCATTGTGCGCTCACAACAAAATATTGCTAGTTCATAGTTTGCAGGTGAAGCAATTGATGGCTGCTATCGATAACTTATCGATATACATTGTTATTGCTCTTGCCACTTATTTCAGATTTCATATGGAGTAGAACAGCTACAGTAAATGAAAAAGATTGCTTATCGAAGTTCGTACTTGGCAGATATAGCCAATAATTTCTGTATTTGATAGCTTATCGATATACAATGCCGTTGTTCTTGTCACCTTTCTTAAGTTGATAAACATTTAAGTCTTACGTTGTGTATGTTGCAGCATATGATATTGTGATGAATAAATCCACTAAGTCAATCGATTAACATTTCGATAACGATATCAACCAAACCACATACTGTGTTATATTATCGATATTTTTCTTAAACAAACAAATGTTTGTCACTTTAATAGCCTTCTCACAGATAATTAACAGATTATTAATCAAATTTGATATTGATGTATATCGATAACTATCGAGAAAACCACAGTTAACAATGCAAAGTCGAATTGGCCGATTTCCTTGTACTAGTTTGCCTTTTGTTCAGCTATTATGCAAATTTCTCCATAAATTTGTTCCACTTTGAATGCACGTCGTGTGCCATTTAAATAACATTTATCGATAATTTATTTAGCTAATCGATTGCAGGACCATTGAGAGCCTACCTTTCCCCCAGCCACAATAATGTAATTATTTGTTTTAGGCTACGGACTGTTCTGCCACCAGCTTAGCCACGCCCCCCCCTAACTATCCCCCTCCCAAACTGCTTTCCCCTTTCCCATACGGCACAAATTATTCATACATGCTCCCAATTGACGAATACAATACAATACAACACAATTGCCATACGTGGCTGCACATTATTTATGTATCCACAAGTAAGCAGAAAATGTGACATACTTTTGGGGGCAACGAAAGCAATTCGAAAATTACTAATAACAAATATATTCAAATTGTCTTGCTCCACAAAGCCGTGCAGCACAGTTTCATAGAAATTTGCAGGTGCAAAATTTTCCAACCATAGAATCAGTTCTCGATTTGAAAGGCGTTAGAAATAATTTTGTTCTCTCAACTGCCACAATTTTGGTTTTAGAATGGAAACAGTTCGAAAATTATTTCGATTTTAATACAATTTGACAAGTAAAACTTTGTCAAATACATATATTTGAGCAAATTTTAACGTAGAATGTTCACAAAAAGTTCTCTACTATTATTATATGCCGAGTCTCAGTACTCAATACTACTTTGGACTAAGGTTACGTGCATTGAAAATGATCTAGTTCATTTGCAACATAAAGTTGTTCCACTGCTGGTCACTGGCCATACAAATTTCATCAGTCAGAGAACTCTCTAGGCTAATGGCACTATGACCAAGTCATTTAAATATCCGTGTGGCTGTACGTCCGTCTGCCCCTCCGTCTGACCGTCCGTCTGTCTGCCCTTCTGTCCGTCCGTCTGTCCGTCCTGCTGTCCGTCTGTCTGTCTGTTTGTCGAACTGCTATCAATGGGCAATCAATGCGGGAGTAAGGCGCGCCAACGAGTGCAAGAGATAGACATAAAGACAGAGAGAGTGCGAGAGAGAGAGAGCGAGAAAGAGAGAGAGAGAGAGAGACGCCAGTTGAGCAGTTTAAAAATGTGGCAAGAAGTGGCGGCAACAGCGACGAAGGCGACGGCGTTGTCTAACAAAATGTTTTCACATTATTCAAATGAAATGCTTTTTATTGTCTGTCCACAAGCAAACAGCAACAACAAAAATGATAACAATTATAATAAATAACAGAAAAAAAATACCGAGCTATCGATGGCACGCCGACAATCAAATATCCTTGCAGACACACATACTATTCACATTAATTCGAATGTTTTGAGCTTTTTTCAATAAAACAGTTTGCATAGAGGCGGGCAGAGATTTATATTTTGTATAACTACTCGGCTGTTCGTACTATTCATGAATATATATACATATATACACATATATGCGTTACGAGACTCGTGACATAGCTCTAAGGCCCTTTGTAAGTGTACAAAACGCAAGCAAATCAACATGATACAACATGCAAACTAAACAAGAAGTACGAGCAGGTGGCGAGAGGCGGAGTGGGGTTGCGAAGAAGAAGTGAAAAAATATTACCTGCATTCATAGAATACAATGAATCATTTTGGTCTTTGTTTCAAATGTGTGCGTGCGTGTGCTTGTGTGTGTGTGTGTGTGTGTGGGCAGTAGAAATGGAGTGGGAGCTGGGACAACGGGGATACGGGGGTACGGGCGGCTAGCACAAGAATTGGCAGCGAAATGGCGCGACAGTCGCCGAGGAATGGGCAGGCCGGGGCAGGGGTATGGCAAGTGTAGTGTTTGGATGTCTTTGAGCAATCAACGGTAAATGCAATTTCAATTTTCATTAATCTGCTTGGTTAAAAGGCATGCACACTAATATCCACACTCACACCCATACACACACACACACACACACACACACACACACCCACTGAGCACGCACAACCATATATAAAACGTACACAGCGCGGCTGACAGGATAGAGCAGGACGAGGTGGGTCGCGTGGGCGGGCGCAGAGGCAGACGAGAACAAAGAATGCCAAGGAATTGTGCGAGCTGAAAGTTGTGCGCTTATCGGCGACTGTCAAAATGTAATGTGTGTGTATGTGTGTGTGCCGCACGATAGACAAACAAAAAGCGTTGACGTAGGGTGAGCGAGAGAAAGAGAGCGAGAGAAATGCAAATAAAAGCGAGAGCGATCCAGCAATGCAATGCCTTGTTACAAACACAATGCACAGAGAGAAAACGATGGAGAGAGTGAGTATAAGCGGGAGTGAGGAGCGAGAGAGAGAGAGTGAGCTAGGGACGGCAGGGGGAGGGGAATACTTTTGCACAGAGATGGAAAGATTTGATTAGAAATTATTTGTCATTTTGCTGCCATTGAACCAGTGATTCGGTTTATGAACCAATGGAGAACATAAAGAAAATTGTTTGCATTTATCTTCAAGCTCTGCAATGCCTGATTTGCTGAAGCAGTTGATGACTCGAGTACAATTCAAACTGCAATTGAGAGCATTGCACTTTGCTTCTACGATTGCTTTAATGAAAACGTTTTCAATAGTGAGTGCAACTAGTTCAGTTTAATACGAGCTTTTGTCACCTAAAAACATGCATTACGATTCTTGTGAATCTGTTCGTTCGGTTTGTTTCATTTGCAACATTACGTCAAAGGTTAAGTGGTTCATTTACTAATTCAGTCTACAATTGGTACCCAAATATTTATGCAACATTCAACAAATTGACGGATATGTACAATTGTGGTTCTTTCTCTGGTTCCACGACTGGTTAATTGTAGACTAAACACCAAGAGAGTAAAGATTTAATTGACTGCCGAAAACTTACTGGTTCATTAACTGGTTCATTCTTCAGCTCGTTTAATAGTTGTCTTAAGAAACTGACTGATATGCACAGCTTTTGCTTTAAGCTATTATGTGAAAAATACGCAACACTTGTAAGTGATCCATTTACTGGTTCGTTGTAAAAGCAGTAGAAGAGCGTCATATGCAAAATGTAGTACACAGATACTCTGCTTTAAAAGCACTTGACGTTAAGAAGACTTTCGGCTGCCATTCCCAACAGATTCATAAGACATTCCATGTTATAAGACAGCAGCAAGCAGCAAAAATGTGATATGAGCCATGACGTGGCACGGCGCTGAATGGATGTTGGCCCGGTTGCGTGGGGGGTGGGGGGGGGGGGGGGGGGGGGGACTGTGGACTGTGGCCCAGTCAATGGCCCAGAAGCGAAAGCATAAGCATTGAGAGCCAGCCTAGGCCTATATACAGTAAATGCATGCATATCTGGGTTGCCTTGGCGTTGCCTCAAAGTGACAAGTCAAGCAGAGCCAAAAAGCCAGAGCGACGTCCCCAGCAAGGACATGCCACGAGGATTGGCCTCAGCAATGATTGCGACAACGACTGCGGCTTGTGTGATATGTTAATTTGGCCTAAACTACACGACGCTGCACGTTGCGACCGTTGCCAGTAAAAATCCCCAAGCATATATATATATATATAGACATACATATATATGTATATATATTAAAATATCAACAACAAGAAGATGAAACGTGTAACACATTCGCCAGTTAGCGCAGGATTTCAATGTGCCAACGCTTCACGAAATTGCATACCCTGTACAAATGTGCGAGCCTATGTGACAGGCAGAGCAGTAGATACACAAGCCCAAAGGGTGCTTATATGTATATATATAGTACTTCTTTAGATCTGTTCGACAATCTTTTATTTTATATTAAGGGCGACATCTTTAAACTAAGTAAGTTTGACAACAATCGGAAGGTAAACCAGGAAGTTCTTCAGGCGTTCATTTGTATAAATTTATAAAGCTAAAATAAAAATCACCAGAAAGTTGTGCATGTACAGGGTATGCCCCAAACGCACACTCTCGGCTAGATCAGAGTTTTCTTTTTTGGTTGGGGGGGGGTTTTTCTATCTTAAATTTTTTTCATAATGAAATTTGTGACCCAGTCGCATTGACACGTGCGAGCTGCCGTGTCAGGCGCCCTTTGGCGCTCATTTTGCTGCTGCTGCTGCTGCTGCTGCTGCTTGTCGTTGTTGTCGAATTTAATGCGGTTTGTTATTTATTAGATTTACACAAATGGCATTTTGGGGCCAGTCAGAACCTTACTATCCCAAGCGCCTACCGACGCTTATCGCCTGGGCGCCTGCCAGGCGTTAAGTGCTTGGCCCAACTCTATCGCCTGCTGTGCACGACCAGCACAAAGTACAAAAAAAAAAAAAGGATATCTTTGGCATGCCGAACATTTAATACCCTTGTAGATATTTAAGTATAGTGAAGCTCGTAACTGCTGAGTCTGGGAAAAATATTTTGGAAAGCAGAGTATTTTTCCATAATAGAACCTTCTTTTCGACTGATTGTTCCTATTGCAGTTATATGATATAGTAATCCGATTTTGATACGATTTTGCGTACATGTGAAGAGCATGGTAAAACTTATAAACGCCAATTTTCGTCAAGTTAGCTTGATAAACCAAAAGTTTCGAAGCAAGATCCTGTTTTTCGACTGATTGTTCCCGTGGCAGCTATATGATATATTTGTCCGATCCGGACGAACCCATGCAGAGTTACAAGGCGATAGCTTTAGCCTGGGAGACAGACGGTCATGGCTATATCAAGACGACTGTTGATGCTGATCTTCATATATATCAACTTTATGGGGTCAGAGCTGTGTCCTCTTAGGCGCTACAAATTTCATAAAAAATAATAAAGCCGTCTAAAAGTGTATAGGAAAAGGGAAAAGAAAGAAGAGCGTAAGAAATGCGTATTAAAATTATTGAAAATTCATTCAAATGTCAGGAGCGCAGCGTACAAAACAGACGCAACATGTCGTATGCGTAATATTAAATATTTAAGGCGCTTACATTTTTAATGCCTACCCGTTAGCAATGGGGTTGATTAAGTTGATGCTCAAACCCAAACTCTCGCAATGGGCGGCAAGTGTGGCAGATGTATGAAAGATACGAAATGCTGTGCACGCCAATCACGTGAGACACGCAAAATATTCACACGGAATCGACATAAGAATCGTAATTAATATTGTGCGAGTCGTAGGCGCCTTAGGCTTTATTCGCATCAGATTTCAATTCGCTAACGAACTGTAATTATATTAATTTCAAATCGATGAAGCTGCTTGAACTTGAACTAAAATAGCCTAAACGGGCCAAATCAATTGCTATGGCAACCAGCGCATGGAACTTCATTATTTTGACTAGCCCAAATGTGCAAACTGTGTGCGTGAACTTGAACTCGTTTAGTTCAAGTTTATTTAAGCTGAACTTGAAATTTCGAATTGCAAATCAATCATACGCTCATTGCACTAATGGCGCTGACATTCATATTTTAAATTCAACCCAATATCCACATAAGCCTTCGTCGTATATTTGTTATCTTAAGCAGCTTATCAAAATTGGCATTGAGTATGATTGCGACCAATTAACTGCGTGGCTCTTAGTACATTTTCCGATGTTCAGTTTATAATTAAATTTAAGTTAGCTGCTCAGCTGAACAGACAAAGGAACTATGAGTGTCACTTATCAATGGCCGAACAGACATTATTTTTTTAATGCCCCACGTAAGCTTCAATTAACATTCTTGCATATGCTTTTGAGCAGGCAATGCACAAATGCATCGTGGCCTTTAACTTTTGCATTAGAAGCACCTCAAATGTCGACAGTCTTGCGTATACCTGCAGCAAGAAACAAACAGAACAAGACAAAAACAAGTAAGAGCGCTAACGCGGCGTTCGCTCGACTAGGTGATACCCTAGCTAACGTTGCAAGCCCTTTAAGAGGGTATCATACGTTTGTCATGAAATATGTAACGCACAGAAGGAAACAGCTCCGATCCCATAAAGATCAGACTCAATGGCCGAGTTGATATAGTCTTTTCCGTCTGTCTCTGTCGTCTTGTAACTTTGCATGGGTTCGTCTGAATCGGACAAATATATCATATGGCTGCCATGGGAACAATTAGTCGATACACAGGATCTTGTTTGGAAACTGTTTGGTTTACCACGTTAACTTAACCAAAATCGGCGTTCATAAGTTTTACCATGCTCTGAACAACATCGGAGCACTATATCACATAGCTGCCATACGAACAATCAGTCGAAAATGGGATTCTTTTATGGAAAAATATTCTTTCCATTATGTTCTCACATGCTTGAATCAGGGCTTAAATATGGCATATAAATGTGAGCATGTATCAAAACGCAAGGCTCTTAAGAACTGAGTTTTGGCCATTTTAGCAAGGCTGGGACAACTATTCGAAATATCTAATCATAGTATAATCACATTATTATCATATTATATACAGATACTATACTGCAGCGCTTATGATTGTCGAGTTATGCGCAAAAAACAATGTCGCAAGATTTGATATGTATTGAGGTAGCGAAAATAAGCAAAGATCACGGTAAACAATTTCCAATGGATTCAGAGTATGCAAAACAAAAATGCGGAACTAATCAAATGAACTGGAAAACAGCGAAGTGTTGTCGGCACGTGCGACAAAAACAGAAAACAGAAAAAAAAAAAAAAACAACAACCACAACCACAACAAGTGCCCGGCAGCCAACATATTTTGATTGCCTTTCGCCGGTTAACTGGTTATTGTTGGTGGGATGCAATTTAAATCCAATGGGTCCCAACAATGATAAACAACTCGCTGACAAGGTCAATAGCAAGTGCGTGCAACGAGCCGGCGAACGGCAACATTTCAAATTCCCTCGCACGGCTGCAAGCTCTTTTTGATTTTTAGCATAAAATCTGCATATGCCCAGAGTGCCTCATATACTAATCTATGTGTGCATACTGGCGGCCATTGTCCGGCATTGCACGAGCCACCTTTCGCTTAAAGCCTGAACCCACTGGAAATGGGTTAAAAGGATATCATATGCTTGTGCGTATGCAACAGGCAGAAGGAAGCATCTCCGACTTTATACATATTCTTGATCAGCATCAATAGTCGAGTCGTATGTATGAGCACATCGAACCTCAGAACTTATAAGAGATAATGCCGTGAAACCTAGAACGTAGGTCCTTTTAGCGCGCCGCAGTACAAGTTTTCTTGTCCGATAATCGATAGCTTGCCCCGTAACCAGGCAATCGATACAAATCGATATCGAAATCCTGTTTTTTGAGCAAGTCTCTTGGGTACTAAGAGCTAGAGTCACCAAACTTGACATATAGCTTCTAGAATAGTATATATAGATATATAGATCGGTAGGAGAAGGCAATTGTGCTTTACTTTGCTTTGAATTCAATGCCTCAATACGCATTTCCCAACTGTGAGAATATTTAGACTTTTGCGTTCGAATTTATATAAGCACGTATATTACTGCGCTCTATGTGTCGAAGGTATCATGCAAGCAGCTCATATAACAACTTCTCCTGGAAAAAAGATTCCTGACGCATTTAGCAATGTTTCGCAACGTGTTGTGCGGTCGCAGAAATGACAAACCGTGTTTATGCAATAATATCAATTTCCCCCACGTAAATGGCTCACGTTTTTTGGTCTAAAGAATTTATTGGCATTGGCTCTAACACATTTTACTGGCTTTAAGGCGTCTTCGGGACACGCGCTCCGCCTGTGCATTGCCAGGCGAAACAAAGAAAAAAAAAATGAAATAACCAGAATACAGAACTGACGCAAATACAACGCGGCGTATGCGTAACCCAAGGCTAGAAAAATTGAAGGCAAGGCAATGCGAGCTTTATATACACTATAAGAAATATAATTTTTGTTATAATAATAGCCAGATAGAACTATGGATATTAAATAGATTCATTCAAATGATCAATTTGCCCATTTTACTTTGGTAAAGTTTCTCTTTTGTTTAGCCGGAAAATGTTTAGAAATCTTTGAATACCTTAACTCTTGCCATATTCATGCTACTTAGAAAGACAAAAAAAAATTTTAGTGAAAAAATTCAGAACAACATTTATATTAGCAAAAAGTTCAATTGTTGCCCAAAATAAGATATTTATTATATGCATATTTAATATTTCTGATGCCAGAATCAACCCGCATAAATTGCAAACACGGTCACATACACATGTTACCCATTTATATGTGGCACATGCAGCGTAAAAAAGGAAAAAAAGAAATTCAAACGATTTGCCGCTGAATTTCTATAGATTTTTATAAGGCGCACATACATAAGCCCCCATCCACACCTACCCCCTAATCTCTCATGACCAAAACCCACTTGGAGCCCATAATCAAAACATCTTTCTGCCCACAATCCCAGTTGCCTTTTTCGCTTTCACATTATGCACGTTGTCGATGTTGTTGTCGATGTTGTTGTTGTTGTTGTTGTTGTTGTATTGTGAAGAGGGAAATATGATTACAATGGTTGACACAACACCCGTGCCACGTGAAAAGGAAAAGGTGGGCTGCACGTTGTGTGCGAGCGTGATTCCACACGCATGCATATGTGCACAAATCTATACACAGATTGCTTATGCAGAAATATAATTATATAAATATATGAATTAGTAATGTTAATTTTTTAATGCATAAATAAAAATATATATAAATGTATAAATATGAACACATATGTGCATATATAAAATTTACAGCTGTTTTATATAACATATATTTTATACCCTTACTGCAGGCAAATATTTTACTTTTCCTACGAAACTTATTTAATATACAATTTTCTCGACCTACATTTCCAATTAATCATAGTTTTGTGAACGGATAAAGCGATTTATCGTTTTAGCGATATTTTTATTATGATCTCTAATTTCCAGATTTTTATAAATATAATATGTATATATATACCTATATATAAATATTCAACTTTGATCGGACTATTATCGATGCTCATAAAATACAAATTGTCTGCTTTCGCATGAAAAATATGTTAGAGATATTATAAATATAGTTGATTGAACTCCCCTTTGATCACATTATGATCGATTCTTATCATTAAAAATAAATTTTCTGTTAATTTTCGTATGCAAATATGTTAGATATGAGAGATAATAAGCAAGCTGATTATTATCGATACTTATCGATGCTCATAAAATACAAATTGTCTGCTTTTGCATGAAAACTATGTTAGAGATATAATAAATATAGTTGATTGAACTCCTCTTTGATCAAATTATTATCGATGCTCATTAAAAACGAATCTTCTTTTTTCTTTTCTATGAAAAATGTGTTAGATATGAAAGATATTAAGCCCAGTTTATTATTATCGATACTTATCGATGCGCATTTAAAGAAAATGTCTTGTTACGCTTGAAAAATATATTTCGGCACAAGATATAATAAATCAGGTTGATAAGACTCGTCTTTAATCGAATTATTATCGATACTTATCGATGCTCATAAAATTTAAATATATTAGATATAGCATATAAAGAAACTATCACAGATTAAATCAGAACCAAGACATGTTAAGTGAAAACTTTTCTTGTCATCAAGAATCAATCACTTTACTTTTGCAGCCAAAATGAGAGCATTTGGAGCCCGCAAAGGTAAGCTTTTATTTGGATAAAACGCTTGAATTTTTCATTAAGGCTGTTTGCGCAGTGCTTAATTAATTATAATGGTAATTATAAAATTCGTTTTTAAATCGTTGTCGGTTATTTGCCATGTGCTTTTAGTAAATTCAATTATTTGCGGGCCGGCCACGCGGACGTATCGTATTTATTAAGCAGACCACAAATTCGCTGGTTGGCATTTTAATTAACTTAAAGTGCAAATACCTGGTATTAAGTATTCAAATTCTAATTGAATGACATATTTGGCGTAATATTTTCGAGCTACTCACGTGTCGCTGAAATGAAACAAGATGAAGAAATATTAGATAAATTAAAAAACACGTATATATATTAATGTATGTCACTAAAAACAATCGGAAACATAGTTTGAAGGAAAGGCTTTAAAGAAACAGAACCGTTTTTCTGTTGCAGCCTGTACATATGTCGGAACTGGTCAGATCGAATAACTAAGTATATCATTTCCCAAATAAATTTTCATCAAACTCAGCATTTACGAGCTTTATTCTTCTCACACATCGCCAACAGGCAAGGGTCTACAAGGGTATCAAATCTTCGGCACATTAGGGATATACCTACATTATCGTTCATTCAAATTCTCAACAAAACAATCTCTTTGAATGTACTTCAAAATGAACCCGAACCACCCACTTACTGTAAATATCTAAACTAAGCTACTTTCAAGCTATTGTATACTATAAACAAGTAAGAGGTTCTAGTCGGGAGCTTCCGACTAGGGGATACCCTGAACCCTCTTCTTCCAATATTAAGTGCATATATATATTCTATTTTGGAAGCTATATGTCAAGTTCGGTGATTCTAGCTCTAATTATTTACAAAAATTGCCCAAAAAACAGAATATTGATATCGATTTTTATCGATTGCTTGGAAACGGCGTAAGTTATCGATTATCGGAGACAAACTCGATCTGCGCAGGCACTAGCAGCAGCTCCATATAATTTTCAAGTCTCTAGCTCTTATAGGTTCTGAGAACCTTGCGTTCATACATACGGACAGACGGACGGACGGACGGACAGACGGACATGGCTAGATCGACTCGGCTATTGGTGCTGATCAAGAATATATATACTTCTTCCTTCTGCCTGTTACATAAATTTGGATTTTGCACAAATACAATATACCCTTATACCCATTTTTAATGGGTTCAGGGTATAAAAAGGAAACATCCCAACTTATCAAATGAACTTAGCTGAAATTAACTTTTGTTTTAAATCGATATTTATCGAGGCGTTTCTGCAAACGCGCTGAGTGACAGGGCAAATTAATTGAAATGCATTAAGAGAATATATTAATATGAATTTGCTTTTAGCAAATTATCTAAAAAAGTAAATGTTATAGTCCATTATGCATCTAAATATGCAAATGTACCACCGCTAGATGTCGCCACACTGCAAATATATGTGCACTTGAAATATTGTTGCCTGTCAAAGGATAATTTTAGAATTGGGCATTAAGTTGTCAACGTGCCAAAGTTAGTTACACGCCAATTTCACTTAAAGTTTCATTTGCTGTGAATTTCTGTCTGTGTGGGGGTTGCATAGAAAACCCATCTAGCTGCTTGTCAAAATCTGTAAAAAAAACTAAATGTCAAAAATACGCTCTGCTGCAAAGCTTGACGAGAAAATACTCCAGCACACATTTATATTGGTCTTTGGCGATGTGTGTGTGTGTGTTTATATATATATATATATATAAATATATAATTCATGCACATATTAGCCTAAAGTTCAAAGCAAAAGCGAGCTCAGGTCGGTAGTGCCCGGCTAGAGGATGCCCTGTACCAGCTTCGACCAACACAAATGAAAAATACTTGATCGGTTTATAAAATTCCATAAACTTTAATGTCCGATATATGGACGGACATAACAAGAACAACTTTGCGATTGATGCTGATCAGGAATACATATGCTTTATTACATACATTTGCACAAATAGGGTATTCATTAAGCATGCCATGGAATACATCAGTCATTGTATTCTTAGATATTATGCCATATAAAATGTCTACGGGGCAAACTAAATTTATGATTGGCTCCGTTGAGAGTTCAGAGTAAAAAGCAAAGCCTCGACTAAAGATTTCCGATTATTTTTATTTGGATATTGTTTAACTAATGCTTATCTAATACAGAGAAAATATTGTCGAAGCAATGTAAAAAAAAAAAGTTTTAAATATTTAGAAATATTCGAAAAACAGTTTCATTTGAACCCAGCTCTTATATGATAAGCTAACCCATTTAAAATGGGTATACGGGTTATTGTATTTGTGCAAAATCCAAATGTATGTAACAGGCAGAAGGAAGAAGTATATATATTCTTGATCAGCACCAATAGCCGACTCGATCTAGATCCAGCCATGTCCGTCTGTCCTTCTGTCCGTATGTATGAACGCAAGGATCTCAGAACCTATAAGAGCTAGAGACTTGATAAAAAGATGTAGGTGCTCCTGTTTCCGATAATCGATGACTTACTCCGTTTCCAAGCAATCGATAAAAATCGATATCGATATTCTGTTTTTGGGCAATTTTGGTAAATAATACATATAGCTTCTAAAATAGAATATATATATATGCATTTGATGTTGGAAGAAGAGGGTTCAGGGTATTCCCTAGTCGGGAGCTCCCGACTAGAACTTCTTACTTGTTTCTATAGATCCTGTTCCGTTTCGGTTCAATTGAAGCCCGGTTTGCCCGGTCTTGTTATAAAATGCATTAGCGCACAACTTTATAAGGTAAGGCAAGCAAAAGAAAATGAAGAAAAACAAAATTGTAGCTTCAGAGAGCTGAAGGCGAAAGCGTGCTCGCTGCGGGCATCGAATATTTTTCCAGTCGCCAGAAATGTGTGAGGCATTTGCAAAGGCCAGTAAGCACACACGCACAGCAGCCACACACACACACACACACACACTAACACACATAGCTCAGCACACTTGGTAAAGTCAAAGAAAAGATGCAGCAAAGTATTTGACGCTCTTGGCTTTGTTTGGCAACAATTTCTAAGCGCATATTTACTTCAAATTTTTGTAGCAAGCTACAGTTTTGTTTCTGTTGCTGCTGTTGTTGCTGTTGTTGTTGCAGTTGATGCAGCAATATTGCAAAATGTTATTTCTTACTTTTGTTTCTGTTGCTGGCATTTATATCAAAGTTTTTGGTTTGGGCAACGGGCTGGATTTTGCATATTTAAAGGTGCCCCACGTTGCATACATTTCGGCTGGCTGCAACTAAATGCGGCAGTAACCCTTTTGCTTTATATGTTTTGTGACGCAAGTATCTGGCCAAGGATAGAGTTTTTAAGCACGATTGCTGCATACTACCTTCAACATTCCACTTTTGTTATTGTGCAGCAGCTGGGGCATAGTAAAAGCATTTGAATGCCAAGTAAAGTTCACATTTTCGGTACAATTTAGTCAAAGCGAGTTGTTCTATGGACATTATTATGACAAATATCTGTTTTATATTCTATTTTGAAAGTTTGCCTTTGTTGAGCTTCAAGTTTTGCCTGCAATTAATTTGATTCAATTAATCATAATATTTCACGGGCTTTTCATCTTTGACAATGGGCTAAGCAGATTGAATAGAAGCCTGCAATTAGCATTGGACACTTTACAAAATATATACCAGCAGCAGATATTGCCCGGCTTTGTCAGGCTCAAGTTGTTTCTTCTTTCAATTTTAGACTAAACTTTTTAAAATCCTTGTTTAATCTTAAGCTTTATGGAGCTTTGAAAGTGAGCATAGAGCCGCAAATTCAATTGCACTTTAGCTCGCATTTTCCATTCACGCAGCGTGTAGTTTGGGAAAAGCATCTCGAATGAATTTTTATGAAGCTCTTTGAGAAGAAATTTGAAGCCGACGAAGGTTTCCCACCAATTTTCCACAGTTTAGGGTTTAGTTGTTCCATACTCGCCTAAGCGAGCTCCTTCTTGGCCGTGCAGCTTGGGCTTTACGCTGCTCTCCCTCCAATCAGTCCAGCTTCTAATATATATATATATATATACTTATAGACATACCGATATCATCAATCTATTATTATTTTCATTCATATCTAACTACTCCATTAACATAACATATCCAGTCGGATAGCTAATCCTATTTCTTTCTCGCACTTTTATCAATTTAAGTATTTTTAACTTTATTTCGTTTACCCGCACTCGGGCCACTTAACTTGGCCCAATATGCATAAATTTTGTGTAGCTACAATGTTATGCATATTTCATATGTTATCACTGCGACAGTAAGATAAGAGACACACACACACACATGGAGCCGCACGTGTATGCATATGGAATGCGTTTTTCGGGTCAATTTCAAGGTTCAGTTTATTCGTGGTGTGAAACGAGAGCAGACAGATTTTTGCTTGCTTTCATTTGTAGCTGGGTACAGCCCATTTTGATGGTGAAAACAGTAAAGCGCAATAAAAATGCCGCAAGAAATTAAATTTCTTTTATATTATGATAAATTGCTCAAAGTGAAATGAAGCCAAAATAGGTTAAGAGAGATGTATTGAAAAAAGTAACTGCTAGTTCTATCAAACACGCTCAAAGATTAAACGGCTGTCAATCTCTGGTTCTATCAATCATCAAGTCGGTCAATCAATTTAATAATCAATTCGTTAGTAGGTCAATCTTTTTTTCAAACAGTTTGTAAGTCAGTCAATCAGTAAGTCAATCATTAGTCAATCAATTAGTCAATCAATCAGTCAATCAATCAAGTGCACTCAATCAATCAAATTATTTATTCAGGTAATTCATCTATCAATCAGTCAGTCAGTAGGTCAGTTGCCTAAGATATCAATCAGTTCGTCAATCAGTCTGTCTGTCAGTCAGTCAATCAGTTCGTCAATCATTGTGTCTAGTACTCAGTTTTTTCTTTCGCTTAATCCTTATTAAGCGAGTCCATCTTAACTGCAAAAAGCACTATATTATCCAGATGACAGACGCACTGTGTGTCATCTGGATAACACACACAGCACTCACACACACATACACACACACACACACACACAGAATATACACACAGAGTCCAACGCGACAGCTGCCGCTCAATTAACAGACTTAAAATAAAGTCAGTCGCAAATATTTACAACGGCATCATCTGGAGAATGGTAAATACTTGGCTAGGGTAAATGGAGAATGTGTAACGGATGGACCGGGGTCGGGGCTGGGTAGTGGGTGGTAGCTGGTACACTGGTGAGACTGTAGCTTTCGGCCTGGCAAAAGGATAAAAAGCCAACGTACTTCATTAATTTTAATTAAGCGCCCACAGCATGACAAAAAGTGAACCCCAAAATGTGAGGTAGGCCGTAAAATCCACCTTTTGTACCATTGCCGCCTGCTAAATGGTGACGGGTAACTGGTGACTTGTAACTGGTGACGGGTGACTCTGGCAACTGGTGACTCTGCTAACATGCTGAAATGTATTTCGCGTCCCGTTTTACACCCGAAGAGATGTGTCGTAAAGAAAGAGGGGCAACAAATAAAACAAAATGCAAGAGTATACCAAAAAAAAAAGTAAATAAAAAGAACTGAAAAGGAATAAAATTAAATGGAAATTAATATTAAATAATGAACTACATGGAATATTACTTAAGGCAAACAGTGCATATTATATAAAGAAAACTAAGATAATAAATAAAACAAAAATAAAAATTATGAATAACCTGAAATTTCACAAAAACTATTTTTCAAATTATTTTAAGCAAATAATAATAAATTGAATTCAAATATTAATTAACATTTTTGGAATATTATATAAAATATTCTCCAAATTATATAAAAACAAATATAATATTAATTAATAATTATAATTATATGTATTACATATTATACTTTATGTATTATATCCCAAATATTTTATATTGTATCATAAGATAAAATATATAAATATTATATTGTTTTTCAAACGATTCCTTAAACAAATTTGCAAGATTTTAATTAAAAGAGGTTTTAAATTTTTTACTTTGTCTTTCGATTTAAAATAAAATTCATTGGATACATTCCTCTAGTCTGACAATTGTGTTTCAGTTAAAGATTTTATCTCATTTTAAAGTTAAATTTCCATTTTGATAAATCTGTTATCGAAGTTATCGAAGCACATTTCCAATGGCAATCACGAGCGCATCTCTGGTCGCGCCTTAAAGTAGGCAAACATTTTCGCTAGGTGCCAGCGAAAGTGACAAATTAGTCGCTGGCTTTTTAGCTTTTTGCTTTTTAGCGTTCGCCATTTTCCAGCTGCCATTTTTTTTTTTTTTTTTTGGCTAGCCTTGAGATTTTCCAAGGAATAATAAATAAACGTCTCATGCCTTTTGGTGCTCATCTCGCAACTCTCTTTCTCTCTCTCTCTCTTTCTCTCTCTCTCTCTCTCTCTCTCTCTCTCTCTGTCTCTCTCTCTCTCTCTGGCCGTTTGTTTTTGTCTCTGTCTCACTGCCCAATCGGAGGAACGTAGCCGATTTTTAGTCTGGGGCAGCGCCTTATAAATATACATGTCGTGGGAAACATTACCATCTACATAAATAAACATCTATGTAGATCTCATGTCATTCGGTTAACTTTTTGGCGCAACGCGACCGCAAAACTTGAAACATTTCAATTTGGCTACGAAATGGTTGAAGTTGGCCGCATTTCCATGAGCTCGAGGCGAACTGGTCTTGTGGGCTGGGTGGATAGGGCTTGGGATGCGTGTGGCTAGCGAGCGCTTAGCTTCGCCTGGACTCAACATGTAACTCAAAAGCGGAACTCTGAATGCGTTGGCCACAGAACCACATGCAGACCAACAAACATTAAAGTGTAACTGTTAAATAAGTAACCATGGAGGAGCATGGAGAGGCATGGAGAAAGAAAACGTAAACTGAGATAAAATAGAAAATTGAAGCAAAATTGTTTGCATACGTATATGTGGACTAAAGGGCTAACAGAGCATGTGGTTAGATGCTGAATAAAGAGGCCATTGAAAATAAAGGTAGGGTATTTCATAATCGCCATATATGCTATGCATATAAGTATCTAAGATAGTAGAAGCTGTATCATATAAAATTTACACAGATTATTCCGAGCTGCGTTCACCTTAAAACTAACATAAAAAAGTCTGATTTTTAGACTTTTTTCCCGACTTGCAGTTGAATATAAGTTATTCAAGCCGTTAAATTGATGAAGTTACTGAAGAAAGCATTTGCCATAGAAGGACGAGAAGGCGCCGGGTACAGACTTGTTCGCAATCGCTATTCTTCATTTTATTTTCATTTTGCATTTTGAAACTGTCACAAAATTGATAAACAAATATAGTTCATGCCCTCCAACCTGTTCTAGTTTAGTTCTCAGAGGCCTTGAGCAATGCTCATAAACCTAGGTGGCCTTAGAGCGAGTGATTAAATGAATCTTAAGTGAATTGAATGAAATGAACATTTAGATTGCGAATAGTTGGCATAAGCCACAAAAATCAGCAGTAGCGACCTCAAAGAACTAACAAGTCCCACTAATCTCCAGCGTTTGAAATTTAAAACCTTAAACTAAGCGCACTTGCGATAAAGAAACATACAAAAAAAAAAAAAAAAAAATTACATATATATACTATATACAAATAAAAAAAATGAGGAAAAAAAAATAAATAAAACCTTCGCGCTTCTGGAATTAAGAAAATCCATTTAAGAAAATTTTTTTAATTGAAATGCGCGCGCGGTGCAGACACAAAAAAGCCATGAAAATGCCGCACAGAAGGCCAGAGGGAAAGAACGTGCAATAGCAAATGGGGAAGATGGTGGAGGGGGGAGGGTGGGCGTGGGCATGGCTTTGGCTTTGCTGCAAAACTAGCGAATAAGCAAATTGGAGCAACACGAGAAGAAGCAGCACAAACACCAAAAACAACATAAATAGTGCAAATCATAAAAGTTGCGACGAAAAAAAAAATGAGCAAAAAAATGGCCATAGAATTGCCATACACACACACACGCACACATACGCGCCGCGGCTAATTAAATTAAAAATGTATCCAAACATGCGTCAGGCCAGAACTTACTAGTCCACCATTTCAATGTCATCCTCATCGTCGCTGCCAGCGTTGTCGCCAACCCGTCGCCCATCATCATCGACATCATCATCGTCATAGAATTCGGACTCCTGGGCGGCATTGCTGCTGCTGAAGCGCTCGCGGCTACGTTCGCGGCTTTGTGGTCCGTTCGTATGGCTGATGTTGCTGCTGCTGCCACGCCCACCATGGCCAGTTGCGCCCATGCGGCGTCTGGCATTATCATCCGGTGAGACAGCAGCACGTCTGCGTATCGATTGTACCGGCAGGCCGATACCCTGTTCGAGCTCCTCATCCTCCTCATCGCTATCGATCTCAATCTCGTCCAGATCACGTTGGCTAATGCTGCGCTCCGGCATGGTTACTATCTTTGGCTAGCTTTAACTTGCGTTTGAGCACGCAGGCACACACACGCACACACACACACAACACTTGATCGTTAACAAGAAAAAAAAAGGCACAAGAAGTTGTTGTTGACACGTTTGGGTCCGGAGCGAGACAATCAATAATGGACCAATTCAATACCAATACGATACTCGAATACAGGCACAGACACTGCCACAGCTGGAGACTTGCACCGAACGCATTCAAAACTGCAATTGCCGCAGCGAGTGCGTCCCCAGTTGGCAGCAAGCGGCCAAAGCAGCCAATTGACTTGTTGTGGGGCTTCGAAAAGGCCGCCAGGTGATTTTTCGCTGCTAATTCAATTAGCAGCAAGCACTAAGATATAAAGCAAGCACTTTTTTTGTTCTTTCACTTGTTGTTTGTTTTTTTTTAAATGGGGTCAGCGATTTTTGGGGGCGACATTGTGTGGCGGCCAGCAATCTGTGCACCTGCCTGCCTGTGAAGCCCATGCGTTAAGCCAATGCGCTTTAAATGTGAAAGTATCTTTCAGATACAAAAATCAGACAGCTCCAAAAGTATCTATCAGATACAAAAACCAAAATAAATTAAAAGTATCTTTCAAAAACCAACAAAAGAAAATAAAGTATCTTTCAGATACAAAAAATTCATATTAAGAAATGCAAACGTATCTATCAGATACAAAAATCAGACAGCTGCTTAAGTATCTTTTCGATATAAAAATCAAAAAACAACAAGATTATATTTCAGATATAAAAATCCAATTAATTGAAAACTACATATCGGGTACAAAAATCCAAAATTTAAAAGTATCTTTCAGAAACACTTTAAGAAATGCAAACATCTTTCAGATACAAAAGTATCTTTCCAATACAAAAATCAAAAAAACTGTGAAAGTATCTTTGAGATACAAAAATGAGAAATCTACAAAAGTATCTTCCATACAATAAAAATCGCAAAATGAAAAAACTGCAAAAGTATCTTTCAGATACAAAAAGCACGCTTCAAGCGACCAGCTTAGTTCTTTCTGCAAGTTTGTTGTTTCCGCATAGAAAGATACACGTGCTCAGCACCCTTCAACTGCCTCACACCTCCCACCACGCTCTCTGGGCTTTGTGCTTTCAGTTTTAATTTGAATGAATGCAAAAGTATGTAATTGTTTTATTATTATTTTGAGTTTAATTGTTTTTACACCCTTCTACGGGGTGCCATAATTTGGTCACGAAATGTGTCGCCGACAGCTTGGGGCTTATATATTATACTAGCAGGTATACTCCGGCTTTGCCCGTGGTAAGTATAAAATGAATTCTCTCAAAGATCTTCGAATATTAGTTTGAAACCAATCGGAAGTCAAACACAAAACTTTCATACAATCGATTTCCACGTATTCATTAAGCTCTTATGTAGAGCTTAGAATACAAGTTTGAAGCTAATCGAACATAGCCTCAAAAGAAGAAAAAAGTTGCCAGACTCAGATGCTAAATTGATCTAGACCAGGAACACAGAATCAAACGTCTAGCAAACCAGATGAAATTTGACCGAGTGAGAGGGGAGGTGGGAAATTTCGACCTATGTCTGTATAGACTTTTCAAGGGTGAGTGTGTCAGTCAGTCATTCAGGATAAACATCATTAGACATCATTGACTTTTACATATGAACAAACACATATCATAATCGGACTATAATATATTCTATATGGCTAAACTGGACTTGGGCCATTGCAACAGCCACAAATTGTCGTGAGGACTCGAGACCGTGTCCTGTCTGCGAAGCTTGTCCTTTGCCAAGAACTGACTTTTTGGACAAATAATAATCATATAAATAAATAAAAATGTCCTATTCTGTTTTTTCCCAGCCTCCATTTCAAATGCGATAAATATTATTTGCCAACTTTTTGTCCGCTCACGCAAAAGTTGAGTTATACACACATTTTGTCCTTTGAGTCCTGCCTATTTTATATATTGATTTGATAATAGACCGAAAAATGAGTAAAGTATTAATTTTTGACACAGTATGGCAACCAAGAGCAAACAAAAAAAGCAAGTAAGAGCTCGACTAGGAGATACCCTATAGCCAAGGCCAAGCTGCCGTTACAAGCACTCTAGCTGCCTTCTCTGCTTCACATTTTCTCAGCGGTTCTGTTTCTTCCTCCCTTGTAGAAAGTTTCAAATAAAAAACTGTACATTTTAACCAATTCCTGCAGTTACAGGCTATGCAGTCTCGCCTGTTAAGTACGCGCTGCTGAGCAAGATAAAGGGTAACTATTAGTCGGTCATTTGTCTGCTAAATATATTGATTTTCGAAGCTGGCATAGCGCATACGGGCAGCTGGCTTATTAGCTAGCTATTTGCAAACAGCAGCAGCAGCAGAAGAAAAAAAAAATGATTAAAAATTATCGGCTGGTCGACTGTTCGGCTGTTTGGCCATTTGACGGCCGCTTTGGCAACGTTTCCGGCGTAGCCGGCAAGCCAAAAGAACCATAAAATCGAAAATGAGCTGAGCCAAGACACAAAGGCAAAACGCGCGCATTTAATGAGCCATTTCAATGCCAAGGCGCGGAGTGTGCAGCCAGTTGAAAATGTTTTCATACCCTAGTCACAAATTGCAGACGAGTATATTATTGGTCTTGTGCATTTGTCGTTCTGGCTGTCTGTCTGTCCTTCTGTCTGTCTATAGCTGGCAACTTTGTATATATTTCCGGGTTTTTTCTTTATTTCTTATAAGTCAGATGGACTGGTAGATCGATAGATCGATAAATCGATGCATAGATAGATAGATAGATAGATTGATGGGCAGAAAGATATATGGACAGACAGATAATATGGATAGATATATCGATATCGATAGATAGATATATCGATATTGATATATAGATATATCGATAGATACATAGATGTATCGATATCGATATATAGATATATCGATAGATACATAGATGTATCGATATCGATATATATATATATAAATCGATAGATATAGATGTATCGATACATATATCGATAGATATATACATCGGTAAATATACAGCTATTGATAGATGCATGTGTCGATTAATAGATCAATTGATAGATATATAAATAGATAGTTAGCTAGATAGATAGATGGATAGATAGATAGATAGATAGATAGATAGATAGATAGATAGATAGATAGATAGATAGATAGATAGATAGATATATCGATAGCTACATAGATATATCGATAGATAGATGGATAGATATATCGATAGATAGATGGATAGATATATCGATAGATAGATATATCGATAGATTTACAGCTAGATAGATGGATACACAGTTGGATTTATAGATAGAAGGATAGATTGATTGATAGATATTTAGAGAGATAGATAGGAGAAAGCGTGGAAAGACCGCAATTCCGTATTTTGTGCATTGAGAATGATGTGAAAGGTTTTTCTTGAGATACAATATCTTTTTTAATTTATTAAGTTTTTTTTTCGACTTTCCCAGACTTAAGTCGATAAAGTCACTTCAACTAACATCTTCACCCAACGTCAACTACAGAACAGAGTATTAAGCAGTCGTTCCCTATTATCTTTCACTGTTATTTGTTTTCTTCCTGTGCTTTTTTTTATTATTTTTCCAAAAATTATGGCAGACCAAAGATTGCAATTACATGTAAATAGGCATATGCATATATTATACAATAACTCATGTATTTTTTGATACAAATATTAAATAAATTTTCTTGCATTCGATAAGTTTGATCAAATTCTCCTAAACTATAATATTTTCTGTTAAATGCTATGCGATATTCGGAGACTTTTTTGCGATGATTTTTCATTCTTTAATTGGTTTTAAGCGAATATTTTAAAGAATTATACGCTTTTTCCATCTAAATATTAAACAGAGTTATTAAATTTTTGCCTTCTACAACATTTGCTATTAAAAATTTGCAGACTTTTAGGAATTTTTTAATTGGTTTCAGAAATTTATTCGAATTTTCAGCAGAAAATCAAAATGAATTCAAATATCGATCAGAAACTATCGAACTATAAGAACTATCGATAGTTTTGCCGTAAACACGCCAACATATTCTCAAGTTTTTCGGAATCAACTCATTTGTGCAGAATTTAATTAGTTCAAGTATTTGAGGAACGAGTATGGAAAATGAATTATTAATTAATTAATGTGCTTGATTTGGTTTTGCCAATGAATCAATTTCTGAAACGTTTTAAGCTAATTAGATAAATGTTATTTTGACATGGCCAATGCAATTGGCAACTTGCAACTGCAATTTAATATTTTATACAAACTGCTCTAAACTGTCGCGTTGCAATTAAATTAATGGCAATTATTGATGTCAGCGAATGACTCGAATGACTATTTAAGCGCATGTTAATTAAGGACCGTTGCACTCGCAACTCGCAAACAACCCAACACCGATTTGTATATCAATTATGCATACGAGTCGATGACGCGATGACGTCACAAACCGACAAAACCAATGCCAAGGCCATCGTCGCAAACTCTTGTCAGTCACTGTGGCAGCCAGCTGAGTGAAGCAATTACGCGCAAGACGAAGATAAACACAAAGGCGGATGTCAAAAGCAAAAGCACAGGGGAATAGGCACAACAACAACAAAAATAAACCCAAAAAAAGTGAGAAAAATACAACAACAAATAAAAGGTGTCAACAGAAACAACCTTCGAACTGTGGCGAAAACCTAACGCAATCTTTGTAATCAGTGTTATAAAATTTTTAAATATTTATAATACAAAATAAAAGTGTTAATAATTAAAGCTGACTGCTAATGGCAGCTATTAAGCGAATATAAATAAGACGAAAATAAACAGAGCTAGAATAAATACCCTGGCCAGTTAAGATAAGCTCAAAATAAAGTAATTGTGCTGTTTAAATTAAATATGCCAATATGTTTAAGGATCTTGCAACACTAAATTCGCTTAAAGGCAGCTTGCAGTTCTTTACAACACTGAATTCGCAATATGACAACTTTGAAGATCACATATAGCCGACTTTGCTTCTTACCGAATTACAAACAAGTCCACAAAACAAGCAAGAGAAAAAAAAGAAAACATTAAGAATAGAATAAAACAATAGAAATAAGAAAACACTCGTAATAATTTGTTAAGCAACCCACGTTGCGAATTCTGAGTAATGCTTCACACAACGCACACACACAACAAACCATAATATATTTTAATGAATCTATATGCATATAAATATATTATAAAAGTGCTTAACTCGCCCCCAGCTGTGCGGAGTCACGCGAGAATAACAACAACAGCAATGGGGCTGCCCATATAAATTATAAATAATTGAATATTTTGTGACGTCGCAATCGCATCGCATCGCATCGCATCGCTGTTGATAACAGCGATAACGGCTCGTGGATGGCCTTATCAGCTGTGCCCAAGCTCTTATCAGCAAGGGGCCTAAAAGACAACACTTAAACGCTCGTTAAACATGACTAATTAGTGCGAGCTGACAAGGCCAGAGTATCAGCGTGATTTCACAGTTACTTCGTGACTTTGTGAACCCAAATAGCTAATAGAATGCTATTCATCGAATTGGATATGCAAACAGTCTGATAAGAAAGCTGTCTAACGTGTTAAGGCCTGTCCTTTAATATGGCTGGGAATCCAACAAGAGTTTTCTAGGGTTCGATTTTAATCGAATTCGATCATATTAATCGAAAGGTTTAAAATCATAAATAAATATAAAAATGATATACAAATAATATTTAAAAAAATAAATAAATATTGTTATGGCAATAATAATAATAATGTCAATTCCAATTGGACAGCCGTATCAGGAATTGTTAGCTGTTCCGCGCAGCACTTAAAATCAATTAAATATTATAACTAACTGTAATTGAATTACGATAGACATAAAGGAGATGCATTTGGCCTGGTGCAAAAGCTTTTTATCCATTTTAACGGCAACTTAGCGACTTAGCTGCTTAATTAAAAAATTAGCGCAGCTGTCACATCAATTGGAAATTGCAAATTGGAAATTGGAAATAATGAATGAGTGAATGGATGAATGCATGAATGAATGGTGGATGCGAGGGGGGCACACTTAATAAAAGTGTAAAGAAGATGCTGGCACAACAAGTCAGGCAAATAAACAAGTTCAAGGCCAAGCACACACACACACACACGCACACGCACACATTTACACTCACCTGCCGTTGGCTGCCGGCTGCGCAGCTGCTGCTGCTGCTGCTGCTGGCTGCAGCGGCGACGTCACAAGCGTCGACGTCGGCGTCGACGTCACTATCACAGTGTCGGCCAGCACGGGCCTGTAGATGAGCGGCTTAACGTTGCGTTCGATGTCGTCCAGGAAGACGACATCGTGCACGGGTATGAGCCGATGATCGGCCACATTAAAGTGCAGATCGCGGAAGGGTATGTTCAGCCGACAGCGCAGCGTGGACGAGGCGGCTGCGTCCGTATCGTGTGGCGGCAACTGCAACAATAACAACAGACAATGCATTCCAATTAGTTGTAAGCCAATTGGAATTGTAAATCCAATTGAATAGGATGCAGCACCTTGATTTTCCCATTGGCCGCAGAGAACATTGAGCACAATCAAAAAAAAATAAATAACAATATTAACTAATAGAACAGCCGCATAGCATTCGGCTATGACAAACACACACAAACACACACACACACACACAGCACAACAGCAAAAAATATATTTAAAAAAAAAAAAATAAACAACAAAACTTTCAACACGCGTGCGTACGTCGCGTCGCGGCAGCGCGCAGCGGCAAAGAAAATAGGCAAAACAGAATGAAAGACACAAAAAAAAAAAAAAACAAAAATAATAATATACAAAGTCTGGGCACACGGAAGAAAACACAGTTAACTGTGCTTACGATTTGTGATTTTTCTTAATTAAAATGTTTGTGGCACATTTAAAGCTCATTGGACTGCGGCTGCGGCTGCGCCTTCACTTTGCATTTCACTTGCCCAATGCGGCAGCATTGCGACAGCCAGCAACAAAAACAACAGACACAAATTCACACACAACGGCAATATAATTTATAATCTTGAATGACGCCTGCTGCGCAGCCCCCGTACGCTAAGCAACTGGCGCCGCACTCCAATTGGTCCATTGGCTGGCGATCAGTTTAAATCAGCTGTCTAACTGGCTGTTTAATGTCTAGGTGGCAACGCCAATTAACCAGCCAGTAGCCAGCGCTGCCAGACAGCTGGCTAGCGGCATTCGCCAACACTGATGCGCAGCATTTGACAGCACTGTGCAGATAGAAGCAGCAGAGCAGCAACCAAGCAAGCCATGAGAAATGTAAAGATTTTATAACATTTAAAGTACAAACACTATAAGCAATATTATAATACACCGACAATCAGGTAAGTTACCAGCTAATTGTGTTAGCATTTGTTTTTGCAGAGGCGCAGCCCAACATATTTCGCGCTGCTCTGCCCAAACGTACACTGCTGCGTCCATTTGTATATACGCGAGTGCCTGTGCATGTGTGTGTGTGTGTGTGTGTGTGCGTGTGCGTGCGTGCTGGCGGCAAAAACAATGGCAGCATAAAGCGTGAGAGCGAGAGAGGGAGAGAAAAAACATGCTGCAACCTCTGACAGATTGACTGCAATTGCTTTGAAGGCAATGTCAAGAAAATTAATAATATTTTTCAATACAGCTGCAATTGCCATTATTTAATTTATATTCATTTCTGTGAATTTGCTCTTTTTTTTCCCCAGAATTTGTGCAGTCGCAGCAGCGTGCCCCGAAACATTTGCACAGTCTCGGAGACAACAAGAACAAGCACAAACGATTTAACAACATTTATATTGTTGGCTTTTCGTTTAGTTTTATTTATTTTTTTTTTTGGTTTCTTTCGGTAAGTAACTGAAAATCAACAAATGCAACGGTGAATGCTAAGCTTATTTTTGTGTTGCCAGATTGTGTTTTGTGTGCCGATTGTGTGCGCGCGCGAGAGAGAGAGAGAGGAAGAGCGAGAGAGAGAGAGATGTCGCATACCATTTTGCTGGTGCAGCCGGGCGCACGTCCAGAGACGCGCACATATTGCGACTATGAGAGCGTCAACGAGTGCATGGAGGGCGTCTGCAAGATCTATGAGGAGCACCTGAAGCGGCGCAACCCGAACACGCCGACAATCACCTATGACATCAGTCAGCTGTTTGACTTTATCGATACACTAATTGACATTAGCTGTTTGGTCTATCAGAAGAGCACAAACACATATGCGCCCTACAACAAGGACTGGATCAAGGAGAAGATCTATGTGCTGCTGCGCCAGGCCGCGTTCAGTCCGAATGCCTAAATCAAAATCAGCCCAAACCAAATACCAACAACAACAACAACACCAACAACAACAACAGCAGCTGCAACAACAAAATATCGAAATAGAGAAGCAAATCCGCAAATGAATCAAGTTGTTTTAAACTTATTTCTTTGCATAGAAAATAGAAAAAACGAAACGAATAAGAAAAGCCTAATAATAATTAATTAATAATTAATAATTAATAATTGCAACAAACAACTCGAAACATTGCGCATTTGCGGATTTTCTTTTCCAATTTTCCAAACTAAACTAAGGCAAATGGCAAATGCTCTACAAAATGATGATAAATGCGAACCTTAATTTTTTTTGTATTGTAACGATAATATAATGTATGTATATATATATATATATATACAAATGACAACACACAACGCTGCCTGTGCTATTTAATTGGGCGGCACAACTGCGCGTCTAAGACTTCGCATTGTAGAGTATTCAATGTCTGCTAGGCTCAAAACATTTCGTATCAGAACCAACAAACATTTGTCTTTGCCAGCTTTTCGGATTTCCGCAGTTTATTTTGTATATTCCTTATTATTCCAATTGTTAGTTAAACATCGGAATGTTTTGATGCTCAACTTTGCGGATTATATATAACTTAATTATACTAGTTAATTCCCATCCAGTCCGTCTTCCAATCCCATACTGTCCACCCTTCCCACCTTTCTAGTCCGTCCTTCTTATCCCATCCAATTCATCTTTCCCATCCTATCCAGTCCGTCCTTCCCATCACAACCAGTCCGTCTGTCTCATCACATCCAGTCCGTCTTTCCCATCTTTCCAGTCCGTCTAATCCTATCCAGTCCATCTTTCCCATCGCATCCAGTCCATCTTTCCCATCCAGTCCGTCTTTCCCATCTTTCCAGTCCGTCTTTCTTATCCTATCCAATCCGTCTTTCCCATCCCATCCAGTCCGTCTTTCCCATCTTTCCAGTCCATCTTTCCCATCCCATCCAGTCCGTCTTTCCAATCCCATACTGTCCATCTTTCCCATCTTTCCAGTCCGTCTTTCCCATCTTTCCAGTCCATCTTTCCCAACCCATCCAGTCCGTTTTTCCCATCTTTCTTAACTTAAATTGCGGTCAAATATTTTGAAAAATTTATTTTCTGATGCATTTTTCAAACATTTTATTGACGCCGTAAGTCTTCCCTATTTATATAGACATGCATACAACTAATTATATAGAAAACGATAATATATGTATACATATATATATATCTATTTTTTTACGACCCCTAAATGCGTTCTCGAGTCTCTTAGCCCAATTTTGAATGCTTTGTATTTGAGGTGAACTTTGTATTTTGTTCATAAGTTAAACAAATTATTTGAATGTTACGGCAGAAAATGTACAAAATTAAGTGGAAAATGAAGTTTTTGACATTTACAAACAGAAAACTCAGCTGATTTGCCAGATTTGAGTCACACCTTCAGTTTGAACCGCGAAGTGCAGGGTATCATAAAAATAACTGTTAACTGCCAGTTGACAACTTTGAACGTGTGCGTGTGTGTGTGTGTGTGTGCATTAAGACAAATAGAACCTTTGGTCGTTTTGGCGATAGTAGCATCAGTAGCCCGTAACGAGAATAAATAACAATAGCTCTAGAAATACAACAAAAGCAACTGCAAAGCTGAAGCTGGCTCAGCAATGGCCTTGGAAAGCGTCAGCGTCGGCGTCAACGTCGGCAGCGCCAGCGTTGCCACAGCTGCATTGAACTTGGCGTGCGTTTATTGTTTTTTTTTTTTTTTTTTGTTGTTTTAATAATTGCATGTATATTACTTTTAATTAGCCCGCCAAGTTGATGTAATAAACGCAAAAGCTACGCTATTCGATTTAGTTGTGATATTCAGAACTGGTTTCAGCACCTGTTGCGACTCCATCGACCAACAACAACAACAGCGCTGCCAATGTCAAGTTCATGCCGTATTTGGCCACACACAACGCACACACACACACACACACACAAGCATACGCACACGCACACATGAAAACTGAAATGCAACCGTTGTGGCTATCTCTTTCGTTTTAAAGATTTCTTTCAAGTTCTTAATCGCATTACATTTAATTAGATCTATACAATAATGAACGCATATGTTAATTTAGTTGCGTTATCTAGCTTGCTCTCTACTTCTTCTTCTTCTTCCTCTTCTTCTATATGTTCTTTAGTCTACCTCACTTATGACGCATTTGCCGTGCTGGAACAGCCTCAGCCTCATATTCCATTTCATATTCCAATTGCAGTTTCGGTTTGCTGCGTCGCTTCGATGTTGCTGCCGCTGCCGCTGCTGGCGTTGCTTTTGACTTCTTCTTGGCGTCGCCGCTCAGCTGCTTCTTCGTCGATTTGGCTGGCACTTGGGTATCCTGCGTGAAATGTTTACGTTATAATACACGATTAATTTTCAATTGTTTAATAGCAAATTTATCACTCGAATTGGAGTCAAGATGCGCGCGCGCGCGTTCGCCGACTGCCGCTCAATGTTGAACGCTTTAGAAGTTAGCAAGTCGTCGTCGTCGTCGCCGTCGCAGTCGCAGTCGACGTCAACAGCGCTGCAGCGGCGACGCCGGCCGGCGACACAAGTGCACAAGCTTTTTTAAGAGGCAAGCGAGTTGCCAGCTTGTCTTGTTTTCATTGCAAATTATGGTAATTAGGATTGTGCAATGATTTAGCATGAGAAAAGAAAGAAATAAGGCAAATAGCAAGAACAACAAAGCCGAGCGACGAAATGACATGCAAATGACAATATAAAGTAAGTCAAGCGGCAATTTGCGGGCGAAAAACAAAAAAAAAAAACAGGCATATTTTTTACCTCTATATCATCATTATCATCATCGGACTGCGCGAAATCGCTGTCCATTTCCACTTGTTCCCGCTGACCCGAATCGCTGTCATAGTCAGCCTCATCATCATCATCATCATCATCTTGCTGGTCTTCATCGTCGGTATCCGCTTCCACATACTCTTCCGTATCGTTGAGCGCGCGTCGCAGCTCGAGTGCCTCGTCCTCAGATGCATCCGCTTCCATTTCCAGCTCTTGTTCGCGCTCCTCATCCTCATCCTCCGCCTCCTGCTCATCGTCCTCGTCCACATGCTCCGCTTCCAGCGCCTTGTTAAAGGCCGTCTGTGAAAAGTTATAGATATCCTTGTAGGTGCCTATTTTGAGACGCGTCAATAGCTCCTTCTCGATATGATTATCAATCTTGGCCGCAACGAGCGCCTTCTGTTCACGGCGCGCCTCGCGTCGCTCGATCTTTGTGGAGAGCGGCACGATCAGCTTCTGGCGGCGCAGCTTCAGCTTGCGCATGCGCATCAGATACTGTGTGATCTTGAGGAAGCGCTGCTTATTCTTGGCTATCATGTATTTTGGCCAAAACACAAGATTCTCATTGATCTGTTCGATGGCCTTCTCGAAGTTGCGCGACAACTTGATGCGCTCCCACAATTTGCTGGGCATATGCGCCCGCTCCGCCGTCTTCATAAACAGATAAATGATGCCCTTCTCCTCGCGCACTGTGGCATATTGTGAGTTGGCCAAGGGGCAGGTGCGCCGCGTGCACAGGCCGGTCAGATTGTATTCGTGGCGACAGAAGGTGCGCGTATCGGTTCTGCAAAACAGCATATACCATCACACATGCCATCTTATATATTCAATTGTATTTAATGCCACTTACTTGACTTTGTGCGAGCAAAAGGTTTTGTTGATGATGCTCCAAACGACCTGTGCATTGATGGAGGGCGGGGGCAATGTCATTAATGGGTAACACAGTTGTACGCTCTCTACTTACATCGTCGTGCTGCATTTTGCGCCCGTTTTACGTATTAACGCTTCAGCTGTATATATTTCTGATAAATTTAATTTCTTTTTGATTAACACGTGCAACGTGCAAGCGGCTTCAAAATACAACAACAACAAAACACACGGTTCGTGTTTGACATTCGCTTGTTCACGTTCACGGGCTGTGTGACCAGTCGACATATCGATACTATCGAGACTAGTATGCATAATTTCGCTATATTGATGTGCTGCCTAATATTTGTGTTTTCTATTTTGCATTGAAAACATACGACTGAGCAATATAGAGCGAAAATTCGTTGGCTATTTAATGTCATTAATGTGCGAGCATGGCAAATGTAATGTGTGACCATATCAAAAATGAACATCACAATTTTGCTGCCTAGCGCGCTGCATACCTGGCAGCACAGAAACCTATCGATAACGATAAATCTCAAACAAACTGACATTGAATAACTAGAGCTAGCCGCTGTCACTGCCCGGTTTTTTTTTTTTAACACACATATATAAATATATATATATATATATAGGCCCTAACGCATGGTTTGTCACATTTGCCCAGTTGTAGTTGATAATAGTGTAAGTCGAGCATTAAATTCATAAATTCCAACAACGAAACAAAAGTTTTCAAAAAATAATAAAAAACAACAACAACAACAACAACAACAACATGCAAACTCTTATATTGATGCTTGCCGCCAAAGCGGTGCCACTTTTGGCGCTCATTTTTGTGCTCACCTTGCTGGCCTACAAGTGCTACATAAATGTGCGGTAAGTTGACTGAAATCATTTACCGCAAGCCGCTAATAACGACATCGCGCACCAGCTCACGCTTTGACATAACGGTAAATTGTTGGTTCTGCAACAAGAATTTGCGCGTGCCGTTCGAGCAGCGCAACAGCTGGACCTGCCCGGATTGCGAGCAGTACAATGGCTTTAACAAGGACGGCGATTACAATCGGGACATCTTGTCGCAGCGCGACTGCAGCAGCCGCACGGACGCCAACAGCTCGCGGGGCAGCAGCAGCGCCGCCACAAATGGCCACTGCGCGAATGCATACTATGCGAATGGATTGACGCCGCCGCAGGAGAACGGCCTGTGCGCGCAGTGCAATGAGGCGCAGCGCTTAAAGATTGAGAAGCTGGCACAGTTTGAGCCGCGGCACGAGTCGCGCTACGACCAGGAGCTCAAGGTGTATCAGTAAGTAGCCGCTGGTCCAGCTTGGCATATTTGATTCACGATTTTTGTTTTACTCCGCTTGGCCGCTGCAGGAACGAGCTGGAGCATAGGTATCGGCTGTGCGCCAGCTGTGAGCGGCATGTGAACAAGGTGCTGCACGAGAAAAAGAAAATGGTGCTCGGCTCCAAGTTTCTCAATTTCATAATGAAGGGCGCCGCCTTGCTGAAGCAGCCGCATTTTCAGCGTCTCGCCCGCGCCCAGCAGCAACGACGCCTGGCACGCTATCGCCGCCTAATGAAATGGCTGACATTGATCAATATTGTGTGCCTGGTGTGCAGCCTGCCGACGGCAACGCCCGAACAGTTCAGCTGCATGCTGGGCATATTGGCCAAGCCCTTCTTCTTTCTCTATTCACATGCGCTGACCGTGCTGCATCTGCTGATCGACTATGCCGGCGAACTGTTGACGGAGCAGCCCTTTGCCGCCAAATTGCTAATGTTCGCCAACATTCTGGGCAAGCTGCTGGTCTACTCGATGGGCATGAACCAGACGCAGGCCGGCCAAGCGACATTCAGCGTCTGCTACACCAGCCTCTATCCGTATGCCATGCTGGGACTCAGTTTCATAAGCAACTTAATATACGGATTCAAGCTGACGCGCTACACCGTGCTGCTGCTGCTGTGGAGCATCTATGCCAAGGGCTCCTTTCTGCTCGTCGAGGCCATCGATGGCGTCACCTATATTGTGAGTACTCTCAATTATCCAAATACGCCTATTCATAAGTTAGAAATGGGAAATGCAAGTCAAGTGTATTCCACAGAATCCAGAGCTAGGTGAGATTCGTAGAATCTCTTAATCGCTTAAGCTTGTGTCTTTATGCAAGAGCCGAATCCTATGCCAGGCTCTCTCTCTCTCTCTCTCTCTCTCTCACTCCCTTTCGATGGGCTGCAGGGTAACTGGCAGTCGGTCAGCGTCGACTCTTGTGCTTAACACGAAACTAACAACGAACCCACTCCCCATCCATTTGCAGCTGCTGGGCAGTGTGGCGACAATGCTGCTGCTGAGCAGCAAGCAAACCGATAGCCTGGAGCAAATGTCCGCTGGCGAGAGCTTCCATCGGCTGTGCGCGGACGAGTGCATCCATGACGATGAGACCATCAGCATGTTGAGCCAGCAGCTGAACTGTCAAAATGCCAGCAATGCCACCAACAATACCACCGCCAATCTCTCGCTGCCTGGCTCCGGCTGCAGCACTCCGCAGCTGCGCTCGCTGGGCGCCGGCCAGGGCAGCAGCAATACGGCAGTTGGAGCGCCCCCGCCCCCGCCGCCGCCGTCGGTGCTGTCTCTGGACTCGCTGCGCCTGACCACGCAACAGACGCCCATCCATCGCATGCTGGCATCGCCGGCGCCCAGCTATCACGCCACATCGCCGTCGCCCATGTACGCGGCCGGCAGCTTGGACCAGCAGGCCTGGCGCAGCAGCTATGCCGGCGTGCAGCACACGGATGCACTGAATCTGGGCCAGCCGGTTGCCAATGGCTGGCAGCGTGCAGTGTATGCGACGGGCCTGGAGCAGCGGCCGCAGTCATCGTATGGCTTTGGCCTCGACCAGCGTCCGATGACGCGCTCCACCAACAATTTGCTGTTCCCGCCGCGACTGCAAATGCAGCAGCAGCAACAGCAGCAGCAGCGGAATGGCGACATTAGCGCCTGGGTGAATGCTGCCAGCGCCAGTGCGCATCCGGATTTGCTGCAGGAGCCGAGCACGGCCAATTTGATGCACTGCAGCTACAATCGCGATCTGTCGCGCACCTCCTCGCAATCGTCCGGCTTTGAGTCGCAGCTGGGCAACAACAACAATCTGGCGGCACGTCCCGATGTGGCCATGCCTCAACCATTTTGGGCCCTTCCAGCTGCTACACAAGAGCTGCAGCCACAGCAATTCCAGCAGCTAAATCCTTCGGCTGTTATGCGCGATTGTCTCTGGTCGGAGCAGCGTCAGTTGCGCGTGCCAGTGCCCGCACCTGGCTCCACGTACGCCGTCCACAGTGAACTGGGACGCAGTGCAGCCGCCAAGAGCCAGAGCGATTATCGTCCGGGCGACTTGCTGCGCAATTGGATGGATCGCAACGGAGTCGCCACGCAGAAGACCAACGGCTGATTCGTCTTTGAAATTGATTTCAATTTAGTTTTCGTTCTAGTTCTAGTTTACGTTTATTTCGCATAGTTCAATTTTAACGGTATCTTTTGCACGGGTTCAATAATAAACACACACACACACACACGCACACACACACACACACACAATTGAACTAACGCGAGGCTAACGGAGCTCATTATCCTACATCGACTCAGGCATTTATGACGCTATATGATATTATTAATTAACTAAATAGGCTATTTCTAGGCATTATCCAAAGTAAAAGATATCTTTTAAAAATATGATAAGTTTAAACCCTAAAATAGGGAATTTATATTTTTATAACGAACTTGTTGAGCAGCTAATAACGCATATTTTTCCAAGATATCTTTACGAACTATGAAACTATATGCAATTGTGCATGAGACGGAAGTAGTTAGCTATTTATTGTAGTCAGGAAATTGTTAAACCTTAGAGATATATACGTATGTAACTAGATTTGAATGAAGTTTTGAATGACATTAAAATTGAATATATGCATTTATATTAAATCATTTATATATCTAGTCTGATGTATTGCATAAATAAACACAAAAGACAAAAAAAACAAAAGTGACTGTTTAAATACATTTAAGTTGACGCTGCATCATTTGAGCCACAAATACTGCGAATGCGCTCCACTGTGCGCACGACAGCGCTCCACTGTGCCCAGGCACAGCTCACCGAACGGGTGGCAACGCCGCGCCAGACCGGCAAAACAGCTGTGCGCGCGAGCAGAACAGCAACAATACGAAAGTAAAATATAAAAAATAAAAAAAAAAAAAGTAACTTAGCAGCTGCAGTCATAGCGAATGCAGTTACTATATATATAATCGGCATTAAAATTGAATATATGCATTTATATTAAATCATTTATATATCCAGTCTGATGTATTGCATAAATAAACACAAAAAAACAAAAAAACAAAAGTGACTGCCTAAATACATGTAAATTGACGCTGCATCATTTGAGCCACAAATACTGCGAATGCGCTCCACTGTGCGCACGACAGCGCTGCCAGGCACAGCTCACCGAACGGGTGGCAACGCCGCGCCAGACCGGCAAAACAGCTGTGCGCGCGAGCAGAACAGCAACAATACGAAAGTAAAATAATAGAAAAAAAAAAATAAAAAAAAGTAACTTATCAGCTGCAGTCATAGCGAATGCAGTTATTATATATATAATCGGCATTAAAATTGAATATATGCATTTATATTAAATCATTTATATATCCAGTCTGATGTATTGCATAAATAAACACAAAAAAACAAAAAAACAAAAGTGACTGCCTAAATACATTTAAATTGACGCTGCATCATTTGAGCTACAAATACTGCGAATGCGCTCCACTGTGCGCACGACAGCGCTGCCAGGCACAGCTCACCGAACGGGTGGCAACGCCGCGCCAGACCGGCAAAACAGCTGTGCGCGCGAGCAGAACAGCAACAATACGAAAGTAAAATAATAGAAAAAAAAAAATAAAAAAAAGTAACTTAGCAGCTGCAGTCATAGCGAATGCAGTTACTATATATATAATCGGCGGGCATATAGCAAGACGGCATCGATCGATCGTGCGCTAATCGTGGACACAGAGAGCGGCGACAACAATTTGGCAACAATTTGGCAACAATTTGGCAAGATGAGCAGTCAGCAGAGGACGGTGATTATTTTCAAAACGGAATCGGAAAGCACGGATGTGTATGCGGAGACCTTGCTGGGGCACAATTTTCAGCCGCTGTTCGTGCCGACACTGAGCTTCGGCTATAAGAATCTTGAACAGCTGCGCAACAAACTCCGGACGCCGGATAAATATGCTGGCATCATATTTACAAGTCCGCGTTGCGTTGAGGCCGTTGGCGAGGCTCTGCAGCTGGGCGAGCTGCCCGGCGGTTGGAAGCTATTGCATAACTATGCTGTGGGCGAGGTTACGCACAATCTGGCTATGAGCATGCTGCAGCAGCTGTTTACGCACGGCAAGCAAACGGGCAATGCCCGAAATCTGGCTGATTTTATTGTGGACACATTTGATGGATCTCGAAATTTGCCGCTGCTGTTGCCGTGCGGTAATCTGGCAACGGATACGCTGCTCTCCAAACTGGTCGAGAACGGTTTCTGTGTGGATGCCTGTGAGGTGTACGAGACCAAATGCAATCCACAGCTGGCCGAGTGCATGGAGCGTGCCCTGAAAGCTGAAAATATTGAGTTTCTAGCATTCTTCTCACCGTCCGGCGTGAATTGTGCGTATGAGTACTTTAAGGCGCACAACATTGTGCCGGATCAATGGAAACTGGTGGCCATTGGGCCGAGCACGCGGCGTGCTCTAGAATCGCTGGGACTGAAGGTCTTTTGCACCGCCGAGCGGCCGACGGTGGAGCATCTGGTGAAGGTGCTGCTCAATCCGCAGGAGAGTCGGGAGCGTTTGGTGCGTGAACGCATGGATTTAGCATAAATTTGTGGGCACATTTAGACGTGTTAAGTGTGTTTTAGTTATTCTTGTTCTGTTGCTTTCTTATATTTTTTTGACAAACAAACAAGCTATATTGACTATTTCTATCTATTTCTATGTGACCTCCATGAGTACAAAATTAGTGAGCCCAGCATTAGATGTTGCGCATTGTATTGTTATTTTTGATGCCAGATACTCACCTCAATTGAAGCTAAATAAATTTGTTTCTTTTGTTTTTCTTTCGTATCTATATTTACATTTGGCCGACATTATTTGAATACCAGTTGGACGCGCCGATAGAATTATCGACTGGCTGTGGCGGTTGGTCGATTAAATACTAGCAGCATGATTGCGCTTCATTTTTTTTTCTTGCTGCTACAGTCATCCGATACATGCTAGTTGAAAACTTCGATAGGTCGAGTTAATCGAATATCGCTCGCTGTTAAAGATTGTCGACCATAACTGAAGATCTATCGCTAATTGTGGCCATACCTAATGTAAACGATCGACAGTGCGTTTTGCTTAATTTTAATAATAAGCATAATAATTGCTAGGCAATACGCAGCGAAAATTTCAGTCAAATCTGCAACAAGGCAAATCGATTTAAATATCAAATTACGTTGCATTGGAAACGCCGCCGCAGTTTGAAAGCGCAACAAGCCGTCGTCGCATACACACACCAACACATACACAGGCACATATGCGGTGACACCCAATAGCAGCTCGGCATACCAATACACATTGACAGCTGCCGCCGGCAAAAAGCAGTTTCTCTTTTTATTCGTGACTCTTGTGCTTTGGGTGACGATACTATCGATACTATCGATTGTGGTGCAGCTCTAGCGACAACGACAGCGAAGTAATTTTTGTGCTTTTGTGCCCGCCGCGCCACTGAAGCAGTTTTATTCTATTATTTTTTTTTTTCGTTCAACTTTTGTGTGATTTTCTGCGCATTTATAGCCAATAACAAACAGCGATAGCTATATTGGTGTTTGTGAGTGTATGTTGCGTTGTACATAAAATAATAGAGAACAAAACTCCACGCAAACACTTTGTGCCGGTGTCAGCCGAAATTGCAGGTGAGTTCAGTCAAGTTAATTGGTTTTCTCATATCTTACGCCTTTTCAATTAAATGTACATTATGTGCAATTGTACATGTGTACCTAGTATAAAGGTTCTTTATTATTTTTTTTTTAATGTGTGATCATGCAGCATTGAAGGCAATAAAAATGAAGTGGGATGGCAAGAAAGCAAGCAAGAACCGAGCAAACGGAATGAGTGTGTAACGCAATGTTGAAATACCGGTGTGCGCGGCGTCAGTGTGCATACATACATATACCACTGTGCGTGCGTGTGTGTGTGTGTAGCAAAGTGTGTGAGAGAGAGCGCGACTTGAGTTAAGTTGGTTTGAGTGAGTCATTAACCGGCCTGCGCGCCGCTGTGTCAACGTTTTCTGTTTTTGGCATTGCAAATTGGCAAATTTGCTGCTGACACTTTTTATTGTCTTGTATTTACTTGCTAAAACATGCAACTAACACAGTTTCGCTGTCTGACAGCAATAGCAACAACATTAAGCTAGAACACAGTGGCAATCAGAGAGACAGACAGAGAGAGAGAGAGTGTGAGAGTGAGAGGCCTTTTTGATGCATGCGTTCGTTTGGCTCTCTTCGCCGTCGCCGCCGCCGCTTTAAATAAAATTCGCCAAAAAGTCGGTTAAATTTTTGAAATTGAGTGCCAAGCCTGAGTTCGCCTTAAAGTAGTTGGCGCGCGCGCCGCTGTGTGCTAGAGCGAGAGACGAATGTCAAATAATGTGAGAATTTGTATTTTTTAATGCATTCTTTTTCCTTTGTTGTTTATTTCTCTCTCTTTTTTTTTGTGGAAGTGCCAGCTGCCATAAATCACTGTCGCTGCCCGCCGGCTACCTATTTATGCTTATTGTTGTTGTTGTTGAAGTTATGCTAGGCAAAGCGTGTGAAAATTGCAGTCAATGTCGCCTCGCAACCACCGTTTTTCCAGAGTCGTCGAAAGTTTTTCCACACACACACAGACACACTCACACAAAGACGCTGCCGGCGTTGCGTCGTCTTGTATTGTGTTACCGTCTTTCTTTGTGTCTGCAGGTCGCTCACTTCCGTCTTTATCATGTGTCGCCGCACACACACACACACACACATGCATACAAATTATGTATATGTATGTAAGTAAATATGCACGCGTATAAGTTTGTCCAACAACAGCGTATTATCTAATTAGCATAAAGGCGCATTTTCCAGTTAGAACTCGGCATCGTCCCATTGTTGACTTTATAAGCTGTACAGTGCTGCCACCTTTTAAACGACCAAAAGACCAAGGGAAAATAAAGCGAAAAATAAATATGTATGTAGGTACATTCTGGTGTTCTTCCAAATCGAAAAGTTTACACTCTATTTTTGCCTAAAATATAATTGATGCCTATAAATAGTCGCTTAAACTAAACTGTTTTTTAGCCAGACTCCGGTCAAATGTGAACCACATTAAATGACAAATTTTTAGATCTGTTCGAGTAAATCACATTCTTGGTATACAATTTATCGAAAAATTGCTGTACAAATATTAGAATTCCCTCCGCCTTAAGATAGTCAGATTTGACGGGAAACGCAGAACTGGCAACGCTGGCCTGGTTCTGCCATACAAACACACACACACACACATATATACATATATATATGGGAGCTGTTTTTTAGAATTTTATTGAACCGGGACATTAGTCAAACGCTTTGCTGTTCTGGTTCTTTATGATTTGTCCAGCATCGCAACGGCTTGACATTCCCAAGCCATTTGTAACGGTTTGTCTTGTGGCAACCAGAAAGTAGCCGCATTGAGCAAAAGAGTAGAGCAAAAACCGCAAAGCCTATGTCGGCACCCAAGTTCTAATCTTTAAGAGCAGCAGCAGCGCAGCAGCATCAGCAGAAGACTCCCCGCACTGCTGCTCTTCTCTGTTGCGCTTGGCCCATTTTAGACGCTAAAGCAGCAACTCCGCAAAGCGAGAGAGCGAGAGAGTGCAAGAGCTCGAGAGACAGCCAAATGATTTAACAGCGGATGCTGCGACGCTGTTGTTTACACTCGCTCACATACTGGCAACGCCAACGCTCTCTCAGTTTCTGCGTATGCGTTTGTGTGTGTGTGTGTGTGTGTGCGCTCGCGAGAGCGTGTGTTCATTCATTATTTGATTTATCGGCCAAAAGTAGAACGATTCGTAATTAGCTTGTTGAACATGCCCAAAACGAAAAGGCGGCCAAAGCTGTGCCGCTCCACTATCTTTCTATCTCTCTCTATCGCTCTCATCAATTAGCACCTTATATTTTTTCTATGATTTATGTACATACATGTACATTGCTGCGCTCATCCGCTATAAAATGAGACAAAACCAGTTTGTGTGCCAGAGTTGCCATTTTGTGCGAAATTTGCGTAGATACCCAACGATTTTGTTGCTGCTGTTGCTGTTGTTGTTTTTATTGGGCTGCAAAACAAAGCGCTGGCAAGAAGCAGCAGCGGACAGCCACAGGTAAGCACCCAACGTTGACGTCTCTGCCAGCCGCTGTTGATGTGCGTTCAGAATTCAGCGCGTGAACACGTGAGCATGAACAATGAACAATTTACACATTATTCGTAAATCGAAAGTTTCTTACTAAACTACCAAAATTCAAGCTGATGACTGACTGGATCTGGAAATGCAATTAAAAATGAATGTAAATTTACTTTCATGACGCGCTAATGTCTTAAATAGATAAATGACGATTATTATTTTCACTTTTAATTCAATGTAACGTTTTTCGCTCCCGATGCGCTCATCTCTAGCGCCACAGTCGATCGTCGCCTTGGCTGTGCGTCTTTGAGCACTGAGTGCTGCTCCTCTGTTGCGTTTGTGTGCGTGCGTGCGCGCGCGCCTCTGTGTGTGTGTGTGTGTGCGTGTGTGTTTGGCATTGAATTCGCTGAATTGAATTTTTTGCACAGCAAGCAACAACAATCGTAGCAGCAGAAGACGCGCTGACGTCATTGACTCTGCCGCCTGTTGAATTTATTTGTGATGTGAATATTTTTAGGCAATGAATATTAAACAGAATTTACAATTTGCATTTTGGGTGCAGACAGCGATGCGGCAACAGCGTCAGCGTCAGCGGCAGCGCGGCAGCGTTGACGATGTCACACAAGATTTCGAACTTGAAAATTATAATGGCGCTCTCTCTAACTCGCCCCCTCTCTCTTCTTCTCTCATTGTTTCGCTCTCTCAATCTCGTAACCCTCACGTGGGCTGGCCATGAAGCGCAACAGACGGCTGCGCAGTCGCTGCTGTCCGGCACTCTCACTCGTTTGTTTGCTCAAGCATCCGACTGTGCCGCGTTAGGATGGATTTTCATGTTGGGGGAGGGGGCTGTGCAACAAGTGTGCAGCGGCTTGCTATTGTTGTTGATTTCGTTGCTGTTGTTGTTGCTGTTGTTGTTGCAGTACCGTATTTTATGTAAATTAACCAAAACGAGTTGTCGTTATGCTTGACTAGTTAAGCGGGCGCAGCGGCGCGTAGAGTACACCAGCAGCAGCGCCCGTGGTGGGGGCTGCATTACGTAACAAAACAAAACTAATACGAAACGAAAAACGTTAAGAGCGGGCGCTTGCTTTCAAATTTCAATGAGCCAGCGTTGCCACCTGACAACGGCTCAACTGGCACTTGTTACGCTCAGCGATCTCTCACTCTCCCTCCACTTAGTTGTGTGTGTGTGTGTGCATGTGTGTGCATGTGTATGTTTGAAGCTTCAAGTCAGCCGCGTGACTTGCTTTTTGGGCTGCTGGCCGGCCATTACAATTTCGTGGAGCATCTCTCGAGAATCGAATGCCGCTCCAAACCCCTCACCGTCCGTTGCACACAGATAAAAACGTTGTGCGCTCGCATTCGCTGCGCTGCGCCGCGCCGCGACGTCGGCTCATTTCGCATTTGACTTTCGGTACGTATAGTCAGCGGATAGCGCAGAAAATAAACTGTCGAAAAAACCAACTGTTATTGTTGTTGTGTTTGTCATTTTTTTTTTTTGTTTTTTTATTTGCACGTGTGCAAGTGAGAGTGCAAGAGCGCGAGCGCAACTGCATGCGAGAGCTTAAGCGCGCGCTTTTATCGTATAATAATTTGTGCATTATTTGCATGTAAGTAGAAATATTTGTGCACTGCTGGAACATAGGTGTGTGTGTGTGTGTGTGTGTGTGTGTGAGAGTAGAAATGGGTGAATTTTGTAGTGCAGCCAACATCGTTGATTTGGCAACGCCTTAAAACTGCTGCGCTATCACCCAGAGCAGCGCCAGCGGCTGCCCAATCAGAATTGCCCTTCACCCACTTATTGAAAACAGTGTGAGAAATTAATCAACGTCAAAGCAAAAGCAAAACTCTGGCAGAGACGCTGCGTCGTCGTTTAGTGGGTCAAACGCCGGACGACCTCCGACGCCGCCCCAAAACGATCCACACACAATCAAACAAGCTAACCCGCCCTTTCCGCCCGTTGCCCCATTGTCTTATCCAACAGATGCCTGGCGCTGTTGCTATCTTATCTGCAATATTGGACAAAAGTCGTTAAACATTGCGTGCAACACACTCGAAACGTCGGCGTCGACGTTAACATTTACGATCTGCGATCTCTTTCTCTTTCCACAATTCACCATTAAACATTGCGTGGGAGAGCTTTTACTTTTGCTTAAAACGCTTTTGAAAGTGAACAATAAGCAGCGAAGCCGACTGCGACGCTGACTGTCAAGTCAAGCAGCGCTGACCTTACACTGAGTGCAAACGCGTGCAATGCGTAAGGGGAGAGAGAGAGAGAGAGAGAGAGAGATGAATATGATGGCGGTGCAGAGGAAGAGAGACAGAGAGGAAGTGAGTGTAATTCAAGGCAGACGTTTATAACAACAGCAGCAACAGCAACAACAGCAACAACAACGGTTCATTCTTATTACTTCTTTTGTACTCTATTCCGAATTGCAGTTTATTGTAGATGTTGAACGTAACGCGTCTGTCATATAGACACATGTTAATATGTAAATGTTAAATCCAAGCATAACAGAATATACATATATATATTTATGTATGCCTGTGTGAAGTACATATGTATTTTGTGTTGTTCTTTTGTGCTCCAAGCAATTGCAACAATTTTTGCTCAAGTTTCAGTTTGCATTACAATATTTGTTTATCTATAAATGCTTCAGTCAATAGCTGTATATACATATGTATGTACATATATACAATATGGCTCCACCTTTCGGAATGAACTACAATTAGCACGCACAGCTCCTCGCCCCGCTAGGCCAATCATCGTTATATCATTTGCTCAGAAATGTTTCTTTTTGTAGATTGCGTATTTCTGGAGCGGCATTTTTTTTTTTTTTTTTTTTTTGTATTATTTTTATCAAAAACAAAACGAACCAAAAGAAGAAACAAAATTGATAAACTATTTTCAAAGTGGTTAGCTGTGTATATACGTAATGTTCTAATTTGGGTTGTGATCGCGGACGCCTATCTTAGAGCCGCGAATATTACTCAAGATGCGCTTGTGTGTGTGCGTGTGTGTGTAGACTTTGGTATTGCTACGCCACTCAATCTTGCACCTGCAGCTGCAGCTTCATCTGTGTGGCATTGAGTGAACTTTCAATTGATTGCAGCTGCTGCCGGATGAGTCAGACCTAAGCTACTAACTTGCAAGGCCCACCCCCTCCCCCACTCACACTGTTCACTGTTATTGATATGCTTTGGCGCTCATATCGCACAAAATGCCGCATGCCTCTATCTCGCTCTCACTCTCACTATATGCATATACAAATGTAAGTGTTTGTGTATGTGTGATATTATTTCCTGTGCTATCTTAAAACAGCAACAATGCTACTGCTGCTGCTGTTAACTGTCTTTCTTTGCTCTCTTTTGCTTCGCCTCGCTCTCTCTCTCTCGCTCTCTCTCTCTCTTTGGCTGTTACTCGCACGTAAGCTGGCGCTGCCGTTGCCATTGCTATTGTTAAGCTTTGGCGTCGTTTCAGCGCACAATGTGCTCTATTATAGAATTTGCCATTTAGTCAGAAGCAAACTTGCTAACGCGCCTGTACAAAGCACCGCACGCAGCAGCAGTATTTGCTGAGCAGAGTCTAAGTTAGCAGTTAATAGCAGCAGCAGCAGCTTAACCCCGCCCGCACTCACTCGCGCTCACTTGCCGACTCTCCCATTCTCCCACTCTCTTTTGGGAGTCATCGAAACGCAGCAGCGCAGCAGCAGCAGCAGCAGCTGCCGCCGCAATCGCAGCAACAAGCTTTTATTTAGACAGTCGCGACGGCGCGCTCGTTTTAAGCAGACGCAAAGTTTTTTGTGACGTTTCGAATTCGCTTTTTTTTCTGTGGAAATTGCAATTTGAATAAATGTCGTTTTTTTTCGTGTGCTGTGTTCAAGTGCAATTTGTATGAATACAACAAAAACAACAACAACAACAACAACTACTACTACAACAAAAATAATAACAATAACAATTACGACAACAGCAGCAGCAACAAATTGCTTGGGTTGGTATAAAAAAAATATATATATATGTATTGAATTTAACAAATTAAACACATGCATAGAAATGGCCCATTGTGTGTGTGTGAGTGCCTGCTGTGTGTGTGTGTGTGTGTTTGTGTGTGCGTTGTCCAGTCAACGGCTTTTCTAAATTGACATACTTTCTAAAAGCGCTAGTCAAGCAGCAACAACAACAGCAACAGCAACAACAACAACAAGCAAATCTGACCAAGAGCCAACAACAAGCTGTAATGGCAATGGCTAAGTGCCACAGCAAATACCGCCGCCGCTGCTTGCAGCAGTCGAGCTTACAACGGAGACACAGAAACAGAGACAGTGCCTCATAAACAAGTTGATAGACAGCCGAGCAGCAGCAGCAGCAGCAGCAGCAGCAGCAGCAGCAGCAGCAGCAGCAGCAGCAGAGGCAGAAGCAGAGGCAGGGGCAGCAGCGCCCGGCGGCGCGGCAGCGGCTAGCGACTCGTTTGGCCAGCGACTAACTGTAAAAAAATGCAATCATGCCTAGTTAGTTGAGCTGCAACAGCCTCTACACACATATTGGCCAAAATCTCCATAACTGTCGAGCTATGAAAATATCATATTCAATGGCATTACAAGTGTTGTAAAACGAAAACAAAATCAAACAAATATTAACAGTATTGGTAAAAGTATTACACATGAAATTAGCCGAGATCTGATTGCATCTCTCTTATGTTAATTCTACAGAATGAACTCGGAATCGAATGAAAAACGCAAGAAAATGTTGCATTAGATAGTAAACCAGCCATTTTCCACGCGCGCAGGTGAAATTTCCTAAACATACTCTACAGATAAACCATCCTAACAGTCTATGAATCATAAGAGTATAAACAAAAGGACAATTTGTAGAAAACCACCCATTTTCCACGCGCGCAGGTGAAATTTCCCTAACATACTCTACAGATAAACCATCCTAACAGTCTATGCGTTGTCATAAGTAAATGGAATTATAAGAGAATAAAGAAAAGGAATTTTTTTTAGAAATCCACCCATGTTCCACGCTTGCAGGTGGAATTCGACAGATGAACCTTTACTGTTGTTATTATCAATTATCAGATGCTGTTAGCAACTACATATATTTAATCCTGGAGGGGGGGTTAAATATTAGCACAGATCGTTTCGTTGCCCCTCTGCTGTAATTACTCCATTTGGTTAATTAGCATTGAAAGCACATGCTATAATAATAAAAATTAACTCTCCAAATGCGCACTCGAGATCTGCATCGAAGATCGTTTAACAAAGATCACATAATATTGTGAAAATGCACGATTGCATGTCGAAAGTTATGGATGATAATTCCACTCCGGTTTGCTGGCATGTGAGATGAGCGTGTTTAAATGCATTTAAATCGGCTCTTTAATTTATAATATTAGCGCTACAAAACGTACACAGCCAATATTTGTTTTGTGGCAATGAAAAATCTTCTCCACTTATTTGCGCTCACTCTCTCTGCCGCAGACTCTCTCCGGCACACTCTCTTTATCGCTCAGCTGTGCTCTGGTCTCCGGCTGGTCTAGCTAGTCTCTTGTCAGTCAGGCCTTGTCTTGCTGCTTGGGGAGGCCATTGGCCATTGTTTGGCCGCATTGCTAAAATTCCGTAGCTTTCTTTTGTCTTTTTGCAGCTTTCTTCGGTGTTGCTATGTAAATTGTTTTTGGGGGCATCTCAGCTCGTCGCTGTTAATGCGCTGTTAACGCGCTGTTAATTTTGTTCATTCTGCTGTCAAAAATCAAAATGTCATAATGCCAGTTTTTGAAGGTCATTATGGCGTTTTATTCTGGTAGAGCATGCGCTAAGGTGCTTGAATGCTTGATTGATTTTGACACCCTTTCAATTGCATTGATTCATTGTTGTTGTTGTTGTCGTCATTAGCATTAAATCAAAGCGCAAATGTCAAAGGCAAATACACGAAACGCAAATGTAAGCGAGAAACAGGTTCTCTTAAATTCATGGCGATTGTCGAAAAAGTTTACAGCTTTTTGTCTTGTTGTTGTTGTTACAGGTGCAACTTGTTATTGCATACAAATGCTTATTGATACAGCACACACATACACACACACACACACGTACGTACGTACGTACAGAAAGCTCGTAGGCGCCGATCGGCAGCGCTGCAGCCACTGCTCTCTTCTCTCTCTCTCTCTCTCTCTTGCTCTTGCTGTGCCGCTCTCTTCGCTTGCTTTCCTTTGCACTCGGCCTATGTCGAGCTTTGCACTGCGCTTTTAAGTGTGTTGCGTCAAAGTTCAAGGTGTACAAAATACGATAAATCTTGAAACATGCTTGTTAATAACTTTATGAGCGTGTGCGTGTGTGTGTGTGTGTGTGTGGGTCGCGCCTGCTGTCTCGCTCTGACATGCTTTAGCCAACGCTTCAAACTGAGCTCATCAGCAGCGCAGCAGCAGCGCAGCGGCAGCGCACACGTTTAAAAATAGTTAATTATTAATTGACGAAATGACTAATTGTGCAATTGAGATTTTTTGTCGTATAAGTAAATTTGTATGTGTGTGTGTGTGTGTTTGTGATTTTCTTTGATTGGTTTTTGTTGTTGTTGTTGTTGTTGTTTTTTTTTTTTTTTTCATTAATTTTCGTTGTTTGTTTTTACTTTTGCATGCGTCAAGGTAAAAATCGTCAGTAGCAAACAATTTAATTTTAACGGCGCTTGACGCGATGAATCAGTTTTAAAACTCAATGACGGCAATGCTCGTTTATAGCCAGGCTTACTCAGTTAGACATTCTGATAAGTATCTGGGCGAAATCTCACACACACACACGTAGAGGCACAACCACTCACATCCACATTCGGCATTTGCCAAAAAGGTTTGCCTCTGATTCAGCATGCGTTGTCGCCTGTTTACATTTGTTGCTCTACCCTGTAACCATTGAAATTGGGTTAAAATGGGTAAATTGGTTTTGTGCCAATTGTTTCATTTGATATCTTCATAATATCGATAAATATCGATATACTTTCGATAATTATATATTTCTAAACAAGCCTTTCTATGCGCAACTCAAGGTGTATAAGAGGTAGAAGCAGCAAATGTTGTATGTTGGATCGCGTTTCGATATCTTCCATATGCACAATATCGATAAATATCTATATATACTGTTTCGTTCGATAACTTCATAATCTCGATAAATATCGAAAGTCTACACAAGCCTTTCTATGCGCAACTCAAAGAGTATAAGAGGTAGAGGCATCAAATTACTTGTGTAGGATCTCGTATAAATAATAATTCACTTTTCCGACATCTGGTTACAGGGTACCTTCCCGTCGCACACTGCCGGCTGGGGCACTTTAACTTGTTCTTCATTTAAATTTTATCTGTTATAAAAAGTGTAGCTCACACCTTGCTATTTCCTTGTTCGGTTGTTTGTTTGTGCCGCATATTTCGCTATCATTTGACCTATTTAGCGGAACATTGCCAAAGGTTTTGATTGATTGATGCCAAATTTTTGCCAGCTGAGTTGGCAGAGCTCTCTGGTCATTAAATGGTTAATATAACCATAAACTTCGAGTAGTACTCATGCATTTATGCATTCAGGTTTCTGAGTCTTAAACTAAGGCTAACTAAGGCTAAGACTAACTAGGCTTTGACTAGACCAAAACTATTTCCTTTCGTTGCCCCAAATTCGTGTTCAATTACTGCAACGTTTAGTTTGTTTTACAAACCAATTAACCGGTATATAATTGTATTCCACGCATTTTCCACTCTTCGAGGTGGAACATTTCTGAAAATGGCGTCGTATTTATTTTAAACGGAAAGCCCTGCGATAAAACGCTTGCGAATCTTTAAGGCAACTATCTAATTTTGCGCTTTTCAATAATTTTGCTGTACGCGATGCTGTCACGCGATACTGTCACGTTTTACAACACTACAAACGTCAGCTAACCTCACTTTTATGCATTGCCATTTGTTTGTTCTTAATTTTTTTTTTTTTATCGTATTGTGATCCGTTTGGAAATGTTCTTTTTTATTCGACAGTCTCGATTTGTGTGAGCTTAATTTGTTGCCGCTGTTTGTTTTAGTTTTTTAATGTTGTTTTAATGACAGCTGCGACGCGCACGAAGTCGCTGTCGCTGTCGACGTCGCAGTCGCTGTTGTTTTGTTACGTTACGTGTTGCTGCACATTTAAAAAAAAAAAAAAGTTTTCGTTGTTCTTGTTACTTTTCTGTTATCGTGACTTACATTTGTATCGCATAAATCAATCGTGAAGCTACGCATAAATCCGCAGCATGATTCGAGGACTAGCGCGAGGAATTCCCAATTAGTCAATCAACTGGCGATCAGATTCTATAAACATACGCACACACACACACGCACAAATGAGTCACTCACTCAATGGAGACTTTAGCCAACTCTACAATTCAAGTGTCTGGCCGCAGCGACCGCGACCGCGACTGCATATCGTATGCATAACCTCAAAACTCAATGTCACGCATATTATATTTATACTCACGTGTGTGTGTGTGTGTGTGTGTGTTTGTCCGTCCATTGTCTATTGTCAGTGGGTTTTTTTTCTCTCCCTCTCTCCCTCTCTCTCTTTCTCTCTCATCTTTTTATTGTACTGTATTTGTTTTTGTTGTTGGTTGACGATTAATATTTGCGCTAGTGTTGAAGCTAAATGAAATTAACTAACGAGTTGCGGTTGCGGCTGCGGCTGCGGCTATCATAAAATAAGTTGCAAATAATAAAAATAATAACAGCAAATGCCAGATGAGGCGGAGTATCACTTGTTGTCTCTATTATCCCTATCTCTGTTGCGCTCCCTTTGTGTGTGTTGTGTGCGTGCGTTGTGTTGCATCATAAAATTGCCGGCGCACAGTTTTGCATGCACAAATTGTCGTTTCATAACCGCAGAAAAAAAAAAGAAGCTTGATACCTGCAAAAAAAATAATGACACACAAATGTACGTTTGCACACGTACATGCATAAAACAAATAACGGGAGCATAACCAATGTAAAACATAACCAACATACATACATTAAATCAAAGCTCGGCTCTATCCCTTCCGCGCTCTCTCTCTCTCTCTTTGTCCACTTAGCGTGCTCTTAAGCTCTGCACGGCTGCAGTTCTGTTACATCGCAGTTTTGGGCTTCTCTTCTCATTCGCAGCCTGCAAGCCTTAAGCCGTTAGTTCAGGCGTTTGCTAGCAACTGGCGCAGGCTTATTTAGGCTGAGTGACAGAGACAGAAAGAGAGCAGTTGGGTGCGTGCTTTTGTTTATCGATAACGCAAAATTGGGGAAGAGAACAAGCAACTCAATTGTGTCTGTCGCTATTTGAGTTGTCATTCATTATTTTTGTCTATTTGCCAATTTGTAATTGTTTCGGGCGCGGAACGTACACAACAAATTTTTTATATAAATTATTTTTGGAGCAATTGCTACACAAAACGGGTTGATGGGTGCGTTTGTGTATGTATGTGTGCATGTATGTATGCATGCATGTGTGTATGTATGTTTGTATGTTAGATAAGATATGCACATGATTTCATTGTACAAATACGGGAGAACAGTTGCTAACGGAAGTGACGTTGACAGCAATCGAAAAAAAAATTAGGTACTAGGCCGACCACACAAATGCGATGCCAATTTTTTCATAATTACACGATTTTCTTTTTTAGTTGTTTTCATTTAGTTGACTTGCCCAATGTGTTTAATGAGGGCCAAAACATTCGCTCGACTCACCCACGAACTATTAAAGAAAAAAGAAAAATACGTCAATAGAAGCAAAAAAAAAAAAAAAAAAAAAAAAGTAAAAAATTACAACTTCGGCTATGGAATGCACGTAGGGCGACTTTACGTGGCCAACGCTGATAAGCGACACGTCTCCGTCCGTTATTATGTAATATGACCCAATTGAGATTATCATAAAACCCGAGCAGTACGATATACATACATATGTACAACACACAATACACACACAGCAACAGCAACAACAACAGCCACAAAACACGTAATAACTATTCGAGCAAATTAGCCGGTCGCAGGCTTCCTATAAAAACTTTCCATTGATTGAGCTGCAAACAACCAAAAAAAAAAAAAAAAATTGTCAACAACAAAAAAAAAAAAATAAATAAATGCCAGCTGCTCTTTGAAAAAAAAAAACAATGTTCGCTTTGTCTATGTGTGTGTGTGTGTGTGTGTGTGTCCATGTTTGTTTTTTGCATGCACAACTTTCTGTCAAATTGACCAAAAGAGCAAATTTAACATCATGTTAAAAGCGCAGATCACGCTGACTTACTAACGGTGTCTCTCTCTCTCTCTCTGCCCCGAGAGAGCTTTTATGCGAGCAATTATTATATGAAATTCATATATTTTCAAGTGTTTTTTTTTTTTTTTTTTGCGTGTTTGAATAATTACGCATAAAAATATGTAGCTTATAATTATGCACAACTAATTGTTGTTATATGTTGGCAATTAAACCAATCATAAAGTGACTGAGGCGCAAATGTCAAAAAAGAAAACATTCGACTATTGTGTGTTGCTTTTAAATTTATTTGCGTGCCGTGTTAATTATGGCTGCGTTGATGTTTTTTTTTTTTTTTTGCTTCCGTTCTTTCCATCTTATGCATACGTGCCCTTCCCCCCTCCACCATCCTTACCACAACTACATTCTGTTAATTCTACGCCCACCAAGTTGTTGTTGCTATCTTGTTGCCGTCTCTCTCTCTCTCGCTTTCGCTGGGATACTGTCGCTGACTTTTAACAGTTGCCTTCTGCTGTTGCTGCTGCTGTTGCTGCTGCTGTTATTTACTTTACGTGCGCGCCATTTGCTTGCTATGAAGAACATTTAAGCCTAATTTGCTTCATTAAGTTGTCACATTTTGTATTTTTAAGACGACAGTCTGTCTATGTGGCAGTGTGTACATAAGCTTTTTAGATATTTTCGTATAGACATTAACGTCTTTCATCTGAGCTTTTTATATTGTATGTTATGTACATATTTATAATTAACAGCTGAACTAAAAATATATATTTGTTTTAACCTGTAATTAACATTTGTTGCTAAGCCAAGCCGCTTGTCTGACTGTTTGCCCTGTCTTACCTGTTCTCATTCACGAAACAAAACAGAATGCGTAAGAGTGCCATAGATTTGTGTGCTCGACCTCTAGATGCCCTGTAGTCTGTAGGTAATATAAGAATTAAAGCTTTTACATTAAAATGTTCGGGAGAAATATAAAAAAAAAGAGAGAAATCGAAAGGTTGATATTCAAGAAAATACAGTTTTAATACTTTCGCCCAGCATACACTTTCGACGCTTCAAGTACAGGGTATACAGACTAAACAGTTTACTTGGTCAGCAGCGATTCATTTGTACGCTTGATTGCCCCATTTTAATTATTGGCCACACAACAAACAGTTAAAACAGACAATGAGAGATGAAGTTAAAGAAAGTGCGAGCGGGATGGATGAAAATCAACGCGCCATGAAAAAGACGCATAATTGTTGAAATTAAAAGTTTGGCGCAGAAAATGTTTTAGCTATTTATTTAATGATTATTTATTATTATTACGATATGCCTCTTTTACGACTCCAAATGAAAATGAAAAGTAAAAGCGAATGGCAACAAGAAAATAATAATAATAATAATAAGACAGCGCACGCTGCGGCTGCTCTTGTTGTTGTTGTTGTTGTTGTTGTTGTTGTCATTTCGCTTTTATGTAGTTATTTGGCTTCCATTGCGTTGCGCATACGCAATGCGAGCGTTGCGTCGCCTCGCGTCGCTCTCTTACGACGCTCTCTTACATCTTTGCTTGCGCTCAACGCTCAAAAGCTCTCATTAGTTGCGTTTGTGTTTGTGTGCTTTTTGCGCTTGTGGTTCCGTTGGTCAAGCATTTAACGTAAAACGAAAACGTGATTTTTGGCCCGCTGCTTTTAGCTTGAACTCATTAAATGCAGTTAATGGATATTAAACATAAACAAAACAATGAGCAAATGTTGCGCGTGGGTTAACCCCCGGCGATATTATGTAAACGTAATGTGCATAACATAACTGTGCATATCACAGTGGACGCTTCGCTTAGTGCTGAGCAACGTATTGTGTTATCGATAATTTAAGCTGCGCTCCAGTCCTAGTCCATAAATGCGTCGCTCAAGCATTTTCGCCAAATCATTTTCATTTCCGTTTGTGGCGGTAAACTTAAAAGCCACCAGACCAGCCCTTACGCCTCCCGTTCGTCCCTCTCCTGCATACAAAACAAAAAAAAAAAAAAAATCAAGTCACAGATTAAGCAAAAGTAAAATGAAATAAAATCAAATAGCAATCAACTGAAGTAGGAAATGACGCATGGTTGCTCGAAGGCAGGATGGATGCATTGCTCGTAACTAAACGTTTGAGTGCTATGAGTATGTATGTGTGTGTGTGTGTGTGCGCTTAACATTCAAATGATTCATTCATCTGCTGCCAATAGACGCTCCGTTTTGGCCCTCAACGCTTGATTCAATCCAAAGGAATTTGTCGCTTGCCGCTGCCGCTGATTAGCACCATTTCGCTCATTTACAGCTGGCAAGAAATAATATGAGCTCATTTCAAAATTTACGGTACAGCCCACCACTCGAGTCCAAGGCAAATAAATAATATTTAACAGAAATCTCAAAATAATAAATATGAAGCAACAACAGGAAAGCGAGTTCATCGAAGCAAGCGGCCAACGATTATGGAATACCCTGTATTTTACAATTATCATTTATTTCTTGGTTTAAATATTATTTTTTTTGTGAAGATTTTAATATTTCATCTATTCCATTAGAGAAAGTTTTTGCTTAAGAACTTAAGAACACAAATTTTTGCGCGTAAATTTCTTTGAAATATATGTTTGTTAATAAAATGTTTACCAACACTGACATTCGTATGAAAAAGCTGTAGGAATTTCTATTTGTTGAATCTGAAATTGATATTAATTTAACAGCAGTAATAAATTTCTATCGAAGTTTGGTTTCCAATGAAAACGGAAATTTGAATATTTACTAACACTGGCGTCATCTTTTTGCTTTTCAAAGTTAGCTGCTAATAAAACACGTCTTTTGTGACAAGCACAACAATTAACAAGAATTTCGGATGATAAATACCAATACGAATTCCTTAGATAGTTTTTTTTTTTCTTATGATGTTTTGTAACCAACAACACTTAAAGAGTGTAACATAACTTACTTGTGTGTAAGTGTGTGCATGTGTGTGTGTGTGTTGATAGAGTAGTAGTTTGTGTTTAATATATATGTGTGTATGTGTATTTATGTACACTCGAAGTTCACGCAGAAGCGATAATAAAGTCGGCATGATGTCATAATTTGTGCAAACCCAACAACAACAATGAAAACCGAAACTTTGGAATGTCTTTTGCCTTTGCAGCTAATGATTATTAATTTGCATTTCGACGGAAACCGTTTGTTCAGGCTCGTTTCAAAAATCATATAGTGTATATATATATATATATATATATATATATATATATATATATATATACGAGTAAGTCAAACAAATATGGCGTCTCGTGTGACGTCAGTGTTGGTAAGCGGCGTTTCAAATGTCATATGTCAAAATGTCAATTGAGTTTTCATGGCATGTTTGACAGCTTTTGGCCACAATAAACCAAAACAAACAGCAAAATGCCTTTAAACATATGCATTTAATATTCGATTTAAGTTCTTTCGTTTCCATATTAAATATAAATAGCTTCAAGAAATTGATGCACTTGCTCTGGCCTCGGGTGGGTTGGTTCCATTAAGAGTTGAGCTTGTCAAAATATATATATGAAAAACGAGCGGTTCCTCTCTTTCTTGATTTTTGGCATTTCCGCTCGAAACATTTTTATCAATATTTTTCGAGTGCGCGCTTTAAGTTTTGATTTAACATGATTTCATAATTAGAAAGAAAAAAAAAGGCAGCAAATACAATTACTAGTTGTTTTTGAGGCTGCATTTTGCGTTTGTCAATGTGCCAGGTGAAATCCGAAAGAAGCGTATATACCAGATATAACCACATGCGCCAAGTGATATATACAAAACACACAGCTCCTATATATAGGAATTATGATCGTGAGCTTTCCATTTGCAGTCGCTTGGCGTGTGCAGAAAGCAACTGTGCCCAACAGCTTTACAATATTTATTTGTCTTTCATTTTGCTGCCCCCAAACTAGTTTAATCGAGACATATATTTATTTTTGTTCTATTTTCTCTCAATTAATTGCATTATTCTCCTGTCAATTCTCATTGCAGTCTGAACCAGTACTGAGGTAAAAGCAAACAGACACGAGAGCAAAGAAACGCAAACTTCCAAAAATTTGTGGCAACCCAAAAACTGTTAAAATTTCACTAACAACGACTGGGTGAGGAGAGACAAGCAGCAAAATGTCGCCAAAATCGGTAAGTAAAGCATTAAAATGTACATAATTGAAGTGGCAAATGAACTGTGTGATGTAACACTGCAAAGTGGCAACCTTTACACATGTAAAAACAAGCTGGCAGCACTGTTCACTGTACCCCGAACTTTGTTCTACCAATCGCGTACTGCGCGGGCACAAGATAGAGCTACATTCTTATAAGCTCGACTCGTTTAGAGTTCGTGCAAACGTCCAATGGGTTCAGCGCTAAGAATTCGCCTAGATATTTGGTAAAGCCAACAAAAGTTCAGTGTTGGTTAACATACAAGATGTGTAAGTGTTGCCACACTGTTTGCAAAGAAATCAACAAGAATAATTGAAATGTAGTTTGAAGTAGTTTGTTCGTTCGTCTAGAATTGTTATGCCATTAAAAATAAACATGCAAATCTACTTAAAAACATTTGATAATATGCACATTTATATTATTTTCATATGTAGACATTTGATATCAAATTGAATTTCAATCGTTATGCAATCAATCACAGCAGCAATCAAATTAATGAAAAACTCATTTCATGTTTTGAGAGCGCTGATAAAGAATAAGAAAAGAACACCAAAATATTATGGGAATGGCAACAAGCTTGTAAACTATGATAGATTATCAAGCACTTGGACATCGATATCAAAAATAAAAAAAAAAATAAAAATGTCATAGCGAGTGTGTACTTTTTCTTATCAATCATGATTGACAGCAGAACTTGCTGAAAAATTAAAAGACGTCATCTGCAGAGCGTCATTGAACTGGCCAAATGCCTGACGTCGAAACATTTAACTTGGCATTGAGCCAAAATAATAATAAAATACAAATATATTACGATGACGTCAAATATTTGCGGGCGACGTCATAATGCTTGTCGCCCCCCTACCATCCCTTGGAGGTGGGAATCACATTGGCGTTGCCCAATTTTTTTTTTTTTTTTTTTTTTTTTTTTTTTTTTGTAGCCGTCTTGTGCTTTTGCGGAATTTTCTATCAGTTGACAGCTTGGACGACGTGCAAAAAACTGATTTGTTGCGATTTCATTTCATTTGATTCAATTTGACTGACAGCGAACAGGGCAGACGGACAGAGCCAAAACAATAATTCAGTCAATAAGTTCAGTGTCAACTATTATTTTTATTTTGCCCACTATCTAAAGAGAGTATATTTTTTATGAAATGCGGTTAGCACGTATTGTAAATCGTTAAAACAAATGACCTCAAAATTGAGTTTCAAGATAAGTTCTCCGTGTAAGTATTTGTCGCGTGTGGGGAAGTGGGGTGTGTAAAGCACAGAGCTCTAGGTGTAAGTTTTTTGTCTTCTCCTTTTTGGCTACTCATTCGTAAACGTTTCCACTCATAGCTTGATGCGTTTGAATGATCTCACATTGTCTTGTTTCCGCTCTGATACAGATAGACATTTTCAATTCTTGCTTTCTGCTTTGTGTCTCATTCGTAAACGTTTCACACATTAGCTCTTACGTTTTATCGCTTAATCTATCTATCTTCTTTGCGGCGCATTCGTAAGCGTTGGAAATGGCTTTAGCATGCTTTAATAGGCTCTATAGCTAAAATGCCATAAAAACAGATTATCTTTTACGTAAATTCGAATAAGGCAGGGTAAAAATGATGGGACTTCACATATAATTTATATGCCCTTTCGTTATTCTTGATGTACATATTTACCTTAATGGGCTTGGCTAATTGCAGCTCTAATAGAACTGACAGCCAACGCGCCACATGATTGACGCTGATTTGTTTATTCAGGCCGGGCCCCTGCCCACTGGTCAGCTCAGCGCGCGAGCGAGAGAGAGATAGAGAAAGGCAGTGAGAGGGGGGGTAGAGAAGGTGAAAAGCACAGCTGTATTAATGTCTCAGTTTAGTCATTTGTCTATCTATTTTTAGCTCCATAATTAACATACAATTGCCAGCAAGTAGGCGGGGGTAAAAAAGTGAAATGAAAAATGAAAAAAAGAAAAATACGTAAAATCGAATTGAGGGAAAATATAATTCCAGCGTTTGTCCATTTCACTTTGTCGCTGTGACGTGGGTGCTCGGCCCCCGCCCCTTGCCGCTCGCCTCTCTTGCAAGTGCCACCCTTGCCTCTTACACCTGATCACGTGCTGCCTGAGACTGGGCCTGGGCCTGGGCCTGGGCCACTTTCTCGTCAATAGAGTCTATCGACTGTTGTGTGGAATTAACTTAAATACCAAATGGCGCTTTTCCATTTTCCTCAGTTGCCGCTGGACAACAGAACGACGCGCATTGTCTAAGTTTTCTTTTTGCGGGTCATTTGTTGTTTTGTTTTTTTTTTTTTGTTGCAACGCGTGTCTTTCGTCTCTCTTCCTCTGTGTGTGTGCGCGTGTGTGTGGGTGTGTGTGTGCGCCACGCGCCATCCCAAATTTTGCAGCTATTCAAAAACTACTAAAAAACGCCTGGCCGCCCAAAATGGTCGTCGTCTCCGACAGCCGTGCGCGGCTCTCGCGCTATGCCGGCAGCGTGAAGCGCAAAATGGTGCGTCCTCCATGTTGCATTACATTCCACTCGGAATACCCTTGAGGAGGGCATTTCAATGTAGTGTGTGTGCCTGTGTGTGTGTGTGTGTGTGTGTGTGTGTGTGTGTGTGTGTGTGTGTGTGTGTGTGTGTGTGCCTGTGTGCCTGTGTGTGTGTGTGTGTGTGTGCTTCCTCCTACAGTGGTCGCTTGCTAATTAGAACTCTTCGGTTCCGCTGATGCTCCCAATTTAAGCTAATTATATATTATATGAATGTAATGTTTTAACATTTTTTTTACATGAATAATTATTTATAAATAATAATAATAGGAATTTCAGTTTCAAGGCTGATTCTTATTTCTTGATAATTCTAATTGGCGAGCTGTCACTGTGTTTGAACAGCTTTTAGTCCAAATTGTTGAATAGATTTGTTAAATATATATAAGCTCAAAGATTTGATCGACAATTTATATTTTTAATACCTGGGCTCAAAAATATAGCTTAACGATCTTTCTTATGAAACCAGCTTAAAAATCTAGCCGATAAATCCAGCTGATAAATCTAGCTGATAAAACCAGCTTATTCAGGGTAATTCTTCACCGTGAAATTTAGCTCGTTTCTTTTTTTTTAACCTTAAAGCAAAGCTCTCTTTGGCTTCAGTTCTGCGATTGTTTTTTAGAGAAACAGTTTTTTGATTATATATATTTAGAGATTGTCATATCTTATCTTATGGCATGCAGATAGTTCAGTCCTATAACATTTATAGCTGTATTTTGCAAGATTATAAAAGGTTTCATCATATTTTTTAATAGTCAATGCCCAAAAGTTTTCCCCATTAATGTAGCTTTGTATTCTGTTTTTGCATGGAACGAGTTTCAAGAATCTTTTTTTTTTTCCAATATATACTTCTATCTATATATCTATATCTGTCTATGTCTTCAATTTGAAAGCTTGCACGTTTTTATTGGTATTATATATATTACTAAGGCGCACTATGCATTTATTTATTGGAGCTGTAAAATATGAAAAGCATCTTAAGAAATATCTTGGCTTTAAGCCAAAGTTGCATAATCACAAATACTTACAAATGAAGCATTTGCTGTTGGGCAAGAGTTTGCCATAAACTGTTGGAATTTGACAAACTAATTGAATAATTCACGACTCCGCCAGAAATATGCGACTATTTGCAAATATTTTCTTGTTTTTTCTTGTGCTTTGATGCATTTAAATGGTTTCCGGCTTGACAAAAAAATAAAATAAAAGTTAAAGTGGAAAAGTAACGTCACATAGGCCAACTTTTTGGCATAGCTTGAGAGCAATTTGTCATGCAGCAGCCGGCGCTGCCTATCAAAAAGCGACAAATCGACTCGCAGATGAAGCACACGGCCAAAGACTGAGTGAGAGAGAGAGAGAGAGAGAGAGAGAGAGAGGAGCAGAGGCAAAGCTAGGAGAGAGGGAGACGTGAACTGGTTGATTATGCGGCGGCTGTTTCCGTTGCCACACTCGCATGCACAGTGGGGCCAATGTGTGAGCTATGCTTGTATTATGCACGTACAGTAGACATAATAGCAGCAACAACTGCAGCAACAACTGCAGCAACAGCAGCAGCAACGTGTATTAACCCAAAAACGTTAATTGGATTGAAATGAACGTTTTCAATTTCCTTGCATTGTGTCACGTTTGATTTGCATTGCAAAAAAGTGCACTAATAAACAGCATAGAGAAATAGAGAAGAAAAAGCGACAATAACAACAACAACAACAACAACGCGCCAATTTACGTAGCAAAACAAATATGCAAAAAGTTAACAACACGTAACAAGAACTGGAATCATCTAGAAAGCGCGACATTTTGCACTCAATTATGAATTATATTGGAGCCTACGAGAACTTAGTCATAAAGATCGTTAAAATGCTCTAGAAAAAACTATTGTGGCATTTGAGCTTTGAAATCTATTTTCTGCAACAGCTTAGTTATCGATATCGATAATCGTTATCGATAATACTAGGCGATATCGATAACGTGGATTCATTCACAGAACCTTACGTTCAGAGCAACATTTAGAAATTCGATAAATATAACTTTTGCAAAGTTTTTACTCTATATGAACCTCGCTCAGCATTGCGCTTGATAATGCGATAACTGAGTTATCGATAACACGCTTTGCAAAAAATAACTTTGCAATATTGTTGCAAAAAATTCGATTTGCCCCAATTGGAAATAGATATGAGCGTAAATGACAATTTATTGATATCAAAGCAGAACAAAGATAGTTTCACACACATTTCCACATCGATAACAAGGGGAAAAAAAAATAAAAAATCGTTTGCTTGATCATTTAATGCTTTGATAAACGAGCAAAATTTGCTCGCATTGGAACTGGACCTGCGAGCGGCAACTGACAAAGGAGGATTATATAAGTAAAATTGGCCCAACATGTGGGGCGTGCACGTGTCAGCTAATTACGGGCGGGAAAGCTCCATACAGGAAAATCACGCTCGGGAAACGGCAAAAAGCAATCAACCATGACAACAACAACAACAACAACAACAACACACATAGATAGCCAATGGATAGACTAGCTGTTAAGCTTGTTGACCGCGCGGGTTGTCTAGAGAAGTCATCGTTATACAAGAGGTGCCCCCAGTCACATGGGCGTGTAGAGAGAAGAGTGGAGAAGGGCTGAGAGGAGAGAGGCAACTGTGTGAGCGTGTCTTTCTGTGTTTGTGTGTCACTTGACCAATTTGTTTGCCGCATGGTGGTGAAGGGTTGAACGCCAGAAAGAGAAGATAAGAAATGACCAAAACCCATTGAAATGGAAGAAATCACATGAACCAAGCACATGAGAATTTCAATTCTAATAAAAAAAAAAGAAGCTTAGGGATTTGTCATCCTAAGGAAGTAAATGTAAAAATCCCCAAAGATTCCTAGCTTCCCAATTGACGTCTATAAACCGATAGATTTGACCATGTTCATATCTATATTATTATTCTTAGGCAAGTGTTATCGTATTGGGGATTCCAAGTACACAAATTAAGAAAAATGCCTGAAACTAAAATATATTTATGATTACATAACTTCTACTACATATTCCCCATTTTCTATATATATTTTTAGCTAAATGTGCGCGTCACGACAATGGACGCTGAACTGGAGTTTGCCATTCAGTCGACAACGACCGGCAAACAACTGTTCGATCAGGTGGTCAAGACGATTGGCTTGCGCGAGGTTTGGTTCTTTGGTCTGCAGTACACCGACTCAAAGGGTGACTCCACATGGATTAAGCTATACAAAAAGGTAAGCAATTAAAAAAAAAAAAAAAACAACTATACACAAAAATTTATAGCTATATATCATAGTATTTTGCAAGTATATTGTGTTTGCCATAAAATCTACTGGATTAGACAATAATTAAGGTTATGTGTTCATGTTTAGCCTGAATCGCCGGCCATAAAGACAATTAAATATTTGAAACGTGTTAAGAAATATGTGGACAAAAAGACCGCTGATGGCAATGGACACAATCAGACGGATGAAAGCGAGGAGGATGACGATGCCGATGATATGGTGGGCCAAATCAAAAAGAAAGAAAAAAAACAACTAGATATTGCTAGTGTAACTCGCTAAGAAATTGCCTCGAAGCATTGTGACTCCTTTTTCCTCAATGCACCCTACTACCCTACAAAATTGCTAGCTGTGAAAATTGGCAACGCTGTAAAGTGAAAATTGCCAAGAAGCCAGTTGGCAAAGCAACCGGGATACGCTTGTTTATATTGTGTAATATATTTTTGAAAATGTTTAAATTCAAATATTCAATCCGTCGATCGAAGGAACGTTAAACTTAGCTAGTTGTGAAATTTGGCAACGTCGCGGCTGAAAACTGGCATCAGCGATAGCTTAAATATTGCTGTTTTCGCTGAAATCCTTGTATCTATCGATATGTTGGTATATTAGACCTTGCATGCCTTCTCCCCCGCCTCTAAAATGTAAAGTTTGCCAATGAAAAACTTAACTTAATATAATTCTTATTGATCTCTGATTAATTCTCCATTAAAAAACATGCTGCACACTTTTGCACCGAACGCACACACAACTGCATAGACTGGATCAATGCCGTTCTCCACATGGGTAACCCAATTGGGCAATATATAAATTAAATTTATGTAGAAATATTTAATATGTATTAAACATTTAAAAGGAATGCTTTTTAGCTACTTGTATATTAATCAAATATCAATCCGCTTGTATAGGTTATGAATCAGGATGTGAAAAAGGAGAATCCCTTGCAATTCAGATTCCGTGCCAAATTCTATCCCGAGGATGTGGCCGAGGAGCTAATACAGGACATCACACTGCGCCTGTTCTATCTGCAAGTGAAGAATGCCATATTGACCGACGAGATCTACTGCCCGCCGGAAACGTCGGTGCTGCTGGCCTCCTATGCGGTGCAGGCGCGCCACGGTGATCACAATAAAACCACTCACACAGCCGGTTTCCTAGCGAACGATCGCCTATTGCCACAGCGTGTCATCGATCAGCACAAGATGTCCAAGGACGAATGGGAGCAATCGATAATGACCTGGTGGCAGGAGCATCGCAGCATGCTGCGCGAAGATGCCATGATGGAGTATCTGAAAATTGCCCAGGATCTGGAAATGTATGGCGTTAACTATTTCGAGATACGCAACAAGAAGGGCACCGATCTGTGGTTGGGCGTCGATGCGCTCGGCCTTAACATTTACGAGCAGGACGATCGGCTAACGCCCAAAATTGGTTTCCCATGGTCCGAAATACGTAACATTTCATTTTCTGAGAAGAAGTTCATTATCAAACCGATTGATAAGAAGGCGCCGGACTTTATGTTCTTTGCGCCGCGCGTTCGCATCAACAAGCGCATCCTGGCCCTCTGCATGGGCAACCATGAGCTCTACATGCGTCGTCGCAAGCCCGACACGATCGATGTGCAGCAGATGAAGGCGCAGGCGCGCGAAGAAAAGAATGCCAAACAGCAGGAGCGGTAAGTGGATCCCACAAAGTTTCCACCAGTTCTCATACAGATTCTATATGTCATCTCTTGTTTGTTGCCCAATTGCAGCGAGAAGCTGCAGCTGGCGCTGGCAGCACGTGAGCGCGCCGAGAAGAAGCAGCAGGAGTACGAAGATCGACTCAAGCAAATGCAAGAGGAGATGGAGCGCTCACAGCGTGATCTACTCGAGGCACAGGAGATGATACGACGATTGGAGGAGCAGCTGAAGCAGCTGCAGGCCGCCAAGGATGAGCTTGAGCTGCGCCAAAAGGAGCTGCAGTCTATGCTGCAGCGCCTCGAGGAGGCCAAGAACATGGAGGCCGTCGAGAAGGCCAAACTTGAGGAGGAGATCATGGCCAAGCAACAGGAGGTGCAGCGCATTCAGGACGAGGTCAATGCCAAGGACGAAGAGACCAAACGCCTACAAGACGAGGTCGAGGAAGCACGCCGCAAGCAGGTTAATCCGCACCACATACCCATTATCCGTCATCATCATTCATCTTTTCCATTTGTTTATGCATCTAGGCTGAGGCTGCTGCTGCGCTGCTGGCTGCATCCACCACGCCGCAACACCATCACGTGGCCGAGGATGAGAACGAAAACGAGGAGGAGCTGACGAATGGCGATGCCGGCGGCGATGTGTCGCGCGACCTGGACACAGATGAGCATATCAAGGATCCCATCGAGGACAGACGCACGCTGGCCGAGCGCAATGAACGTTTGCACGATCAGCTCAAGGTGCGTGCAAACATACGAGCCAGCAGAGCGGCATATTTAACGATATACGTGCTGCGACCCAATAGATAACCTTTCTAGATAAATATGCTAAGATATGTAGATAAGACTTTTTGGCAAAATGGGCGCAGCAAACAGTTTATTTAACTATCTTATCATGGCATGGAGGAATTTTGAAAGAACTTCTTTTGTTATAATTAGCGGAAAATATGTTTAGAAAAGAAGAGAATTGTGCAGCTAACAATTGCTGAGTTTGAAGATAAACTTTTTATTGGATAGCATATCATATATATGTGAGCAGGCTAAAACTTGTAAAAGCCATGTTTGATAGGGATATTCCGAAAAACAAGCAAGAGAGAACTTAACTTTCTATGACAACTAAATGGTATAGTGTTCCCATTCAGTCAGTTCTGATTTAGATACTCTGTGTATTCGCAAGACGCACCTATGCAAGTTTCCATGATCGTAGTCTTAAAACTGCGAGACTAGTTAGCATAGAAGCAAATGATGTGCCTATATTGAAGCAGCTGTTATTCTTGATGTCTCCTTCTATACGTTCGGCATTCTGTTATAAATTTATAATATCTAGAATAAGTTAAGCATTTTAAACTCATCTCAATTGAGCATCAGTTTGGTTTATAGCTCAAAGACTCAGTTAAATACGTATTTGAGCTAAACTTAGCGAACGGCTGGACACTATAGAACTGTTTTTTTTTGTTCAAGAACTATTTCACACATTGTTCGTGCCTGTTTCTATCTCACTCTCTCGCTCTTTTGCAGGCCCTGAAGCAAGATCTGGCGCAGTCACGCGACGAAACGAAAGAGACGGCAAATGATAAGATTCACCGTGAGAATGTGCGCCAGGGACGCGACAAGTATAAGACATTGCGTGAGATCCGCAAGGGCAACACAAAGCGTCGCGTGGATCAGTTTGAGAACATGTAAAGCGCTGGCCACGCCCCAACAAACAACTATTAGCAGCGCTCTGTCCTAAATCCCGAAGGCAACCACAATCCAACCACCAGCACCATATCGACGCAGCGCGCCCCCCACACCCCACGCACCACACAACACAACAGCCCCTCGCACTCAACCATCAATAGCCAAGCTTACACTGAACCAATATGCAGACCAATTAATATATATATATATATAAATAATTTTTTTTTTGTGACCTTATGTAAAGAAGTAGCCGAAAAGGAGGAATCATATGTGGATCTATGGAGAGTATTAGTTAAAGGAAAAATAATAGAAACATCCGGTTTTGACAGTCTAGTGTTGAACGACAATCATACAATGAAACAGTCAATCAATCAATCAATCAATCGCTTCCACCACCCTCTTTCCTCAGTCTAACAAATATTGTAATATGGTCGCAAAGTTTGTTTAAAAAAACACACACACAAGCCTCCGCCGCACCGCCACCCTGCCCCACAATCCCATTTTCTTTGTCGGTTTTGTGCGCGCATCAAAATGAGAGAAACAACAACAACATGAAAAATCAACAACAACAACAACAACAGCTATTTGCATTTTCCCCCGTTATAAATATTATTTTTATTATTATATAATTACTATTTTTTTTAAATTTGTATAATTAAATAAGAACTTGATTAATTGTTTCTTAAATTAACTTGCAAAAGAAAAACAAAAAAAAAAAAACAAACAAAAAAACAAAACAAAAAACAAAACCAATATTTTTAATTAATATTATTACAAAAAAAAAAAAAAAAAAAACTACAAAAAACGAAAACACAAGTGAGAGAAAGAAAAAAAATATATTATATAAACTATATTTTTCTTCTTTATTTTTGTTTTGAAAAAATCGTAAAAAAAAAAAAATATTGTGAAAAACCAAACAAAGAGTTTTTAAATTAAACAATAAAAATGTAAAACAAAACAACAAACGAAAAACATGGAATCCGGCGACAAATCAATTGACTAATTCCTTACGACCGGCAAAAAAATCGTGAGTATTATTTATTGATTAATTATTAAAAAATTTAAAATTTGTTTTTGGTCGAGAAGTGTTCAAGATATATGATGACTCAGACATATGATATAATTTATGGTAATACAATATACGTGAAACGTGTTTAATCGAAATCTTTTCGAGAACTTTTAAAGTAATTAATATTTCTTATGTCAATTTTGAGAGAATATCAAATTTCGTCTATTCAAATCTGAGTTCGAATTTATATGAAAATTATATCTTTAATGTTTTTAGGATATAATATATATATTAAATATAATATTTATGGTATGTTATATATTTAATATATATAGTATAGAAACCTCAAACCAGGAACCTCGAAAACATTCTTAGGTAGAGTTTTCGAGCTTCCAAAAACTGAAACGATTTCCATGAAATATTTTTACCATGCAAAATTTTTCTTATTTTTAGTGCTTTGGCGTAAGTTTTGGAAGTGTTTTATGTTTGGATAAGGAATACATATAAATTGCATAATTCAGGAGTTAATAACGCATCACATCCGGAAAATAATCATTTGTAATGTAATTAGTAATTAGGATTTTTGGCTGAATACTTATAATTATTCTTGATGGATTTTTCGACATTGGCGTTATTTACTTCTGGTAAGTTTCTGCAGAAATCTTGTACCGACATTTTTGAATACTTAACTAGGTTAAATTTGCTCTAAATCAAAATCTAAACTAACACACACCCATTTTATTGTCCAGCTGAACATGTGGTACTTCCCGATTTAATTTGAAAAACAGTGTTACCACACTTTGTTGTATATTTTTTTTACTTCCTTTTATTAATAATTGGTGGCTCCCATTTAATATTTCTGCTTGTTGTTACAATAATATGGGCTTTGTTATGCGATTAGTTTAGACGATTTTGAAGCAGAATATGATTTAATGATCGTTTGCGAAATGTTATCTACGTGGGCCAACATTACGCAGGGTTGATTCGTATTTCTAGTTGTGCTCGTGGTGCCGAGAGATGGCGCCACTCTAAAAAACAAAAGTGTCTGATAGGCGGCGGATTCGAAAGGCCTGTTCCGAGTTACGTTTTCGCCTGTGTGAATTAAAGTAGTTTTTAGCTGAGACAAATTGACAACACCAAAAACTTAACTAAACTGAATGTTGTTAGCCAAATTTCGTTGTTTCACTTAAATGGACAACATTTTGGGTGCGATAAATAAAGAAAATTTTTATTATAGTTTTTTTTTTTCTAGCGCTTTATTAATGTAAATATCAAACTGATAACAATAGATACATCAGCTATATACGTGCATTATGCATACAAGTATCAAATATGTTGATTTAAAAAAAATAGATATCTATATATATATATATATATATATATGTATACTATATATATATATGATATTTGTATACCAACCAACCGCACAACTTAAGAATACGAAAAAAAAAAATGCATATATCAACTCTGATCGATTTGTTCGCGTTTCGTTTTTAGCTATATAAAAATATACATGCATTATACAGTCATAGATATTGATGCATATAGATGGGCTAATCTATATATATATATATATATATATATATGTATATGTATATGTATATGTATACGTATATGTATATATATGTATCTGTACTGATATAAAACATATTTTGAAGGCACATAATTACAGGCGCTGGCCGGCGGGGCACTTGGTGCCCGGCTGCCTTGTGGCGCTTGGATGGGGTCGTTCCTCTTCCCCAGACGGATACATTCCAAAAGTGGTCTGTGTCTCAGTGTGTGTGTGTGTGTGTGTGAAATGTACAGTAATTGAGTATGTTCATATAGAAGTGTTGTTGTAGTTGTTGTCGTTGCTGCTGCTAGTAGGGATTGACTGCGGCTAGGCCCACACGCCCGCCGGAACGCGCAAACACGGGCTCCGCATAGCTGTGCCGATAGCCCTTGGGCATGTTGGACAGCGGCTGTTTGCCGGAGCCGGAGCCGGCGCTGTTGCTGCTGTTGGGCGTCGGCGCCGGCGATGGATACCGCTCGGCATGGTGCGGCACGCGCGACGAGCTAGACTTGGATATGGGCAACGGCTCCGTCGGCTGCAGATATTCGCGCGAATGGGCGCGCATCTGGTGACGCGACTGCGACTGATGGCTGTCGCGTACGCGCTCACGTGCCCGGTCCCGTTCACGCTCCTGTCGATAGGGATCGTGTGGTGGCTCGCGTATATCTTCAGTGCGTCGCATGGGATAGTCGCGTTCGCGACGTTCCCGTTCTCGCTCCCGCTCCCGTTCCCTCTCGCGTTCCCTGTCGCGCTCTCGCTCCCGTTCCTGGCCATGACGCATATTGCTGTTGCTGCTGCTGCTGGCATGCTGCAGCTGCTCCTGTTCCCAGTGCTCGCGCGAACGAGCACGTGAACGGCTCATGATGGGCTCCTGCGGCTGTACGGGCTGCAGCTCCTCCTCCTCATCGCTCCACTGCTCATAGCTGGGCGGCTCCACGGAGCCGCGACGCCGACGCGACGACGATCTGTAATCTGTTGTTGATGACGCTGACGCTGCGGGCGCTGCTGCTCCGCTATTGTCGCGCTCATCCAGATCGTAGCCGCGACTGCTGCTGGTGCGTTCCATGGCCCGAAACTTGTCCTTGGCATCGTGGAAGCGCTCACGTGGCGACACTTGACTGCCAGCGGCGATTGGATATTCCCGGCCATAGTCTGTCGGATCACGACGTGCGCCATCCCGGCTGCTGGGCTTGCGGGGCGGCTCATCGCCGTAGCGCATGCCCGTTGATTTCATCATCTTCTCCATGCTCTGTATGTAGGGTAGGCTCTCTGCCTCGCGATACGGATTGCGATCCCTGGAATGCTCGCGCTCTCTCTCCCGCTCGCGCTCCTTCTCTCGCTCTCGCTCTCTGTCGTGGCGCTCCCGTCGCTCCGCATTGTTGCTGTTGCTGCTATTGCTGCTGCGCGTCTGCTCTGCGCCGCGATGCACTGCCGCATACTTGTTGTGCCCCACGGGCATTGGCTGCACGGGGCCCGGCAGCTGCTCAAACGGCAGCTCGGCAGGATCCACATAGCGATGGCGACTGCCGCCATAGCGCTGCGCCTCCTCGGCTGCATAGGATTTGAGCTGTTGCTTCTTGGATGCGTACTCCATGAACTTTTGCTTATCGGTTAGATTCTCCTTGCGGTAGCCGGCAGCGGCAATAGGCAGCTGCTTCTGTTGGGGCTCACTGCACGGATCCGAGTCATCAAAGTCATCCAAGTCGTCATCGTGAAGGGAGCGCTGCTTGACACGCTCCCGCTCCCGCTCCCGATCGCGTTCTCGCTCCAACTCTCGCGCACGCTCACGCTCCCGCTCCCGTTCGCGATCCCTGTCCTGGCCGGATAGCTTCTTGTTGAGCAAACGATTGATCTCATTGTATTTGTCAGTGTCGCGCAGCTTGGCAGCTGCCTCATGCTTGGCCGTTTGCGGCTCCAGCTGCATAACCCGATTAAATTTTGCATCATAGTCGGCCGGTCGTACAATGATCGGCTTGATCTCATCCTCTCTCGACCAGGACTTGGTCGCGACGGCCGGCGTCTTGGTGCGCTCCCGTTCCATTTGGCGCGGCACATACGGCTTGGCGGGCAAATCCCGCAGATAGCTATCCTCCGGCGGCTGCACAGCGCTCTTGCGCTTCAGCTGCGCGTGATGCGGCAGCGCAATTTGTGATGGCTTCAAGGCAATCACCGAGTTGTCCGCCTCATTCGACCAATGCTCGTCATCTGCGCAGGCAGCGATTAGAAATTGACTTTTTGATAAGTTTAGTTGGCTACTCACCACTTGAGCTGTTCAGCTCCTGACGTTCCGGACTGGGCGCCAGATCGGAGCCAATGCCCGAGGAGCCGCGCGAAGAGACCTGCTTGCCATTGGCCGTGGTGGCCGGTGCGGCAACTGTTGCTACCGCTGCGGTTGCCGCTGCTGTGGCAGTTGCTGCACCTTTGGTCGGCCCGGCGCCGCCCACAATCAGCGCATTGCGACAGCGCCGCAGCTCAATGGCCGTCAGATTGCCCTTGGAACGATGCACTGTATCATAGTCGCGCGGCGGCAGCAGCAGCGGCGGCCCATTGCCATTCAGCTTGGCGCGCAGCTCCGCGGCCAGCGAGTCGAACAGTTCGCTGTTCTGTTGCGCCGTCAGCGGCGGATGACCATGTGGCAGTGGATGTGGATGATGCGAGTGATGTGCCAAATGATGCTTGTTGCTGCTGCTGCTGCTGGCATGTGGCGGCGAACGGGAGACTGGCGAGCCGGCCAGACCCTGCTCCTCGCTGCACTCGGATTCGCGCGTGCTGTTGCCCGTATCGCTGCCCAGCGAGCTGCTGAAGCGCTTCGGTGATGTCTCATGGCGGCGCTGCTGCTGCGACGGATGCGCATAGCTGCCACTGGAATGGTGCTGCAGATGATGCTGCTGCTGCTGCTGCTGCAGCTGTTGTTGTTGTTGTTGTTGTTGTGACTGATGATGTGACGACTTGTGCGAGGAATCGTGCCTCTTGTCGCTGTTGTGACCTGGTGCTCCGCCTGCGGGCAGTGGCGGCAAAATGCCCAATCTGCAATGCCAAGAGGATCAGATTGCGCAATTTTCAAAACAAATACTTATATTTGTGAAATAGTATTAGAAATAGTAGTAGAAATAGTAGTAGAAATAGTAGTAGAAATAGTAGTAGTACTAGTAGTACGGCTAGTTGCCTGCACTTAGACTTGGACAGCTTATCTATTGCTATTTACATTTGATTATCGTAACTGCCTTGGTAGGGTTTACGGTTTGAACCAGCTTTCTGGTTTGAGTTTCGATTCGTGAAGCTGCTTTTACGCATTATTTTATCCTGTGTATACTTATTGCAATGGAATTCGCTTACACATATGTTTTGGGCAAACGTATGTAAGAGTCAGAAGGAAGCATCTCCGATCTTATAAAGTGTATATATTCTTGGTCAGCATCGAAAGCCGAGACCTGAAACATTGTAAATTGTTTGTTTTTCGATAATCGATAACTTGCCCAGTTTGCAAGAATCTTCATCAAACACTCTGAGGTTTGAAGGGCTAGAGTCACCAGATCTCACATGTAGCTTCTAGTGTAGTAGTAGTATATACATATGGAGTATCTTTAATTTCTTGGAGATTCCCCTAGTCGAGCACTCCCAATTAGAGCATTCTTTCGTGTTTTCCTTCAGACTCATTTCGACTCTGTAATATTGAGCTACGGTTCCTAAGCTCTTATATAATCGCCGAATTTCTCTTGAACATCTCACGATCTTGAAGATGCTTATCAATAACATTTAGCTGAAAGCAGCTACAAACGAAATTGCAGACTTGAAAAATGTGGAAATGGGGGCGCATGGTCGAATGGAAATTTGTTAAATGCACGTTTACCGCTTTGATCTTCAAGAGTTCAACATGTGGCAGGGTTGCTACTCATTTAAAAGCTGCGGCTTGCACAAAAGTTCAATTGATGCCAACGGTTTCTCATGGCTGTGTGGGGGGCAGGGCAGGTAGATCTTCTACAATTTACCGCAAAGCTGAAATTAATTGCATGCCGACCCGTCGGGCGCAACAAGCAGGAAGCAAGTGGCAACCAGCAGGCAGCTAAGTGCCAACCTGGCAACCTGGCAACCAGGCAGCCGGCTTTGCCCACCTAGACATTTAGACAATCCATTAACCGATCTCTGCCGTTGTTGCCGCAGATCGTTGCATTTGCTACTCATGATAATGACATGGAGATGCCACTGCATTTGCAGCTGACTTTCCCACCAACTCAAGAACTACTTACTATCATTTATGTGTACGTGCATGTGAAATCGATATAGCGAACTAAATTTGGGTGTATACAATTACATTATGAACTGTAATTGAATGTGAAGTCTACAATTTCTAGTTTTAATATGTTTCAAGCTTCGTTTAAAAAAATATTGTTGCATTGCTTAAGCGATTTGAAAAGTAAATCACCAAGTTTTTGCGATTTGAAAAGTAAATCGCCAAGTTTTTGCGATTTGAAAAGTAAAACCCAAAATAAAACATTTGCAAATTCATAAGTAAATCGCAAAGTTGAAGTGATTTAAAAAGTAAATCGTAAATGCAATTGAAAACTGAAAAAGTAAACATTTGCGATTCGAAAAGTAATTCGCATCATTGAAGCGATTTGAAAAGTAAATCGCAAAGTTTTTCTTAGATCTATAACACTTTCGATTTGAAAAGTAAATCGTATTGTTTTCGTGATTTGAAATGTAAAAAGCTAAGCTTTCGCGATTTGAAAGAAAAACCCAAGACTTTGCAATTGAAAACTGGGAAATTAAATATTGACGATTTGAAAAGTAAATCGCAAAGTTTGTTAACGATTTAGATTTGCGAACTGAACGTGATTTAAAAAGTAAACGCATTATGATTTAAAAAGTAAATAGCAAATGTGAAAATGAAAACCCGTTGAATGAAGAATACAGATATATTTATGTGAACCCACCTGGTCTCGAGCTCCTCGAAGCGCTTCTGATTGTCGGGCCGATTGATTAGTATTTGCAATTGTAAATGCAACGCCTCGGCCGTTGTCTCCGAGTCGCAACGATAGGCGTGCACATGCAAGGGGCATTTGGTGGCCGGATTATATAGGAGCAGCACACAGGCAACGATGTCATCGGTCTGCACGGAGCTGGTTATGGCACTGTGTGGTATTAAATGCTTCGACGAGCCCTGTTACCGACCGATTGAAATGACAATAAACAACAGCAGAAACAGCAGAGAGGAATGTGTCTTGGGTGTGTGTGCGAGCGAGTGTGTGTGTCTGGTGGGGTGTGGCGTATGCACTGCACTTACCTGCACGATTTTGATGCCCTTGTGCGAGACCTGCAGCGTCACCTTGAGCGGCTCCTGGCCGCGCGATCTGTCCACCAGATACGGCAGCACCGAGTTAATGACGCGCGCGCCACGCAATCCCTTCGCCTCCTCGGCGCCCAGGAACCAGACATAGTAGGAGGCCTTCTGGACGTCCCGACGCAAACGTAGCGCCATTTTCTGCGATCAATTTCGATTATTCAGTTGACTTCAATTTATGGATTGCCAGACGCTAGCTAAGTACTTCTGGGCATCTGCAAGAAAAACCACACGTAATTGGAAGATCAGCTATCTGCGTGTCTCAACTGGATTAAAGAGAACTATGTACGGCATTTCGAAAATCTTAGGGAAATGTGTTCGGCATGCATTTCTTATATATCTTGCATGGAGAGGTGAACCTGATGCAATTTTTACTGAGAGTCAATTAAATTGCCATCAAATAAACATTAGATGTTGACTTGACTCCGAGATATAGTCGTCTGATGTTAAGTTTACTTTATCTTTAACTCAAACTCTTTGATCAACTGATGCAATAAAGCTCCTTAAATATGAAGATCTGATTCTCGGCCTAGTAGGAAATTGTAAGCCCGAGCTAAACAAGCTAGTCACAAGAATTAAATACTGAAAGCGTTAAAGACTTAATGGCAGACTTTAAAGAAATTAAGCCCAGCTTAAATGTGCATAAAGCAAGAACAAATCCTTTTAGCATTAAATAGTTAAGTACGCTAAGAAATGCATGTCTTATTTATGGGATATGCCAAGGGGATGATCATCAATCAGAAAACGAACCAGAAGATTCGGGCGACTGAATGCGCATTAGCGTCTGGTGGAATTATTTCGCTCGTTAACATGGAATATAAGTGGAATGCTGATCGATCGGACAGGAAAAAATCTCAGCGTATTCCACGGCCAGCTGCGTTAAGTGCTTAATATTTATGCTCAGGTTAGGCATGTTTTGCGGCCTCTCTAACGGCATCTGATACTCAGATAAACTTCAAATTTCCCAGCTGCCGTTGCGTTTTCATAATGTACTGCCATTCAGCTGCATGTAGGCATATGTTTGCCTCAGAAACTGGTGCTATAATCAAGTGGGCAGGCAGAGAACGGCCTCAACGCTGCAGACATGCTCGTATATCTTCTCAATAATATTCATAATCGATGAGCCTGTACAACTTGTTGTGCGACTCGAATCTCGTTTATTTGTTTCAACTCGGTTCTTTTTTTCTTTTTTTGTTCGTTTTTACTGAATATATTTGTTTAACAAAACGAAACAAAACAAAACAAAAATCCGAAAGAGCAACAGCTACGTATATTTATCAGTGCTATATGCCTGGCATAATGTGTGCCTTTTAAATTTACATATGACACAAAAGCGGTTCCAACAGCACAAAAGCTGCTAAATAAACGAAATTATTAACCTTAAAAACATTTTTTAAGCACACACACACACACATACACATACCTTAACATCGAGAACGAGCATAACAAAAAGTGGAAAAACACCCAAAATAAATTCTGCAGCATCAAATATATATTCAGAAGTTTACATTCCTTTTCTTCAAAGCTCGCATGTTATGTTTTATGCTCTTATAGAGAGTATTATAATTTTGTCATGAAATGTGTAACGCATAGACATAAACAATAATGTTTATATGAACATATATTCTAGATCAGCATCAATAGTCGAGTTTCAATATGCTCCATAGGAACAATAGGTCTAAATGTAGGTTTGCTTTTTGGCCAAGTATTCTGTTTTCCAAGATATTTTCATTTGCTTTACTAGTCTCACATATCTGCAAAGCGCAAATACCCTTGTAGGGTATTATATCCTTCTTACTTTTTCGTTGGTTGCTTTAATTTATATATATATTTAGTCAGTATCTATATAATAATTGTTGAATCTACCATTAAATGATTTACATGTTAGATTAGATCTCATCTTGTGGAACTACATTTTCTATAAACTTCAAGCGTTTTTCTTTTAGCTCTGGCCATATTTCCCACAATTTTATGAATAGATTTATTTAATATGATAAAAAAACTCTGAAAGATGTGAGCAGAAATTTGGCCATTTGCAGTTTATATAACACTGAGAGCAGAGTATCTACAGCCGTATAGAGTATTAGACAATATTCCAACTTGTTTTTAAGATAATTTCTTGAATGTGGCTGAACTTGGGAGTGGCCATGAGTTTGCTCTTAATTATTGCATTAAAAATTCTGTAAGTTGGCGTTTTATTATAATATTGTATGCATATACATATGTATATATAGAGCGTATTTTCCTTAGTATTTCATATATGCAAAAAGTAGAAGGACAGAACAAGCTCAAATTAAATTAGCTAAATTTGAGTGCTAATAAAGTGCTAATGTTGATATCTATATGTATCTGTAGATGCATCTATATATGTATGTATGTGTGTATGCCGTGTATCTGTATCTTTTTCTCGATTTCGTATACGAGTTTATTGTGCATCATGTCACTATTTTTAGCATCAATCAGCATTTTGGGGCTTTAATATTATGCGTTTTAAAAAAAAAAGAAACGAAGCTCATTCTGGCTAAAATTACCAACGAGCTAATCGACATTCGCATTAGTGTTAACACCAAGAATTGGCATTGATGCAAAAATTATAATTCTCTTTCGAATATGGCAAACTCCCCTTCCACTTGTTTCAAATGCGTGACTCATTTTATTAAAAATATTTTGTATATGCGAATTGCTCAATATTCAATTTCCAGTGTCCGGTGTCAGCGTATTTGATATAACATTTAACTTGCACAGAACTCGTCTTAAACTCGTCCCCTCCCTCTCTCTCTCTCCCTCTCTCTCTTTCTGCTAAATTGATATTCAGTTGTCATTTGCATGGCCAAAGAACTTGTTAATATTAATTGATGCCACTCGCTGGCTTTTTCTTTTTATTTTATTTTTTTTTTTTTTGATAATCATTTATCCCATTTAGTGGGATCAATGGAATCGTGCTTGGAATACATGAAATGCCAATTACCAAGTGCTTATATCTTGTGCACAAAAGTGTAATCAATTGAAAATATCCCATTTTCTGCAATTGAAATACCTTTATTTCGCCAGATTTTCACTATTTGTATTATTATATTCATAATCGATTTTTTAGTACATATTTTAAGAATTTCTTTCAGTTTTGATTATGATATTAATTCCCCGTATTTTACTTTAATTGTGCAATTTAGACATTGGCTGCAAGTGTTCTTAAATAGTTTTGAGAAAACTTTTAACACTTTTTGCTGCTCTTCAACTATTCGATATACCATATATATAGAACTTATATAGAATGATTTGCTTCTATTGTAAAAGGCAACAAAGAGTTCTTTTGCATTGCTGAGCTCAGTTTAGATGTTGATTTTCCAGAGATGCGAAGGTATTCATCGATTTCAGCGCTTAATCAAACAAATTGAATTCTGCAAAGCTGCGCCTCGAACAGATAGGAAAGAGTTTCGCCTAAGCGATAGATTTGCGAAAGCAGGCAATATATTGCTTGAGCATTAAAATTGATATCATTTTAGCATGCTATTCAGGTTAAATATAAGCCTAACATATGGCAAGGGAAAAGAGCGACACCTGTGTTTTAGCCGTCTTCTAAGCTACAAACTGGCTTCTGCTTTCTATGATTAGCTGCGCCTATAATGCATATATGTATGTATGTATGTGTGTTCACATGATCATTCATTAAATAAAATCCATTCATTCATGTTCGGTTGGCTTTCTTTGGCGCAGTCGCAACTGTTTTGTTGTGTTTGCTTGTGTTTGTTGCCATAGCGCCCTCTTTTGGTGAGCGGCTGCAGGCCGCAATTGTCATTCTTTTGGCATTCTCTTCAGTTCGCTTATTGGATTTTGCTTTTGCGCACACACAAAGTGCTCACAATAAAATGGGTTAAGCGCATTTGACGAAGACGCCGCAAATGAAGCAAATTGGTGGCACACACGCACACACACACACGCAGCAACACTCATACACAGGCACTTGCACTGTTCTGTTTTTGTTTTGCTTTTGTTGTTTTTTGTTTTGTTTTTTTTTTTTTTTTTGTTGCTCTCTTTGCGTTTGTTTGGCTGCCATTGCTGTTGTTGTTGTTGTTTGTGGCATTTGCTCCATTTCAGCTGAACTCGATCAATGAACCGTTTAATACATACACATACAGACACACGCAGACACAAATACATGCGGCAGTTGTGGCGTTTAAATTTCTACAAAACTTATTTGATTAACGGTAATTGCAAGAGCGCAGCAAGGCGACTGCGAGAGAGCACAATCTGTGGCTCTCATCATTTCTCACATACACACACACACACCTTTGCTTGTTCAGCACAGCGCACAGTAAAAAAAAAAAAGAGCGGCTTCTGAGCTTTTGTTGTTGTTGGCAAATGTTGGCTCTGCTTGTATTGTTGTTGTTGTTGTTGTCGTTGCTCGCTTGGGTTTTGTTTAGCACGTTATGCGCGTACCGTAACTAACGACGTCTCAACGCTTTGGCCGTCTGCTAGCGACTGACTTTAGCTCGAGCTGCTGGTGCTGCTGCTGCCTGCCGCCTGGCTAACTGCTGGACAGGTATGCACACACACACACACACACACACAGAGTGTCAGTATATACATAGATGTGCATGTGTGTGCTGTTGTTATTGTAAGCCGCCGCAAAGAAAGTCGAGTCGCACGTACAAAGTTAACGCTGCCGCTGCCGCTGTCGCTGCCGCTGGCTCTGCCGCGAAGTCTTTGGCTGGAATGTGTTGAAATTAAGAGTTGTTGGGTTTTTGGGCGCAGCGTTGCCGTTGCCGTCGCCGTTGTTGTTGGCCCTGGCCAGGCCAGTGCATGTTGTTATTTATTTATTTATTTTTTTTTTTGGCTTAGACAGGTGTAGCAGGCGGCTGTGGCTGCGGCCACTGCGGCGGCTCTTGCTGCTGTTATTGATATAGCATTGAGCACTTTGAAAAGCCGTCGTCGTTTCTATGCATTCTACAAGTTTTCCATCTACACACACACACACACACATACACACACACACAGAGACACAGACTGTGCTGCAAAATTGAAAAACTTGGCATTTAGCTTGGACGTCACTTTGTTGGCCACAGATCGAGTGAAATCTGCACAAAATTATTCTATATGCCTATAATCGGACAGGTTTGTTGTTGTTGTCGTTGTTGTTGTTGCTTTTGGCCACGGAAACGGAAATGCTCAAATTTAGCCAGTTGCCGCCAAAAAGGTGTCGATATACACACATACACAATATTTCCAACATACTTTCGAAACGCTCCGTTTTGTGTCTCTTGTTATTGTGTACCAGTTCATGGCATCAGGCCAAATGTCTTAAGAATTTCATCTCAAGTTTTCCACTTGAATTTTCATAATGAGAAAACCGTCCACAGTTGTAAGTACACGTAGATTAATTGCTTAATTGCGACTTAAGATCCGTTGCAAGCAACCTTAATTGCTTTTATCTAATCTCATCTTGTTGCTAATAAGTGGAAAATGTCATAAAATGATTGATAGTCATTTTTGGTGCTCTTCTCTTCTCTCTTTTTTTTTTTTAATTGTTATGGGTTTATCTAATAATGTGCACTGATATTTTTTTAACACGCTTTTGGCGGAAGAACATGTTTGCGCAATCAATTTGTAAAGTTTAAAGGCAATTGCTTAAGTTTTTTTTTTTTTTAAGACTAGACTAAAAATTTACTTTAAAATTTAATTGTGTTTCGTAGAAGAGGTTGGCTATAAGCCTCGTGCGAATAGGTAAAAGATACATGAGCATATATATATATATATATAGAAAGCTTTAGCTATAGCTTTCAACGACATGAAATGTTTTTTATATTTTATTCAAGATTTTAGAGTAAGTAATCCTTATCCGTGGAAAGGTAGAAAGTATACCCAAAGTTGTTGATCTACTTCAAGAACTATTTTGTTTCGAGATTGCCATAAAAATATGTTTTTAGAATATGTCTGGGGACTTTTTGTTCTTGTAGCAGCGGAAAATTCTTTTACTAGAGTTCAGTTCTCGAAGAACTGCTAAAAATAATTTATCATCTCTTTAAAGCAGTTGCCCAAATCAATCTTTGGCCCAAACAAAAGCCGCTTCTAGTTTGTAGAACTGCACGATTTCAGCTCTTGCTTAATCTAGAAGACCTTTCTCAATTCTTGAGCACATACCACCTGGTAAAAAAAAAAAAAAACAGAAAGAAACTCAAATTTACTTGCGTGTTGAACTCTCAATTGATATGCATAGCTGTGTTACCTTTCGGAGCTGTGATTGCTTATGAGCGGGCAATTATTGTTGTAAATGCCAAAGCGTAAATTTGTTTACGGCCTTGGTTGGCGAATTGTGATTGCTTTTGGCCACATAGACGGCAGCACAGAAATGCATTTGCAGCACGTTTTGTGCCAAGTGCACAGCCAATTACAACAACAACAACAACAACAACAACAACTGAGACAACAATTCACTGGCAACTGCAATCTGAGAGATTTCACCAGCGCTTTTGACAAATCCCTGCTAACCTGCTGACATGCTATTGGCGCAAAGGCCCCGCCTCCCCGAAAAAAAGAAACAAGCCAGCAGCAGAGCAATTTCACTTTTCACTCATGGAAAAACTAAAAAAAAAAAATATAATAAAACCCGAAAAAAAATAACAAAATATAATAATAATAATAATAATAAAAACTTTATACGAGCACACTTAATAATTTGCAATTAAATTCGTCGATGGTCGTGCCGCATGGGAACTGGTTGCCTATACACTTATATTTTTGTAGTGCAGTGTATATCAAAGGTATTATTAACATTCCCATTCAGCTTGACAGCTCCGAGTATTGAAATATAAGCAAGTTTGAGCTTAAGTTCATAATCAATTTGGGTTTTTTTTTAAATTGGATTTTCATGTTTTGTATGGAAATTAAAGGGTTTCGAGGTATTGCGGGAATATCGCATTTAAGAAAATTCTTAAGAACTAAAGGCAAAAATACTAAAAAAAAACTTCAATTGTTAAGTAATATTATAATAAAAAGGGTGTATTTATTGAGTGGATGAATAGCTAAACAGCTAAAGTGAGCTGTATAACATGCTGTGAAAATTGTCAGAGAAATACTAAAAAAATAATGTGTTAATACTGAATCAGTATATTATAGCGAAAAACTTACCCCTACAACATGCTGTGAATATTCTCAAAAAAATACTAAAACAAAAACCAGCTATATTTTGGATTTTGCTCTTTTGCATTGACTGATTTATTTAGTGCATTTCCGCTTCGGTGTGATCAAGCTAAATATTTGCTTGCAGCATTTTATTTATTAATTTTTTTGGTGAAATCAAGCAAGTCAAAGCGCAAAAATCGAAATCGCTTTTACAGAGTTTTGTCAGCGCCCTCCCTACCCCCTTATCCCGGCAAACGGCCAGCCAACTAGTTGGCAACGAGCATGTGGCCAAGGCCGAGCTGAATCAAAGTGAATCAAGCCGATCGCTGTGTGCCATTAAATCAAAAGGAAGAAGCAACTGCCACGCCCACGGCCTGGCAGGCAGTCAATGTCGCCGCAACAAGTAGTAAAAGCAACAGCAGCAATAACAACAACACGAGAAACTGATTTGTGACGGCCTCGGAACAAGTGGCTTTCTTTTGGGTGCGACGACTTGCAGCGAGAGATCTGCTTGAAGATCGCCAGATTGGAGATCGGAGACCAGGGACTCAATGCACAGCTGCTAAGCGTTTTTAATTGAATCGCAATGAAAAAGAGTCTCGAACGAGAAACGCGTTAAACCGCTTTTGATTTTTATATGTACTCCATGCGCCAGGCCAGGCCTGGCCAGACCAGACCAGGCCCGACCAGACCAACAACTAGCCACTAGCCGCCACCAGCGCCTGGGTAAAAGTGGGTAATCATCATTAGCGTGCCGCGGCCGCGGCCGAGGCCGGGGCGTGCGGCATGGCAATACCAATCAGCTTCAGTGGTGGACAGCAAACGACCCCCCAATCCACAATCCCCAATCCACCATCTTCGGCCAATTCCAATTCCATTTCCAATTCCAATTCCCACATCTCTGTATGTGCTTATAGATTAGGCGGTGAGAGTGCGACAAAAGCCAAAAGCCGCCATCGCAGTCAAAGAAAATAAAATTAAAACATTTTAACTGCCTGCTTATAAGATGGCAACCCACACACACACAGACACACACGTCAAGTTGCATGCCACAGCGCAGCAAGTGAAATTGCCTCCCATCCACATGACCGAAGATCGCTCCGCTTTGCTACACTTCCCTGCCAACCCGCTGTCTCGTTCCACACACAGCCAAGCCGACAAATAGAAATTTGATCTATTTCATATGATTAGCGCGCATATAAATTGACTTCCAGCCAGCTTGGCTCGCCGATGGAAGACAGAAGACAGAAGACTGCTTCAGCTTGTTTATGTTTATGGGCGCCGAACGGGTCGGCTCATTGATTGAGCGTTCCGATTGATGAGGTGAAAACGCATGTGGGTGTGCCCAAACCGAACCTAACCGAACTGAACTGAACTGAACAGAACATGAATACAATCCCAGACACCATCATGAGCACGCACAACATTCCCGTCCGATTGGCATTGTTTTGGTGGGCGTGGCGGCAGCTGCTCCTGGCACTGAATATACAGCCGAGGGCTGTAGTTAAGGTGCATATTAATAGCTAGGGAGAGGCTATGATCAAAGGTAGCTACTATCACACCCAGTTACACTTCCCTCTTCTGAATGCTCTGTAATCATGAAATGGGTATGCACTTAAAGATGCAAGCCATTAACTTCATTCGAAAGTTAAGGGTACTTAGCATATGATTGCAGGGTATATTTATATCTATCAGTCTCTCCATATTCCATTTATGTGCACCTGCATCTGCAGATATCTGTTTGTCCATATATATCTCCATCTCCGGCTGCACTTGTATCTGTATCTGTATCTGTATCTGTATCTGTATCTGTATCTGTATCTGTATCTGTATCTGTATCTGTATCTGTATCTGTATCTGTATCTGTATCTGTATCTGTATCTGTATCTGTATCTGTATCTGTATCTGTATCTGTATCTGTATCTGTATCTGTATCTGTATCTGTATCTGTATCTGTATCTGTATCTGTATCTGTATCTGTATCTGTATCTGTATCTGTATCTGTATCTGTATCTGTATCTGTATCTGTATCTGTATCTGTATCTGTATCTGTATCTGTATCTGTATCTGTATCTGTATCTGTATCTGTATCTGTATCTGTATCTGTATCTGTATCTGTATCTGTATCTGTATCTGTATCTGTATCTGTATCTGTATCTGTATCTGTATCTGTATCTGTATCTGTATCTGTATCTGTATCTGTATCTGTATCTGTATCTGTATCTGTATCTGTATCTGTATCTGTATCTGTATCTGTATCTGTATCTGTATCTGTATCTGTATCTGTATCTGTATCTGTATCTGTATCTGTATCTGTATCTGTATCTGTATCTGTATCTGTATCTGTATCTGTATCTGTATCTGTATCTGTATCTGTATCTGTATCTGTATCTGTATCTGTATCTGTATCTGTATCTGTATCTGTATCTGTATCTGTATCTGTATCTGTTCTGTATCTGTATCTGTATCTGTATCTGTATCTGTATCTGTATCTGTATCTGTATCTGTATCTGTATCTGTATCTGTATCTGTATCTGTATCTGTATCTGTATCTGTATCTGTATCTGTATCTGTATCTGTATCTGTATCTGTATCTGTATCTGTATCTGTATCTGTATCTGTATCTGTATCTGTATCTGTATCTGTATCTGTATCTGTATCTGTATCTGTATCTGTATCTAGTCAGTGATTGATTAGAAATTAAATACTCCATAGATACTTTCTTCCCGTTTTTTAAACTATACTGAAGGTTCAAAATCAATGAGTTCTTTTAGATAAAAGATAAAAAAGTGGATCGTTTTTTGGTTTAGTTTTAGAGTAGAGCACTTGGGGCCCAACCAGTGGCATCTGGCATGTGCTGTCAATTGTGAAGATTCTTGGAAAACTGCACAGAGTTCAAGCCAAAAGAATAATAATAATAAGAAGAAAAGGCTATAAAGTGTATTGTACTCTGACCCTTGTAGAGAGACACGCGCCCAAAGAGAAAGAAAAATTCTTGAAGCAAAACAGCGACAGAGCAGAATTCAGTGGCAGTCAAGTATGTTTATAAGCTGAGCTAGCAAGAAGAAGGGGTAGAAGACGGAATTGTAATTATATCATTTAATTTTGGTAAAGCAACGAGCAGTTAAGCTAAACAGTGCTAGATGTGAGACGTGCGAGTACTTGGGTCAGGCCAACAAGATTTTGTTTAAGTTATTTTTTTTCTTTTGGGTAATTGCGAACCTTACGAAGCGTTAAAATCGCGTAAAGATTGTCTAAATTTGATTGTAGTCGCAAATGGCTCTAGGAACTGAAACTTTTTTTCCCCAAACAACACGGGCGGCTAGCATAAAGCGCCATCTAGCGGCCACCATATATCCAAGTCGGTTCTCAATTAACAATCACTTGATTGATACATCTCTGCATGTGTGTGTGTGTGTGTGATTGCGTGTGGCTTATCAATCATTGTATCTGCGGATGCGCATGCGTGTCTGCTGCCACTCACCAGAAAAAGAAAAAAAAATGGGGGTGTGGCTGCATTGATGGCCTTGCCTATTGTATTGAATCGATTGTATAACCAGCGCAACGATCGAAAGCCAAGCGCCAGGTTTATATGCCTGCCATCAGGTAATTTGCATCGAAGCCCAACAAAATTTTACAATCACTTCAAAAGCTGAAAAGCGTCCGAAATTCGTCGATCTCATGCGAAGCGTTTGATGCGGGCATCAGCCATATGAAAAGGCGGCGCCTTCAGATGCCAGGCCAATGATTAAGACTTGCGAGCTAATCACAGAGTATTAAACAAAAGTGTGTCATAGAAAATAATTATACGACGTGCCTGCATAATCATGCGTTTTACATAGACAGCGGCCGGAGGCGATCGTTACAATAAAATTAAGATCGTATTTAGCATAGCTAGTTTTTTGTTTTTCTATTTTCATAGGGATTTTCATATTGTAATTTTATTTAATTTAATTAATTTGGCTGCAGTGCTTGTTTCTTTTTTTTTGTCTTATTGTCCTTTTTTCATATTTCGGGAAGTGTTTTTCTCTCTTTCTAATCTTACAATCTCTATTTCTATAGTTATTTTTCTACTATGGGGAATTCTTATTAACTCTCTAAGGATTTTTATTTTACAACTGTCAATTTCCTATCTCTCCCATTTATCTTTTACTCTTTCTACCCTTTTCTATAACGATTTTGATTTATTTACACTAGGAATTTCCCAGCTTGCCTTTTCATTTCTTTAAAATATGTATATATGTATTTTATTTATATATACTATTATTAAGTGTTTATCATGATATTGAGCAGTACTTATAGTCTTTGTCTTTATTATACAACGAACAAATTGATCATGAGTTTTGCCAAAGCATCGCAAATCCAACACAAATGTACAATAAATCATGAATCAATAAATGAGCAGCACTACATACATACACGCACACATATTTATATATGTATATATAAGTATATATATATACATATATTTATTTATTTATATACATTATCTATTCATTTGTGTATACTCTTTGCTGAGCTCTTCACATAGGCTAAGGCAAATAAAATTTTTGCTCATTGTTGGCAAACAGAAATCACAGAAATTGATTTGTTTGCTTGCATTTGTTTGTCTGCTTCGATCGTTGCACTTTCACTTAATAATTTTTTATATAAATAGAAATTTCGTATGTAATTTATTTAATTTTCAGCAAATATAAACAGCTAATACGTGTGTGTGGTTGGGTATGTAAAAGTTAAATACATATGGCTAGATCAATGATACCAATAGTTATTCCGTTTAAGTCAATATTTTTTAGCCATGACTCTGCTTAAATTCCTATCTTTTTTGTTGTTGAACTTTTTATTTCGAAGATTTCTATTAAATATACTTAGCACAGTTGCCGCTTATCCGAATTCATTAGCATGTGCAGCAATTGCTTAAAAAATTATTAAATCGGCTCGATGAATAAAATTGTTTATCCTAGCAAATAAGCATATTTATGAAACTGCTTGCGCTGATTGATTGATTGACTGACTGATTGGTGATTAATGCGCAACCGAAATCGTAAGAGATAGCAACCTGTATTCCACCCGAATATGTGAAAAGCTTTTGAAAACCGGCTGCATGCAGCTTTTTTTTTGTTTTCAGGCTCAATTAATTCACTTTAACGTTTGCAACTGGGTGAGAAATGCGTGGAATTGTGTTTAAAAATGTAGAATTTATAACTTGACCTGCGCAAGACGTAAATACTCTTATATCAAGCTGCGCTGCATGAAATAGATGTATTTTTAAATATTGCTCTTCTTGGCGATTTTCATGCATTCAGGCAAGACCTATACACTTCTTGGCTTGGCTTTGCTCATAAGTGTTATATTCACGCATTATGTTGGCCTCAGTTCAGCTTTTACTCTCACTCTATTTAATTCATGTGCACTCTCTCTCATTTTATTCATCTTTCTTTTCCTGCGCTTACTCCATTTCCCTGGCTCTCTACTTATATTGTTCTTTTAATCGTGCGTGTGTATTTTTATGTCGATATTTACATATATATATATATATTTATATGAATCTATATTAAAGCAATTTAGATTTTTTTAGATTTGCCTCTTTTATAGTTTTAAATACTCTATTTGTATTGATCAATAGTTTCGATAGCTTTGCTGAATGTTATCGAAATGATTATAATTATTTTTTAAAGTAAATTTTGATGGTTTCCGGATGTGCAGCTTTTTGATAAGTTATTTAGTTATGCGAGAAGTCTTTACGTATTTTGTTGTTGATCAGCTGAAGGGCTTTAAAAACAATAATCAATCATAAAATCGATGCTGTTTTTATTCTCGTTCTATTGAACAACTCATTTATAGATAAATCATTTAAGAGCGAAAATTAAGTTGAAACGGAATTTGTTAATTAATTTTTGGTGCCTTGGTTAGTTCCGCAAAAACACATCGAAACCAATGTTTAGGGTGGCAAAGTTAAAAGCTGTGCATAGTTTTGGCTGGCAGTCCATTAGTTAGTTATCTATTGATGGCCTGTTCGTTATTGGGTGGGTAATAGTCGTAGCCATTTTAGCTGGCTCATTGCCTGGTATCCCATATAAACATTACATCATGACGTGCTCGCTGCTCGCAGTAAGCCCATAAAAAACCATACCTAATCACATCATAGTGGGCTGTGCCAGAGGAGGAGTCCCAGTGCCAGACTCAGTCTCAGTCTCAGTCTCGGCTCCCAGGCCCCGCCAGAGGCCATTACGGTTACTGAGACTGGAGGAGGCTGCGTCTGCGGCTGTTAGTTGCACAGTGGGTTAGGTTTTTGTTTTGCTTCCTGATTGCGTTGCACGCATGACAGGTGCTGATTAGTTGGCTGACACCGAGACGATGAATGCATCCAAATGGCTGCCGCTGCTGCTGCAATTTTTCGCGACTTGCCACAAATGCGTTTTTGCGTCTTTTACGCTTTTACGCTTTTACGATTGTCGTCATTCTGTGTGTGGCGCCCCATAAATAACTGGGCGAGATTTCGACTCGGCTTATGTAACTGTGCAGCCTCTGACTAGCTCAAGATGCTGCACGAAGCTAACTAAAAAATGCGCATAAGTATATAAGTATATATATATAAAAAAAAAACTTAAAAACTTAAAAAACGAAAAAAAAAAACAAAAGACTTAAGACACGAACTTTATGTATTTCTTTATTTTCGACGGGCCATGTTAATGTTATTGTAACTGTAACCGACCTCTGCTGGTTGCTGGTGTGCCATGCGCTGTTTCTACTCATTTCCTATTAATTTATGTTAATTATTTGTAAAAGAAAGAGCCACACCATATGCCCGTTACCTCCCCACCCCTCCCTGTATTCCGTATTCCGGTACCGCGCTACTCTGGTACCCCGATAGCCCATTTGGTCGCTTGGCTGCCTTTGCTGCTGTCTCTGCCTGTCTTTTAGCTGTCTTTGGCCCTCTTCTGAGCGTCGTACCGTACCAGACGCGCGCACACAAGTTCACTGACTTGTTGACAATGAATTGACAAAAGCCAAAATGCCAGACGCCAACTGTGAAAAGAGGCGCAGTCACAGCAACTGAATTTAGTTGTTGGGCCCGAGACGGTGGCAGCGTCAGAGTCAGAGTCAGAGTCAGACCCCAAGATAGCGTTAACAATGAAGATGATACCACAACACGGGCATAAGTACCAATACACATGTGTGGCTGCCAGCTATAATGGAAGTCAAGTGTGTGTGTGTGTGTGTGTGTGTTTGCTACAAAGCGAGGGATCTGCGAAGTATTAGAGAAGCAAATATATAAAAATTTAATTATCGTTTTCTCCTATCCCGAACTTGTTCTTGTTCTCTTTGCATATCAATATTAAATTTTGGTGGCAACCCTCGCTATGACAGCGTACGCTAGGCACAACAACCCCAAATATTTAAGTTTGATGTGTTGCAAAAAAGTGGAAGCATATTTAAGGCGATTTTTTAGCCGGCGTATCGAAAGATTCTTTTTGGCTAAAAATTCGGCCCGCAGCGGCCGCAAATTAAAAACATTTATTTAATTTTTTTTCTCATATATTTAGTTGTTTTTACCCTGAGTTCTTTGTTAGTTTTGTGTTTGTTGTAGTTGGTTTTTTCGCAGTTGCTTAGAAATTGATGCCGATAATGATGATGATTATTGGTTCGCTTGCTCGACTGCTGATGCGTTGCGGCATTTTGATGTGCTTACCGCAGCTGATGTCATGGCAGGATTTAGAAGCCGGTTTCTCAGTTTTTTTTTTTATTTAATTAAAATGTTTTGTTAACCGCACACTCAGCATTTGTCAGTCAAATAAGCAACAAATAAAAGGCATTGAAATTAGAAACAAATATTAAATGAAATATTTTCGCTTTGCATTGGGTTTAGCACTTTGAAATAAAATGAGCTTTAATTAAATACAAGCATTTTAATGCTAACAGTAGCTGTTTTTTTTTAAATTGATATTATGAAATTGATATATGAAATTCGAAAGAATAAAATGCAGAAAAAATTCGAGCACTTTATAAAAAGTATGACTAGGGAAAGAACAAAGCCGATTACAATAAAAATATTTTAAAAGTTTTTAATAAGAAATATTGCTTTATTTTTATTTGATATTCCGGCATGAAAAAAGTAATGGTCATTAATTATTTCATTAAGAAATAATATTAAAAAAATGTGAAAACCTAGTAAAAGACTCTAGTCGGGAGTTCGCGACTAGGTAACTACCCTAACTCCTCCTATACAAACAGCAAATGCGAGTAGTTCCAATTGATTTATTTATTTTGTTTATAACTTAGGAAATTACAGATGATATTCAAGAAGCTGCATGTCAAATGTTGGTGTTTTTAGCTTTTACATACATTTGCACAAGACCTTTTTAACATTCATACCCTTTATATTATGGGTTCGGGGTATAAATTTATTTGTTTAAGCTTCGAAATCAAATAAAATAATTGAATTATAATCAAAATGTCACCCGTATTAATGAGTTTTTTTTAGTATTGTAAATAATTTCAATGCAAAATTAATACTCAGATCACGTTTTTTTTTCCCCTCAACTCGCAAAAATCGGAAATAAAGAAAAAAATATGCCAAATTATTTCAAAGTTAAAGGCAATTAGATGCTTTAATTGGCTTCTGGTTCAGTTTCATTTCGGCAACCGGTTCGCGTCTCAGCTCTTGGCTTATTGTGCAACAAACTGTAAAGAGCTGAAAAGTAGTATCTGTTGGCCTCTGGCTGGGCAATTTCCGGCAGTTCTAGCAACAACACCTGCTTGGCTCTAAGCTCATGTCTGGTCGCCCTCCCCCACACACCTCCAGCCGTCTGTTGTGTCCATTTTGTGCGAAATGCGATTGGAAATGGTCTCAGATTTTTGGGTACATTTGTCTTAAAACACTTTTTTGCGGCTTGCCGTTGTTATTTGCCCCCAATTGAAGCGTTTTGTACTTGAAATGACTTCATTTGCACGACTTTTGTGGCTGCGGCTTTTGGCTTTTTCGGTTGTTTTGTTTTACTTTTTACTTTACTTTGTGTTGGCTTGCTTTGTTTTATTTATTGTCCGCATGTACTGCATATCAAGGTTAATTGCCTATCCCTCTGCCAGCACACCCCTGCAAACACTGTCCAGTTTAGTTGCTTTGGATCGCTTTAGTTGCGTGCGCACCTTTCCAATCAATCAGGCTCAATATTTATTGATGTTTGTTTTCATTTGGCTTTTGTCGTTGTCATGCACGCAATTTGCATGCGCCGTTAGAGCCCGGCCTGAAGTAACTGTAAAGCCAGCTAACATAACCATAAATGGAACTCCACTCACACACACACAGACACACACAAGCACACAGCTCCAAATGTCACGACGCGTCGCCCACGCCTCAAATTCGAAGCTCGACTCGTCTGAATGGCCAAGCTTTATTTTGTCTGCGTTATTTGGGAAAGTTCTTTTCAAATCAAAGCATTGGCCTATAGGTTTTCCAAAATGAAAATGTGTCAAGAAGTATAACTGGGCTAAGCCCGGAAGTGAGTTCCCATGCATTAGCATAAGAAATATATGAATTTATTCGTCTTGGCTATGTGCATAGATTATGTTATACTTACAATAGTTCAGAAAGATCAATCATAACCAGTTCTTATTACATCTGGCCGTTGTATAAAACACGAAATATTGCACAATAAGATTGTATAAAAGAAGAAGCGGCTTACAACAAGTGCAATTCCCTTAAGCTAGGCTCATATCCATCAACATTCGTCGAAATTATGTTCAGCATCATGAACCAACTTACGTTATATCCAAGAGAGAACTCAAATCAATCGTATCGGGAATTTCAGTTCATTTTAAAGACCTACAAAAAGCAGAATCGACTTACAATCTCTTATTTATTTAAAGGTCAAACTCAAAAACAACTTTTAAGACACGAATACCAAAGATGAACGTCGTTTTAATAAAATTCAAGATTTATTTATTTATGCCAATAATCCCACTTTTTTAAGGCATTTTCATGTTCGTTTTTATTTAATTTGTATAATCTAAAAATCTATCCTACTTTTTCTCTGAATTTTTCCATATATTTATTCTTGAATTTCTGTATTAATTACTTTTGAAAGATTTCTTTAATTAATTATTAAACAGATATAATTTATTTTGGATCTGTGATTTCTGTTACTTAACATAATGTAAGATTACATAAAAGTAGTTCAAAAGTAGCTCAATATTTGAAAGTAAATGAAAATTCTGTTAGCTGGCTGTAGCTAAAAATATGTTAATGCGAGCTAAAAGTGTTAACTGGCATTTTAACATAAACAAATTGATTGTATTATCCAGCTTCCAATTTGATGTTATCTTTGGCATCTTTTGAATAACATAAATTTAATTCAAAGACAGCTCATTGTGTATGCAGAGTTATCTAACATATGCGCCTGCATATATATCAAATGTGTTCTATATTAGCAAATATGCTCAAATGTATATGTTAATGCCTTAACAGCTGTAAATGGGTAAATTAGTTGGCACTAGAAAATAACGTATGCATATGTCGCCAGGGCTTGACTTTGATTTGTTGCTGTGATAATTTTGGTTTTATTTGGCCAATTAGGAGCACGTTTTGGCAACTTTCTAAGCAGCAATAGGGAAAAGCAGCTAAAAACAGAGGCAAACCTACAGACAATTGCAGGACATTGTGCGCGCAGTAAAACAAAAGACTTAGGCGACAAACTTGCTGCTGGCATTAAGCCCGAATCGAGCTGCATTTTGCCGACAAAAGGGGGAAGAGCAGTTGCAGGCTGACTGTCGCTGACAAGAAAATAGCAAGAAAAAAAGACAAGACAATGAAAAGTGAAATTGTCTCGATAAGTTTTCAGTTTTCAGTTTTCAGCAGTATACTTTTTTTCGGGGCACGTTTGTTTGTTTTTCACATATTTCAGCCAGCAAATCAATGAAAGTTGACGCCAAATGCAGTCGAGGCGAGCATGAAGCATGTGGGCTTCCAGGCAGCCGGCCAGACAGTCAGCCAGCCAGGCAGTCAGGTAATTTGGAATGCTCGCATAATCAAGCCAAAAATGGCAGCGAAAACTATCGAAAAAAATAACCAAAGTGCCATGCAAAAGTGGCAGGAGAAAGGCGACAACAACTGCGACAACAGCGATAACTAGAGAAGAGAAAAGCCAAGAGCAGGCGAGTTTGAGTGGCAGCTGAGGCAACTGGCCCAACACCTGACCATTTCAGCTGGTTGGGGTAGGCTGGCACACATATGGCTGAAGGACGTGGCCCAAAAGGTCAATACTAAAGACGTTTGGCAACCGCAACGAGCAATTAAACATTCAACAAGGCCTCAAATGACAGGCTAACAACTTTCACCAAACGCCTGCCATTGGCACAAAAGAAAGAAAAAAAATCAAAAAACTCTCATGTCATGTGGCTCAACACAACGTACCCCTACCCCCACCCAATAACAGCAGGAGAAGCGGGAGGGTATATCTATGCATGTGAGAAGCGGCGACAAAAATCAACACCCAGGCAGCCAACGATGTCAATCAGAAATGCCAACCACATGCAGACAAGTTGAAGTTTTGATTTCTTTGCTCTTCATGAAATTTCATTGAGAAATGCTGAAGGTTAAAATGCAATTGAAGACTCGAGTGGAAAGTTAAGTTCGACTGCCACGAAAATGTTATGCTCTTTACACAAATGAATGAGTATCTCAACAGTTTGTTAATTGGGCAGCAAATGTAACTGTTTGCGCTTTGAAGAGGGCCCATCAGCAGTTGCTTTTCATAATTGTATATTAAATATGCCCGGACACAAAAACTAAATTGGAATTTAAATACTCTACACGCATATGTGTGCATAAGTCAGTATATATATATATATATATATATGTGTGTATATAGATAGAAAGGATCTGCATGTCATGTACATATGCCAGCATTTGCTTACTTTGCTTTGTCAAGAATGATTATTTAGCTTGGGCAAACTTAGCACACTTTTTGTTTTGGCCCATTGCGATGCCGTGGGAACTTGATTTCCAGCTTGGGCAAATATTCAGAATAGATACCCTATAGATCGGCTCGTAGGCTGTTTTAACTGCCAGCAATTAAATCGAACTGGAGTAGCTCTCAAATTGTAGCTTAATTGATTTATTGTTTTCTCGCGCCGGGCTTAAGCGTCATTCAATGGAAAAGTTTTTGAAATCGATTTCGATTTTAGTTGCCCCCAAAAGTATCAATAAATATTGTGTTCTTAATGATCGTTCACATTAATAGCTTTTATTTATATTTTAACTACGTGACAAAACAATTATTTATTGCAAATATTATTTGTAAATTATTGAAGCTATTTTCAACCAGTTTTGCAGCTTGCCTTATGTTAGTAACATTAAGATCAGAATATTAACTGTCAGTATATTAAATTTTCTAAACGCAAATGTGCGAAATTCTATAAGTTATGAGGCTGAATGAGATTTCTGAACCAGTTCTATTATATTTGATTCAATTCTTGTGCGGGTTTCAAGCCGGAACTAGTATGTGCATTTAAAGCCAGAACATACATCTGGTAATTATAGCAGAACAGGTTATATAGTTTTTAAAAAATGAATACGTTTATAGAAATATATAGTTTATTTGCCTAACTATTGCTAAGAATATAAACTATATCAAAATACAAATGTTAAACAACTCACAAAAGTGATGCCCATATTTTTGTTGAATTGATAGTTGGCATTATCGGCACTATCGATAGTTATTCGATAGTGAACTATCGATCATGCTGAAAATGAAAAATGTTACAAAGAGAATTTCAATTCAATTGATTTAACAGTCCAACTCGATGGTTCGATTCTGACAAGCTGCACGACATATCCAATATGCCCTGCCACTGCCGCACTTTAAGGGGTATGCGCGCTGAATACAAAATATATCCCAAATTGTGCATTGTGCAAGTTGTTTTCATTATTTGTTGTTGTGGTTGCCAAGTGTCCACTTGACGCCACATCAAGTGGCGCCCACCCCCCGCTACAGCCCCTCGCCCCAGCACGATTGTGTCTTACCAAATTGAACTTCGACTTTTAAATGCACAGCGTGGCTTTGTTTGTTGTTTGCTGTTGTCGCTCTTATTGTGCATTTATTTTTTGTTGGTTGGTTTTTGTTTCTGATTATTTCGATTATCATTTAGCGCACATTTGCGTCCATTTGTTGCTATTGTCGTTGTTGTTGTTGTCTTACAGAAATAGTTCATTAACATTAGCTTTCTATGCGTTGTTGTTGTTCGGTTGTTTCAACAAATTAACGCCCAAATATTTTGTATGTCATTTTAATGCGTCTTTTGTTGCATTATTATTTGTTTGCCTGTGGTTTGTTGTTATTGTTGCCGCTGCATTTGTCAAATGCATTTTGAAAATCATGTGAAAATATGCATAGACAACGTTAAGGGAAACATGACAATGGCACAATTTATGCCAAATGCATTTAAATACGAAATGCATCAAATATTTTCCTTTATTTTTGTTTGTTTCCTTTTGTTGCATGACATATCAAACATTTCTTGGCGTCGCATGAACTTTGAATTATTGTTGGGAAAGCGCGAAAAGTTTGTTAGCTATTGTTATGCAATATGTTTAGATTTGTGTTTATACTTATAAAAGAGCTGAGGAATTAATTGAAGATTCAAAGAAAGCTAACTGATTCTTAATATAATCTTCTCTGCTGCTGAATATAAATCAATGTTCAATTTTAAATAAATATCATTTCTTTTTAACAGTTTCTTTAAAAAATTATAATAAAATATATGAAAGTAATCCATGTTAATTAGCATTGTGATATAATCATAATGAATTCAACTCTATGACGAGCTATGGCTTTATAACCTCTTCTTGAAACTTTACTTGTGATCCGCTCTAAAGGATTCCTTAAAACAAGAAAACTCAATTCAAAGCTCGCTTTTCTTTTCCACATAATTTTTTAATGACTGTGGAAGCTTGTATATATATTCTATATAATTACACTCAGAGAAACCCTACTTTTAATTATAAAAAAAAATATATATATAAACTAAGAACTAGATCCGATCTGAAGAGTACCTGCAGGTAGACTTAATGAATAAAACTCTACTGGTAGCTCTTTTTCTTGATTTTACTTTTGAATAGACAGACTTTTATGGCCATATTATGTAACTACACTCAGAGAAAACTCTCCTAATTCTAAAAGTTGTATAGATAGTTATTTCGAGAAATAACCTTTTTTAATTAAGCAAATTTTACATAGACTTCATTATGGAATGTGTACAAGCCGTATATTATTGAGATCATTTTCATGCTACATACATTTTGTTATATTTCGAACTGTATTTAAGTTATTATTTACTATATTTGGCATTTAAAAACAGAACTTAAGACAAGTATTTAGTGCGTATGATAGGCAGGTGTGATACTCCTTTAAGGGCAGCAATAAGAATATATTATTAAATTATTATTAAATAAATATAAGTTAAATATTAAACGGCCAAATACCAAAATTATTTAAGTGACTTACATGCTGCAAAGCTTCAAACGTGCTGTTAAAGATCTGCAAAAGAAGAAGAAGAAACGGAATAGTATGTTAACATTTGATAAATGTGAACAATTCTTGGAAACATATCTAAAGTTTGCACGGTGCAATCTGGCAATGACAAAATGCCAGGCAATCGCTCAAATGTCACACGACAACAAACAACAGAAAAATGTCATAACAAGCTCCAAAAAAAAAAAAAATGAATAAAAAATGCCAATTGCAAATGCCAAAGCGGCGGCCCACCTAAAGCGCACAAAATAGGCACAAAAAAAGGTAAGAAAAAATCGAATGAACAGAAGAAAAACAAACACAACAGCAAATTGTCTACAAAAATAAACAAACCGACAACAATTATATTCTGGCTGGCACAGCCACAGCCCCAAAGACAAGCAACAACAACAACAGCAACAAGCAGCTTCTGTGACCCACATAGGCGGGCATTGCAGGCGGGTAGGAAGTGGCGGTAGCTGCAACTTGTTGGCGAGGAAGCGGCCAAAGAAGCAGTTGGCCAAAAGTTTCAATTGTTGTTGTTGTTGTTGGATAATTGCAGCATTTTAAACCGCTTGCATTGTTTTGGTGGTTTGGTGGTGCCGCCTCTGCTGCTGCTGCTGCTGCTGGATTATGCAACCGCACGAGTGGCAAACATGAAGAAACAGTTATCTGTGAAATTGCATCGACAAACGTGATGAACGTTACCCCAATAGAGAAAAAAAGACGACAACACCAACACCAACTCCAACAACAACGGCTACAGCAATTTTAGACACTAACTACCTAACCGGCACCAGGTATATCTAGCACAAGCTCTCTTCCGACTTGAGTGCGCTTTTGCGCCTAATTCTCATGTCATGGCGAATAGTTTTTAGATCTCAGACAATGCCACGTCGAGGCAGCCAACGTGCTGCGGCAAAGATGCTGCACTTTTACTGCGCTTTTCCCACACCCGCGCCCACGTACCACAGGCAACAACAACAACAGGCAACAACAACTTGACACAGTCACACAATACATGCATTTGGCTACATATTGGTTGGGTTTAGTCAGTTACCTAGTTAGTTGGTTGGCTTAGTTGTAGCTGTAAATGCGAGAGCTGCTCACAATGCCATTTAATTAGCTGAGAAACAATTCTGTCCCATTATCTAAAAATCAGCTGACGCTTGTACCAGTTGGGAATCGTAGGCGAAAAATTGTAGAAAATGTCTATAATAACTATGCACACTTGATTTTTTTTTGATAAATGATGCGATAGCTTTGAGTTAATGTTAAAAAAGACCTCATCAGGTTTTGTTTCTTTGAGTGGGAGGCAAAAAACAGGTAATAAATAATTTAGAAATTAGTAGCTTCAGTGTTCATAGCTTGTTTATTTTTATTTTTTGTATACCCTTGTAGAGGGTATTAGAATTATGTCGTGAATTCTGTAACGTATAGAAGGAGATACCTCCGACCCCATAAACTATATATATCCCTCTTTCATTTTCATCAGAGCCAACATTTACGAAGCTTTACTATTCTGACATATCTGCAAAATGCAGCGTGTGAATGTTCTCAACTTTTTCCTTTTACTTGTATTCTTGGCCACTAAATTAAAAATGAATGCATTGAATATTAAAATATACAATTTTCTGCTGTGCTATCATAAAAGTTATAAACTTCAATAAGTTGAGAAAGGGTCGTGCCATAAGAGAAACAAAACAGGGCTAGCAACAGATAAGGCCATAAATCAACTGAGTCGAATGGGCAAGAGTCATTTGAATAGAGTTATTTGGGGGCGTGAAAGAAATTCACACTCGCGTTAATATTATCCCAAAATAGGCTCAATCAGAATTCGTATCACTTTAGCAGACAAGCTACAGTGATAACTCTCTTCGGCGGACAGCGCCGGACAAGAGTTTTCACTATAGTCTAATTCCCAAGAAATTCAAATACTGAGCAGATATTTCGTTTGCAGTTCTCGCCTTAGACAAACTCATCTGCGTGTGAGTGAGTGTGTGTGTAGGGTAGTGTAGGGTAGGGTAGGGTATTTGTGTTAACATTAAAGTTGCGCCTTGTCGTGTAATTACGTTGCGAACAACAGAAACAACAACAGCAGCAACAACAAACACAATGCACAGTTGCATTTAATGCGCCTAATGAGCGGTTTGTTCTGCAACAACAGCAGCCGCAATTGAGTCAACAACTGCAGCAGCAGCAGCAACAACAGCAACAACAACAACAACAACAACAGCAACAATGGCAACAACAAAAAGTCGAGCAAACGTGCAACTAATTTACCGCAGCATTTTGTTCCTATTCACATTTCGTAGTTGTTGTTGCTCTGGCTGCTGCTGCGGCTACTGGCTGTGCCACATTTTTTGCGTCACTTGTCTTGGGGGCAAGTTCGTTTCCTAAGTCTTTTGTTTTGCACAGCGTGGGTAAAAAACCAAAAAAATAAAAACGACTATATAATGCAAATCAAAGCCGAAAACAAAACCAACAGCAACCGCTGATTTTGATGGCTGTGCCACGCCCACAGCGTGCCAGTTAACAAAATTCTTTTCATTTCATAGGGGCGCGAGCGGCTTTTGGGGGTAGGGCATACTTCACATAGTTGTGCTGCGCTGCGGCGCGGCGCAACTCAAAGCCGTTGAATAAAAAAGCACACCAAATAATAATAATAAAAAAAAACTGTATTTATCTTACGAAATTCGATTATGAAATTTGTGGGCGAAACTTATTCGATTTCGAGTGACTCGTTTTATTGTTTGAGTGCATTGAAAGCACAAGTCACGCTTTCTTTGAAGCCAGCAACAGCATTGACACATTTGCACTAATTAAAAGTCAAGTGTTAATTAAATCAAGCAACAATTTGTCAAGGATGACAATCGTAACAGACCTTTCAAACATTATTGCAATTGCCTTTTGCTATTCATATAATTATGACAGCGGGCGACAGACCATAAAATCTTGCATATGTTAATTGCCTTTGAATTTGCTGTGTTCGCTTTTGGTCATTAATTATTGTTATTATTATAATTATTATTATTTAAAAAACCATTTTTAAAAATGTCTGCAAATGTTGTTTATTTTAAAATGTTGATAAATGCCATTACGTTAATACTTGCAACTAATGTAAAACAAAAGTTATATTCAAATTTGTATGAGACACATTTTAAAATTATGTTCTACAAAGCTTTTTTTAAATTTTTATCAAACATAATATGTAGTATAATCCACCATTAAAATTTTAACAATCTTAACAATTATTCTCATAAAAAAGTTGCATATTTAACGTTTTGATATAAAATATAAATTAGTGTAGAAAAAACATAAAAAATATATATTATTCAAATAAAATATGAAAAAAATATGTTTACAATAAAAACATACAATGTAACGTTTCTATTAAAATAAAATAAAAATTGAAATAAAATAAGAAAAGTACACATATACACATAACAAATATATGTATATATTTCTTATCTTATTTCTTTTAATATTTCGTTTTAACATATTTTATAATAATAATGATATATTTCATTATACAGTCTAAACAAATATTAGATATATCTTATATACATATATAAACATATTAATATATTAAGAGTGGTCTCATAGTCAGATTTCATATATGAAGAGAACGACTTGACTCCCGCAGTTTAGTTGGGTGTGTTTTATGGGATTACGTGACCGAATCATGCTACCCTCTGCCAGGGTATAAACCGGCTATCTTTTTATTTAACCATTTATTGTGCACTTTAGTTCATTAACTTACAGCTAAATTTCACATAAAGTCAACAAGTTTTCAATTTAGTGGAAATGACATTTGTTTATAGAAGTTGTTTGCCTTTTAGTGCGGCAAGTGCATGAAGACACATGCAATATCGTAAAGTGTCGAGTTTTGTGTTGTTGTTGTTGTGTTTTTTTTTTTTTTATTATGGTATGAAACCAAAAGCTAAAGAAACTGAAATTGAAATTGAAACTGAGTAGAAAGAAGAAGAAGAAAAATATACTGAAAAAGGAAGCGTCGCGTCGCATCAACCGCATCGGGGGTAAACAAATTAAACAAAGTTGCTTAGTTGCCGAACTGGCGAGTTGCTTAGTTGCTTAGTTGGTGATTACGTGGCCAGGGCCTGAGATCATTACATCATCCATTGGCGTCACATCATTATAATCGAAGAGCCGCAAAAAAAAAAAAAAAAAAAACAAACAAAATAACTAAGACAATGGACGGGCCGTACAGGGCCGATGCTATTGCTGTTGATATTGCCAACATTGTTTCCAGCTCTCAGTCTGAGTCTCAATCCGAATTTTAGTCTGAGTTTAAATCTCAGGCACCCAAAACACAATAGATATATAAATATAGATAAATATAAAAGATGTGCCTGACTATCAGATGCCTCGTGCCCAGCTCAGAGCTGCAAATGGAAAGCCTTAAGAATTCTCTAATTAGTAGATGTTATTTCTAACGGCCAAACTTTAACCCATTTTTTAAATGTTATTTACCCAGATCGAACAAGTTAACACAGCAGATCAAGATAATGCAATCATGGGTATTCGCTAAAGGTCACCTGCAGACAGCACAACACAATTACAGGGTATAGAAAATTTGCAATGCTTCAATGGAGCGACTTGCGGTCATATGATAGCCCTGCCTGGAACTGGAACACACGATTCACTATTCACTAGAGTGAGTACTACTCACAACTCACACAACTGATGAGTGTTGACTGGGTCTGAGGTTTTGCTTGACTTCATTTGCTGCTATTGTTGTTGTTGTTGTCGTTGTTGTTGCAGATGTTGTTGTTGTAATTAAGGTTTTTTTTTGCGTACACTTTGCGTTTTGGTTTCGGTTTCGATTTTAGTACGTTTCGTGTTCATTCGACTCGAACCCTGCTGCCTGAGAGATTGAGATTGGCACTGTCGACTGTGGAGTGTGGACTGTGGAGTGTGGCCTGGGCCTGGGCCTCGCCTCATGCATATACATATGGTATATACTTATATGGGGAAGTGTTTGCATGCAAGGTAATCGATATATCAGGCGCTCAGTGTTCAGTGCAGGTATCGAATGGGTTCGTGACGAAGGGGATGGGGAAGGGGAAGGGGGCGCGTGCGCAGTCTTTTATCTAATATGCATCACGTAATCGCAGTAATTGTCTAGCATTAGGCGCTGCATTCAACCGCAGTTGATTTCATACTATTTGCCTACATATGTATTTTCTCTCTGCATTGATACCCACAAAACCCCCAATCAACGAAGGCGCATTGTTTATGACTTGTGATTATGTCACAGTTTAGCTCATTCGCTTCCTTGTGCTCAGATATTGTGAATCGTATCTAAACTTGGTCCACCAATAAGTGGGTAATGTGAGCGAAAATTTGACAGATGCATTCGCTGCACAAGGCAATTGTCAGCTGGCACGGCGTAGATGGTTAAAGAGCCTATCTGATTAACAAACGAATCGACAATACGACTTTATTTTACTTCATAGACATAAGCTTGTGTTCTAGTACTGAAAAAATAATAATCAAAAAGTAAATAATAATAGCAAAAAAAAAAAATTTTAAAAAATAATAAAACTAAATATATTAATAATAATAATTACGCTAATAAATACAATAATAATAATAATAATAATACTAATAATAAAAATAATAATTATAATTATAACATATTCTGGCTTATAAAATACCTAAATAGTAAAAAGTTTAACTTTGGAATTCACCGGAAAACTTTTCCGCATCTTCTGATAACAGCCATTAAGCTTATCAATTTTTTTACAATCAGAATTTTATTATAATTGCATTGCATTTCCTCAAAAAAAAAAGTAAAGGAAAACCCGAAAAAAGTGCACTTTAAGCTTATTAAGCGCCGCTTGTGAAGCTGTCTTCGTTCAGCTATTATCAGCCCAATTAATCTAATTTTGACCTCTCTGGTAGGTGCAATGCCCTCCAGACGAGGGCCTCAAATTCCGTTACGGAAGTGCCCGCTTTAATTGCATGTGTGGGCTGCAGCTTGAGCTAATAGCGGCTGTAGTTGAACTGCATGATGTACAGTGAACGTTCGATAGATAAGAAGAAAAAACAAGTAAAAGGTGCTCAAGTCGGGAGTGCCCGACTAGCAAATGCCCTACACCTCCTATCAAATGCAGCTCGCTCTATAAGAGGGGGGGGGGGGGGGGAGATATCAATTTATCGATTGCTTAGAAACGGGTCAAGTTATTAAATAATCAGAAACAAGCTCGCACTGCACTGAAAAACTATGTTAAGTTTTTAAGTCTCTAGCTGTTACAGGTTCTGAGATCGAAAGACGGACAGACATGTTTCGATCGATATATATACACTATGGGGTCGGAGATGCTTCCTTCGGCATTTTACATACATTTGTAAATCTTATTTTCCAAAAAACCCTTCGATGAAATTTTACTTCTAAAAGTCGAAGGTATCTCTAGGTTCGGCATTTCCTACTAGGCTACTCGTATTTGTTTTTGAAATGTTTTTACAACATATGCGATGTTTGTTTGTCTCTTTAAGTTGAGGCTTCGACAAGATTATAGCCTTCATGGGCTTGTTGTTATTGTCATTTTTTTGTTGCTTAATTTAATTTTGTTTTACGCAGCGCCTCCGGCACGCCCCTCTGCGCTTGCACTCTCCGCAGACATTGAAAGGTTTCGCCTTGAATTCACATATCGAAGAGGGAAATGATTTTTTGTTTCTTATTTATTTAAGTTTAATTTTTTTTTGGGATCTCTGTGGGAACTTTTCAATTACGATGCACGAGTAGCTGGTCAAGGTAACAAAACGCGTAATACAACAACAACAAAACAACAACAACAACAACAACAACAATAACAATGACAGCAACTGGTTCTATAAATCATCGTTATTATTGTAATTGAAAATGTACTGTCTAAACTTTTGAATAGGCAAACGCTGAAGTCCGTATTTGCAATCAATACCTTAGGTATTTATTAGCTAATTTTGTATTTTTGGCCTATGTTTGCATAATATTTATTAATTGTTTGTAACTGTAAAAAATATGAACAAAAGGCAACGAATACAAGTTTTATAAGAAAGGATTATCACAAGACTTAAAAGCGGGCAAGCGATAAAAATTATAATAATAATAATAATAATAAAACAAATATAAAAATGAAATATTAAATAAAAAAAGCTAATCGCGTGCATTAAATACGAGTTGGTTAAAAGTCATGAATCATTCTCCGACTCGTTTGTCTATTGCCAAATTTTCCATTATTTTCGAATTGCGGAAGCTGAAAATTATGGCATGAAAAGCGCCGACAGACCCGGCACACACACACACACACACACACACACACTACAATAGAAGGTATTAATTGTTGCTGTGGAAAAAAAATAGCTATGTGCTCGTATAAAGTGCGCTTAATTGGTTTAATAATATTTTTTAATGTATTTTTGTTCAACACAAATTCTTTTATGTGGAGCATGCAAAATGTGTGTGAGAAACGAGACCGGCTATAGGCTAAAGCCCAGTACTCTGATATATATATAAACATTATATATGTAGGCTTAAATTAAAAAATCGATACAAAATGTTGGCCTGTTGTCCACTTCCGTGCTTGATGGCAGCAGTTAGTGGGTCATTGAAGAAGTCAGATACAACAAAAGCAACAGCAGCAACAACTGCACGACTGTTTTTTGATTGGCCTTTTATGAGAGATCGCATAAGAAATCGATTTTGTTAAATGCGCCGAAAAGGTCATATTTTGTTTCGATCGATTGTGCTACACTTGACTCTAAGCGCCAAGAGGCTAACAAACAAATAATGAACAGCCAAGTTGGCGCTCTGCGCGAACTGGGTCGAACTGCTGAACAGGGTCAGAAGTCAGTCGTTGTCAGAAATTGTCAAATATCGCAGCCGGAGACTATATATACATTATTAATATTTGAGGCTAAAATAAATAAATAATTCAAATTAATTTTAGTTATTTAAAAGAGATGTAATATTGAAAGATCATCGTGACAATGCCCGTTTCATGTTTGAAACTTTTGCAAAAATCTATCCCCTGAATTGAAAGTTGTCTTAAGAGTTGTCCGCCATATGTATGAGTGTGTCAAGCTCACATTTTATTTTCAAAAATCTCTGTGTAAATTTACGCTTCGTATTTGAAACTTTTGCCAAAAATGTATCCCCTCAATTGGGACTTAGGTGCTTTAGTCTTTATAAAAATAATTTTTATTTTCGTGCAATCTATATTAAAATATAAATATTAAGTACTTATTAAATAACTCTGCTAGAAGAAATCAAATTGAAAAATTGCCCTTCTATGCGATTCTTTTTATGCTTGCTCTGCAGTATGATATATAATATGATATAGTTATGTTGAAAATCTGATAAATATTCATCCATACTCTCTTGGAACTAAGTTCTTCTTGCTTATTACCCACTGCTCTTTCCCTATACCTCTGTCTTTTCTATTCTTATGTTATGTATGTCTTATGTTCTTTTAGTGTTCTACAGCAATTTCTGGACTCCGCGCTGTGTAAATTGTGGGTAAGTTCACATTATGTGTATATTTCTGTATTCATTAGATTAAGTCTATTCATGTCCATCGCCCAGTCACAAATCCATATCGAACAACTGAATTGCAGCAAAAATACATTTTATAAATCTAAAAAATACAATTTTTCAAATAGCCATCATATAAATTAAAGATAATAGGGTATATAAAGGGGTTACGGATTGGATGGCTTGCCACATTTTTGGTACTTGTCCAAGCTGTCTGTACATTTTTTATACACCTCGACTGCCATTGCATTAAATTGTCATAAACTTGTATTTTTTTTTTTTTTTTTGGTGTAACTGAAACTTGTTTCGCAGGGCAAGCTGTAAACCTCAGCGAAATAATGAAAATGAAAACGATATACGAGTGGAAGACGTCTGGCACCGGGTCAACTGGTTGTCCAAGTGAACATTGGGCGCTGCTCGACCGCCAAAAAGACAATGCGAAATAATCATAATAATGGCAACAACGTTGCCCCAACAACAACAACAACAACGAGAAAATATGTAATAAAAATAACAAGCTACACAGCAACAACAAGATTTATGTCGCATGACATTAATGACGGAAATCTGAAGCAGTCGCCTGAAGTGGCCGCCAAGTAGACGCAGTGCGTCGCCTGCCCAGCCAGTCAGCCAGCCAGACAGTTGGACAGGCAGAAAAAAAAAGTGAAAAAAAGTGGCCTCTGAGCTTGCAAAAACAAACAAAGCAACTAAAATTGACAACACTTTCAATTGTCGCATGTCGGCAACGTTGGCCTGAGAAACATAGAAATGCGCCCGCAATTGCCGCGGCTCCCTCGTTGTCCCACACCATCCACTCCATCCGAACGGGTCAGCCATTCGGATTGTTCAAAACGTAAAAAAAAAGGAAAAACAGTCGAAACAACACGCGGTGGGCAACGAAATTTTATGCTTTTTAATGAAAACAAAAGTGAAACACGATTTGGTCAACGGGGACCACTTGATGGCCAAGTGCCTGACGCTGATCCGTGGGCTCAGCGAAACTAAAAGTGGTTATATTAACATTTCATTAAGAGCCAAGGTTCACAGCTAACTAACTGCTTCGGATCGGATCAACAGGGGAAGTCCGTCCGGGCAAGACCGTCTGGGGTGGGTCCCCGAAAAGTAGCAACAACATTTTCTAAGAATTTCGGCTAGTTCTGTTGAGCCACACTTCGAATACTATAGATTCTATAGAGCAAGTCTTTATACATTGGGAACAAGCAAAAAAAGAAACGATAAAGTTAGGTTGACTTCAACATGATTAAAAGTTAATACCCTTGTAGACATTTTGCAGATGTGTGGGAGGAATGAAGCTCTTAAATGCTGAGTTTGATGAAAATATCTTTGAAATCAGAAACTAGTTTTGGACCGATTGTTCCTATGGCAGCTATATGATATAACACTTCGATGTTGTTAGGACTTTGCCTGTATATATGAGGAGCATGGTGAATAGAAGAAAGAAATATTTATACCCAAAAAAGTTTTCAATATAAGAACCTACTATTCGACTGATCGTTCCTAGGGTGGTTCCCATTTCTGGATCCTATATCATACTCTTCATTCAACGAACCCAATTTCTAAAATTACTGGGTTTTTAGGAAACCAAATCAGAAATCTATTTTTAATAGTACTCAATTCACAAATCATATATCTTCTTAATATAATTATAAAACTGGGCCTAATGCAACAATGGAACATGGGAAACTGCATTTCATATTGAAAAACTTCATTATGTTAATGAACACTACAAAATTGGTCCAAAACAAGCTATTTAATGGCATATTAGCCACGTCAGTAGCCCACTGGGCTCCGAATTAGGTTCAAAGGCAGCACAGTTTATCAATGTGGTAGCAATAATTACCAATTGTCTAGCCACTTTGATTGGCCTCTTAAAACTGTCTGGCTAAGTTGGACATCTAAACTGAAGAGCATAAAATTGCTTGGGCTGTGCCTGGCCGGTCCGAAACGAATCCGTTGACAATGCATATTACCTGGGCACATGGGAGCGGCTTTCTAAGCTGGCCCCTGGCAAAGCATTTGTTGTATTTTTTATTTAGCGCTCGAAAAGCGTTTGTTAATTTGCATTTAATTTATTTTTGCCATAAAATGCAGACAGTGCCCCCCATAAATTGTCCATTGCTACCGTCGCCGTTGGCTCGCCATTCCCAAGATCAAAAAGATTCAGCCCCAGCCTCAGCTCCAGCTTCCAACTCTAATTCCAACTCCAACTCCCAGCTTTAGTTTCAGCCGGCCAGACCTGGCTCTGGCCATTTCCAACCGAAGCGAATCGATTTTGGCAGTGTTTTTTTTTTTTTGTTTTTTTTCGCTCGTCTTGATTTTGTTTTTGTTTCTCGGCTCGCTCTCTCGTTGAGAGAAAGGTGCTGCTGATCAGTTGGCAAACCAGTAACAACAATAACAACAACAACAACGACGCACGCGCAATTCACTTTCTAATGATGCACATAAAAAATAAAAAATCAAAGCCAAAAAAACCAAAACCAAAAATAAATCAAAAATATAAATACAAAAAACCTGGCAAATATAAAAGTAAATTTCCAAAAAAGAAAAAATCTCTTTCATTTACAATATATTTATTTATGCGCCTTTGGCGGTGACCGCAACAACCGCAAAAATTTACAGCAAATGCAATAAAAAAGATGTAAAAAAGTTAAAATAAAAACAAGATTTGGCGCAAAATATCCTGTCATAAAATTGTCAAATTTATGCGCCAATTAAATATGCGAAACTCGAAAAATATTGAATTACTTGAGCCTTGCGCGCGTCGTTCACTTTTGCAATTAATTATACAGATATATATTATATCTTATATATTTATGCATATAAAGCATTAATCCTTCTATTGCTGCACCCAAAAGGGTACAAGCTGAGTTAACATCAGGAAAACACGTTTCCGAATATGAATATGAAAAAAAAGTGATTAACTTTATCCTTTATCCAGCATGCATTTGTATTTCAAGCTGGCATTAAACGTATACAGAAATTGCCGTAACAGCGCCAGCATAACGTTCACGAATATAGCGTAAAAGGGAATTAAAAAATCGCAAATGCAATAGAACAAGCTTGGCACAGGCGATTGAGACCTTGCACACATTATATGCCGCTCAGCGAATATATACGAACTGCTCTGACCGATAGTTAAGTTTTATAGCTATAATTAACTAATGGTTTTAAACGATTGCTTTTATATAAGTACACGTACTTAGGTTGATTACGCAGCAAACGCGCTCACAAAACGTATTTCACCTGCAGTTAAGAGTGTTTGGCAGAAAAAATTCATTTTGACTGTAAACTGGTTTTGTGGTTGGCCTTTTTTGGCGGGTTTTTCGTTACCATTTAGATGAGTTATAGGTGAAAATTGTCGCGAAAGTCGTGAGTTATGAATCGGTTGCTGTTACAGCTCGTAACGCATGCAGTTGTTGTTGTTGTTGTTGCTGCTCAAAGAAAACAGCGCCGTGAAGGTCAAAAAACTTTTAAGCGCTTCGTTGGCTCCGTTTTCCAGGTGTTGGCTCTTCTCTGGTTGTGGTTGTTGTTGCTGTTGCACGAGTATCATGGCATTTTGCTGGCATTTTAATTAATTAAAGTAAATCGCTTTTGCTCAGCGCGAGCCCCACAAAACGCATTTATCATTCAAAAATTAGCTCACATTTCCGTTCACCTTCAATAAATTGTATTTGCATGTAATTTTTAACAAGAAACCAGAGAAACATCAAAACAAATGCGGGTGAAACATCTGGATATCAAATAGATCTATGGCGGAACATTTACGAAAATGTTATGATCAACAAATGCTAAACATTTAATTCGTACATCTGATAATGAATTGGAACTTGGGTCTAGAGTTCGGTTTTTTATTCGTTTAATGTTATTATGAGAGGGTAATAAAATATATTTCGCATTATGTATTTGATATTAAGTTTCTAAATAAACAGATATCGGTTCGTTGAGGATTTATGTATATATGATATATACATATGTGAATATATGCTCTATATTTAATTATAAATTGCATTTTTAAGAAATCGTTACTGATAATACCTAGCTAAACTAGATAGTTTCTGTGCCTACGTTTAATTATCCTTTTCTCTGGTTACACCATTACCAAGAAAAGAAAGTTTATTGCTTAAAGGCTAGTTTGATTTTGTTTGTCTTAATATCTAGGCTGGAATGGACAATATTTCAGTCATATGTTGCCTTAAATTTAGGATAAATTTGGGCTAGATTTTGGAATGGATTATACTTTTGTCAAACATCGCTTGAAGTGCAGAAAAAAATGGATGACATTTTCGGATAATATTTGTACTAATATCTGAGTGCGAATGGACTTTATTATAGTTTTAGAAGTATTATATTTTAAATTTTACGAAAAATTGTCTAAATGTTGGGCTATATTTGTCCTACTATCTAGGCGGGTATGGATTATATTTAGGTCAAAATATTTTGTGCTTAATTTAGACAACCGTGGACTTGTTTTAAGTTTAAACTCCTAAAATCAAGTGAAAATTTCCTTGGACACAAGCTTAGGCAAAATTATTTTTGTTAAATAAATAGGTTTTTGCGACTATTAGAATTTTATTCTAATATGTATTTTTGTTGCGTTTTGTATGCCTCGGTATATTTATCGACCTAAATATGCCCAAATAGTAAGCTTATTTACCCCGGCACATAAACCCTATATATAACCAAAATGTAATCTTATTTCCTCAACTGATTTGCCCATTCATATATACATAGAAAATGTAATCTTAAAAGCCATATACCATAATATGCTACATTTTGGCAGCTACCTTGAAAGTAAGGCTTCATAAAGTCAAGCTTAGCTCGGGCGGAGATGGCGAAATATATTGCTGGGCAAAACTAACTGCTAACCTACTAACAGTTATATTTGTATTACTATTATTATTATTATTATTATTATGGTATTCTCCATTTCGCCTGTTTCATTATACGAAACAGTTAAATTAATTTTGAAAATTTTTATTGTACTACTTTAGCATTGTCTCTTTTGTGTGGTTGTTGTTGTTGTTGTTGCTATACACTTTGGCTTAACTGTTAATCTGACGTCGCTGTCAAATTTGTTGTTGCCATTGTTGTTGCTGCTGCGCTTCTCACGCGCCTTAATTAAATTGATTAACGCTCGCTGTCGCTGTAGCTGTCGCTGTCGCTGCTTGCGCCTATGCGCCCCTACACTTTAAGTGGGTTCCTCTTCTGGCTGTCAGAGCTTTTGGCATTTGTGCGTGTGCGTAGGTTTTTGTAGCTTTAGCATTCTTTTCACTTTTGCTTGCTGAGAGTGTGAAATTACAATAACAACACAATGGCACCTGCGGCGCGCCTACAACAGCAAACGACAGCTCCAGCTGCGAGTGACAGCCAGCCGGCGCGAGAGCAGGTGGACGTAGAAACACAAAGAAGAGTGAGCCAGGGAGAGGGAGAGAGCGCGACCGATATACAGAAAGTGCGAGAGGGAGGGAGAGCAGCAAGGCGGCTGGCTGCATTGTTCGATTTAACTTTCACTGATTGCCCGTTGACAATGCGACGATGCGACGTTGGCGTTAACTTTGGCGCCGACGTTGACGTCGAAGCTGGCGCAGACCTTTGGCATTGTTGTTGTTGTTGTTGTTGTTATTGCTGTTGCTGTTGCTGCAGGTGTATACTGCATGTGTGTGTGTGTGTGTGTGTGTGTGTGTGTGTGCATATACATATTAACGAGCAAGTACACGGCCTCCGCCATGCATCTATGGCAATTATTTTGCGCAGAAATTTCATTTACTTTCTATATGGAAATATTTGCACACTTTAAAAATCTTGAAAGCTTAGAAAGTTTACACCAATGGGGTAACGCCCAGGCCATGCCGCAGACTCTCAAAGATGATGCCCCAGCCAAGTGGGCAATTTCAATTTCAATTTTTTTTTTGTGTTTTTTTTTTTTTGAGTTTATTGCGTGCGGAAGTTTGCGGCCTCGTTTCTTCATGTTCGTCATCATCATCATCTGCGTCTCCTTCTTCTTATGTAGTTGGTGTTGTTGTAGCTGCTAATTAAATGATTGTTTGATTTTATTTTGACAGATAAACGCGAATAGATTACAAAATGCGAACACACACACACACACACACACAAACTTTAGTATAATGGGTCGCCATTTAAAAAGCTGTGCGAAAGTTTTATTCGGAATGTCATCTTGAGTCAACTGGTTGATGATGGATTGGTGAAATGTGTCAAAACGGGGTGTGCGAGCTATTTGGGTATTTTTCCGAGTCGAGTTTAATTTGAAAATAATAAATGATAATTGTATTTGTATAGCAATGAATGGATAATATTACTATGGAAAACGTATATCGATGGATAATGTTCATTCATGGGTATTAATTAAAGACACCAGCTTTGCTCCTATCTCAAGGCTCATTCATTGCAAGGTATGCACCTATAAGATAGCAAATATTGTTGCTTTCATTTCGTATATGCTACCAATGGTATTTTAATTGGTTGCTGCATTTGTGGAGAGCCTTAATTCAAGCGTGACTTAGCTATTAAGCCGTGTTCTCTATACAGGCCTGTGTGTCTGCTTGTGTGTGTGGTATGTGTGGCATGTAACAAGCTGCTTCACGCTGTTGCACACACACACACACACTCTAACACACACACACACACACACAGACACTCGTCTGCCTAATCAGCCACAATGATGCTTTGGCTATCCCCCAAGAATTCAACTAATCTCAATACCGAAATCGCAACAAGAACCGCATCCAGGTTGAAACTGGCTCAACGAGTTGTCTATGCAAAAATCAGTTGGTTGCATGATTTATTTGACATTTGGTGCAGCGCAATGCGGCAATAATAATAATGAAAATAATAGTCGGCTATAATAATAACAATAAAAAAATGGCAGCAACAAGCATTCAATTCAAAGCAGCGAAGCGCCAAAGACAACTGACCAGCTGAAGGGCGGGAGGTTGGGCGGGTGAGTCCGTTGGATCGGTTGGGCGGTTGTGGAGTTTTAGCCAAAAAGAACTGCAAGCGAAAAGCGAAATATATGCTGGAAAACTTGTTTGGCCGCAGCTCAAAGAAAAATCGCTGATAAAAATAAATAACGAAAAGCTTTGGCCTCTCGACTTCGTCGTAGTGCAACACGAGTCCACGACTCGGACGCAGCCAGCGAGGCGGACGGAGAAGCTCGTGTCGAAGAATTTTCCAGCAACATCTTGATTTTGTGTGCGGCTCGCTGCAGAAATTGCACAGTAAATTGCTATACATATACATAATATACATAATATACATAATATATATATATATATATATATATACGTATATATGCCCAATGGACACTCGGGCCACCCATCCCATCCCATCCCCCCTCGACAGGCCCTAACAGTTCTAACAACGCAGCACCCGTTGCTGCAGCTGCTGCTAAACTTGATTTCTATGTTGTTGATGTTGTTTATGAATTTCAGCCCGATGCTGTGCAGCATCAGACATCAGACCAGAGGCAACCGCAGCACTTGCTCCCCTCCGCCGTCCTAGGTGAATGGTCAAGTCATAAATAAATCTTGCAACGCACCGCAGCAGCAGCAGCAGCAGCAGCATCAGCAGCATCAGTTGCAGCAGCAGAAACGGCTGTGAATTGAACTGCAGATGTTGTCTGTTTAATTACCTACACACACACACACACTCACACACACACAGCGTTGCACACACCTCAGCGTATCTTAGTAGACACAAAGATTTCTTGCCCTAATGCGACTGACAACACACGGTTGTTGTTGTTGTTGTCGTTGTTGTTGCCGCTGCGGTTGCTGTTGTTGCCCCTTTCTTCGACACGGGCAACACTTCTTGGTACCACAAATTCCCCCCTGTTTGCCAGCGCCAACATAGCCCATTCACTGGCCACGTTCAGTTCAGTTCACTTGGCGCGCAAAGCTGAGCCGAGAAGCGTGAAAAGCAACGAAAAACAAAAAGAAATATCAAAAAAAGAAAAACCTGCAAACTGCGACCACCAATCCAAAAATTCAGGCCAAATGTCTCAAGTCAAAGTCATTTCAACCTCTGGTGTTTGCCGCACGCCTCTCTATGCAATTCTCAATGTGTTGAGTTGCTCAGCTTAGCAACTGTTGCAATTCTCACTGTTTCTCTTACCAGCTCTCCCTCTCTCTCTCGCTCTCTATCTATCTATTTTGCTTTTACATAAATTTGCATAGATATGGGTTTCCTAGGTACTGCTAGTCGTGCACAGACCTACATACAATATGTGCATATGCATATCTAAACTTTACTTGCATTCATTTGTAATTAAATAGGTAAGTGCAGCTTTCTAGACACTGCATTGTCTGTAATAAATCTTGCATTCAAAGCCACAGTTTGCTAAGTTAAGTTGAAACCCAGCTAGATTTTGTTTATAGTCTAGTTTATAGCCCCAAGAATCATTTATCAAACTCACGTTGGGCACCGCTTTGTATAGTGTGCTTGATAGACGAGCTAATGTCCCATAAATATACATGCTTGGATTCTCCTAATAGTTTCGCTTTACTTTGTAAATGTGCCTCTCCTTAGTTATATTCTCTGCGCCCACGTTGGGCGCCATTTTATTTATAATTTCACTATGAAATTGTACTCATGTGTATTCTGTTATTTCACTTGTCGTTCTCTATTCATTGTTTAACTGTCGAACTATCTAGCTTCTCGCTGTTCTAGAAATTTAAATACTGGATAATTAAGTTTTATTTTACTGTGTTTGTATTTACTTTCGACTGATTTCGAGCTGCGTCTAATAAGTGTGCGTCCATCTTAACGTTGCCATGCCTTATATCAGCGAACATCTGGGAATATTTTGACAAGTACATTTAGTAATTTTGTAATTAGCTGGCTGTTAATTTCGCACCCAACATGGGCCTTTCGCTGCGCTTCTCATGCTGATTACTTGAAGCGACTTCATTCGGTAACTTGGCCATGTCAGTTGGCAGCACCGCAGGCTCAAGTGCCGCAGTTCTGGTTTGGCGAATGCAGCTCTAGAAAGTGGGCGTGTCGACGTCTTGACACCACACACAATTTTCACCCAGCCAAGACGTCGTGAGCTACACTTGACGCTTACATTTGGCGTTGCAAGCGTTGCAGGCACCACAGAAACCACTTGTTGTTCTTGTTGTTATTGCTGTTGTTGCTGTTGTTGTTGTGGTTATTGCTGTGGCTATGTGGCACACACAGACACCTATCAAATTTGGATCGCGCTCTGTCATAAAAGCCAACACACCGGCACACACAGCAAATTGGCTTAAAGTGTTCCTCTTCTTCGTTTTTTGTATCATCTAACGGCAGTTCTGGAAGATTTGGCTTACCCCGTTTGCCGCTCGTTCTTCGTCTCTTTCCCTCTCCCTCTTGCTCTCACAGTTGATGTTCAGCTTGTCGCGACTTTCAAATTGCACTCGCGAGTTTCTCTCTTTCTCCCTCTCAATTCTCAGCACTGTTGTTGCGCTTTAAGGACGCAGGACTGGGGCATGCAACAAGTGTCACAAACAGAAAAAAAATGAAATACAAATTATGCGAAGCACACAAAAAAAAAAAAAATAGGAATCACAAACAATTGGATGCGGTTCGGTATTTTTGGTATTTGGTGTTTGGTTCATTCGCTGTTCGCTGATTGGTGGCAACAACCAACGTTGTCGAGTCGCGCGCACAAACTAACAAGGCACCGCACAACAATAACAACAAGCGGCAGCCAAGACGCCAGCCAAAACGTTCGCAGAGAAAACAACTAAGCCAACTGTTAACTATGCCACACCGACTCCGATTATACGCTAACTGCGCACAAAAAAGCGTTTAGCAGAAAAACAACAGACAACAAAAAACAATTGATAAGTTCTTAGCTTAAAAAAATGTCCTTGTTTAAAAATACTTTTTTACTCCTGGAATATAATGAGCCTAAAGTATACATATTTATATATTTCAGATACAATTTTTACAGTTCACAAAATATAGTAAATACATAAAGTATAAAAAAAAGTTTTAGGAAAATGTTTGTGGCATTTTCTCTGTTTGAAAAAGTTTTAAAGAAGAGCAAATTTAAAAAAATATTTCAAATTTCACTTTTTGTTGTAGCATATTTTTTACATACTGGAAAATATTTGTAGAAATTACTTTCTATGTTTTGAGAAACATTCATATATATATTTCACACACATATATATTCATATGCTACAGATCAACTCTTGTAGTGCACATAGCCAGCTACGCAAGTGTATTAAAAACCGGTTGGCTTTGACGGCGTTCGCGTCGGGCTCGTCTTTGGAGCGCAGGCGCAGACGCAGAGGCAAACGCAGCGAGCGTAAAGTTTTGTTTCGGTTTCGGAAATGGCATAGAATATCGGTTGGGTATTTTCTTTAACGGCTTCTTGCTGTACATATAAATGTTCTACGCGACATTAAATGTTTATATAACGCCGGTTGGCTTCACTTAATGGGCCATGTTCAGATAAATATTTATTTATTTCCACTGAATGCATTTATTGGGTTAGTTTTGTGGGGGTCTTGAATATTATTTAAGTTGCGTTTGTCTTGTTTTTAGTAACTTTTCTCAGCTTGATAAATTTACTACTTAAGATTCTTTCCCTTTACCGTTGAGCAGCTTTTTATTTAACAGCAGAAGAGTTAATAATTGTTAACATTTGTATTTCTGTAAACCAATATCGTAAATTCAAATATCGTAAGTGTTAAATTGGTTCGTGTCCCAGCTAATAGTGGCATACTTTTAGGCGCATTCAGATTTATTGTTTGACTACAGATGTCGCCAGCGTCTCCGTTGAAAGTTGGAACAATATAGTTTTGTGGAAGACAATTTTCAAAATAATTTCAATATTAGTTCATCGGTTAGAGAAGTCTAAAAGTATGATATAATACCCGATATATTAATGTATATTATATCTATTGTCGTATTTCATATATCTGTTTCTAAATGAAAATGGAATGAAATTCATTTTATTATAAAAAATATATACATATTTTGCTATCCAATAAAAGACAAATTATTATTCATATCAGTATGAAATTCAAATTCAATTTAAATTCAAATGAATTGTGTTTTGCAAAAGCCTCAAAATAGAAAATTAATGTTCTAGTAAGCTAAACAAAAATGTGGTCCTATTAAAATAGAACCCAGCTTACATAATAAAATTATTAAAAATATTTTCTAAAATTTCGCAAACTTAAACTTTTTGGCAATTTTCTAAAATGAATAAAGAAAACATGCTTAATGTGTGGAAACGAATATCTTAAATTGTTCCTAAGGGCGTGTCACACTTAAAAAATAATGCAAAAAAAAAGCAAAATTTCGGTATGAAATGTGTTGCATTTGGCAATTTGCGTGTGCAGAAGAAATTTTTAATTCAATTTTGATTTCATTTGTAGTTCCGTGTTTTATGCAAAAATATTATCATAGCGGCTGTGTGCAACGGCTGCGGCTGTTGGCATTCATTTTTTCGCTGCGTTTTGGAAGCGTTTTTTATTTTTATTTTTTTTTGGTTTTGGGAACTTTCATCATGAAAATCATAAAAGTTAAAGCCAATTTTTGGGTTATGTTTTCGCAGCACGCACAAAAGTTTCGGCTCAGACGCAACACCCGCGGCTTAGTGCAGCCAAAATAATATCTAAATGTACGTATGCGGCTATATATGTGCATATACGTATATATATATATATATATATATATATATGGCCATATACAGATATAGATATAGATATATAGGGTGCCTTTTGTGCCCTTTTTGTGCGCAAAGTTCAAATTGAATGCCGGAAGTGCTTTGCGATTGCAAATGCAAGTGTAGTTGGAGGTTGTGCAGAGCACCGGGAAAGGCAGGGGGGGATGTGGACAAACTCTGGTAACTGCTGCTGGTGAGGAGGTGGAGGTGGTGGATGGCGGGGTGTGACTACGCTGATAAACGAACTTGAACATTTTTTGACAGTTGTGCGTATAAATCTTGAAATGTTTTAATTTGCTTGCGAATCGATTTAAAGCGCCCGCGAAGAAGAAAAAAGAAGTTAACCCAAGAAACGAAAACAAAAACCGGGCACAAGCAAGCGAAACGTGGCCGGAGCAATGGAATCGTAGTCGTTCCAGCATCGTTGCGTATGATTTATGAATGACATTTTAGCTTACGGCTGACCCGATCAAGCGAGAGTCCGTGAACTGCAACAACCGTTTGGTAACATGCCTCTCAAAGCGCGGCACTTAGTGGACGGAATTTAAGGAAATTCACTATCGATTAACATGTCAAACCAGGCAGATAGAAAGAGAGCGAGAGGGCAGGTTAAGAGAAGTGAGAGATTTAGAGAAAGTGCTTGCTTGCTTGGGAACAAGCCAGAGGGCGGTAGAGAGAGATATGCAGAATAAGATTGGGAAAGCGGGATAGAGAGATACTGGTAAGAGGAAATGTACAGAGAGACAGAGAAAATAAAGAAAAAGAAAAGAGGGAGAGAGAGAGAGAGAGAGAGAGAGAGAGAGAGAGAGAGAGAGAGAGAGATAGAGAGAGAGATAGAAGAAAAGAAAGGGAGATATGGTGAGATGTTGGAAGAGAGTGCAGATAAGAGAGCGAGACAGAGATTGAGAGAAGCCTAGAGAGCGAGAAGAGAAAGAGAGTGAGGAAGAGAAAGAAAGAGGGTAAGAGCCAGAGACAGATACAAAAATAGAGAGAATGAGAGAGATCGGAAGCAAAATGGGGCCCCTCTAAAGCCGAGCACAATGCCAATTACCGAGGTGCTGCACTTCATCCATCACAGGCTAAGGTTGAAGATGGCATTCATAGAGGGGCGCCCACAACAGCAGCAGGCAGCAAATAATGCAGTTGCCCCAATTTCAGCTCTATTGTGGCAATCCACACCTCCCCCTGGCTGCTGCTGTGCGATTGCGTTGCATTTCTGAGAAAGCGAGCATGTTTTCCACGGAAATCGTTCTTCGAAGAACTGGCCAGCCTGGCTGACTGACCACTCGGGGGGTCTTGGCTGCTTTTTGTCGAGTCGACAGTTTGGTTTCAGAGACGCTTGAAATCGTATAAAATCACCCAATGAATTACCTGCTCCCCCGCAGCAGGCACGACAATAGCTCAATGCTGCTTCTTGCATTGCCTTACCCAACACTGGTAACATACATATATGGCGCAGATTTAGGTCAGAAATTCTATGATTGAATAATTTAAACGAGTGAAATTGAAAAAGTATGTAATTGAAGAGCTCAATTTAATATTTATATATTCTTTGATTACATTTCAAGTTAATATTTAGCATTTAATTACTTATATATTAATTTTCTCTCTTTTTCATAATGTCGTTAAATATCGATTTTGTGAAATGGTCTTCTAAACTTAGCTCGAAGATTGTAAGAGCTTTATGCACCAAACATGGTATATAACAAAACATTTTGATAGATAGAACTTTGTTCTTTGATATGTACACACTCTTTCAGTTCTCATTTGAGCCCTGAAAATGACACACAGATCGGATGCTAAGCGCCGAAGGCAAAAGGGAGAAAGTAGTGCAGTCGCTGCATATGTGATATGAATGTAAGGGTATGCGAGGTTCGTTCAGGTGCTCGGCATTAGCTTTGTCGCTTTTTGGTGCCGCGCGAATTAGCCAAAAGCTGTTGCCGGTTGCCGTTCGCGGAGTGTTTACCTTTGAAGCGTTGCAAGCGCGCCATTTTTTTGTTGTTGTTTTCTTTTTTTTTTTTTTTGTTTTTGTTGCCATTCTCCAGTCAGCAGTGAGCAGTGACCAGTCGGCAGTCGCCCGTCGCCAGTTGGCAGTTGGCAGTTGGCAGTCAGCATTGAGCAGTCGCTGGGCAGCCGGGCAATTCATATCATATTTTTGCACTGACCCCCGGCCCCAATGCAGAGCAGTGCAAGGCAGAGAGATAGAGATAGAGAGAGAGAGAGAGAGAGAGAGGGAGAGGGAGGGAGGGTGGAGCTGAGGAGCGGTGGCAGTGCAAAAGCGGCTCTTCGTTTTTGCTCTTGGCGTTTATAGATTGAGTACTTTATCAAAAAAACGAGACATCAAAGCGTATATCATGTCAGCTGCAGACGTGCAGAGGGAAATGCCAAGCCAGACGCAGCCAAATCCAAAGGGGGCAACAGAGACAGAAAAGCAGATGGAGTAAGTGAGAGAGAGCTAGAGAGAGTGAGAGAGGGGAGCGGGGCAGTAGATGGCAGTCTGGTGAGAGGCGGAGGCATGTGCTGCATTTGCATGCAATGCCCATCTCGATGCCAAAGCCTTTTTGTGGCCCGAACCAGACCAGATCAGACGAGGCTCAGTCTCAGGCATGGGTATGGGCACGGGCCAGAGACCATAACTTAGCCAATGGCCAGTGGAGTTGTTGTTGTTGTTGTTGTTGTTGTTGTTGCTGCTCGGGCGCCATTTTGTTTATCTTTGTCGCTGAGCGGGTGCGAAGCCTGCAACAGGCCAGAAAGTTAGGATACCCAGCCCCCATCCCCTTGCACGCACGCACACACACACACACACACACACACGCACACTTGCGTACGCTATGGAACTTTTTCGCTTTGATACTAGCTGTAACGGTGCGTGTGTTAGTGTGTGTGAACGTATATGCGTGTGTGTGTGTGTGCTTATCAAGTGCTAAGCATCTCAATGAAGTTGTCTCCATCTGAATAAACACACACACACATACGGACAAACGTTTTTAAGCATATGTATATATACACATACACAGACACACACTTAACAACATATACACACACACACACACACCTACACTCATATACAAACATATATACACGCGCAAGTGTCACAAACACAGACATCCACACTTATAGACATATATATATATATATATATGCACACTTACACACACCCATGCACAAATACACACACACACACCCACACCCATAGTCTAGCTGCAATTTGTGGACGTCTTCTTCTCGCCACGAACTGCTCCCACATTCTTGTCCTGATTTCGATCTTGACTGCGTCATGATCATGCCTCATTAGCTGCATGTACGATATGTAAATGCCTCAAATGAGTCGCAGCAAGCGGCTTTGAATGAATAACTCGTCGAATGTTCTTGTTTCTTGTTGTTGTTGTTGTTGTTGTTGTTGCTGCTGCTGCTGTTCGGCATCAATGAGTTGCCATTGTAGTCTTAGCCACATCCATGCAATATGCTGTGATTATGTGCCCCTCGGCCCATGCAATGTTGTGGGCGCCAAATCAGATGGTCGCCGCCGTTGAGCTGTTGCGCGTGGCATATGTCAGGCATTCAAATATCTGCGATACGCAACAAGCATCTATTGTGGTTTGCTGCCTGCGTCAATAAAATAGCTAAATTATTTAATTTGTGGTAAATGCTGTTTTATATAAACTAATACGTTGAAATGCTATCTAAACCCGGATTTTGTAAGTGTAGAATCTAGTTGTCTATTTATTGAAAAGAATTTTCAAATACTTCCTCAGCCCAGCTGCCGTCTAATTATTAATAATTAGAGATAGATAAACTTCTGTCCGGCTGTATCTATGTGAACTAGTGTCTCAGTCTTAAGGCTATCGTCTTAAAACTTTGCTGAGGTCCGTCTTCTTGTAGCAGGCAGAACATAAGTCGAAATTGGCCGGATCAGAGAGCTATATAGCTGACATAGGGAAGATCGGTCGAATGGTAAGCTCTTATATGGCAAAAAGTGATGGGGGTGGAACATTTTGACCTATGTCTATATATGATATTTGAGGGTACCATTTTACATTAATTTTGAGTAAAAATTGTGTTCCAAGATTTAGATGCCAGATTGATCTAAAGGCCAAACCAAGAAGAAAGAGGCAAGCCTTGCGGGAATCGGTTGAGTTTTGATCAAGTTTTGGGGGTGGGAAATTTCAATATATATCTATGTAATGTATTTATCTATGTATCTATGTAGCCCGTGGCACAGCCATAATAAGTTCTCTCAAAGATCTTCGAAATTGAGTGTGAGGCAGAAGTTTTTCGCCGATTTTTTCACCCATACCCCGTCAGTGAGGCCAAACAGTTTTATTATTAATATTATATAAAATTAAATAATTAATATTATATTAAACGCCAAAAGAATCCCTGAGTAGATTGTTCGTTTGCTGCATTCAGAGATCGTTATTTGGCAAATAAGTTTTTCCATTTAAGGCAACTCGAAAAGGAAATGATCTGTGCAGGTTGGGCGCATATGAAGAAGGCATCAGCGTGGCCCGAGCCACAGCAGGAAATCACAAATCAAAAGCGTTTTTGATTAATTTTGAATAAATGCAAATAGCAAACAAGCAAGATTCGCACATTTCGCCAAGGTTATACGACTGACAGATGCACAAGAGCCGAGTCCAGGGCCTGGACATGGATACACGGTCATGAAAATGGACACGGCCCTGCTCAACGGCTGGTGCTCAGGCGCAGGCACAGGCACAGGCACATGCACAGGCACAGGCGGGCACAAGGGAGCTGCCAGTGTGCTTCGTGGAATACGCTCTGGCCATGGAGTTTGCTGATTCCATTCTTACGGCTGTCGCTTTTGATAAATTTGACGTGCAACGTTGCGAATTGTGTCCTTTGTTGTTGTTGTTGTTGTTGTAGTTGTTGTTATTATTGTTGCTGCTTGCCCCGTTGAAAAATAACTTGTTGTGATAATTTCGCTGGGGAATTTGTTGCGCAAATATCAAAATAAAATTAATTTCGTTGATTTTTACACAGCTCCTATCCAGCTTCAGCTTCAGCTCCAGCTCCAGGTCCAGGCCCTGCACTTGCCTCGCATGCTGCGCGAGCTCGTAAGAGTCCTGATCTCCCTCTCTCTCTCTCTCTCTCTCGCTCTCTGCTTCTCTGTTTCTCGCTTTTTCTTTTTATGAATGGGCAACAGGTCGAAGCAGTCCTCAGAGCTGCCTGCCCTCCATCTGTGTGTAGATCTGAAGAGATTCCCTGCCGACGTATTCGACGTTGCACCGGAAATTGAAATTTTAAAAGTTTTGACGTTTGTTTAGTTTTTATTTTTTGTTAATTTTTTTTTTTTTTTTTTTTTGCTTTGTTTCACCCAATTTGTATTTTTGTTGTTGTTATTGTTGTTGCTTTAGCTTTTGCCATTCATTTGCAGTTGTTGTCTCTGTTTATTTATGCAAACAAATGCGTTTAAATAAAAGCGAGCTGGAAATTGATGTGACCATAACACGAGCCAGTTCAGCTTCAGATGGCCACGAAAAACAATACCACAAAAAAAAAATATAACAACAACAAAATATTAATTGACTGGCTGACTCTCGAATCGGATACGGTAGACACACACACACACACAGACAGAAATACACTCAGACACATCGCATATACCTGATTCATTTACCATATTTGTTTCTCGACTATGTGCTCCTACATCCATCCGCCTGTCCATCCATCTCATGCCTATCTGTCTCTCAGTCTGTCTCTCTGTCTCTCTGTCCGCCTGTCTCTGTCCGTCTATGCTCATATAACGTTTTCCGTTTCCGTTTCCGATTTGCGTGCTCTTTCATAACTGTTTTTGTTGTTGTTGTTGTTGTTGTTGCTGCTGCTGCTAGCCGGGTTATCAGCGGTCAACAGTTATCAATTTTGTTAATTTAAGCGTGGCCGCGACATATTCACTATGGAATAAATTACTATTACACAATAATTCCAAAAATATTCATGTCTGTATACCCTGGCTGCCGTGGTATACAAAGAATGTCGCAGACGCTCAGTTACATATTAATCATAAGCAATACAATTAAAAGCAAACGTAAAATAAAACGAGAAAGCGCCCTGCTCTTGTCTTGTCTACCCCTGCAGACGTTTGCCTATTGATGATATGATGTGATATATGATCAGTCCTTAACATAAGATATTTGATCTGTATATTGTACAATTCTAGAAGCTATATGTTAAGTGTAGTTACTTTAGGCCTTAATATCTTATCGATTGCTTGGGAACAAGCACGAACTGCGACTGCACGAGGAGGGCCTAGTTCAAGTTTTTAATTCTTTAGCGCTCTTTTTAAATAATGTTAAAGGTGAATGGCAGGGCTAAAATATATTATTAATATTTTTATAAATTTAAATAATAAATCTATATATATATATATATATATGTGTGTAAGGGCATTATTCATATGGTTTATTCAATATTTTATATCGTCCTGTCCGCGCACATGTAATCATATCAGATCTATGTATATCCTGTGAGCTGGTAAGTGGCTTAATTTGGCCGCCGTTTGACGGATTGACGCTTTATCCTTGCATCGGCTGGCACATTGTCAACTGTTCTCGAGCGAACAACTGTGCTGCGATGTCTATTATATTCGCTGTTGTACTTTTTGCAATAAGTGTGTACCATGTGTGTACCCTCTGTGTGTGTGCGTGTGTGTGCCACATATATCGAATGTGGCAAGAAAAAATAAAATATATATATATATATATATATATATGTATATATGTATAGAGTAAAATTTGCACAGAATTATAAATAAAATATTTGCATTTTTATTGAAAATTAAAATAATTTTTCGTGCAGTGCGCGTACACACACGCACACACACACACACGCGCACACGCACAACCAGGACTCAATTTATTTATATTAAAATAGAAATTTTAAATAGAAAATTACGTCGCATTCAGCTGTGCATATTTACATAAACACGCACGAACTTATGTATTGAACAGCAAAGAAAAAAATATATATTGTATCACATACACACATCCAATTCATACAATTTTATAGAGTATGTGGGACTTTACAGCGCGAAACGGTAAATGGGATACCCTCTCAATTATTCAATTATCAAAACAATCAGCTACAACAAACGTTTATTTTTCCTTCATGCAGCAATTTATACAATTTTTTATTAACTGAAATTATTTCAAATGCAAATAAACTTTGCAAATCTTCTGCTACAGAAGTCCAGGGCTCTAGCTGCCGTGTGAACAGAATATCTTCGAAATCTGATGAACAACATAAGGATCTATACACAAACGAGTAGAGTTTGCTAAGCATCAAAACTAGACTTTCATTGAGGGAGTCGAGTCAATGCGCTTTACAGAGTATTTTTAGAAGCTGTCAACGGTGTCATGTAAATTTTGTGTGTGAGAGCAAGTGCATGTGTGTGTACGTGTGTGTGTGTGTGTGTAAATTGCTGATGCGTCAATTTGTTGTATGCAGATGAGTTGTCATGAAGACGCCACAGCTCTGGCCACCAGCCAGTTGCCAGCATCACGCTGGTTTCTGTGTGGGGAACTGTCATAAAAATGGTTGTTGCTTCATTTAAGCAGCGCGTATGGCACGTCAACAAGAAAAAAAATCATCATCGAAATAAAAAAAAAAAAATAAATTGCAATTTAAATTATATGTATGTAAAAGCGTAAATTATTCAAACACTCATCAGCAGATTTCAGTGTGGTGTCTAAAATATCAAAAGAAACGCTGGCGCTGGAGCCAGCGAGCACTGACAAATTGGATATGTGTTACTTATGCATAAATGTAATTAAGTGTGTTTGTGTTCAACAAAGCCACCCGGCTTGGGGTTTTTCCAGGGTATATGGGTCGAATTCTATCAGGGCTTATATGCTTTTATTTTATTATTATTTTTATAAATTGGAATATTTAAATAAATAGGAATACTTAAATAAATAATCAAAAGAATATTTAGGTATATCCAAAGGCATAAAATTAAATAAATATTTCTAAAAATATGTAAATATCTTCCCGAATATTATAATTAATATCTCTTAGAATAATAATACATTTTTTGTTGTCTAACAAATTACTAATGTAGTTATTCTTTTTTTTTTTTACAGAAACAAGACCAACCTATTTAATTTTCAAATTTTCTTCACTTTGCGCATTTTTCGGTTGACAAAAGGTAAGTTCTAAAATGATTTTACATTTACAATGAAGTCTTTTAATGAGCTCTTAAAATATTGTTTAATTTTATGCAAGCTCTCCTGCACTTTGCAGGGTGCTCAAAAGTCTGTAATGCCCATGCTAGCTGTTGTACTTTTTATCGAATTCCGTTGATGCGCATATTTCAAAAAAATATATAAAAAATGTCGTTATATATTTTTTTTTGACTGGCTCGCTGATTGGTTGGTTTTGCCGTATGTTCGCTCAATTTCGAGCTCCACTAAATTGTCAACTGCAGTTTAGTTTCGCTTTCAGCGATTTCTGCTGCAAATTATTAATTTGCTATATGTACTCAAAAAGAAACTGTGATAGTATTGATAAAGACATCAAAGCTGTAGAAGTTATTTAGGGAAATGTTGTTATAGAAACTAAATGATAACCAAGTCGTTGCAATGCCTGCTTAACAAATTGTAGGCGTAGCATCGTTTACGAAAGCGACACAAAGCAGAATTGACAAATCAATTGCTCACGAGAGCGTACGCAATGTGTGCAGAGAACAAGTCAAGCTACAGTTGCGGTATTTGTACATTTTTAGCTTGATATTTTACTTAATTATGTATCCACTTAATAAGTACATTGAGAGAAGGAGGTACTTTAAAGTACTTTCAAAAAAATATAAGCCGCAGTAGCTCAAATCCGAGAGTGTTTCATTGACCTGGCGAGAGAGGTGCGAAAACGTCAATGTAACAAATATGCTGTTGTTCTTGTTGCACTTTGTGTGATATGCGAAAAGCGCATTAAACATTAAGCGGCCACAGTGAACAGATGGGAACACACATGCGTGTAGGGTGTGGGAGCGTGCTGTATGTAGATGAATGTAGGTGCAACGGGCTGACAAAGAGATGCAAAGGTTGCAACACCGAGTGGATTTGTCGCTAAACCCGACAGCTTAGTGTGAGGCACAACAGCTGCCTGCTTGCACTTTGTACCTGTGCCACACAAGCCGCTGCCTCGGTCTCGGCCAGTGCCTGTTACTGGGACTCTGAGTCGGAGATTGCAACTGCGTTCGGGCTGTGGCAGCGGCAAGTGTCAACGGTGATTTGCATACAAAGCCAGCCAGCAAGGTCTTTAAACATTTGTTGTTATTGTTGTTGTTGTTGTTGTTGTTGTTGTTGATATTGCTGCGCGTGCGGCTCATCATCATTTGTCAGGCGAGTGTTCGGTCTGTGACTGGGACTGGGATTGGGTAAGGGTACGGGCACGGGCAGCGTCTGAGTGCCAAGTGCGGGTGCCGCTTGATAGCTGATGGGTTCCGGGTGCTTTGCTGCTGGCTGCGCTATCTTAAATCACAACTGCCTCTGTTCGCTGTCCCCTGCTCGCTGCCACCTCACTTTCATTATCCGCAAAGGGTTTTAAGCTGCCTCTCAATGCGGCAGCCTCTTTAGGCTCTTTAGGTTTTTACCTGTCCCAGTTGTTGCTCAATTTTGCTGACTTATTGTTGGCAATTTGTTTGCGCTGGCCTAAGCCCAGACTGCTGTCAGTTTGCGTTCAAATATTCGGCTACAACAATAACAAGCCTACCCATATCCAGAGTGCATGCCATGCCCACATTTTTGTGGTCTCACAACTTGGCTAGGCACTTCATTTCAACCGAAACTGAACTGATTCAAAAAAACTATTCCATATAATTAGCCAAATGCAGTCTGTATATATAAAGGTTGTAATATATATATTTTTCTGAACGTATGTATTCTATTAGATCTAACAATCTATTGCCCCGAAAACGATTTAAAATGAACAACTAGTAGATTCTCAAGAGAGAGAGAGAGAGAAGCAGAGGCTGTCAAGCTTAAACTTATCCAAGATGAATTGTCTCGGAATGTGTTTTTTTTATGTATATTTAGAAGCGGGTATTTCGCGCTCAAATTTTAAATATCCCCTTTCCACTCATATTCCGTCCATGGAACGAAACCGCAAGCCTCTAAATTGTTTTTGCATATTAAAAATGACTTTAAAATACTACAATTAAAAAACCAAAATTTTCGATTAAAGTTTTTTTTTTTCCATTTTACCCGACCATAAAAATCGAAATGTATTTTCAAGCTTTTATAATACTTTTATAATAAGGAAGCCGTCAACCATTTTCAAGATGAATTTGTGGATCTCTTTGAGAAATTTGTGAAACATATCTCAAATGAATTTTCCCATAGATCTGGAATTTTTCAAAGCCCCAAGCTTAAAAAAGAGAGAGAGATGCGATAGATAATATCTAGTTTCACATCTATGTTCTACTTGGATAGCAAAGTTGTAAGCAGTTCCCAATTTATTATTATTATTATTATAATATTTATAAATATTATTGTTATTAATTCATAACAATTATAAGTAGCATTTGTGATATTGGGTCTCTGGAGGTGCTCTGGATTTTTTCTGCGGTAACCACAGCAACAACAACGACAAGGGAGCACGCATGAACGCACTTGAGGGCAGGACACAGACGTTGACAATGAAGAAGAAGAGCTGTGGCTGCGGTTGTGGCTCTGGCAATGGTCCGGGTTCGGTTAGGTGCGTAGCCGGACGGATCGGATGGGGGCGGGGCGTGTCGTGGGCAGTGGTGCGAGTGTCAGTGTCGTGTGTCAAGTGTCGACGCTGACGACGCAAGTGTCAAGCATCTGAGACGGAGACTTGAACCAGGAGCCCAATCTCTCCCAGGCGCTGACGTTGCAGGTCACCGCCCATTGCCAGCGACTGTATGGGGAAAGGTGGGAGGGGCTGGTTGTGGGGGGGGGCATGGCATTTCGGGGACTGGGACCATGTGCAAGGGCTAGGGTAGCTGCCTGACCATGGCAACCATGGCAAGTGGCACGCACACGAGCGCAAATAATCATAATAAAGAAGCAGAAAAAGAAGACGAAGCAGAGTAAGGTCCTGGACGACACTGCTGTGGCCATAGGAAAATCTTATTTCACGCTGTAAACCACAAGGGAACGTGCCAAACACCGCAAGCAATAAATGAGATGATAGCGATGAGCAGAAAAATTGCGAGACTCGGCAGCAGGCAGGACATGCGGACAGGGCCGGACAGAGCGGACAGGCGAAACATGGTGACATTGTAATAATTATGCCAAAGATTATCCTTAGACCCGCACACGCACACGCCGCAGAAGGAGACGACACACACTCTGTGTGAGAGCGAGAGAGAGAGAACGAGTGCAAACGAGCGGGTGTGAGGGCGACGACTGTGCCGCAGGATATGGCAACACGATGAGCGCAGGACACAGCGCTGGCGACGTTGGCAGCCGCGAGCGAGCCGCGTTAAGTAGATGAGCTTCAATTTGTGTGCCTCCTGCCCGGTCTGTTAGTCCTTCCGTCCTTAGTGCTGCGACCTTCCGTTCGTGCGTGCGAGTGCCTCTGCATGTGTGTGTGTGTGTGTGTGTGTGTGTGTGTGTATATGTGTGCTTGTGTGTGTATTTTCGCTGTTGCCAAAGGTCCTGTCCTGTCGTCAACGCCTGTTGATGTTGATGGCCTCCGTGCACGACGGATATCCTGTAACCAGATTTGCTCTATGTGATTAAGTAAGTCATTGAGATGGTCTTGGTGCCGATAAGCCAGCCCAGCACAGCCCAAACCCGAACCCAAGCCCACAGCAGGCATTCGACCCACGCGACCTCCTCGCCCAGCTCGACCAGTGTTGCCGTCGCGCTCGTTGATTGCTGTTGTTGTTGTTGTTGTTGCTGCGCTTTATGATGCCCTCGGCTTTTATCGCATTTGCATCTTAAAGTTAACAAACAAATGGCAAAAAAAATATATAAATAAAAAAATAATAATAATAAAAATAAAACAGAAAACAGCTCTAACCAAAAAAAAAAACCAAAACAAATAAATAAAAAACGGGAATTTCAAATAAATTTGCAGCCGCTTTTTCTAGTTCAGCTAATTAACGAGCCCGAAAAACGGGTGTTGCACTGTGTGACAATTTGAATTAACTCTAATGTAATTTAATTTGTTTCAAATATATTAACGTTAACTTTGTCAAAAGATTTTTATCTAAATAACACCTAATATTTGAAAGACGAAATATATCGAAAATCGAATCGAAAATGTTCTCATTTTTTTATCTCATATTTAATAATTAAATAAAACCCAATCCAATTTTTGATTTAATTTAATTTGTTATTATTTTGCAATTTATCTAGAGAACAAAAAGAAAACACAAACATTTAATTTAACTAAAAATATTCATTTATTAATTTTTGATAAAAGAAAAGTCAAACAAAATCAATGAACATTTTTGTTAATACATTAACTTATATAGATTTGGTAGAATATTGTTCCACTGTGCGACCTGTGGCCTGACTGCCAAACTAATTTCGCTTCATTGTGGGCGTGGCAGACAGCACTCGTGACAAAAAGATGGACAGCCCCAGTAAACAAATGGCAGGCATCCTGATAGACAGACAGCCAGCCAGATGGCAGCTGCTGGCTGAGAGCTGGCAATAGCGAGCGGCAGGGCGTGGAGCGTGGGGCGTGTGGCAAGGGGGGATGGAGGACTGGCGACAGTTAGTTAGTTAGTTGGAGTGTCGGCGGTTATGCCATAGGGCGGCCATGGAGCAGCCAGAAAATCGTGCATAGTTTGTTTGTTAGCCTGTACGGCTATTGTTGGTTTTAGATCCAACCATCTGGCAGCCAAAACTGTTGGCGACTTGACTGACGCGGACACGAAACAAAACTGACACTTCAAGCGACACCCAGAAGCGACACGACGGCCCAAACAGACAATAGATAACAACAAAGCATTTTACATTTATATATATATATATTAATGTGCAGTGCACGGCGTGAAAAAATTTCAACTTCAACCACAACAACAACAGCAAGAGAATAATACAACTGAAAAGAAAACGGAAAATCTCATCAAAAATCAACGAACAAGTCGCGTCACAAGTCACACAAAATTGTCATAGAAAATAACAACAACAACGAACTTCCTGGAAAATTCCAACATATTTTCAATATTGAAATTTCCAAATTGAATTTCTTACTTCAGTTCGAGCGCCTTATTAACTGCAGGCAAGGCAATTTACCCGAAATTGTAAAAAAAAAAAAGGAAAACAAACAACAAAAATTAGACTAGGACTTCCAAGGAGGGGAAGCCTAAATTGTATTTATCAGTGTCTGGAGAAACTTTTCTATTTGGGAAATGCGCTTTGTCAAGCTATGTCAATGCAATTTTTTATAAGCATAGTTTATTACGTGGCTTCATTTCCAAATCTATTTTATTGCTATCTCAGATGATTGCATAGTATGCATAGAATAAATCAGATCATGTTTCTACAATTTACAATATCCAAATTTTATCATTTGACAAGCGATACGTTTGAGTGCTGACATTTTGAATTCGATAACTGTTTTTTCAATCTGCCGCCTGGAACGCTTTGGGCTGATCTCAGCGATTGGCGTTGCGTAATTTGAGCCGCTTGCATTTACCTTATTTCACAGTTCGCTTTGTGTCTTGGCCATGCGACTTAATTACAGAGTACACACCACTTGCCGTTGGCTCTGCCAGTGGTTGCGGCTGTGGCAGTGGCAGTCGCAGTGGCAGTGGCAGTGGCCTTGCTGCTGGCAGTAGCATTTGTAGCTGGTGTTGAGTGCATATGAGCTGCCTGGACTGGCATCGGCAGCGGCAACGACATCGTAATTGGTAGAGGGACAGAGACCGGGACCGGGACCGGGACCGGGACCCGGTAGCTGTTGTACTTGTAGCCACCAACTCAGTTTTGCGACGTTCCCCTCCAGCTTGTGGTGTCCCGTGCTGTCGTTGTTGTCGTGCGCCTCCGATTAGATGTGGCCGTAAGATACGCGCACGTTTATTAGATTCCATTAACTGATTGCGAATGCATATGGTGTGTGCTCGTGTGTGTGTATGTGTGTTTGTGTGTGTTGGCTTTGTATGCATGCAAAAAGCATGCCACGCCCCTCGAGCAATCGAGCAATGGCACCACCATTGCCATGCCACCGGCCAGCCACAAAACCGGACTATCGAAATCTATTCAATTAAAATGCATAACTCATAAATCTCGTAAAATATTGCATTTTAATACACAATCTATTTGCGCCTTTTTTGCAGCCATTTCTTTGTCACACACGTCTAATTTGTCGTACTTAGCCAAGATTTCAATCACAGACAGCCGCGCGATGAATGCACTCAATAAACATTCGAACTGGTCGTGTGTTGTTAGCTTTCTAAAAATATAAATTTGCATATACATTTATATTTAAATCTTTTATGATGTGCACTAAAAATCAATTGGGAATTAAAGTAATAAGGGAAAAATTATATAAAATAAAATACTATATATATGTATGTATATACATGTTTGTATACATGCATGTATTAAAACTCTTAATAACTTTAGCAGCATGAATGGTTTTGTTATTAAGTAATAAAGTAATTACACTGTAATCCCATACAAGCCAATACACACACACACACAAATACATATATGTATATATATATATATATATATATATATATATACATATATATATACTTGCACATAATAGAATATACATGTATGCATGCGCACATGCCACATTTACACACATTTACATGCCAATATGTGCAGTGTGCACATAATCCATAGCCATATGCAAAGGGGCGTATACTTGTGCTTGATGTTTTATATTTTACTCCCTAAGGGCAGTTTTTTCTTTTTTTTTTAGCAATATGTATATATACAAAATGTTCTTTGCTGATCGATTGACTGACTGCGTGACTGACTGATTGGTGATCAACAATCCGTGAGAGATAGGTATTGCAACTTTCTTTTGGTTCGAATGTGAGCAGTAAGGTGGGATTTTAGAGAAAAAGGCTTTCAAGTGTAGAAAACGCTGGTTCAAACTTGTTTTAGATACATCTAACATTATTAATATGCTTTGCTTTGCGAAGGTGACGTCATATGCGTTTGTGACTTAGATGTCTGCGCGTCGAACTGTCAAATGGCAGCACGCTGGTTCTAAATCAGCTGCATTTTGCAATTTGCGTGTTTGTTTTAATGCTTAAAGAACGTAAACGTAAAAAAATGCTGAAAGAAAATTCAATTTTTCATTTATTTTTATTTGCATTGACAATCGATATGCTTGAGCTCTGACGCTTTGAATTCGATAAAAGATCCTTGCCTCTTCCGCATTAGCTCTCGATAGGTAGAATATTTCTATCTTGCGATATATATACTTTTATTTATTAGCTTTAATTGTAAAACATTTACTAGATTATAATACAAATTCGTAGCTAAAACAGATTTTATTTATATAGGTTTTAATAAATAATATAATAATTATAACTTTCAGTTAAATCTATCTGTATTTATATGAAATTATCTTGTTTAAAGAGTTCTTTTTTAAAGTAGATCAAATAAATTAGGTATTAGATTTAACCAATATAGTGTTTAGATCAGATTATCTTGGATTGGAGCATTCCTTTCTAATGCAGGTTAAATATATGAAATATTAATAACAGCTATTCGATCAATCCATCAGATTATCTTACATTGCACACATCCTTTCTAATGTAGGTAAGATCAATTAAATATTAATTTGTATTAATAATTGTTTTGCATGTGCTCCAAGTAAATTGATCTAGATACACTTCTTAGTTGATCAACTGCTCTTTCATAATTCATATTGCATAAATATTAAAACCTTAAAAAAAAAGTGGCAAGTGCGACATGTAGATCTTTATGCTGTCATGTGAGAGTAAGCAATTTAAAATTAAATAATATTGACGGCAACTGTTTACTTTGACCGCTAGTAAAAAACAAAAAAAATAAATAAATAAAACAAACAGCAATGGATTCAAAAATAAAAAATGAAAAGAACGAAATATGTCGAATAAAGTTGATGTGCATATGCTTAAAAATTCAAATATTTACCGAAACAGCAGAGGCGTAAAATTATTATTATTTTTATTATTATTGTAAATGGGCCAGCGACAGCAGCAACAATATCTATAAAAAAAAAAGTAAAAAAGAACCAACATCAACTGCAGAAAAAACAAAAATAATTGCCACAACAAAGTGTGCATGCACATATATTAAATGTGCAGCAGCAAAAACATGAATTAAATAATAATAAAAATAAAAGCAGCGCAAATACATGCAACATGCATGTGCAACATGCATATGCAACATAAATACATGCATGCATGCGAGTATGTGGACAGGAATGCATGTGTGTGCGTGTGGTGTGTGTTACCAAAGTTGTTGCCATTGTTTTTGTTGCTATTGTTGTTTTTGTTGCTATTGTTGTTGTTGTCATCACCATCAGCGCGTTGCCATTGTCGCCAGCTCTCGTTAATTCAAATATTTATTTATGGCAATAATGACAAAATGCATTTTGCCCATCAACACGAAGCAATAAAAAACACACAGGCTAACAAAAAACCTGCAGTCGGTCTAGACTGTTCGCATTGCAGTTACCCTGCAAAGCTGCGCCTAAATACCTGCATTTAAGTTTATTTATAAAAATATAAAATTATCCCTGTTAAATCTTAAAAGACAACAGAATTTAAATATGAAACTCTATGACAACAAATACTGAAATATGCTTGGACTTGACAAAATATGAGTGTTAACATAATTTCATAGATCAGTAAAAGAAATAATTTCATATGATAAACATTTATAAATGAATTTGTTATCGATTTTATAGTATGCATAGCATACATACAGAATACAGGCGTTGGCTAATACGGGGCTTCGGGAAATTCCATCCGCATGTGTGGAAAAATCGCAAATTATATTTGTATGCACATTTTTTGTTTGCCATTCGATCGGCCTCAAGCGCATTTTCAATGATCTTTGCTCAAATTCATTTGAGGGGTGTTTGTTGAAATGGGGCTCAAAGATTTGTTGGGTGACGTTTCGTGTTCAAATTTATTTCCAGCAAACGTTTTTTCCTCATCATTCAATCGGCTTCAAGATCATTTGAATATTTATTTGTTACGTTTTTGGGCGGCAAGTGTGGGTCAAAGTTTACTCTTCAGTTTTGAGATGCTCAACGTAAGACATTGCGGAATCCTTTGATTCCGTGTTCTCTTAATATAAGACTATTCTTGTATATTCAATTTAATATTAAATAATATTTGAATCATTTAGTATACATATACATATATATTTTATTTAAAACGAATTCGTATCATTTTGAATTAATTGAATTCTCGGCCAAAATGTTGCTCGCCTTAAGAAAAAATCAATATAGTTAAATTTATGTTAATATTTTGGCTGAGCATAGATGAGAGCTGGCTGGTTTGTTGTTGTTGTCTTTGAGGTCTAATGGGCTCTAATCGGAAGACCAGTGGCCAAAATGTGCGACACGCTCGTCGCGCAGTTCAATGAACGTAACCGGAACGAAACCGGAGCGAAGCGCAGCTCCGACTTACTATTAGAGTGCGGAGAATGGGTACGAGCATAATGCATATTAGTACGAGCCGAATGAATGAGCCAAGTTAAACGCTGAGAGATTGGCAACAGCAACATCAGCGGCAGCATTGTTGCCCGTTTGGCTGTGCAGCAGCAGCAGCAGCAGCAGCATCAAGCAACATCAAAGAGGAGGCAACACACGACTGACATAATCGAGACAACAACGATGCCGGACAGGAGTGCTTCGAGTTCGAGTTGTTGCCGATTGGAGCTGCCGCCGTTGCCGCTGTTGCCGCTGTTGCAGCACCAATGCAATTTCATTTTAAAAGAAAAATTAACGCGAATTGTTAAAAACAAAAAATAACCAGCAAGCTGAAGGAGACAGAGCGATAGATGCGAGACGGGGCGAGCGCGAGCGTGGTGCATGTGGCAGGGGCAGGGCTGCAAAACAGGAGTGCGCATAGTGCAGCCAGCAACAACAACAACAACAAATAATTGGTAATCTTGCAGATATAATGATAATCACAACAACAACAACAACAACAACAACAACAACAACTGAAGCAGACTCCGGAGACGGAGTCGGAGCCGCTGCCCCAGCCAGATCGTAATGTTAACGTGCGCTGAATGTCCTCATTGAAGTGAAGGTAAAAATGGCAACAGCAGCCGCTGCAGTCGCGACGTGCCCCGGCCACAGCTTGCAGCCTGCCCATTGGGGATTGGGTATCTCGGCTATTGGGGCCTGGCAACTGGAAACTAGCAACCGGCGACTGGCGACTGGCGACTGGGGTCTCGGCTCTGGTCCGTCCACTCGACCTGCTCTCGACCGCGCCGCTACGTGAGCAGCACACGGCGTGATTACGGGCGGTTGCGGTTGCAGTTCAGGCTGCGGCCGCCTCGCAATGAAATAACCCAAGCAATTTCAAAGCAACAACAACAACAACAAGGAAAGCAACAGCAACAAAAAAAAGACGCAGCAGATACCCTGTAAGTCGACACATTCGGTATATCTAACGCTCCTTGCGATTCCCAACAGTTCTATAAAAGTTGAAAGAGTCAAAAAGAAAAAGTAATATAGCTGGCAGAAAAATCATTATGTGGCTTAGTATGGAAATATATATCATATATATCTTCTAGGGTATTTATAGGGTATTTATAATTGGGCTAAAATGTGGCTTTGTCTTACATAAAGCTGACTCTCAAAGGCATTGGCAAAGTTTAAATCAAGTTGCAAATGTCTTAGCAAAATTTAAAACTTTTGTTAAGCAGTTGATTCACATTTTGGGGTTGAACAGATATACCCTATAAATATGTGATGGTTACTATTTGAAATATATGCATAATATAAATATGCATCAATTCATATGTGAAGCATACAAGTGTTATCATTGAGCCGCAAGTCTCTTTAAGGCAGTGCTCTATATACCCCATTTGTGGCATATTCCAGGGCATAACAACAACAACCACAGCAGCAGCAATTGCAACTTGTGGATAGAAGAAGTGCAATTCAAATGGCAACTGTAGCAGCGACAGCAGCAGAGACAGGGACAGAGGCAGCGGCAGAGGCAGCGGCAGCCATAAACATAATTTCATATCTGAAAACGCAGCAGCATATAAACTATGCTCGGCATACTACACACACACACACACACACACACGAGTGTGGCCATGCGGTGGTTGGGCGGTTGGGGGGTCGTTCGCGAAATCAAAATAAAACGATGGGCGTTTATCGTTATGCGAACTGAATAACTTCTGGAAGTTTGTTTTCTCCGCTTTGCTGCCGGCTGCTGCTGGCTGCTGGCTGGACCTCAACCTGTATCTGAACCTGGTTGGCCCTTGCATTGACTATAACCGATTCACTGCCAGCCTCCACTTGCCTACAACTCCTACTCTTGCACCTCGGCCCGCAACCCGCTGTCCAACCCACCCCTCTGGCAGCTGATGCTTTTGGTAGTTTTGCAATTCAAACGTGCCACCGAAACGTAAAGTTTCTTCAGTTTGTTTCGTTGGCCTTAGTTTTGGTCTTGGGCTTTGGTTTAGTTTTCGTGTTTGGTTTGCTTTCTGCTGCTGCTTCTTTCTCTCTTTATTTATATACATATTTGTATACCCTCTCATTGGATAAGCTTATCAGTTTTACAAGAGACGTGTAACGCGTGGAAGGAGATGTCGCCGACCAGTCGATATGGATATGTAGTTAGAAAGAGTTTCAAGGGTATTTAAAGTTCGTCATGCCGCAGACACACACAGGCTTTCATGTTTTTTCTTGTTTGCCTGCTTGGCTCGCTGCTCTTCAAAATTATTTCCTGTGTGCGCGCCTCTTTTCATTCTGGCTGGCTGACTAGCTGGCTGGTTGGCTGGTTGGCTGGTTGACTGTCTGCTGCTTCTTCTGCCCATTCAATACTCTCGCATAGAAGGATCCATCTCCGATGCATAAGGTACACATATGTATTTATAGTAATAAACATACATACATATATTCACGATCAGTATCAACAGTATGAGAGTCTGAAGTCTGCATTATAATAATTGACACAGCAAATGCCTTGATCCCGTTACACTTTTCGACTGAAGCTGTACAAGTAGCCCGTCGCATGGCTTTTGATCCCGTTATCTCAGCTGACGGCGAAAGCTCTTTGGCAAGCAGTCGGCCGCGCAGGAGCTTTCTGAACTTTAATTGTGTTTGAGCAATTGTCGCCCTAGCGTAGGCGAGCGACTAATGAGGCGATTTAGTTTGTGCGCGTCTGTCCTGCTGATCGCTCGTGTCCTCCGCGCGTGTCTGTGAAAAGTCTTTTAACAAACGCCTCACATTGTGTATAGTGTGTTAAATGCCGTTTGCGTTGTGTGAGTGTGTTACACTCGCCCTAAACAGTCGCTCATTGAGTAATAGATGTTTATCACTCAAAGACAATCGCTAAACTACGTTTCGTTACGTTGTTTCATTTTTGGCGCAGAGCTTTTTCGCTCTGCACAAATTGGCGCCATTTGAACGGAATCCAGCAGCATGGCGAAGAAGAGTGTGAAAGGCAGAATGGAAGAGATCAAGAGAGCAATTTGAAGCAGGTGAGCGTGCTCTCATATTTATGAGCTTACATCAACTAAAATACAGCTCGCTATTTATGCACCCTCTCGTACTCTTATTTGTCATTAATTGTAATTTTAAGCTGCCAGGGTATACACTATTCGGCGTGCCAAAGATAGCTTGTCCAACTTCTTTATCTCATAAGTTTTCAGCATGAGCAAAGTTCTTGCGCCTAGCCGGACCCGTATCCATAGATCTCTGCGTCCCGTTTCTGCTACCCATGATACTCTGTTCGCTGCCTATCGAAAGACATCGATTCGGGGTAGCTTTTGGGGGGCTTTGCGGCTTGTGAACAGTTGCTGACAAAAGTATTTGGAAACAGCCGAGCATAAGGCGTACATTCATATGCTTAAGCTAATGCCATAGCTTGTAATTCTCAAATGGTTTAAGCCCCAAGTTGCGAAAGCAAGTTGAAAGCCAAATTTACTGCCAAATGGCGAACATATAATACCTTGAAAGCAAAGTAGATAGTAAAAATTTTAAGTAGTTGTAAATAATTCAAACAAACAAGTAAAAGTTTAAAGAAATAAACGAAAATGATCGACTGCCAGATGCCCTGTACGCCGCCTTTTAACATACAGAAAGCCTCTGTATAAAAATTTGATAAAGATTTTAGATAGATAAGAAAGCAGATGCAATATTTAATTTGATGTAAGATGTATTTAACAGCTAAATTGTAGAGTATAGCATATACAGCTTTCGCAGTAACTTACTGACTGAAGCTTAAGACTAGGCTATAACATTATGAAAGTATTCTTCAGTTATAAATTCCTAATGCAAAGCTAACTATAGGAAACGACTTCCTAAATGCTTAAGAATTGATTGCCCCTGGAAGCTTTCTCTCTGGCCATGGCTCGAGTGCTGCATGTTGCGGCTTTTATACAATGTGTTGACTGTTATTAACGTTGAGGAGCAAGACTTTACAGTCTTTAGTTGGAGCTGGAGTTGGGATCTTAATGCAGCAGCAGGCCATTAGGAGAACCTTTTTCATAGCTCTCTGGCCTCTCGTCAGCCGTTAACGTATTGGCTAATTAGCTTTTGGTCTTTTTGTGCGTGCACCGTTTGGACTGGTTGCAAGTATGTATTGTTGCAGCTTTTCCGTTTGTCGTTTGCCATTCGACATTCGACATTTGCTGCCTTTGCCGTTGACCGTTTTTCACATTTGCTATTTGTCGCCGCCGTCAACGTCGCCGTCGTCTCTAATGAATTTTCAATTGTTAGTGCCGTTTTATGAGGTGTCCCGCCGCGCACTTTGTTGCGCAACGCCAGCTAGCCGGGAATGCTTCCGAACAGCTTCTGTTTTGCTGTTAATGTCGACTGCAAATCTAATTACAAATCACAAATGGCCAAAACGCTCGAAATGGCTCATAAAAACGGCGACCAGTCGAGCGCATTACGCAAAACGCTGCCCCAAAACCCGACCAGCCAATATCAGGAGCCACACACAGAACGTGAAACATTAGCGGAAAATTGAAAACCCACAGGCGATCGTTAGCCCCATAAAATCAATCCAAACTAAACTCACAATTCATTCAGCACCGTACTAAATCATACACTTGCTGACTGCTGACTGCTGATTGCTGATTGTTTTCTTTCCCTTGGCAATGAAATGTCGAGAACTATTAAATTGGATATACTCCCATTTTGAAAACTCGAAAACCAATTACATATGTATCTGTCGTATCAATACTTGAATATGTCCATAAAATTGTTGTCGTACTCCATCTTAAGACTGGCACTGTTCAATATATGTTCAAACTGTTTCTGCGGTTCCTTTCAAAGCCATAAAAACAATTGTCGAGCGTATTGGATTATTTCAAAAACTATAATTATTTTGTTTGTCAATTAACATAAATCCAAACTTTTCTTATAGATAGTTTAAATGTTGATTTCTGTTTGTTAATTGAGCACACAATTAAATTTCAAATATATTTCGAGCGTAGATTTCCCAGTTAAACACAAAGCAAATGTACCTCAAATGCAGTTTTTTATGGCGTTGCACACATTGTTGGTATTCAGCTGTTGCTGTTGTTGTTGTTGCTGTTGTTGTTGTTGCTGTTGGCAGCGTCTGTTTGTTACGCATACGACGCATTGGTTGCGTCGACAGCATCAAATCAGAGAAATGGCGCCAGCAAAGTCGAGAGTCGAGAGTCGAGAGGCGACGCACGTGACCGTCGCGACGTGCCAGATGTGGTCAAGCTGAAATGCAAATTGGAACTTCCGTTAAATTGATGCAGCTGGCATTCTCATGACGAGTAGCCGTCCACGGCCAATCATTGCATTCGACTGCAACAAAAATCTGCCGGCAATGGCTGCCGCATCTTCAACCTTTGCAACCGACGCTCGATGCGCTAGCTGTTGCACGCTGAGTGCTGGCAGTCAATCAGACGTTGCAGCCAGCTGCCAGCTGGCTGGCAGCTCGTCAGCTTCCAGACCAGGCCAGGCCAGGCCAGGCCAAGCCAGACCTTAGCTGGCTGATGAATTATGAGACTCGGCAGCGCAGCCTCGCTTTGCCGTTTCGACAAATGAGCTGAAACTGAAACCGCAGCCAATGCCAAAAACTGAGTAAAACTGTCTGCTGGCAGTTGAATTTTCTAAATTGATTTATGTGTCGGCAACGCTCGCTAAGATTTTTAATGGCACGTTACGCTTTTAATGCCTTTTAATGTTAGTTCATTTCGCCTGATTCGCTTGGTTCTTTACTGGTTCCTTTTTTTTTTTTTTTCATCATATTTTTTGGGTCCTTGCGTTCTCGGCTCTGCTGCAACTTTTTGCATGCGCGTTCTTCAGTTGATTTATTAAAAAAGTTGCAGCTAATAAATGTCACATAAACGTGTGTGTATGTGTGTGTGTGTGTGTGTGTGTGCGGCTCCTCCTATGTGCCCGACCTATTCAAGCTGCAGCCATACACACTCTCCTCTGCATGCCCCAAATGTTGACAGCTCCTTATCACATTCGTTAGCTGGTTAGAAAATTTTCTAATTACAAAACTAACATTTACAATGTAACTTAGAGACAAGCACAGTAACAACAACGTGTACGTGTGTGCGTGTGTGTGTGCGTGTGTGCGTGTATGTGTGTGTGCAAACAAAGCAGCAGTTGGCAGCACTGTGCATGTAAAATGGGCTGCACTGCGTGTGTGTGTGTGTGTGTGTGTTTGAGTGTGTGGCAAAAACAGTGGCAGGACTTTGATGCAACAAGTTGCATACACAATTAGCACACACACAGAGACACACACACAGACACATGCACACGCACACATGAGCAACATGAGCCGAGCTCCCCTGCTCGTGCTCGTCCTTTCGCTTGCTCTGCTTCGCCTTTGCCAGCGCCTGCATCTGCTCCTGCTCCTGCCGCCTCGCTGTGCATCTCTGAGGTTGCGGCTGTGGCAGCGCCAGGAAGCGTCTGTTCAACTTTCAAGTGCTGCTCGACGATACTCATAAAATTCCCTCCAGGTAATTTAAGTGTGTATCTCTCTCTCTCTCTCTCTCTCTCCCTCTCTCTCTGTGTTTGTATCTCCGTGTGTCTATATTGTTATTGTGGCACTGGACCTGAAACTGGGCCTGGCTACGCATAACAGCAGAAAGTTGTGTCCTCTTGTTGTCCCACGTCCACCTGCCTCCTGACCATGTTGCACTTTTGGCCACTTAAAAGCTATGCACTTGCCACAAGCCAGGCATAGACGAATTATCAAGGCCTTGGAGAGTAGGCATAGCTTTGGAGATCTTTAGGCTACTCTTGATGAAAGTATTCATAAAATTCATAAAATTGTTGTATATATGTTTTTAATATTTTAAGTTTTAAGTTTGATAACATATTGGCTTAATTTTAATTTTTTAAACAAAGAAACCCAATACAAAATTGCCTTTAGTTGAGCAGGTTCGATATTTTAATAATATTCTTTCGAAAGAAATTAAGAATGCTTGAAATATGATTCAAAATAAGTTAGAAAGACAAACATGTTTATGCTTTATTCCCAAATGTGACAATATTTATGATTGAACACATTCAACCGACTCGTGAAATCTAGCAAATTCTGATCTATGTTTCCAAGTTAAGTTTATGTTCGTGAAGTTTCTTAATAATTGTGATTTTTAGTGCATTAAAAATCGTTCCAACAAGCAGATCGACAAGTCTTGAGTTTTAAGCTGCACTTAAATATTTTCTGAAATATTATTTTTGGCTAACTTAAATGAAATGTTGGATATGTGACAAGCGGAAATTGCAAATGGAAAGCGTAACTAAAGTGCGTTGAGCGGCAGTTGTTGGTGTTTTTGGTGCTACTAGCAAGCGTAGAGTAGATACTAGTCAGACTCATTGTTGTTGTTGTTGCAGTAGTTGTTGTTGTTGTGGTTGTCGTTGTTGTAGGTAACGTTGACGTTGCTTTGATTCGCTGCATTTAATGAGCGTTGCTTTTGCGCCTGCAAGTATGCAGTTAAATTTTGTCAAATGCATTAAAACGTTATTAAGCTCTGCCCCCGGCACGTGTGCCTGTGTCTGTGTATGCGTGTGTGTGTGTGTGTGTGTGTGTGTGCGTGTGTGCGTGTGTGTGGCATGCATGTGTTTTAAATATTTAATTATATTTAGCTGCCTTAAGTACTTACAGTTTTGCGCTCTTAGTGACAAGGGCACAGACAACGTCACTTGAACAAATAATCCACAAATTATAGTCGCATCTGTGTGTGTGTCTGTGTGTCTGTGTGTGCGTGTGTCACCGTGGTTGCAGTCGTATGTACAACGTTGCGTATGATTAACATTTGCGCTTGGACAGTTCGAAACTGGCCGTCGGCAAATGCTTTGGCAATTTGTTCTTGCTCTTCCTGCGCTTATCTAATTTCTTACGCAAGAATACTTTTAATATGCCAAGACAAATTGGAAATTAACCAAACCCATCGAAGCCCCAGCCAAATACATTAGACAAAGATGGCTGTCCGTTGGCCAGAAAGAGATAGCCAGCCAGGCAGCCAGGCAACCAGACAGTTCGCGACGCAGTTGGTTTCGCATAGTTTCCCAGTCAAGTGCTCGAACAAATATATTTCCATAAATAATTTTTATAAAAACTTGTTAAAGTTCAAGACAAGTACGAGTAAATAAATAAATGCCAGCACAAGCAACAACAACACGGCAAGCAGATACAAAAACAAAAAAAAAGAAATGGAAAAAGGGAAAAGGAAAGGAATATACTTAAGCTCGCTCGCAATATTCGCGTGTTATTTGTTGCAGCTACATGTGGTAAAACGCGGATGTGCGTCCGTGGCCAACCATGCGACTTTATGCCCTGCAGCACAAAGTAAACACACTTTTTTTTGCCAGCATCTTCATCGCAATGAGCTACAATCAGAATGGCGGGCGCATCGCTTAGCTAAGGCGAAAGCGTAATCATTTTAACTTTAAAAAAAGATCCAAAAACGGGGAGGAGTTTTCTAAATTAGCTTGTCGGTAATATTGTTAGATAGCATAGGCATTCCCTTGATATTTATGTATGTGCTTGCATAGATATAAACTTAAACAAGCGCAGCCAGTGAAACGTTTAAGAAAACCACACAAAAGAGAATTGAAGAGAGCCAAAGGCAAATCTAATGTTCTAGCGAGAAAGAAAGGGCGCGAGAGGAAGAGTAGCGACAAAAGGCGTAAGCGGGATAAACCAAATGAGGTATGAAGGTACTTTATATATATAAAAAAACTCGGACGTTTTTAGAAAAATACTTCGAAATTGTTCTGGTACTATTATAATAATTCAAGATTAGAAAAATATTTAAGTATTCCTTAAATGTTAGATTGTTAAGAGTTAAATTTTAGGCGCGCTTTAGTTTTTTTTTTGTATATATGAATCATAAAACTTGGGAATCTTTGAAGAGTTTTCCCATCTGATTAATCAACATAGCCAAGTCTTGCATACATAAGCGATATTTACACAAATATAACTTTCTATTGGAACGATTTTTAAATGCTTTACTTAATAGTACTTTCTTTTAGGTGTTTTCTAAATGGGCTTATTAAGATCTTTCGCAATTTCTGTGCAATTGCAGCGCATTTTTGCTTCGCGCTGTCATTGTTTCCTTTGGGTGCTGTCGACCTGCGGATTGCAATTGCTCTCCCCGCGACATAGTACACGCAGCCCCCCCCACCCCCGCCCAACCCCTCCCCCGCCACCATCTACCCCACTCAGCTGAGTGCCCGTATTCATACTCGTACGAGCATTCGTATTTCAGCTTCCTTTCGCATTCCGTTTACTTCGTTTGGTGCGGTGCGCACATTTTTCTTCTGATTTCAGTTTTTTTTTTCTTTTTTCTTACTTTTTTGTACTTTTTTTTTTTTTGCATCGTTCTGTTCGGCAACTTTTCGTGGCCATAAACACGTACGCGTTGCCTGGCAGTATGGGCAGCTGCTTTTATCTCTTCGCTCCCGAACATACACACACATGTGTGTGTGTACTCCCAGCAGAGATCGTTGTTGTTGGAAAAACTCAATTTAGCTTTTTGCAACCTTACAAAAAAAAATAAGGAAGAAAGGAGAGAGAAGCGCAAAGCGAAAGAGCAGCGGAAGACGAAAAAAAGTTCCTTTTTTTTCTCGTGTCATTTTTCTGAGTTTCTGTGCGCAACGAAAAATCCACTTGGCCAACACGCACACATACACACACAATCACACACGCACACACTCGCACACACTCGCACACACTCACAACAATAACAACAAAAACTACAAAATGGCTGTCAACGTTGCTAACATAACCAAAAATGCCGAGCAGCGAGAAGCGAACACCGAGCACTGCCAAAATGACTTTCTGGCAAGGCTGGACGTGCCTCACTTGCCGCTTATTAGAAATCAAATCCCATAAAAGCCACACTGAGCCCAGGAGCAGACCAACAGCAGCAGCCGCAGCCATGGAACGTTTAATGGCACAGAAAAACTAACCCAACCAAAACTGACTGCTCCCAGCACTACCCCGCCCTTTGGCTCAATACCACAAGGATAAGGCGCTGCGAAATGGGGGCGTGTCATAAATATAAACACTGTTAGTCATACTGTAACATAAACTCATATATGTGCATAAACGACTGACTGACATAGTCCAAAATGCAAGATTTAGTTGAGAAGCTGAAAATTGATCGTTTTACGTTTCACTCGTTAATGTGGAAAATGGATGGATTCATGTTTGAATCGACTTTTTTGAATACCATTCAGCTTTAACCTCATTTTTCAAGTTCCTTCTGAAAACTCTTCCAAAATGAAATTTCCTGCGTGGCAAATTGAAGACTGCCGTTTAATACCCAAGTAACCTGCCCTATTTTTTGTACATGCATACATGCATATATGTAAAAATGTGTAAATGTATGTTTGGATGCTTGCTAGCTTTTACAAAATGTTAGACGATCAACACCCGCCCGCAATTAAATAAAAGTAATTTTCGGATAAGGAATGCCCTACTCCGTGATTCTCATGAATTAAAGTAGACTTAGAGATTTCCATACTCCGATTAAAAATAAATTATGATATGCATGCGGTTGGACATGTATGCATGTGTATGTGTGTATATGTATGCATGTGTATGCGTGTATGTATGTATGTATGTTTGTATGTATGTATGTATGTATGTATGTATGTATGTATGTATGTATATATGTATGTATGTATGTGTGTATGCATGAATGCACGTATGTATGTATGGTTGCATGCATGTATGCATGTATATATGCATGTATGCATGTATGTATGCATGCATGCATGTATGAATGTATGTATGTATGTATGTAACAAATTAAGTTGGCAATTGATTATGTATGTATTTTAATATATTTACGTATGTATATGAGTACACTTTTGTTAATGTGTTTATATTGTGGAAGCTGTCCAATATAGAGGCTTTCAATGCTTTTAAACTTGATGTTTAACTATTTTTTCAACCGAAATAATACGAATTTCCCTATTCGATGCAGAACATTTGTGTTGCCTATCAGGCCAATATACAAACTAAGAAAATTGTCCTGTGTATCAATATAATTGTGAATTTGATCATCAATTAAGTGCAAATTGTGAGGCTTGGTTAAACTTTAATGGACTGCCTTAGTCTGTGCCAAGGACAAAACTGAGAAGTATTTATTGTGATTTTATGGGTCGAGTGGGTCTGGCGGGTGGAAAGAGGGGGCAGCTTTGGACTTAACATATTGTCGTCGTTGCACGAATACTATCTATGACGCACACGCAAATTGACGATGGAGAACAAAGTCGAAGGCGCTGCCAGTTGTGGCTCTAGCCTTGCAACGACTTTTGCAATGACTTGCACAATGCCAATGCTTGTAAATCTGAAATATTGTCTTTGGCAGCGTGGCTCGAATCAGTGAGCAAATGGCCACGGCCCGGGGCAGCTGTTGTGTTAGGGGAAGTGGGGGCCGGGCGGCGCCAAAGCGGGGGATGAGCTTGAGTGGACAATGAGCTGACACTGCACAGAGTTGCGATATAAAACCGAAATCGACAGAAGCACGCACACACACGCAGACACACACACACACACACACATATATATGGATAGACAGGCGAAGGGACGAAAGTTGACTCGCCTGTGGTTTGTGTGTGTGCGCGTGTGCTTTTGTATGCGTGTGTGTGTGCGTGTGTGTCTTTGTGTGCGTGTCTGTGGATCCCAAATCTGCCCCCGGGGCGGCATCCAGAGTAGAGCGGAGCAGAGCAGAGCAGAGGAACAGTTGCCATAGCTATAGACATGGGCATAGCCATATCTGCGGACGCACAGGACATGGGACAAACAGGACAACAGAGGACACGGACACAGCCATTGCCATGGCTGGGCGGCTGATATTTTGTCATTTGTGTCACGTTCGCCATTCATGATGATTTCGTTCGTGCTTCTCGCTTTCTCTCTCTCTCTTTTTGTATCATTCTCTCTTTCTCTCTCTCTCTTTAGCGAATGCGCCTCATAGCTTGCGCTCTCGCTCTGCCCTTGTAACTGTATTTGTAGCTGTAGCTGTAGCTGTATCTGTATCTGTATCTGTATCTGTATCTGTGGCTGGCATTTGTGCGCCATTTTGCCGTTTTTATTTATGAAATGCAGCTACTCTACGCCCGTGTGTCTCCTGTCGCCTGTCTCCGGTCTCCGGTCTCTGGTCTCTGGTCTCTGGTCTTCGTTCGCCAGTCACCAGTCGTCGCTTGTTGGATCTGATGCCCGTCTCCCGTCTACCGCCTGCCCGCCTGCCCTTACCCGCTGCGCCGCATCTATGTGTGTTATCCTTTGGCCAGCCTTACATTCATTTTCCCCATTTCGACTGCCACAATAATTCTCACGTAGCCAGTTTCAGCTTCAGCTCTGTCTCCATTTCCATCTCTATTCCCAGCTCCATATTCCCGTTCCAGACCCATCTTCAGCTCTGTGTAAATGTATCCACTTTCAGCATTTTTTTGTGCAAGCATAAATTTGCAGCATTTTTCCTTGTTCAACAAGAGAAACAACTAAGAGTGCTGTGGTCGGTAATGCCCGACTAGGAGATACCCTGAGCCCCACCTCTGACTGTATAAAAACACAAGCTGCAGCTGTTATTATTATTTTTTTATTCTCACAAACAAGTTTTTATCGTCATTATGAAAATGTCACGAGATATGGAAAAAACGATAAGCCCGCTTTAAGTTCTGGAGTCATGAATCGGCTCTGATTCTCCACCTGATCGAGAATATATATATACATATATATAATTATATGTACTTACATACCTACATACATGCTTTTGCTTGTGACATACATTTGCTCAAAAACATAATACCCTCTCTAGCCATTTTCAATGGGCACCAGGTATAAAAAAATACAAATATAAAAGTAAAAAGAATAAAGAATAATAACAAAATCCATGGAACAAAACTTACCTACATTGTGGAGGTGCAGAGGGCTGAGGTGGAAGCGGGAGATAAGCGCAGATAGCGTCAAGCAATTTTCTATGCCGGCTGGCAAGGGTCGCTCAACGAATTTGCAGAGAATTCGCACCAAATTCCATTAAACAAAATGAATAACTAAATCAAGTAAAAGCTAACATCATTCGATATATTTTTGGCCAAGTCCCTGGTCAACAAATCTGAAGGAAAATAAGTTTAATGGGAATCACCAAAAAGAAACATTTGTTACCCAACACTGGTCAAAAATATGCTTTGCACATCTTTCATAAAAAGCCTTTATATTGAAGATATTTGGTAAGGAATGTAGGAAGTTGTTCAAAATAAGAATTTGAGCAAACCTAATTCAATTTGATTGGCAAAGCTCCTATAATTGCCGAGAAATACTTGAATAATCTTTTCGTAAAATATATATTAATGTGTGATGGAAGGTATCGCATGCGTTCGAGATACGAGAATATGCCTATGTTTCATTTGTAAAGTCTTCTAGCTCTTAGACGGACTATCGTACGAATCGCCTCCATTCGCAATTCCTATCCATTATATATATATATATATATGCCTTTTGCAGTCATAAAAATAGAAATGAAAATTAAATTAAGTGCATATTCAATTTGTAGCTACAATCCACAAAGGATCTCTCTATTTGCTTTATTATAATAATAACATTTATGCCTTAAACAGTCAGACATAAAGCTATATATATATACATATATTTATATATATTTATATCCATAAAGAATATATATATCAGTATAGAAATAATGTTACCTGAAACATATTTCAAAGCAGACCCTGAGCTTGTAGCAAAAAAATAAATTTCAAGTCTGTTGAACACAATTTTGTATCCATTTTCATTTTCATTTTGATTTCGATTTCGGTTTTGATTTTTGTTTGTAGTTCCATTTGCATTTCCTTTGAACTTCTTTGGCCGCCCTCTCGATTGGTTGGTTTGCGGTTTCAGGCATCGTTTGGTTTTGCGCTGGAATAGGTAAAGCTCAGTTTTTAACTGGCAACGTTGTCAAGTCCATGAGGGATTTCCATTTTATTAGCACACCAAAAACTCATGAAACAGGCAAAGGACGTGCATAGTTCACAGTTTCCATACTCCAAATAGAGAGACACGCCCCCCCCCCCCCCCCCCCCCCTCCCCACACAGACCCTCGGATCCCCCATCGGGCTTGTGGCCATCCCTTCCATATCTAATCCACTTTCCGGTTGGCCGTATTGCGAGCCAATGCAGTGCACGGGAAATGTATTTGACAAAATATTTCAGTTATTTACTTTTGTTCAACATAACGATGGCAGCCAACTTTTAGGCTAACAAGCAGACAGCCGGAAAACCAAACATAAATCTTGTTACATTTATGTGGCTCTAACACCTTTTTTTTCCCACATTTTTTTTGTTGTTGTTGTTGTTTTTTGTTAACATCATCCTGCTTCATTTTTTATTTAACTTTTATTTTTTGTTTTGTTTTTGGTAATCGCTACTGTTGTGCTGGCAGTTGTTGTTGTTGCTGTTGTTGTTATTATTATTCTTGTTTGCTGTCGCGCTCAGAGTTTTCGACGAAAAGTGAAAAACATGTGGAGGGACGCACTTCGGGTCCGTCGGGGCTAACAACGGCTCTGACAAAAACCAAATGAAACTTTATGCATATTCAACTTTTTACATTATTCCTTGTGGTCGACGCAAAGTTGCAACAACAACAACAACAACAGCAACGAACACAACAATAACTGTAGCAGGTCAGCAAGAAATTGCTTAACCAGAGACCCCACTGACAAAATACACATTTGTTATATATGTAAGCTTCACTTAACTAACATTTTGTTCTATTTAATCAGTTGATTTTCCTCAAATCAAAATATCATTAATTTATCAACTGCACCAAGTGCAGCCCTCAAATATTAAATGGCCACAAATGCTACCAATTAAGGAACTTTGCATTAGAGAGAGAGAGTGTGCGAATTGCGACTGGAGGACTAACTGAAGGAAAGGTCAGCGGCTTAGTCAGCGAGTGCTTAAAGTTCTTACAATGTTGGCTTCTTTAAGTAGTTGTAGTTACACTAAAAATTTAGTCACGAGATACTTAAGCAGCCGAAATATTTAAGTCATATTTATCATGTGGCACCTATGGAAACTTTCGGCTGCAGCTAATGCAGTATTATAAAAGGAAAGTCTTTGTCTACGAAAGTATTTAATATTCTTAATCTTCGCATCTGTCTTCTTACTGTCAACTTAGTTAAAATGTGGCTTCCAGAATGTTTTTAAGCTTTGTTTGAATTAGCGTTTGTATTTATTTCGCATATTGAATTAACAATCAATCCAGAACTGCAATGTTCTGATAACAGTTTGTATTAAGCCCCAAACTTGCAACTGGCCAAATCGCTGGTGGGCGGAGCATTGTGACAAATTTAAATCAAGACTGAAGTATCTTTTGCTTATGAAGCAGTTCCTCGAGGGCGCGGGGAACCGATAAGTGTGTCGGCAATAACAAAGGCAACATCTGAGTGGGTGGAGGTGGAGGGGCTGTAAAATTGGTATAAGCGAGAGCGGGAATGGGTTACAATTGCGCACATGGACACAATTTATGCGCAAAATGTTCACAGTTTAATTTAACAATGCATTTTGCATGCTTCAGTCAGCAGATGCACAGATACAGATACAGACAGAGACACAGAAACAGAAGCAGATGCAGATGTAGATGCAGATACAGATGCAAATGCACTTGCAGTTGCAGATACAAATGGCACTCACTGTTACATTTGCCAAGGAAATGCAGACGACGAATATAACACAGATAACTGAAGACTCGAGCTATATGCCAAGGCTGCAGCTTTGCAGCTGAAGCTCAAGACGGAGGCACTCAAATCAAAGCCAAAAACTGGACCATAAATAACTGTGCGTGTGTGCGGGTGTGCGAGTGTGTGCAGCCATGTCAAAAATATGTGAGAGCCAAGTTGAAAGGATGACAACACTGCAAACTAGGAAATTTAAATTTGAATTGTTGACGCAAACTAAATAAATGCGAAGTCGCCATGATTCAGAAATACCCTCTCATTCTCTCCCTCAATCTCTCTTTCTCTCTCTCTCTCTCGCTCTCTCTCTCTCTCTCTCTCTCTCTCTCTCTCTCTGCCTATCAGACAATGGAAATTTCGGGAACGCTACGAAACGTAACGAAATCAAAAATCTGAGCTTAAAACTTCCAAAAATTTAAACTGGGAATAAGCCTAGCAAACGAATTGTTAGCGAAAGGTGTGAGTGTGTGTGTGTGTGTGTGTGGGTGGTATGGGCCGGGGTGAGGAGTGGAGGGTGAGTGTGGCAACTAGTTTACTCCATGGATATATGTCGTATGGCGTGGGTAAGGGCCAGGGGGGCCCAGGGGCCATACATGTCACAAAACTTGGAATGAATGACGTTACGTGAAGTTGACAACATGTCAAAATGGAGAAAAGATACCGTAAACGGACAGGACAGGATGGGCAAGCAGCACGGAGCTGGAGCGAGGGGGCTGGTTACGAATGGGGCCGGGCTCGAAAATGGTTGGAAAAGTTACCTACGGCGACGAGCAGCAAGTTGCAAACAAGTGACATTTATGTTGCCAAAACAAATAACAAAGCGTTGCGGAAAGCAAAATGTGCTGGAGTGAGGCAGTGAAAGAGGGTGTGCGGGGGGGGGGGGGGGGGGTGGAACTGCTTGAGGTTAACAGTATGGGGTTGCGGGTGCGGCTGCGTGTGTGTGTGCGTGTGTGTGTGCCTGGGCGGGGAAGTGGTCTCTCCCTGGCTAAATCAGAAGTCGCAAATATTAGAATAAAGACTGTGCCATGTGCGAGCGAGACGCAAACAGAGACAAGACACATGTGCAGCTGTTGCAGCCAAAGCAATGCAATGCCAGCACACACACACACACACACATACGCACACATACACCAATGTAGACACACACACACACACACTGGCAGGGCTTGTGCAGCTCGCACACGAAGCTCAACTCTCAGGAAAAAGTATTTTTCCGCAACAAACAAGCAAAAGTGACACACAACAGCAGCTTATTGTTGTCGTTGTTGTTGTTCTTGTTGTTGTTGCCCTTGTTGCTTGTGCTGCTGTTGTTGCTGTTGTTGCAACCTTTATGGCGCCAAGCATTCGAAGCAAGGCGTGGCACTTGAGCACCGCCCACACAACGACAACGCTCGCAAATGTTAGCTTGGCTTTGATTTGCTTGCAATACCGCGCAATCACAGCCAACTAGGCGGGCATATACATTCTCATGTCATACCAAGATATGCATACATATTAATCTTAATGCATGTATGTAAGTATTATATATATAGATATAAAACACTTATTATCCAGCCCGGTTGCAAATTGGAAGCTGCATTTTATATTTTTGTTAAACATAAGCAATTTTCACCCACACTTGTGAAATATAAGTGAGAAACAAAAACTATTTTGTGAACCACCCGATTGGCTTTAGGCGCATTTAAACAGATGCATATTAAAACTCCTCAAACATGTGTCACACAATTTATGATTAATACTTGCTGATTCTGAAAGTAAAATGATTTATTTGAATTAAATTTTGTATATAAAGTAAACATGTAAATGCATATGTGAACCATTCCCTAGGTTTCGGCACTTTTTAGGGTATACCATAGTCGGTCAGATTTGAGCTGTCACTTGTTCGGCTTCCATTTGCTGCTGTAGTCGTAGTCGCTTTTGTCTCCGTTGTTGTTGTTGTTGCTCGTTTTGCGTCGCATCGTTAGCCGTTTGCTCCGTTAACTCCCCTTTGAAAGGGGCCTTTGTGAGTGGGTGGCGGTGAAGGGGCGTCGAATCTGCATGTCCTTCTGGGGCTGGGTTGGGGGCGGCGCGCGTGTGTTTGCATATCTGAGCACTGCGATCGCCAAGTGTCGTCGCAGTCGCAGTCGCAGCCGTAGTCCTGCGCCTGCCATGGGGCGTCCGTTTGCCATGCTGTTTGCTCGGTTCGTGACTGCGATAGGGGGCGTGGGCGGACAGGGCGGGGGGCGGCGCCAGGCACTTGACTCCTGGGCGCTCCTTTGTGTTTGCCTCGTGTTCGCGTCGCCCAAGCCAAAAGTTTATGGCACGTCGCGGCTTTTGTTTCTCTGCCCCTCTTCTTCTTCCATTTGCTGTTGTTGTTGTTGTTGTTGCTGTTGTTGTTGACATCGATGCCCCGCTCAGTGCCCCCGCACTGGGCGTGGTGGCTGCGGCCTTATCATGCATTTGGCCAACATTTTCTTGCCACTTGCTTGTTTGCTCCAGCGATTTTTGATAACTGACATTTGTTGGCGTTCGGCTACAAACAACTGTAGCTAAAAGGTGAAGCACCAGCAGCCAAAGGGGCCAAAAGCTAATTTTCTACTTCTGGCCAAATGATAGGAATGTGCAGCATGCAGATTGCCAGCCCGATATCAGCAATTGGAGCAGCTGCGCTCAACTTTTGCCCAGATTAGACCTTAGGTCACAACAATTTTCGTGGCGCCTCTCACAACTTTTGTTTGCGCCAACAAAAAAAAAAAAAGAACAAAAAAACAGAATTTGAAAAGCGAAAATGATGCGAAAACTAGAGACTAGAGACAGCAACTTATTAGACAGATTTACCGGAGCTTAAATTCACAAATATTTCGTCTTAAACTTAACTGAATTGGAGCTGCAAATAATTTGAGATTCAATAAATGAATTTAACAAAATAAAATAAGCATTAAAGTGTTTAATCTGAAGGACTTAACACTAGTGCTCCTTGGAATTAGCTTAATGCATGTATTGCAGATAATTTACGGATAGTAAAAGCAGCTTAAATACTATTTAGCTGCACGTAATTTGTTACATTCGTTTTTTAATAACAACAGCCTAGATCTGTATGAATATTCTTATGTATTTTAGGCCGAAATCCTAAGCTGATTTTAAATATTTTTTGAATACTTTGTCTAAAGATTTGCTAGGACCTTAGCTAATCTTTTAAAGATCCTTTTACGAGAATTTCTGAAAAGTTTTGCCCCGATTCCAATAGTTGCGAATAAGGCTTCAAAGTAGTTGGCAAAGATTCAAAGCTTTCCACGGACAGAAAATGAGTGGAAAAGTGATGCTTAAAACTTTGAAGCTTAAAACTTGCCGCTAAGTAACCGTTATGCATCTTCTGCCCTCCGATACCTAGAGCAAACTAAGTTTACATAACTATTTTTGAGCATAAAAATAAAAGAGTTGGGCATCGCCCTGCTCTGCGATTCTCATGAATTCAAGTGCGACTACATGCACATGCTTCGACTTTAAGTGTTGTTGCATGTTAAACATGCATATGTTGTGTGTGTGTGTGTGCGTGTGTGAGTATGTGTATTGACAAAAGGCTGGCAGTGCAATCGAAAGTAGAGTGTGATCGCATATCGATAACACTTTCGATGCACGGCGAATTGTTGACAGCAACAAAAACAACAACAAGCAGAAGAAGAACAACAACAATTTAGCTTTAACAGGTGACAGCTGCCAGGTGCAGGAATCGTGACACGCGCTTCGTGAGACGTGAGCACGTCGCGGCTGGCGGCTGACGGCCGAAGGCTGAAGGCGGCGGGACTGGGTGCGCGATTCGGCCAACTGCAACGGGCAAGGACATTGACAACTGAAACTTCAGACAAATGAGCGCGCGCGGTCTAAACACCAATACAGAAGCGCGCACACACACACACACACACGCACACATCGCGCACACACACAGTGCGGCAGACAGACGTGCTCAATGTGGCGCAGGACCAGGACAGGCAGAGGCAGCCAAGCACTTCACAGCTTAACACCCTAATGTGCAATATTTTTGACTCCCGCACACACACACACACACAGGCACAAGCAGATGTATAAAAAGGAAATACAGGAGGCTGGCAAGTCGCTCCCGCTTCCGCTCACGTTCCATGACGCTTGCCTGCCCCCATGCCCCCTCTTCCCATTAGTGCTCAACCAGCTGTCGAAGTCGAAGGCGCGACTGCGTTGCCAGCAGCAGCATCCGCATCCGTATAAGCGGCAGCCGCCAAGCGCCACTCAGCAAGCTGCGCTGCCCCTCTCTGCGCCCGGCAGCAGCACCACGAGCAGCAGCAGCAGCAGCAAACGACAATGGCGCTCACACGCACGCACACACACAAGCACACACACACACACGCGCGCATACAGACAGCAAGTGGGCGCCACCCACTGCCCAACAACAAAGCTCATTCGTTCGCTCGCTCACACTTATGCTCTGTCGCGCTATCTCTGGCTCGCTCACACACTCACTCTCGCTCTCGGGAGTGTCAAAGCAGCTGCTGCTGCTGCTGCTGCTTCTTCTTCCCTATTTGAAGTTTGGGATTTTTTTTTTGGTGCAGTTTTTCGTGTATTTTTTGCTTGTTTAATTTTTGTTATTTTTTTTTTTTGTTTTGCTCATTTTTTATTGCGCTTGATCTTTGGCTTATTACCATGTCACGTTGAATGCGAAATGCGAACGCTGCCGGAATACCAAATGTACACACACACACACACACACACACACGCACGTCTGTGTTGTGTTTCCTTTTTTCTCGCTTTTTTCAATTTTTTTTCTTTTTTTTTGTTTTGCTCCAATGCGTTAAAACGCCAAAGGGGCGTTGAATTTTTCTGCTTTGCTGCTGCTGCTGCTGCCTTTGACAACGCTAACGACAAGACTTTGGCAGCGGCAGCAATGCCTCTTCTTCTTCTTCTTCTTCATCTTCTTGCTCTTGTTGTTGCTGTGCCTAAACTTGCGCCTTAAAAAAAGCTACCTTGTATTCTTGCCAATGCAAAGTTTGCACAAGTACAGAGCAAAAAAAAAAAAAAAATAATACAAAAAAAATAAAATAAAATAAATAAAATAAAATAAAAGTAAGAAAAGTTGCGACCAACAGTTGACAGTCCAAAAGCATTTGACATTTTACCTTGGCAAGGCAACAACTCGCACACACACAGAGAGACAACAGACACGCACACACACACACACACACGCACACGCACACGCACACATGCATATGTCTACACACAGACAGAGAGACAGAGCGGCGAACATGAATGTGACTGTAACAACACGAGCAAAAGCGCCAAATGTCACTTTGAAAAATGCCATTGGTTCGACAAACTTTCTGCCCCAACCAGCAACAACAGCAACAACAATAACAGTCAACTGCTGCTAGTGCTTGCAGAGAGGATGCGCAGCAGCAGCAACAGCAACAGCAGCAGAGGCAGCAGCTACGATAGCAGCGACAGCAACGATATTCGAACGCTTCTGCCATGAAACCGAAACCGAAACCGAAACCAGTTGCTTAGCAACGCCCCCTTCTAACCGCAAACGACGACGACGACGTCGACAGCAGCAGCGGCAGAGGCAACAGCAACGGCAACTGTCGCCGCAGCCGATGACTGCGACAAATGTCAGCAACAGACTCCATTGCTATTTTTGCAGCAGCGTTGTGTAGCAGCTAGTTGTCTCGCTCTGGCGCATGCAGCTGCATGCGCAGGGGAAATTGTTTGCCATTGAGCAGAGTGCGCGTGTATGCGTGCGTCTGTGTGAGTGAGCGCGCATGCGATTCGTACACGACCATCGCTAAGGGGTAGGGCAGACGCTAGCAGCAACAGCAGCAGCGACGAAAGCAGCAGAAGCAGCAGCAACAGCAGCAGCAGCATCAGGTATCGGACTCGTGTACCGGTTCAGTTTGTGTTTGGCTGTGTTTCGCCTTCGCATTGCCATTCGCTCGCGCTCGCTCTGCCGCCGTCGTCGTCACCGTCGCTGTCGACGCAGCGAGTTTTCGGTGTTCGCCTCGTTGCTATTGCTGCCCGTTGCTGCCGTCGCCGTTTTCAGTTTTTGTTTGACGTTCGCGTGGTGCGCTCGCATGTTGCGGCCCGTTATCGTTATCGACATCGATACGTTACCGTTTACCGTTACCGTTGCCGTTCTTTCGAAAGACGTTGCCAAAAACAAAAGCCGTTAACCGACACACAAAAACAAACAAATTTTTGAAGAACAGCTGTTCGTGTTCCTGTTTCTTGCCTCAATTACTGCTAAACCCGCCGCGTTCCGCGCGTCCTTATTTTTGGTTTTAACACTTAGCTGTGTCGCGATTCGATGCGATTCGATTTTTTTTCGAGCACACAAGAAGTTGTTGCCAAAGTTTTTTTCAAGTGAGTTACTTGCCAAGGAATACAATAACAACAACAACAACAACAACAACAACAACAACAACAACAACAACAACAACAACAACAACAACGCCCAGCTCCTTCCCTGCGAAAGAAAGTGCCAAGTGGATTACTAGCAAGAAGAATAAGAAGAAGAAGAAGAAGCTTAACAACACATACAAAACATAAATAACAACAACAACTGTAAATACGAATTACAACAATAACAAAATCAGCTGCCAGCTGTCGCGTGTTTTGCCGCCGGCATAAAACACAACAACACACGTGCTCCAAACATCTCGCTCGGTCTCTCTTTATACCGCTCTTGGCCGCTCTCTCGCCCCCTCCCTCGCTCGCACCTGCACTCACTCTGCCTGAGTGGGTGCGCCTGTGTGCGTGTGTGCGTGTGTGTGCGCACGCGTTCGTCGCGCCTGTGCGTGTAGCATTATCATCGTGACCATTATCATCTCGCCCCCCAGCTTCGATATATTCGATAACAAAATTCTCACCGAGGCATCCAAAGCGCCCCTCAGGGCTGTCGCGCTGGCGTCATTTCTGGGCGACGGTTTTGCCGCCCTCGGTAGCCGAGCACCACCCGTCAAGGATCTAATGGCATTTGGTGCGGTCCTGCACACAAATCAGCACAATATAGGTGAGTCCAACAGTTTGGGGCCAGCGTGGGTTAAGCTGCTCAAAATATCGGCTACGTCATGGGTTAATCCGACAAAAAGATCAGTATCAAAGTAATTAGCTAATAGCTTGTTCCTTTTTGCTCAGCCTGGTCAGCATGGGTTAAGTTATGTTTAATGACTTTCTTGACAAGGATTTTAGCAGAGAGAACCTTGTTTTAAATATATTATTTTTAACTCTTCTTTATATGTGTATCTTAACTCATATAAAAAAAAAAACCTTCGCTTTTTCGAAAACTTCTGAAATGATCTAGAAACTGGCAAATCTGTCGAAAGACTAAAAGAAATGAACTGAAATGAAATGGGCTTAAAATAGAGCTGAGTATTAGTTGTAGTTCATTTGAAAATTCGGAAAACTACAGAACTTATACCAAGCCTAACTATTTGGGCGCTTAGTCACGGTTTTACGATTAAATCGCATACGAGGGGCAACTGAGAATGTCTGCAGACTTGATCTAAAGATCCAGTTACTTGATCTTACTGTGCCTTGACGCTTATTTCCCATGAGATTAAGCTTAATCAAGCATATTTTTGCGGAACACAATTAATACATATCCTAAGAGGAAAGCACAAAGTCTCCAAGACATATGCCGCATGGCTTAAACATAAATCATTATAGGCCCAATGAATTTCGGATGGAAGTCTTTAATCCTTTCAATTTCGTGTGCATAAATAGTTGCTGCTGCGAGCAGCCCAGGGCATTGGGCGCACATGGGTTAAACATTGTGATTTGGCCGGACAGAAAAGTTTCGCTCGTCAATTCCTTACTTTTTGCCCCTATTTTGTTTTTGTTTTTGTTTTCTTGTTTATTTTTTTTTTTTTTTGGCGTACTGTTTTGGGACAAGCATGAAGCAAAGTTTTGCACTTTTGAACTTGCTGCAGGGTCGCATCACACACTACCGAGCCGCTAACTCGCAACCCGCAGCACCCAGCACCCAGCACCCAGCACCCAACCCCCAACCTCCGACCTCCAACCCACAAGCGACTGCTGGACTCTTCGCGCTGCCGCTGCGCTCCTGTTGCTATCTTCTTCCTGTGCGCCCATTTTGTGCGCCTTGCTGTTGGCCGGGCAAAAAGTTTGCAGCGACTTGTCAAAAGTTTTCTTGTTGTTGCAAGCTGTTGTTGTTGTTTCTGTTGTTGTTGTTGCGAGTTGTCGCTGTTGCAAGTTGTTGTTGCCGCTGTAGTTTGTTTGACTGTGTTGCTTTTTGTTTTATTTCATTTGCTCTCGTGTCAAATTTTCACTTTTGCTGACTGTTTAATGTCAGCCAAAAACTTTGAATTCTGCTGCCCAGTTGACGTCTTTTGCCTCGGCTGCGTCGGCTGCTTCGACTGCTTCTGTTCCTTTTGCTTTCGCCCCCAAATGGCCAACAAATTGCGTCAACAAATTTGTAAGCCTGCTGATTTGTGCATGCACATCGCCAAATGGGACTCAAAGCGGCCCATAAAACTGCCGACTTGCAGCTTGGTGCTTGCAACTAGCTGCTTGCAGCTTGCCAACTTGCCAACTTGCCAAGCTGCCAACTGACGACTCATAAATTGTGGACTCCGCTCGGACAGGCGTTGCAAGTGTGGCGGCAGGGAGGTAGAAAGGCGTGCCCCCCTTCGGAAGGGGCAACAGAAGTCAAAAGTCAAAGCTGTCAACGGGCACAGACGGGGCCACAAGATGGGGCACGGCCATGGGGCATACACATAGAACAAAGCGCAGCCAAAAGTCATAAAACATTTGCAACCTTTTTTTTTTGTTTTGTTGTATCTGCTGGTTGCATCTTTTCAATTTTGTTGTTGCCGTTGCACAGCAGCAGCAGCAGCAGCAACAACAACAAAAGCGCAGCAACGCCTTTAACAAAGTTCGCCTGCTGTTCATCAACATTTATGACTGTCCTGAGTTGCAGCTGATGATGATGATGATGACGTTGACGATGATGAAGATGAAGAATGTTGGGCCTAGCTGGCTGACTGACTAACTGCCTGGAAGCTGCCTCGAGCTGCCACAGGCCGCAGGCAACAATATTTGCAGCCTCATATTGCTGCTGCTGCTGCAACAGCAATTGCTGCTGCTGCCGCCTCCGCCTGATCTTGCAGTGGACGTCAATGCGGTTCCAAGTACGTCAGCATTTTTTATGCGCCATTTTCTTCATCATTTTTACGGTCAACAGTTGCTCAAGTCGCTTTACGAGCCACCAGCAGCAACAGCAGCAACAGCAGCCGCTACGGCAGCAACTGTTGCTGCTAGAATAGACAAAAAGCTGGCAGTCTTGTGTCGATTCTATGGCTTTTTAGCTCAGCTGCTTTGATTTATTGAGCAAAAAGCGTAGCCGGCAGCAGCTGCCGCGTTTAGCCTGAAGAATTGCGCATTTCGTATATGGCGATGTTAGATGTCCATATGGGCGTGGCACCGACTATAAATTAACCAGCATAATGAGCCGTTGAGATGCAAAAACCGAATGCCAGAAAAGCCCTCAGCCTCAAATTTTGCCACTGGGTGGTCACACAATTTGTGGGCAGTTAGTTGGGCAAACAGAAAGAGCAAAAAAAAAAAAAAAGAAGGGAAGATTGTTAACTCTCATCTGGTGCTTAAGGGCTTTCACAGAAAATAGCTGCAGGTGGATTATGGCTGACTTTTAGGCACATTTGGCAAGCACTTAAAAGAAGCAAATCCCAAAACTGTAAATTATGTTGCAGGCTGTAAACTTGTTGAAGGGACATGCGACAATAGCTAATACAAACTTCTTGCAATTCTCAAGCACTTTAAGCAGTCAAATTCTAAAATACGATACAGGTTGTTTAGTTGCTCGACGAACACACGTGACAATAAAGAAAACAGACAACAGTTTTTATAATTCTCAAACAGTTCAAGCGCACAGCTCTCTCTTTTTAATATTTGGTTTACTCAATGATAGTCACATATTACCTATAATTGTCAAAGTAACTTGCTTTGCGTTTTTAGTTTAGAAAATGTTGAGAAAAATCACTTTGAATAGACCTAACAAATTTGCCATATTCAACTTTTAATTGAAAACGATTTGAATTGAAGGAACATTTCGAATTAGAATATTTTGAATGAGCCAGAAATCTTTGTTATATTCAAAACTAGAATAAAAGGAGGTTTTAATGGTTGATCGATTTTGAACATTATATAAAAACATTTCTGATTCAGAGATAAACATTTGCTTGCCTAGGTCTATAAATATTATTAAATATATCGCAAGAATGTGTGAGTACTAGAAGATGCAATTATTCTGAGAAAATACTTTGAATATACCTGAAATCTTTGGCTTATGCAAAGTGCATCTAAAACATTTCTAAAATTGAAACATTTTCAGTTCGTATAGTTTATCTTTGCCTAATCAACTATTCATCCTCACTTCTCTTTTATGTATATATATAAAAAGGGTATTTTAGGGAAAGCTTTTCTTTTGCTAAATGTCATAATATGCCAACAAATCCTTTTTTCTTCAATTCCTTTTTAATGAAACTCGTTTGATTTGGCCACAAAAACCAAAAAAAAAAAACAAACAGTGGCAAAAGGCATATTGATCGTTCAGTGGGGCGCATTGATAGCATGGGCTAGCTAATGGCTGCCGATCTTTGGCATATCATCAGATAAATAAATAAATAAATAGAATAAATGAAAATTAATAAATAAATATATAAATAAAAAGGAAATGCTGCCGTAAGCCAGCGCGAACTTGAAGCTTAGCTAAAATTATTTGACGGCCGTCTCAGGAATTGAATACTTATCGCGCCGGCTGTCTCCCGCTTTTGGCCCATGATATGCAAGTTATGGGGCCCACCAACCGTTGGGAACTTTACCATTTTGTGCCGGCCGCTTCAGCTGCAGAGCGTCGGTCGCGGGGGGAGCGGGTATTATGCCACGACATGGCCACATAGGACGATGCTTTGGGGCCAACGTCGTCGCCTGTCTGACAGTCTATATACATTTTTGTTTTGTGGTTCTCGCTCCTTTTTTATTTTAGTTTTTTTTTTTTTTTTTGCAGTTTAGCTCGAAGCCGAAATAGTAATTCACATTGAATGGCTTCGGTGGTGCGACTGCGACAGCGACTGCGGCGGCTGTTCTGGTTTCGGTGGTGCGCTCTGTGGCTCTTTTATGATTTCTTGGCCGTTTTACGATTATTTTAAAGCTGTCAATAGTCAACGTGTGAGATAATTTATACGCCATAAATTTCAATGCAAGCACAACTCGAGCTCTGAGTCCGACTTCGAGTAGACGAAAAAAAAAAAAAAAACTGAAACAAAAAGCACAGGCAGATTTTTTTTTAGTCGTGGACTTTTCACTAGACCGCGCGGGGCACGGGGCGCGGAGGCTGGCAACATCATCAACAGGTTCTATTGCGCTTTTTTTTTTGTTTTGTTTTTATTTCAAAAGTTATTGTTGTTGTCTGTGACCATTTCGGTTGGGCCACAATTCATTTGTGTAGCTTATCGCCTTTTTGGCTTGATTTACTGCCCCGGCAATACCAACAACAACAGCAACAACAACAACATTAAGTGCACTCAACAGGTTGTTTAACACTTGACACGGGGCATTTGGGAGCCATAAACTGGGCCAACGAAATGAGAGCCCAGTAGAATCTCGGGCTAGTTATATTAGTTTAAAAAAAGAAGAAGCAGAACAGGCTAAAGTCGCCAGAGTTGTTGTTCTTCTCAAAATATAATTGAATATGTACACATATGTTTGGCAAATGTTTAAACTATTTTTTTTTGGCTGCAAGTAAAGTTTTTTTTTTTCGCTTTTGTCTCAACTCATCCGCTTTGTTCGGCGTGTAGCTGTAGCTGAAACGGTAGCCAAAGCCTCGGGAATTGATTTATAACCAAAAGACTCGCCAAAGCGGAGAAACAAAATACAAGAGCAACAACAACCACAACGACTACAACAATAGCCCATAAACAATAAAAACAACCAATAAAAAATGAACAACAATTTGCAGCGAGTTTCCAATTGAGCCACTTGACGCGCTCTCACGCAGTCGCAGCGTCTGTTGCCGTCGCTTCACGGGGGGAGTGGTAATGACCTTTAACCCGCAAGTCGCAGGTCCAACTCAGGACAGCGTCCGCGCAACTGGGCCCGGCTCTTGCCCTTGCGCTCAGCTCCCCGCCCACCTTCCCCGCGTCCGTCTAGCGGGCTGTCTTCGGTTTACTCGCGCTGCCCGTTCGGCTGGAACCAACGCGCCCAAGAAAAACGATCGCGCCGCAGATGACCGCAGCTAAATGCGATTAGTTCCGAGTGCTTCGACAGCAGCCGCAGTCGGAGTCGGAGTCGCAGTCGCAGTCGCAGTCGCAGTCGCAGTCGCAGTCGCAACGGCATCGTCAGCGTCAGCGACAGCCACCCGACAAACTTGTCGCTGGCCAAGTACAAAAGAAAATGTGTGACAAGTTTTCCTAGTTTGAAGAAATTAATTAAACTCAAAGCTAAAATTCTACAGAAATAATTGCTAAGAGTTCGTCAAAGAATTTCGTTTAATGTTTCTCAAAGGTTCGCAGTAATTCAGTAGTTCAGTAATAGTTAAATTGGCAAGAGAGTAGTGTATTCAGATATAATCAATAAGAATTTACATATCAAATTGGCTTGCATTCAGTATTCGTATATACAATTATGAAAGATATATATGTAAAAACAAATACAATAGTAAATTACAGCCACAGTCTGAGTAAAATGTTCCACAGACATATATATGTCGTGTATCCAATAAATTATTGTGAGTATTATTTTGAATGCTAACGATTAAGTGTTAGTAAGAATCAGAGAATTTGACAGAAGGTACTGCTATTTAACATAACTGTCCTACTTGTATTAGGGTTGCTACTGAAAGCATGGTGTGAGACAAAAAAGATAGTCTCTGCCGAGCATGGCCCGAGTGTGTTGTATAACGTCCAGTTTGCTATAGTGTTGAATGTTCACTAACAGTACTAAAAGTCAGAGAAGAATATAGAATGACAAGAGCATGAGTAGTATGCTCGAGGACGATGAAAATTATTCATTCTAAAAGTGGAAGTCATAGAGAACAGACGTGCTCGCTCCTAAAAATATAATTATTTTGTGACTATAACGACACTCGGGACTTGCTGTACTGCCAGTATGCCTAATTGCAAAGAAAGTGATTTCTCTGTTCCGACATCAGAAGTGGGATTAGGCGATGCCCCTCCACGAGGCAATTCTGACGATTCGTGGCGTCAGCTTTTGGAATCTCAAAATCGAAATATTCTTGAGATTATTAAAGCAATGCAGATGTCAAATTCAGCATCCTCAACAAAGAAGAGCATCTCGTTGCCAAAGTTCAACCCGGACATTGCAGGCGCAGATGCAAATGCCTGGTGCAAAACTGTGGACATAATACTTGACGATAATCCTATTGAGGGCAGTACACTGGTGATGACCCTCAGCGGCTCCCTAGAAGGAAGCGCCTCGCCCTGGCTTTCTCAAATATGCTATACTGGAATGAACTGGCAAAATTTTAAGGAATTGTTTTTGCAACGTTTCGTGGGAATGGAAACATCGGCGGCAACTTTAATGAACATTTTTAATGGCCGACCGAATGATGGCGAATGCCTCTCCGTATATGCGAGCCGTCTTGTGACCTCACTTTTATCCAAATGGAAGACAGCGAACATGGAGGAAATTGCAGTCTCAGTTGTTTTGGCACATACATCGAAAATCGACAAAAGTCTGCAACGTATGTTATATACGACTAATATTAAAAGTCAAGACGAGATGCAACAGCATCTGAAGGCCTATGCTTATGGAAGGTCAAATGGAGGTCTACAGCCAAATATCCCAATGGAACCAGATCGCAAGAGATCGAAAACATATGGCATTAAATGTCATCATTGTGGAAACCTCGGACACAAAATGGTCGAATGTCGCAAGAGGAAGTATGAAGAAGGCAACGTGTCAAAAAACTCAGCATTACCTAAAGTTCGATCTGCCGTTACCTGCTTCAAATGTGGCGATGCTGGCCACATTGCGTCTTCATGTACGAAAGGAGTTTCTACGAGCGGTGTTGGATCACATGACAAGCGTATAAACATCTGTTGTGTGTCCGAGCCAAAAGGAATCCTGCGTCAATCTGGTGAGCTCGTTCCATTTTGTTTTGACTCTGGAGCGGAATGTACGCTCATCAGAGAGAGTTGTGCCGAGAAATTTTCCGGAAAAAGAATTAATAATTTGATAGTTTTGAGGGGTATTGGAGAAAATCCTGTGTATAGCACTATGCAAATCTTGGCTACTGTTAAAATTGATCAGTACTCCTTAGAAATATTATTTCATGTAATAATGGATAAGTTTTTGAAATACGATGTATTGATAGGCCGTGATATACTCGGATTAGGCTTTGGAGTCTCCATCGAGGCCGACAAATTTGAAATGTACAAAACCAAAACTGTTGATGTACTAATAAAAGTGCCAGATATAAGTTACGTAGAGCATCTGAATAACGATAGAGCATTAAGCAACACTGATAAGAATCGTCTGCTAGAATTATTGCAAAACTATGCTGATAAATTTATTGAGGGTATTCCTCAAACGCGAGTGACTACGGGTGAACTTGAAATCCGCCTGCTTGACCCAAATAAAACTGTACAAAGGCGTCCGTATAGGTTAAGCATAGAAGAAAAAGAAGTCGTGCGAAATAAAGTAAAAGAATTGTTAGACGCAAACGTTATACGTCCTAGTTGCTCTCCATTTGCAAGCCCAATGCTGATGGTAAGAAAGAAAAATGGAACCGATCGACTATGTGTCGATTATCGGGAACTGAATGCTAATACGGTCGCTGACAAATATCCGCTGCCTTTGATTTCTGATCAAATTAATAGACTGAGTGAAGGCAAATATTTCTCCAGTTTAGACATGGCAAGTGGTTTTTACCAAGTTCCAATACACCCAGACTCTATCGAGCGCACTGCTTTTGTCACGCCAGAAGGACAGTATGAATTTTTGGCCATGCCTTTTGGATTAAAAAATGCTTCCTCGATTTTCCAGCGCGCAATCGTGAGAGCATTGGGTGATTTGGCTCAAACGTATGCCATCGTCTATATAGATGACGTGTTAATTCTAGCGAAGACAAAGGAAGAGGCACTTGAAAGGCTACAAACGGTCTTGGAAAACTTGTCTAGAGCTGGATTCTCATTTAACATTACAAAATGCTCGTTCTTGAAAACAAGCATAGAATATTTAGGATACTTGGTTGAAGCGGGTCAAATTCGACCAAATCCACGCAAGATACAAGCGTTGGCCGAATTGCCGTCACCGCAGTCAGTAACGCAGGTGCGACAATTCATAGGCCTAGCCTCGTATTTTAGGCAATTCGTACCAAAATTTTCTGAGCAGATGAAAGCTTTATATAATCTCACCTCCAAGAATAATAAATTTGTCTGGAAGCCGGAATATGAGGAAATTCGTCAAAAAATCGTATCAATTTTGACTAATGACTCCGTTTTGACAATTTTCGATCCACTAAAGCCAATTGAATTACATACAGACGCAAGTTCTATTGGATATGGTGCTATTTTAATGCACAAGATAGAAAATAGACCCAGAGTCATTGAATATTACAGCAAATGTACGACAATGGCTGAAGCAAAATATCATTCATACGAGCTTGAGACCCTCGCAGTTTACAACGCAGTAAGACACTTCCGCCATTATTTACATGGTCAAAAATTTATTGTGCATACAGATTGCAACTCCCTGAAAGCAAGTATCAAAAAAATTAACCTTACCCCAAGGGTACATAGATGGTGGGCATATCTGCAATCATTTGATTTCAGCATTGAATACAGGAAGGGAGAACGCATGTTACATGCTGATTTTTTTTCGCGCAATCCGTTGCCTACTGATTATAAATCCTCAGCGAAAACGGTTGAAATGCACATAAACCTAGCTGAGATAACCGACGATTGGCTTCTAGCCGAACAGCAACGAGATTCTGACATTGCTTCCATAACCTTAAAATTGCGAAACCATAAGATGGGAGAAGCTATCTCAGCGTCGTACGAATTGAGAGCAGGAGTATTATATCGAAGGATTCAAAGAAATGGCAGCACAAAATGTTTGCCTGTAATACCTAGAGCCTTTAGATGGTCAGTCATTAACAATGTTCACGAAGCCATAATGCATTTAGGGTGGAAGAAAACTCTAGACAAAATGTATGCCAACTACTGGTTCGAGAAGATGTCTAAGTATGTGAAAAAGTTTGTAGAAAATTGCATTACCTGTAGAGTGTCAAAACCACCATCTGGTAAGCTACAAATAGAAATGCACCCGATTCCTAAAGATGACATACCCTGGCACACTGTGCATATTGATATAACCGGAAAATTAAGTGGCAAAAACGACTTAAAAGAGTACATCATAGTTCAAGTTGATGCATTCACAAAATTTGTTCACCTTCAACATACGCTGAACCTTAATACGGAAAACTGCATTAAGGCAGTCAAAGAAACTGTTGCACTATTCGGAGTGCCGGCACGCATCATAGCTGATCAGGGTAAATGTTTTGCTAGCACAAGGTTTAGGGAATTTTGTTCTTCGCAGAAGATAGGTTTACACCTGATTGCGACGGGCGCCAGTCGAGCAAACGGCCAAGTAGAGCGTGTCATGAGCACCTTGAAGAGCATGCTCACAGCGGTTGAGAGTAGTCAGCGATCCTGGCAAGACGCTTTAAAAGACATACAGCTGGCAATAAATTGCACGACAAATCGTGTAACGAAATATAGTCCGTTAGAATTGCTAATCGGTAAAGAGGCAAGGCCGTTAGGAATGATAACAATATCAGATGAAAAAACAATTGATAAAGATTTAATAAGAGCACAAGCGAAAGATAACATGGTGAATAACGCTAAATATGATAAGGCTAGGTTTGATAAAAATAAAGCAAAAATTGTAAAATATAAGCTTGGTGATCATGTCCTACTCAAGAGGGAAGAACGAAATCAAACGAAGTTAGATCCCAAGTTTAAGGGACCTTTTGAGATAATCGAAATACTTGATGGAGACAGATATTTATTAAAGTCATTGACGAGTAAGCGCACGATTAAGTATGCACATGAGTATTTGCGAGCTTTTCCAAGCAACAATGTATCGGAGGAGTTGATAGATTTGAGAGATGATGAGTGTGACAATGTTGAGGACATTGCTCAAGACACTGTGGCACTAAGAGAGAGTGCGGTTGGGCTCATACACGATGGCTAAGACCGCACCATAATACTCACGCCGTGCACAAGTGCTCGATCATGGCGTGCTGAAGCGGGTGATATTATGGCGGGGGTCAGAGGTTGAAGGACCTGTATGGATCCGCTCCATGTTATCGTTGCTGGGCAGCAAGAGCCTATAGACGTGTGATGACAGAACAACAACAAAAAAAAAAAAAAAAAAAAAAAAAATAAAAAAAAAAATAAAACCTACAATGACCGATGATACTGCTGTTTGTAAAGCTATTCTTAAAGTAAAGTAATGACTAATAAATTTTACCCAACAATTTTGACTATGGCATGATCTAAGCGAAATGTACACACGAGGACGTGTGAAATGTCAGGAAGGCCGTGTCGTGTATCCAATAAATTATTGTGAGTATTATTTTGAATGCTAACGATTAAGTGTTAGTAAGAATCAGAGAATTTGACAGAAGGTACTGCTATTTAACATAACTGTCCTACTTGTATTAGGGTTGCTACTGAAAGCATGGTGTGAGACAAAAAAGATAGTCTCTGCCGAGCATGGCCCGAGTGTGTTGTATAACGTCCAGTTTGCTATAGTGTTGAATGTTCACTAACAGTACTAAAAGTCAGAGAAGAATATAGAATGACAAGAGCATGAGTAGTATGCTCGAGGACGATGAAAATTATTCATTCTAAAAGTGGAAGTCATAGAGAACAGACGTGCTCGCTCCTAAAAATATAATTATTTTGTGACTATAACGACACTCGGGACTTGCTGTACTGCCAGTATGCCTAATTGCAAAGAAAGTGATTTCTCTGTTCCGACATATATATATACTCGAATGAATTTTAGAAATTTTTATTTAAATTTTGAAGAAATTTATATTGAGTGTATGAGATCGTTGACATATCTTATATATATATATATATATATAATAAACCAGCCCAGGAGATAGCAAAAGTGCTTTCGCATACCTCCTCGGGAAAGACGAACTTTTTATACAACATCCATTTAGATAGAAAACCACACAGAAATTACATGATATCTGAATTAGATAATGAAACAGAATTTTTGCCTGGTGTATTAAGTTGAATATATCTGCTGTTGTTCTTCTGTACGTGTGTGTGTGTGTGTGTGTGTGTATGTATTTCTTCATATCTTTCCTCCTGTGCTTGCTGCGTGTGCCGTTTGACCAAGTGAAGCGTTGCAGACGGTGCGGGCGTCCCTGTGAACCGGGTCCACATCATCAATAACCGAAAAACGCTCAACATAATGATGCGTGTAATGTTGCTGCTGTCGCTGGTTGCCGATCGCAACGGCAACAGCAGCGACAGCGGCAACTGCAACACCTTCGAACTAGCCGTAGCCCTAGCCCTAGCCCTAGCCCTGTGTGTGTATGTCTCCATCTTTCGGCTCTCTTTCCGCATGCTGCTGCTTGTGGCACTTCATTTGGTAACGCATCTTCAGGCTGAAAAGATCTCTCAGCGAACTCCCAGCCATTCGCCGCCTTTTGTGCGTCGCTTCGATCTCAATGAGCGGCAATTTGTTATGCGTTTTTATTGTGCGTTTATTAATTTGATTATGGCTGCATTATAAACTCGGCGGCAAATGGTATTTATAGGCATTGCTGCCTGCACGACATCGTGTTGTCGCTGTTGACACGCCGCACAGCAACATGTTGCAGGCGCCCGCTCATCAGCAGCAGCAGCAGCAGCAGCAGCGGTAACCGCCGCAACATCAGCAGCAACAACAACCGCAACAACTTAAGGCACGTTTTTACTTTTTAATACTCATATGCAAATTAATTAATCAAAATCGCGCGCATACACGTGTCGCGGTTGTTGTTGTTGCCTTTGTTGGCAAACCATTTGCGGCAAAACATCAAAACGCAGCGCGAACAACACAAAAAAATATGTGTATAGTGTATATATAAAGAAGAAGCAGCGGGCGGCAATGCCGACGTCGTTACGTTAAGAGGAGCGTTAACGTAAAATTTGTTTGGCAACGAACCGTAGCCAATCGCACATCAACGCATGCCCCATTCGCCGCGAACCGAATTGAACCAAACTGAACCGAACCGAACTGAACCGAACCGAATCGAACTGAACCGATCCGAAGCAAAGCCGAACCGCTTACTGAACCCTTTTCGTAGCTGAACCCTTGCAATGAAATATAACTCCTTGAGTAGCTGAGATCTAAGGAAGTTTTTATTTGTTGAAGTTTCAAAACTTTTATCCATAAATCTTATGACATTTAATTATGGAACTCTTATGATATTGTCCTTATTCAAATATTTATTAAATAAAAGTTTAATAAGTTTATTATAGAAATAGATTTAATTGGCTCTACATTACTTTCAGAAATATCATTCTACTCTAGTCCCCACTTGATAACTCCATATATCTCTAAATTTATCCAAACATATATTTATTTTGCATAGGAATCAGTTGGGCAGACCTATTAACAATTGCCCAGTTCAGACACAGCAATTAGAAGCTTGCGACTAACTAATTGCCGCGCTAATATTTATAGAAGTCAAGGAAATCGAAACTATTTGAAAAAAATATCTCTCCACATCATAAATAATTTAATTGGCCGCAATCAAAATGGTTTCAAGTTTATTTTCCCCCTTGATTTCACTTATAAATGATTGTGATATTATTTAATTGCTGGCCACTTTGCAGAAATGTGAAGATGGACTCAACATTTCTTTTTATTTTTTTTTTAATTTTTGTTGTATTTTTTTCACTATTTTTGCGCTCATGTCTGGATATGAGCTCGGAAATTTGATACCTCTTTAGGGGGAGCAGTTAACGGGTGCGCTGCACAAGCGGCTGCTGGCTTAATCGTCAGCTGGGCAAGATTTGCAGGGGCTGCTCCTGATGCTGGGTGCCGATAAGCCATGTCCTCGGTTGACTTTGCCACCCCAAAACCCCCGAAGCGCAGAGGGTTGCTGGCATTACGTGCAATCGCATTCAAGGTTAATGCTTTGTCACAAAATCGCTCGACTGAACCCCAGATATATGGCGATAAGAAATTTTTGTATTTTCAGTATTTTCCTATTTTCGAATTTTCCCTTTCTGCTGCGTGCTTTATTTATTTTTTTTTTATTTTTATTTTGCCTGTTTGACTTTGGGCGAAAGTCAGCAAAGCGAATTTCAGAATCGGAGCAGCGCATAAATTGCGCTTATCGCGGACTATGCGGCAGCTTATGAAGCTAATGGCCCAATGGCAAGGCCAGGATGGGGAGTGGCAGCAGTGAGCGAAAGGTTGGGGGGATAGCAAGAGTGGGCGCGCTGCAGGGTGGCAAAAAGTTTGGCCAAAGTTTTGCGGTCAGCAGGCTGTATGGAATGCTGTGCGAGTTGATTTCCAATATCATTTGGCTGTCAAAATCACATAACAAATTTCTCACATGTTGTTTATTATTAATTGCATTCCCAAAGGGGAGCAGGCCGTGTGAGCGGAGTGCGGGGTACACATTTAAAAGCAATAAATTTTGCAAAATTAATGTGAAAACCAATTAAAAGACATTTGATAGGCAAAAGAGCACAGACAAAGGCGCAAACTAAATATATATGTATTTATAATGTTTTGGTATATCCACAGAGAGGGAGAGAGTGAGAAGGAATGAGAGAAAGAGCGAGGGAGAGAGAGAGAGGGGGGTTATGGAGCTAGAGCTGGTGTGAAAGAGTCGGTTGCGTTCATAATTAGAATATGCATAATATAATGCTTTGCTAAGAAAACGGCCAACAAGGCTCGTTCTGGCTGTTATTGTTGTTGTTGTTGTTGTTGTTGTGGTTCTTGTTGTTGCTGTTAACCCAGTTAGCAAATCAAAGCGATTTGCAATCGCATCTGGCATCGTGTGCTTTGGGCCAGCCCATTGCCAAAATGCAATTGCAAATTTAGCAAAATGCCCAGCTGGGGAGTTCGGGCTGCAGCTGGGCGCTGCGAGTTCGGGCCATACGCTTTATTTGGCACAAAACTTTAAACCTTTAATCGCATTAAACGCTGCTAAAGTCACTCAGCTAAACGGGCCAGGGCCTGGAGTGTGTGTGCATGTGCGTAACTGCAGTGTCTGCCACATTAAATATTGAAAAATGCAAATTTAGAAATACATAAATTTTAAATGAATCGCCAACACCAAAAGCATTTAAAATCAATCAATGTGCCTGCTGCAAGCTGCTGCAACACAAACCGAGCTAAAGCGACTGCTATATAGCTTCTATATATATATATATATATTTATATATATATGCGTATATAGTATATATAGATATATGTATATATAGATATATATAAGTATATACGTGCATATCAAGAGCCGATAGGCAATGTCAAAGCGACCCCAGCGACCACATCAAATGTTGGCTGCCATTCAGCAGCTTTGGGCGTGTGTGTGTGTGTGTGTGCCTGTCTGTGTGTGTGTGCTTAAAGGGTATTGCCGCAACTCCATTGATATTAACCAAATGAACAAGCAACGTCAGCGACATCAGCATCGCACCAACCACAACATACACGACTGATGGTGTGGGGTAGCGTGGGGTGTGGGTTGAGGTCAGCGGTTGGAGCTAGACGTCTGTGGTTTTTTAGCGGATTCAGTTTTTGGCACAGACATTGCACAAATAATGCAATTTTTGCAGTGGCTGGTCTCTTTTTTTCTTGGGTGAGGCTTTTCTTTTTATATAATGCCAATCTGTTAACGTCTAGAGTTAGAGAGCTACAAAAAAGTCAGCTTTCCATATCAAATAATGTGTTTTGTTTTGTGCAAGCATTTAGTTTATTTAATTCTTGCCTATTGAATCTCTATAGCTGATATCATAAATAGCTATTTGTCGTGTCAAAATTAACTAGAAAAGCAATGCTTAACGCTTGAATGACTCCATGTTAATAAATAGAGAATATTTAAACGTTTAATTGACATACCAAACGTTTATTTATTATTCTTTCTGTTGTTCAAATGCGTTCAGTGCTGCCATATGGGTCAAGCATTGCACAGTGGCAACCCTGGAACTATTTGGGGCAACAGTTGAAATTACCAACAACATGCTAAATCGGCTTTAGCAGCAGGTTAATGTGCTTGTTAACTTTGAGCGAAGCATTTAAAAAGTGAACACTTTTAAGTCGGCCCAACTACATATTGGGCAAAGTTAAGAAACTTTGAATAAGGGCAATAAAACAGACTTGGGCTGGAATGCCAACCGGATGAGCTTGAAACGAAAAGAAACACAATCGAATCGTTGGGTAGTTGTGTGGGGTTGGCTACACAACAGGGTGGATGGCACAGGCCGGGGCATGACAGGACAGGACGGGAGCACATCACTCATACGCTAAGGCTTATCATTGGCTATCTGTCTGCTGACAAACGCAAACAGCGGCCGGACGAGCGCCAGGACGAGGTGAGGTGCGCGACACGAACTGAAGCGAGGCGAGACAACGAGACACGAGTTCCACGCGATTTGTGAAACGAGTGGGCGCATTCAACTGAACCAACCGAGTTGGAGGTCGCACTCCACCCCCCCACACACACACACACACACACACACGCACACACACACACACATAGAGAACAAAACTGTCGAGCCTATAAAAAAAAAATCTGTGCGTCCTGACGACAATGTTGATGACGATGGCAGCCAGACAGATGACTATGAAGATGAGAATGAGAATGAGCATGAGAAAAATGAAAATGAAAATGAAAATGGGCATGGAAATGGCGGATGGCTGTTGGAGGCTGGCGGTTAGCCTATGCACGAACTGGGGGTAGGAAGGGTATTGAGTATGGTAATGCGAGTGCAAATGCAAATGGAAATGTTAATGGCTATGTTGACTAACTGATCGAGCAACAATGCCAGCAACAACAACAACAGCATCAACAATCATAAGCTGCTTTTGACATACAGCAAAAAACATCTTAAACATGCAACCTGCTGAGCACGAACTCTCTAGAGAGCACATTGAGAAAATGATGTCCAACAGCAACAAATGCAAAAAAAAACATGAAAGCAAGAAAATGGTCTTCAATGCCAGGCTAAGACTCTGTGTATGTCGTTCTTCCTCCCTCTCTGTCTCTCTCTCTCTCTCTCTGTCTCTCTCTCTCTCTCTCTTTCTCGCTCTCTGGTGCATCCCTTTCTCTGTCTCAGACTCTGTGCTGCGCTGGCCTTTCCCCTGCTGTCTCGCATTCACATTTTGCAACGCAACATGAATTTTAATACAAAGCAACAACAACAGCAACAGGAAAACAAACTTGTTCGTGTGTTGGTTTGTCATGGACGTACGCGAAAGGGGAAACGAGGGAGGGGGAGGGGGGGGGGCGGCAGTGACAGTCGCTCGGGCATGGCCAGATATAAGGCAGCTGATAGGCAAAGAGCGATAGCTGCACATACTTTTATTTTATTTTACTTTACTTTACTTTACTTTTTTTTCGTGCCTTGGCACAGGATTCGACGTGGCAGCAGCAGGCACAGAGCGGGGAGTGGTGGGGCCAGCTGACTGTCAGCCGCCTCTGGTTTTGGTTTTGGGAAATATAATGGCAAAGTAAACAGTTTCGCGATGGGGACGACGACGACGCCGACGACGTTGGCAATGGCTTCTGGCTGCCGCCGCCCTCAGCTTTCAGCTCTCAGCTCTGAGCTCTGAGCTCTTCGCTGTATGCCATTAGGAGGAGCTGTTCCTTTGCTGCAGTCACCCTCTGTGCCCCGGCCCACCCCTAGCCGGCTTATGCTCCCCTACACACAGACTACAACAAGGCAGAGCCACTTTCATGTCGCTTTGTGCGCTTGTGTATCTAGCAGATACTTTATATGCATGAGTTACAGAAAAAGAGGCGTATTTTGTATCTTGAGTGCGCATAAAATAAAAACAGCAACAACAACGCGAACAAACGAACAACTACAACAACAACTCCGTTTGTGTGTGTAGCAAAAAATATAAATATAAAATTTACATGGCTGAAGCGCATTCAGAGCTGTAGAAAAAAAATATCGTGAACAAGCGCGAAAGAGAGAGAACAAGTGGCTAAGACAGGGATAAAAGATAAGCCAAACAAAGGAAAGAAAAGAATAAAAAACATGTAGAGCATTTTCATTGCCTTGTAATGACAACTACTTAAAATGTTATATCGATAAACGATTCTTAAAGGGGCTTCATGAAGATTGTTCAAAAATATGGACAGCACTTCAGTTAAACATAAAGAACGAGTGCCAACGGATTGTTTTAAAGGTTGGAATGCAATAAAATATCGATATATTTATCTAACTGAAATATCGATAAATGGTACGACTCTAATAGTAACCTATATAGCAAAACCCTTAAATACAGTCTGCACGATTCCAAATATTTCATATACAATATGGACAAGCTACAAGCTACAGTAGCTTAACATATTATAATATTGCTTTAAATATATATGACGGCTTTCAATTATATATCGTTAAGCACTTATCGATTTATCTATATCGAAAAATCGATTATTTGTGCCATCAAAAATGTCGACTTGCAATAATCAATCGATAAATATTCGAAACACTAATTAGACTAAAAGATGATGCATAAATATCAATATAAATGTTTTTCTGTATAACAATAATGTGAAATACAATCCTAAATTGGTTTCATTATCATGAAATTCTTAGATCGATAATAATAATTTATAATTGAAATCTGTTTTCCCATATGTCACAAGTTTTAATTTAAAAGCTGACAAGTTGGCGAACTTAAAACTTACATTCACATTTTGTATGACAAATACTTCTATTTTTTTTTTGTTGGCAACTCGCGAAATAGCTCGTCTGAGGCAAGTCAAGTCGTTAATATGCGAAATATTCGCCCCAACATGGCAAATAATTATGTAATTTAAAATGTTAACAAGTTGCATGAGAGCCGACGTGAAAAAGGCCTCAGAAATAGGTGTTAAATTCATATAAATATTTTAAGCGTATTAACAACCAAAACAACTACAACAACAAGCCACAAACAACAACAACAACAGCAGGAGCAACAACAACAGCAATAACGACGGCGACGATGACGAACTTTGGTACCAGCCGCGCGAAACGCAACATTAAATATTCTTTATGTATTTTTCTACATTTATGTACAAATTTACATATTGGTCTGGAACGTTGTCTGTGTGACTGTGAGTGCGTGCGTGTGTGCTTGTGTGTATATGTGTGTGCTACTAATTTGCCCATACCCAAGGCGCTGGTGAATGTAATCAAAATGTCAAATCAGGCGCAACGAATCGCATTAAAAATAGCAGCTCAAGTAGCCCGACGGCCCCGCATCGCAGATGCCTCAAACAAGGCGAAGGCGCAGTCCATGGTGAAAGGGAAATGCCCAGCGAGCAATGCTTCGGATAGGTGACAACAGTTTCAAAGAGATGTGAAGAGCTATGGGAGCTGTTAAGGTTAAAGCATATATCTTTATATGTGGAAGGTAGTGTGCATAAATTAAAATTATATTTGAAAGCTTGAAGTTTCTTAGATGCTTCATAAAGCGACTTTTTTTAAGCATGGCTATTCTTCATTTTCCTTTTTTTACAAAAGAATGCAATCAAATTAACACACATGAAAAATAGGCGCGACTCTTCTATTCACTTCTCAGTTTTAAGGTCGGCTCATTGCTAAGCTAAGTACAAGCGCAACTGACAAATTTCCTTTTTCACGGCTTATTTTGCTGACTGTAGAGCTATCTAAATACTAACATTCTACAACTGCACAAGCAGTTCTTGTATGCGCTTCTCAAACTTACTTCACGTTGCTCAAACTGAACGCTTCGCACCTTCAGATATATTAAGCTTTCCAGCGTTCGCTCTGGTATCTTTAGGATTTTCTATGCTTTGTGTTTGAGTTAATGCGAAGCTTATCAAAGTAACTGCTTGCACCGGCTCTGTTCTTCTATGCGCTTCTCAAGCTGCACAAACTCTCTGATTAAAGTCGCTTGCTAATCCTTCTTTTTTTTTTTGGTTTTGTTAGAGCTGCATTTGCTTTCTTTGGCAAAATGTATGTTTAGCGTCTTGGGAGTCTCATTAGCATTCGCAAATGGCCAAAAAACTAAACTGAAAAAGAGAAAATGTCACTTTCCAACACTAGCCTGGCAAATGGCATTACGCATACGCCGCATATAACAGGCAAATGCTACTGGTACTGCCTTCAGCCTCTCCTGACGGTGCCCGCCACATCTTTCACTTTTCTGCTTTGCTTTCGTTTCTCTGTTTTATTATTTTATTTTATTTTACTTTTTTTTTTTGGTGTGCGCCTGCATTTCCATTTGGATTTTTGCATAAGATTTGCTGTCGAAAAAGGAAAGAAAAAGAAAACCGAAAAAAAAAAAATAAAGAAAATGATTGCGATTGAGCGACGGCTGCTGGTTTGGATTTTCTTTCTTGTGGCTTTAACATTTTAGTCACGTTTTATAAGTGGGCAAGGAAATGTTGGCCGTGGAGCGCAAGGCAGGGCGGGGGCTTTGGGTGGGTTGCTTGGGTGGAGATTTATACTATAGGCGTAACCAACATGGCGCAGCAGGCAACTGGCAGCACAAGTGCTTTTTGGCCAGAGTTGCAACAAAAGCTGAAGCTGATTTTTTTGCGCTGATGTCGAATGAATTTTTCACAGTCCGCACCGAAGCTGAGCAAAAAGTTGCTGCTTGTTGTTGTTGCCGTTGTTGTTTGTTGTTGTTGTTGCTATTGTGTATTTATATTGTTTTGGTCAGGCAGCTGCTGCTGCTGCTGCTGCTGCTGTTGCTGCTATCGTCCATCCATGGTTGCCTCTTGCTGTGTTTTGGGGCTGGCCTTTTGGGTGTTGCCCGGCCCGACCCAGCGAGCCATGAAGAAGCTGCTGCTGCCGTTGTTGCTGCTGCTGCTGCTGCTGCATTATAAATGCAGCTAGCCTGTATGGTTCTGGGAGTCGAGTCTGCTGCCTGGACACACAATTATTGGCCTTTGTTGAGCGCGGAAAATGTTGTGCAAAATGCTTTGTACGTGCTTCGTTCTCCTTGCCAGCGGTCAATGGCTGCACAGTGGCCAAAACAGATCCATGAACTTGCGATTGCGATTGCGACCGACAGAAAGACAGTGAGAACGAGGGAAAGAGGGGGCGGCAAGAAGAGGCAAAACGTGTGGCTGTGCGAGCAGGATGCCAAATCATTTTGTTGACAGTAAATTTTGGCCGCTCACTCTGTCGCCTAGAGCTGTGCCCTACAAAGCCCGGCGCGCTCTGCAGTAGCGGCAATTTTTCCACATCGTTACATAAATTTCAGCACAAAATAAATGGCCAACGGTAGCCAAAAGTGCACTCAACAATATTTAAATTGCGACACTTAAGCGGCAACAACAACAGCAACAACAGCAACGGCTACGGCAACTTGAGCAACGTCGGCGGCGTCTGCAAACAACAATTTGTCGCGTTTTAAAAACGCGCCAGAAGCAACGAAGGCAGCGACAAAGACGACAACCGACAACCGATAACCAGCAACGGCGACAAGCAGGCGAAACAACGACATCAAACAACAACGAACTGCAAATGTTCTGCCAAGAAACTCAAATTAAGAGAAGCTTATCCATATAGAGAAGCTCAATCAATATAAAGCTCAGCACTATTTATGAAGCTTTGGCAGCTCAGCTCTTCCCTTAAAACATTACCTTAGACAAAAAAAAAAAAGGATCGAAATTGTTGCATATTTAGCTTCCCCAACTCATTAGGACTTTACATTATATACAAAAATTTAAAAGATTATTAACAGTTAGACGATACCTAAAAGTTATTTATGCATAATCTCTAAATACTGTCGCTGTGAGCAAGTGATACAGTTGAGAATCGCATAGAAGATCGGCAAAGTGCAAAGCTTACAGCAGATTTGAAAAAATACTCTAGCCAACCCCCGCACTGTTTCCCCAAAAAAAAAAGAAGTTTATTCCAAGAACTTGTCTTATCGAAGCTCGTTGAGAGAAATTTTTTGAAACAGCTGCTGTTCCATTTACGTTTTGCAAACTTTGCCAGCCAGTGTAGACGCCCCACAGAACAACAACCACAACAACAACACATGCGGCTGAAAGCAGCGCAGAGAGATGATGAAGATGATGATGTAGTGAGGCAACCGTTTAACCTGTGCTGGCAGCACAGCCTTTTTGGACTGCAGCAGCAAATGTCGGTCCGATTGTCTGTCTGTCTATAAACGTCTATAACCTTCATTAAAAATTGTCTGCAGCGGCATAAAATGATTGATAACATCCGTCAATTTTGACATATGCGAGGTCTGCTATCCAACAGCAACCATTCCCAATCCCATCCCCATCCTCATCCCGCTCCCTGAATCCCGCCTACTCTGCCCCGCTCGGCAGCTCCAACTGCACCTTTGCGCTGCTGTTGTTGGCTTGTTCGGCTTGTGGCTCGCCCGCTCTTTGGCCGCAAAATGAGTCAATTCGTCAATCAATCAGTGTGTCAGTCGCTCATTTATAATGGAGAGCGCAGGCTGTCAGTTTGTCAGCTTGTTCATTCCATCATTTGTCCATACATTCACTCACTCACTGACTCGGTCGCTCCCTCGCTCAGCGATTCATTCATTCATTCATTTTGGCTACTGACACTCGGGGCGTATGAGCAACGCGAAACTTGTCTTTAATAGCATTATTAATGCGCTCGCTTGAAGCTGCTTCTGGCCAGGCTTAGCCAGGATGTGAGGACACGGACCCGTCTTGTACTCCCCAGCGCTCCCCTGGCCTTGACAACCCTTTGCACTCTTGACTTGACTGGACTCAACTCATTTCGTCTGCTTGAGCATATAAAGTGCAAAACTTTTTGAATGAAAATAAATTTCACACACACACACACACACACACACACACACACACACACACGCACACAGACAGACAGACAGACAGGCGAACGGACCGTCTGGCCGGTCTTTTACCTGAATGTGAAGCTGATGCTGGACCACGCCCCCGCTTATACATATATTAGCTGTGGTCCCAGCTTAAATATGCCCCGCGGGTGCAACAACTTTTTTCTTTGCAATTTTGGCCAAACGCAGAGTGCCCGCTGCCCCTGTCTCAGCCTCTGCTTCTGCCACAGCTACAGCCATGCCTCTTGCCTTTTGCCCATTGACTGATTGACTGAGGCAGCAGCAGCAAAAGGAGAGCCAAACAGGCAGCGCAGCAAGAGGCTGGCATTGCGGTTAGGGCAAAGAAGACTGTGAACTATGGTCTCTCGCTCTCCACTTGGCGAGTGGAATCAGCCCCCGGGCCGTGCTTGGCGTCTATCATTATACGGTTGCAGTTATCGGGGTGTGCGCCACGCCCAGCTTAACCAAGGCAGCCCCAACTGGCCGCAGGGTGGAATCGAGCCTCAGCTTCAGTTTCAGCTTCAGCCGTGCCATTCACAATTCAAAGTTATTCACTTGTGCTCAAATATGCCACTCAGTCGGACACTCAATTTGAAAAAGGTGCAAATGAGTGGGCAGCCCTCGGGTGTTGCCACTGTATGCGTTTGCCAAATTTGTCTAAGTTTACAGGTGTAGAATAAGCCAGCACCTGCCCGTCTCCACCCTCCACCCTCCTCTACTGCCTACCACCTCTTCTACCCGTCACAGTTTGTGCATTTGTAAATTTGTGCATTTGTAAACTGTGTGTTGCGTGCACAGTGCACGTCAAATGTTTGCGCCCAGGCAACCATTGCTCATTTGTTCATCTACACACACACACACACACACACACACATGCGTGTGAAAACTTAATGAGCACCCCCCCTCCCCCGCCTCCTGCGTGCCTGCTCTCTACTTGAGGCACCGGCGAGGTGCTAATTTGCGCCTCAAAGGATTTTGGCGCACAACAGTCGAGAGCACATAATAACAAAGGTCAACAAAAGCATTCGAGTTCCGTTTTTCACTTCATGCTTATTTCGTAGCTGGCATTTTAAAGCGTTGGCCAAAGCAATGGCAGCACCTGTTAACAGTTTGTTAATTGACTGAAATACCTCTGCAATGACCTGTTCCCAAAAAATGCAATCTACAATTAAGTTGATATTATGAAGTATGCATTTGAAAGCTGAAGTGTAAAACAGCCTGACCCTGTAAATACATTCTTTTATTTATTTAACAATTTTTTTTTTGTAATCATGCAGAAGATACGATATTTCTTAATAGTATTATTATTATTATGTAAATATGCTTCAATTTTTCATGAGACTTTGAAGGGGTTACGATTTGCTCGAGCTAATTTTTTTTTAGCTCTTCCACTTAACGATGTGCATTTTTCCGAAAAGTATGAAACATATGACAGGCATTTTTGTAATACTTGTTGAAAATGTGTTTCAAAGATCGTATGTTAGCAAAAAAGTTTCATTTAACCGCTTTCCAGTCAATTAGAACTGAGTGTCAGCAGTATATCGCCTTGTAAATTAACGCAAATCTTTTTAAACCTTTTTCATACTCAAAAAAAATGTCTATATAAATTTTAATTTCTTTCGTGTCCTTTCTTCTTGGCATGCAGGTCGCAGCGAGCCGCCGGTCGGCGTTGGCGATCCTTGTGCCGGTTGCAATAAGCCCATATTGGACAAATTTCTGCTGAACGTGCTGGAGCGAGCCTGGCACGCGTCCTGTGTGAGATGCTGCGAATGCCTGCAACCGCTGACGGACAAATGCTTCAGCCGCGAGTCAAAGCTGTATTGTCGCAACGATTTCTTCAGGTGAGTGATGGCTAAATGTCCGAGTTTGGGGCTTGGCCAATGGTAATGGCTTTGCTAATGGGCAGTCAAATCAAAGCTCGAGCCAATCAATCAGCAAAGCAAGTGCAGAGCAATTAACCCGAAGAATAAAAGTCAGGTGTTGAATGCTAGCTCGACTCTCTGCACTTGGCTTGGGCCCTTTGGCGTTGGCTCGAGAGTCCTTTGTGCGCTTCCATTTGATTTCACTTTGCATAGAAAATTTTCTAATTGAAAATGAAATAAAAAAAAAAATAAAAAAAATAAAATAGAAATGAGAAGCGAAATCAATTAACATGCAAAACACCTGCACAAATCAAATCAAATTAAATCAAATGCAGCTGCCAACTGCCAACTGCCAGCTGCCAACTGGCAATTGGCAGCTGGACAACTGGACAACTGGACAACTGACAGCTGACAAAGGGCAATGGACAATGGGCGAAATGGGCAAATGGTTAACGCCCGACACTAGGCCAGGCAATCAACAACAAAAATAGCCAAGACTGGCCGCAACTCAAGTGTGCCCCAAGCAAAGGCATTCACAATTAAGCCTGGGAGCGATTTCATTTAAATCTATTCTGAGCAGGCTCTTCGACTATAAAACAGATCCAAGTTTAAGCTTGAATTCCACTGGGTATTACATTTATTCCATGAGAATGATCGCAGGTCAGGCTCGAAACAATGCTCGCCCTAGAGCTCGCTTCGTGATCTTAACTTTCAATATGTACATATGTATACATTCAGTTTTTGTTTGGCAGCTAGCTTCAAAGAACTTACAATTCAACTTATAAAAAGATTAATTAACTATTTATATATATATATATATATATCTTCTTTTTTGCTTAGACGTTACGGCACCAAATGCAGCGGCTGCGGTCAGGGGATTGCCCCCTCAGACCTGGTGCGCAAGCCGAGGGACAAGGTGTTCCATTTGAACTGCTTCACATGCTGCATTTGCCGCAAGCAGCTGAGCACCGGCGAGCAGCTGTACGTGCTGGATGACAATAAGTTTATCTGCAAGGACGACTATCTGCTGGGCAAGGCGCCATCCTGCGGCCACAATTCGCTGAGCGGTAAGTGAGGCATTGCCAAAAATCGTAAATCTCTTCCGTTCGCTGGGGTCTCATCTATGCTAATTGCGCCAGCAGGCAGGTTGGGTTTGGTCGAGTGTGCCCCGCAAACCAGCTGCAGTCCTTGGCTATTGTTTTTTAAAGGGTCGCACGCCTCGCTCTAATGATATCAGCAATAAATACAAAATTACGCATACGACGCGTTGTACGTATAGAACAAAACACATTTCTGACTAAGCGAACGCACGAGGGACTGGGCAGGAATGCTGTTAGCTAAAACTGGGCTGCTGTTGACGCTTTGGGTATATTTAGGCTCAATTTGCAAAGCAATAGTTATTGCTGTTGTTGTTGCCGTTTTTGGTTGTTGTCGATGCTTTGGGCAAATATTTTAATTTTTGGCCGCGCTGTGCGCTGCATTTGTTTGTACTAATTGTTTACAGTTTGATATAGAAATATTTGCCATTCAAATTATCGTGGGAATAACTTTTAGCTTGTTATTCTAATTCTTGATATTAGTGCCGCAACATTGTTATTGTTGTTGTTGTTGCTGCTGTTAATGCGCTTCGTTGCTGTTGAATTATTTTTATTTTATTTTATATATTGATATTTTAAGCCAGCGTTTTGGCGTTTGCAACTTCAGAGCTAAATGCTTGCCAAATATTTACACAACACGCAAGCCATACTCATACACAAATACACTCACACACGCACACACACACTTGTACATTAAAAGCGCCCCTCTTAACAGATATTATATCTAAATCATTTATGTTTTCTTTCACGAAATTGATTTTCTTTTGGATATATTTTATATATATTGTGTATTTGGATATAGCCAAGTAACATGGGACAATTAAACAGTGTTAAGCAAACCAAATTTAACCCTTTGAAAGTTTTTTTAAACAAATTAAACAAATGCTTGACTTATGGTAGCTAATACCTACATAAGAGTAAACTAATTTTTCTTTATTATGCAACACTTACGAGAGACACAATTTAAAGCTTAATGTGTCGTTTGTTTGCTTAACTAATGTGCTTGGATCGTTTTACAACACTTGCAATACAACTTATTTTGTTTGCAAAATATTATAATAAAAAGTATTTTTGGTTTGCGTCAGCACATTAAATAAAGTAGAAGTCAATTTGATTGTCAACATTTGGCATTAACTAACAAAGTTAGTGCGCTTTTGTCGCTTGACAACACTAAAATGTAAACATTGCTTAGTTTTCGAAGCCATTACTCAAAACTAGGGCACACACAGGTATCAAAATAGTCTTGCTGCACCTAAAATGCCATTTTTAGTTCAGTTGACTTTTTTTGGTGTTAATTTATGTAGTCTTTTATTTAAAAAATATATAATTCACTAACACTGACAGCTAAAGCTTTGTGTTGTGTTTGAGAGGCAAAGCTAAAATTGAATATTATGAATTATATTAATGAACTTTTGGTAAGTCAATGCAGCCATATGAAACATCCGAGCAAACCCTTGAAAGCCAAATTCCAGCAAAGGACTTTTTATAATTAGCTAGTCGGTTGGCCTAAAACTAGTTGAAAACTGTTGTGACATTGATGCGAAGTTTATTAAGCTTCAGTTTCACACTTTTAAATTAATAAATTGCCAGTTTTCCTTGTTTAACCTTCAAATAGGCGCAGCTTCTTTGCGCCCGTTTGTATCTCTCCCCCTTTCCAAGCTGCATGCTTGCTGCTCTCACAGCTTTCCCTTGAACTGTATGGCAATAATTTTCCACGTTTCTTTGCCTTTTAAAGGGGGCGCAACTCGCCCGCTTAACGCCTTCAAATTGTCTGCAGAGTGAACGGGAATCCAAACATGGCTCAAAGCAGCAGCTCAAGTGTCGCGGCTGTCGCTTAAAGGTTGCGCTTTAATGCTTGATGTTGTTTTTGTTTTTGCTGCTGCAGAGCAACATAATTATGAGGGCCAATTAAAGCTTTAAATGCTGCACACACACACGCACACTCACTCTTCAACACACACACAAACACAGAGGCAGAGCCGGTGACTGCTGTCGCACGCAGCAACGCCTCGCATTTCCTTCGCTGCCGCAAAATATTTTCATTTTCATCATCTTTGTTTTTCGTGTTGTTGCAATAATTTTAAATTTTACAGCAATTGTTGTTGTTGTTGTTGTTGGCAGTGGCTTTTGGGATATATTTTCGTAGCATACTTAGCGGCGTTAAATATTTCAACGCGACCATTTTTGCTGTCGCTGCTCGCTGTTGCGAGGGGAAAGCAGCGACTGCGACTGCGACTGAGAGCATTACTCCACAACAGACAAAGAGAGAGAGTGAGAGAGAGAGAAAGAGAGAGAGAGCGCGAAAGACGGCGACACGGCGAGTCGGTGAGCGAGCGATTTGCTGCCAGCTTTCTCCTGGCAGCTGCGCACTTGCACACGCTGCAGGGGCGCAGCGTTCTGGCGTCTGCGCAGCGGCGCCGCTGCCGACGCTGGCAGCGCAAAAATATTTGCCCTGTGCTCAGCCACAAAATGGCTGCGTTTGTGTGTGGCTTCTTTTTTGTTGTCGTTTTATTTTTTGGCCTCTGCTGCCCTAAAAAGTAGGCATGCTTTATTGTACTCTGCACACACACACACACACACACACACACACACATGCACAGCGCTATTAAACAACATTAAGCAGCTGTGCGAGAATATTTTGGTTTGATTTTACTTTGAAATTTCTTCTTTTTTTTTGACCAAATTGTTTACAGCGTCAACGTCGCTGTCGCCGCCGCTGCAGCTGCCGCTGCCGCCACCGCCGCAGCTGCTGCTGTGTGTGTGCGTGTGTTGTGGCGGCGCCTTAGCGTCAACGTAGCGGTCGCCGTCACCGTCACCGTTCCCGTTGACGCCAACGCTTACGGCGGCGCCGACGCCAGCGTCGACGTTCTGGAGCCGAGCGCAGGTCATTAATGTTTTGATTTTAATTGCGTTAATTACGTGCAACGGATTTTTCACTTAATGCCGCAAATGCAACGCGCAAAAACGCAAACGCCGTCGGAAAATGCGTGTAAAAACGGCCAAAATGATTTAACTTTGCAAATTGCGTATACGCCGCATGGCCAAATGAGGCAAAACAAGAAACTTTAACGTAAATTCAAGCGTGATTCATATAAAAGGCAAGAAGACAAAAGAAGAAGAAAAACATATAATGAAATAAAAAACTGACGCAGTTCCGAGCGTGAATTTGTGGCTAGCCGTATAAATTAAACTGTTTGATGGGTGTTAAGCAATAAAAAGATAGAAGAAGAACCGCAACAAAAACTACATAATTTATATGACAACAATATTGCTGCAATCGGAGACGGAGAAACGGGCTATGAAAGAAAGTAAGCGAGTAAGAGAGGAAGAGTGTGAGAGTGAAGTAGAATGAGAGCGAGCGTAAGAGACAGGCAGAGTTCGAGTGAGAAAAGCTAAGTAAACTAGAGAGAGCAAGTGATAAGCCCCAATGATAAGAACTAACAAAGGCGCAAAAACGAAGAGGAATAAAACTTTTGGAATAAATTGTGATGCATATAGAAGTAAATCGTTGTTGTTATAAGTACAAAACCAAATACTATGTCAAACTCTTTCAAAGGTAGAGGGAAAGTAAGAGGGAGGGAGAGAGAGAGGGAGAGAGAGAGAGAGATAGATAGATAGATAGAGAGAGTAAATGAGTGAAAGAATGAGATAGAGAGTGAGATCGAAAATGGGTAAGGAAGAACGACAAATAAATTAGGCATTTAAAATTGATTAAACTTATATTGATAAAAGCTCCGCTCGGAAAACACATTAAAGCTTTAAATATTAACCGGTAACAATTAACACTTCAACCCTTTGTCACACCTAACATTGACTTATTTTTTACCAGAAAAAGCGTGAAAGGATTTTTTAAAAGCACATTGAAGCTTTAAGCATATTACAATAAGCTCAGCTGGCACTAACAGCATGCCAGGGATTCCTTTCGCAGACCTACCACTAACGAGAGTATGCTTAAGCTTCTTTTCCACACAAGATTGCCTTAAAGAGCTTTTGAAAGCACATTTAAGTTTAAGGTGCTTTACAATGTATAAGGCAAATTACAATATGCTCAGCTACTACTAAAAGCTTAAAAGTTCTCCTCTTCTTAAACCTAACTAAGAAGATTTTAAAAGCACATTAAAGCTTTAAGTCTGAGCTTAATCTTTAGGGCAATTCCCAATAAGCTCAGTTACAGCTGGAGCTTAGAAGTTATTCTTTTCTCTGGCTATAACCCACACTTAAATTATATTATGTGTTAAAAGCTTTTCTTTTAGTATTTAATTTAACATCGTGACACACATATCTAACACACATAATAAAATAAGCTTGCAGTAGGCCTCGCTCTAAACAGTTTACAGCTTTAAGCAAATCTCCTTCAGTGATGTTATGTTGGCAGGCAAATAAACATGATATCAAACACTTTTTTTCGGGCAGTTCTCGGCTACTTGACTGTAAAAATGATAAGATCCCACACGAACGATTGTCGCCAAAATGTTGGCTAGAGAAGGCGTCGTTAACCATTTGTTCGTTGTTCTCATTGGGACACATTTAAATGCTATGCACACACACACTCACACTCACACATCGGCATGTGTGTGTGCGTGTGTGTCATGGCCAATTGTGATTACACTTAAATAAACTTCGCTTCGAGGCCCAAGCCCAGCAAATTAATATAAATATAAGAATATAAATAAATAAAACACCAAAATGTTCGGCCCCTTTGCTGTTGTTTTTTTTATTGTCATTTGTTTGTTTTTGGCCCTAACGCCCACTTGGCCAGAAGGTTCAAACACGCATGTGACCAGCTTCAGTTGCGACTCTCATCAACTCCAATCTAACCAACAGAAAAGGCTGCCAAAGATATCTTCTTGGCCAGCAGTTGCTGTTGTTGCTGCTATGTCTCTTTAAGGCCATGTCCTGCCCACATTAAAGAGTCCGCAACGCCAATGCCAAAGTTCAAGCCGGCCCTTTCGGCCAGCTTACAGTTTACAGCTTTCAGCTTCCAGCTTACCAACTTGGCCCAGAGGCGGCTGCCACTGACCATTGTTGTTGTTCTTCTTGTTGTTGTTGTTGTTGCCTGCCCCATGGCCACATGAAAAATACCGCAGATTTACGGTTGTCGTTTGGCGGTGCACATAATATATAGTATGTGGCTTATGTGTGGTTCTGTGGCTCTCACACTCTCTCTCTCTCTTTCTCTCACTCTGTCTCTCCCTTGCCCTCTGACCACCTTGCTTCCCGTCGGGTGCTTGGGCTGTGGCTATTATTGTTGTTGTTGTTGCTGTTGACCGTTTGGGGACTATTTTTATTTGCAGTTTCAGTTTTTGCAACTGTGGCAGCAACTTCTTGTTGTTGTTGCTGCTGCTGCTCGTTTCGGTCAGTTTGTTGTATTTTATGTGGCGGTTTTTTATACCCTGAACCCATTGAAAATGGGTGAATAGGGTATTATGGTAATGTGCAGATGTATGTAACAGTTCGATGAAAGCATCTCCGAAACGATTCTGTCTCTTCGTCAGATTGTGCGTCGATCTCGAAGACAATGATCCGCCTATTAGCCGTGTGGTTTAGTTTTTTATTTAAAATGATCGACAGTTCACCCCATTTCACATCGAACTCGATATATATCCATTTTCCTCAACTCGATGCTTATAAAAGCTATAAATGCTACATTTGGAGTATAGTTTGTGCAAGCGTGTCACTGAACTGGAATATTTCACTTTTCGCCTTGCCCTGGACCTGGGTACTTATATAGATTTGTGTGCCCTGAAAATTTCACAAACAGTAGACACTAAGCGCCCCAGTTATCAAAGCACAATTTCCAAAATGTGGGGCTAACGTTAGGAGAAGCACAGCAGCGAGTGGCAAGAGTTTAGGTGTATGGAAAAAAGCCAGAATGCTTGCAATGGCAGCTTGATACGAAGCTTGGGGTATCTCCTCGTCGTGTCTGCCCGACTAGAGCGCTGTTAGCTGTTTTCTTTTTTTGGTCATTGCTTCAAAAAAGTTTATGGGCACCTTGCGTGTGCCCACCCTTTGACCAGTCGCCTCCAGTCATGTGTTGGTTACGGCAATACACAACAGCAACAACAACAACAGCAACAACAACAATAGCAACAATAACAACAACGGAAAATAAGAGAAGTAAAATAAGAAAAACCGTTAAAGTTTATTTGACATTTACTTCGGCTATTTTTTATTTTTATGACTCTTTGGGTTACTTTATATATGAGAGAGTCAAGAGCATCGCAGGCCCAAAACCGAAAACCCAACCGAGCTCAACTCAGCAGCCAGCAAGCCAGCTGCAACCTCTTTTCTCGCATATATTTTTTAGTATTATTATTATATATTTTTTTAGCTGTACTTTTTTCGTATTTGGTTTTTTCTTTTTGGCCTTTTCGACAATAAATTTGCGGCTATTTTTTGGGGCAAAAAAGAAAAAAAAAATGCTTGCGAGCGATGCTGCTAGTGCGATAAGTCCACACAGAGCCCCTCCCCCTTTTGGGCAACGGCTGCCCACTTGTCATATCTAATGCCAGACGCATTCGTAAATCATTTGGTTAAACACGCGTTGCCAACTATTTTACATAAAAGGGCGCTTTGATTTGTGAGCAGCGGCAACCGGAAGTGTCGCCATTTTCTTTTTTTTCTGTTGCCACTCGTAAATCAAGTGAGTATTCGTCGGCTATTCGAATGAATGCATAAATAATAGAGTGAATAAGTACGTGAGATTCAGTTTGAAACGTATTTGAATGTTGAGTACATTTGAATGCATTCGCATGAAGTAAATGAGCTTTGAGTGTACTTCAAATAATTGAAAGCACATTAACTGATTCACATTTATATGTTCTAGATTTCACAATTGATCAATCGATACCTGAAAGCATTTTTACATTGATTACAAACATGTTCTCCTCTATTTTGAATGCATTTGAAAATGTTTGAGTGTTTGTTTAATAATTGAAGTACTTGTGTTGTGCCTGTTCAAAATGTGTTAAATGTGAACGACTATTTAAATATATTTAAAAGATTTGTCTAAAATTGAATACACTTACTTACTTGATAACTGTGAAGTAACATTATTTCTACACTTCCGCAATGCGAATGAATTCATGAGCATTCAAGCATTTTATTTATTTCTTTTCTGTCTTCGGCCAATTATTTGAATACATTGCTGCACATATCTGCAGTCATTAAATGTGAGCTTCTTTTATCGTCAATTAACTTTTGTTAACGATATGTGTCTGCTGCACTCTCGCCCGACTTATTCATTAATAACTGACTGAGTTGGCCCGCCCCTAGACTGCAATTCGACACCTGTCCTTATGTACGGGCACTCATTTTATATGACTCGTGCGACACGATAATTCAGCCCAGCTCCGTTCAGCTCAGTTCAGTTCAATTCGAGTTTAGTGCTGTGTGTTATTGTTTATGGGAGTTTGTCAACGACTTGCGCTTAATGACAACTCGTAAGCATTCAAAGGGTCACCACACATCAACAACAACAAGAAGAAAAGCAACAACATTTTAGTGTCTAAACATTGCGAGTGGCCCATCAAAGTGTTTGTTGATGATGTGCCAGAGCAAATTACGAGGCCATTGTCGAGCCCGTTGCCGTTGCCATTGCCTTTGCCTTTGCCTTTGCCTTTGCCGAGGCGTTAAAACTAGAGCGACTTTTCGACCCACAAAGCAACTTAAACGACTCTCGAGAGTTTATAGATTGGGACTGACTGACTGACTGAACTTTACAGCCAACCGGCCCATACTCATTAGATTCATGAACAACATGAAGCCATGCAAGATCTGATTATCTGTGGGTTTGTTTGCTTGTTTGTTGTCGCTTCTTGTCCCATTAATCTTCAATCAAAATTTGAGTGGCAATTAACTGTAAGGCACAGCCAATAAAGGGCGGCACAAAGTGGAGCTTATTTAGCAGATGTATTTGTTGCATTGTCTTCTGCGCGCATTAAAAATGCCGCAGTTTTAGCTGCAACAACGAAAAATGAAGCTTTAAGTACGCTTTTGGACACATTTCTCTTGCTTTAAGCCAAGTTAGGAGACATGACTGTGAGATTTACGAGCATGCGAGGCGTGGAAACTGCCCGGGCTATCATTTTGTTTTTTCCTTTTTTTTCTTTTTTTGGTTCCTTTGCTTTGCTTGTCAGGCAAGCCCAAGGCCTTACCCCGGCACAACCAGCCCAACGACCCGCCCCTCCCTTGCCACGCCTGGCGCCAACGAGCAACGTGTAATCGTGTCATATTTCAAGCATGGGCAACCATTTTGTAAAGCACAACAGAGGGCAAAAAAAAAAAAAAATAAATGGCACGAGACGCCAGAGGGCGCCACTGGTGCGTGGACTGTCGCTGAAAACATGGCGCAGCCCCCTACCCCCCTATACCGCTGTCCACAACAAGAACAACAATAGCAACAACCCTGAGGCTCTAGCGCAGAGATAAACGCCGACGTTGACTGCGACGTTGACTGCGACAACAACTACAACAACAACAACAACAACAGCAGCAGCAATAAAAAAAGGCGGGCCGGCGGCTAAAGCCAGAGCGAGACAGCGCCAACAAGCGCGAGAAATGCGCCAAAAAAAGAGTAAGCCAAGAGAGAGCGAAAGAGAGAGGGAGAGCGCGCGAGCCAGAGAAATCGTGTTAGACACTGCGCTGGGGTTGCTGTCAGAAGGGAATGGGGCAACAGGGCGTCAAGTGGGCCCGCTTCGGGTCGGGAAAGGGGGCCACAACGGGCTAGCACTAAGCCCCACAGGGTGGTTTGGCGGATTTGGTGTTGGCGGCTGGCTAAGAAAACAACACGGCAACAACAACAACAGCAACAACAACAACAACGAGAACAGCAACAACAATAGAAGCAGCAAAAAATAGAAACTCAACCAAACGAAACAAAAGAATTGTGCGGCCATGGATGCTGCGAGCGGTGTATAAAGTATGCGTCTATGTATGCGTGCGTGTGTGTGTCTGCCTGTGTGTATGGATTGGGGGTTGCTCTGAGGTCGCAGCACAAATCCAACTGTCGAAACCAAAAGCACGCAAAGCGCCAGAGCTGCAGGTGGCGTTCGTAAGGCTGCTGTGGGTGTATGGTTAGGTGGTTAGGTGGTTAGGTGGGTAGGTGTGGGGATTGGGCGTTGGGCGTTGGGCGTTCGGCTTTGTGGGCTGGCTTGACAGGGAGTTCAAATCGAGAGCAGAGCATTGGTCGCATGCGGTAGGGGTGCGGCGGGGCGCTGTTGAAGACGTGCGCTTCGTGCTGGCTATGCCAAAATGCTGAATTGAGGTTATGTATACAAAACGGAAACGGAAATGTGCAGAGCTTTGTGCACAAAATGTCTGCGAGGAAGGCGGCAATGAGGTGGACATCATGGTGTATATGTGTGTGTGTGTGTGTGTGTGTCTGTGTAGCTGTGTGTGGGGCTTGCGCTGCAGGATTGTAGCATGAAGCTGGCTTAAGGCCGCACAAAGCTGGCTAAAAGCTTAGAATTGCGAAAAATACGAAATCGATTTTGAAAATTCTTTCATTTCTCTTTTTTTCCCCATCGTTCTGCGTTTGCTTTTCCAGCTCTGCGGCTGCTCCGGCTGCTGCTGCCGCTCGTTACCATAAATAAAATACAACAGTCCTTGGCGCAGGGACGGGAGCGGGGGCCAACATTCTTGTGCTGGCTTTAGACTTTAAGGCTTTAAGTCTAAAGACCAAAGCAAAGTTCACAGCACATCTTATCGGTATTTCGTATTTTGTTTGATGTAAGAAACGGAGGCTGAACTATATACATCATATACGTGTGTGCACATATATATGTGTGTTTATATATAACAAAAGTTTTAGCTTTGTTTCTTTGGCTCATGTTAGTTTGCTAGTTTTGACTGACAGGCAGTTGACAAGCACAACGCACAACGCTGTGTGTGTAATGTGTATGTGTGTGTGTGTGTGTGTGTGTGTATTATGTTTGTCTGTGTGTGTGCAGTCACTGACATTCGCAGAGGCTTCAGTTGAGGGCTTTTACACGCTGCGGCTGCTTTTTGCGGTTGCCTGCATCGCTGACTGAATGACAAGCTGTGTGCGTGTGTGTGTGTGTGTGTGTATTGCTGTTTTTGTTGATATTATAATTGTTGTTGTTCATCACACACACACACACACACACACGCACGCTCGTGTGTCTGTGCATGTCTGTGCTGCTGTCATTTGTGGATATTCGCTTTTCTGTTTGTCCTTGTTTTATTTCATTTTTTTTTCCCCAGTCACAAACAGCAACTATTCAGAGCACTTGATTTTTTCCTTTATTGTCGTTATTCTCAGCTTCTCTTAGCTATTTTTTACTAGCTATGCAAAACAGCCTGTCCGGCATTTGGATTTTGGCATTGTTTATTATGTTTATTTATATACATATATGCATATATATTTTTTATAGCCGAAACTAATCCTCATGACAAACCCGACAAATCATATAGATAAATATGCGATTATTTGTGGATAGAGAGGTGCCTTTTCTGTTGATTTCGTGCAGTCAGTGCAACGTTTGCGAATACGCTGCAAAGCGGAACGCAAAAAATCGACACTCTTAAGAGCCTAAGCAGTCTTTTGCATAATCTTGTGTGCAATGTGTGCTTTGTTCATTCCTGAACCGTTCTGGCACATTTTAGACGCTCGCACATACAAATGCACTTTGGCATATATATTCGATATAGTCGCGCCTCTACAAAGCGCTCACCTGTCCCTGCTCGGGCGCACTTTCATACAGTCTGGCTGCGGCTGGTTCTTTTGGCTTTGCAGTTGGGCTTGGGGCTGTTGAGGCCCGCACTTGGTGCGCATTTTATGTTTATTTTATTTGTAGTTTGCCTTTATTTTTACAGCCACTTTAAAGCTATTTTTAATGGGCTTTTACCACAGTGAGTAAGAGAGACACAGAGACCTGGGGAAACCTTTATTTTATTTCATTTTGTTTTGTTTTGTTTTGTTTTGGACTCTTTATTTTTTTTAGGTTAACTTTTTCAGACTTGACTTCGACTTTGAGGTGCTTGTAATGCGCGTGAAAATAAAGTTTTTCGCTTGAAAAAACGTTAAATAGCGGCTATAAATGAAACAGCAATAACAACTACTTACGATTATAGGCAACCGGAGGGTGAGATGCACAGTTTTTTCTTTCAACTATTCTTAACTCATTCTATTTGGCATGAGTCATTTGCCTAAATGAAAATCTAGCGACTGGCAACTGGCAACTGGCAACTGGCAACTGGCAACTGTCGCAACAGCAGCCGTTCCCCAAATTGTGAGTCAGTTTTATTTTGCTTGACGTGTGACTCGATCCAGCGATCCGCCCGCCAGTCGATCTCTGAGTCAGTTTACAACACTACAAAATCGAAATGCTCGCATTTTGCTGATAAGCCTCAAACACGAATAACAAATTCAACAACAACAGAAAAAAGCAAAATATTTAACGAAAACTGTCAGCAGTCAGTCAGGGCGTCTGGGAGCCAGGGAGTAGGGAGTCAGCGAGCCAGTCAGCCATTTGAGTGGGTCGTTTTGCCCGCAAAGTGGGTCAAATGCATTTTCATGGCTCTTGCAGTTTGCGCCCGAACGCAATTTTCGATTTGAGTTTCAGGCTCGTAACTGGAGATCGAAACGTTAATTATTATGATTATGACCAAATATGATGACTTCCAATTTGGGCATGAATGCGAATGTGGGGCACAGCATTTTCCTGGGCTAGCCAAAAAGTAAGACGTAAATAGTGTTGCAAAGGTGTAGAATATATGCACAATAATGTTCTCGATAACTGCAAAGGCTGTCGTTAAACTAAGTAATCGGTTTACTGGCTCATAAAGCGACAATAGAATCTAATGCTTTTTTAACCATTTTTAAACAAACTAAACTGAAGAATTGCATAAGAACTTATCAAATGAATGCATTAAATTATATATATAGAAATGCATATATCCTTCAAAAATATTATTTTCTTTGTCTTAGAAATATTGATATTGTATATAATATTTATATATAATTAGAATTGTATGTTGTGCAGATTATTCGAAATAACATAATCGGGTACCTAAAAGAGAGCACTATTAGCAAATAGCTAAATAGCTGCATTTCCGTTTATTCATATGCTATTTTAGTTAGCCTGTTCTTATATAGAAAGTCCACCGAGTACCCTTTTCCACACCAAGCACTGAACCGGCCAGTGGCTTGCACAAATCTCAGCTGCACGACTCTGCGGCAACCTTTGCCACCTGCCGGACGCATTTGGTGGCAAGTCTTACAGGCAGAGTCGTGCTGCTGCCACTGCTACTTGCTACTGCTGCTGCCTTTGGGCAGCTACCAAGTGGGCTGCTGCTCTCTGCCCGCTCTCCGCTCTGAGCCCCTTCTCGCACTCGCACTCGCATCAGCAGCTGCCATCAAATGCACAATTCATTTGCGCATAAATTTGCGCAGATTTTTACAGTCACATAAAGCTCGAGACGCTGCAGTTTTTAAGAACGGGCAACTGGTGGGGGGCGAAGGGAAGGGGGACAGCATGGTAGAGAGGCTGTCGAGCTGCGGCCCAACTGGGCGGGCAGGAGCCGAGCGGCGCAGCCATAAAAATCAGCAGGCTGTGACAATTTCACGGGCGTTTCTTTTGCCGTTCCGGGAGCGGCCCACGCGCCGCCGCCGGCGCTATGCAAATGTCACAAATGATAAACGCAATGAGCATAAATAAACAAATAAATAAATAAAGAGCAACAAAGCACGAATACTCGATATACACGATATACGCTGTGCGAATACTCGAAATACTCGCGCCCGAGAGTTATGGGCCTGCGTATCGGGCGACTTATTTATTAGTGTCGCAAATCGTTTAAGAAACATTTTTTGAAAATAATCTCTTAGTCTTTGCCTTAAAATATTTTTGCATTTATACATATTCGCTTATGTGTTAATCGATTTGTTGCTTCTGCTGCTGCTGTTGTTGTTGTTGTTGTTGTTGTTGTTGTTGTTCGCGTTTACTTATAGCACACATAAATTTGCAATACAAAACGAGCAGCAGCTTGTCCAACAAATTTGACTGTGATTTATATTTTAGAAGCGTTGTTTCGATTGTTTTCCTGCTGCATGGTCTCTAACGGAGAGAGGGGCGCGGCTGGTTGGCGGTGTGGCGACGGGACGCAGGTGTTGCAATCCATCACAGAAATATGTCAAAAATCTATGTAGGCAAAAATGCTGACAGACAATTTATGTATAAACAACAACAACAAACAACCGCAACAAAAACAACAATGGGCCAAAAGAAAAAACAGATCAATACGAATATCAGCTCATGTGTGTGCGTGTGTGTGTGTGTGTGTGTGTGTGTGTGTGTGTGCTCAGGAAAATTTGTTGTTCCCTTTGAAATTGATATGTTTGACAGGCATCAGACTACTAACAACAACAACAGCAACAGCAATGAGAGCAAAAACAAAAACAACGCAATGTGAAAATATTGCCCGAAGGCCGCTGGGAAAATTGGAAAATGCAGAGCACACACAGCACATGTCAGACAAGTCAATGAAATTAGATACAAAATGGCGTAAAAACTGGAACTAGCTGAACACAGTTTTTACAAGAGTTCTAAGCGCAGCTACCCCAAGTAAAATACTAAGCTGTCATAGCTTCGTATATTTCATTATATGAAATATTTTTCTTAAATATATGGGAAATTTAATTAATTGAATTATTATTATATACATTTTTTTGCAATTGTTTTGATTATTATTATTAAAAACATAGTTTAGTTTAATTATTATTATCGTATATATTACTTTTCGGACGTCAGCTTAGCGAACACTACCTGAGGCTTCAGCCCGTATGCTTGCGGCCATTCACTTCCCTCGATAGCTGGGATACATCTATCGTGGACTGCGCTTAAGAATCTGATTCGATTTTAAATTTCGCATGCGTCACGCAAACTACTTGAACTAGTTTGAGACATATTTTTCTTGGCGACTTCATAAATTGCGACTTGCTTTTGCCACGCCTCTCAGCTGGCTATTGCTATTGAATGCCGCCCACAGGCAGGGCCAGAGCACAGCTCGATGCTCACATGACAAATTGTTGACAACACAGGCTCCAGGACCACACAGACGCACAGCAGGCAGGAAACAAGGCCAACAACAACAGCAGCAACAACATATCCCATCTCCATCTGCATGAATTGCAAATGAATTGATGCGCTTTGTTGACTTTTGTCAATTGGGATTATGGCCATGGGCATGCCCAGACTCATGCCCATGGTCTGGGCCTTCAGTCCGCGGTCTGCTACCCCCTTGCGCTGGGCCCGTTCGAGTTCCCGGCAGGCGATTAACAATTGGCTTAAACCGTGCCAAACAAAGTGTCGAAAAGCGGGGCCTAAGCCAGACCGGATCGGTATCGGTATCGGGAACGAAATTGGGAACTTGAACGGGAACGGGCCACAGTCAATTGTTGTGGCTGCTGCTGCTGTTGTCATTATTATTGTTGTCGCTTTTGTTGTTGTTGCCGTTGCTGTTGTTGTCGCTGTTGTCGTCTACCTGCCCACGCGATCATAGATCAGAGATCAGCGCGCCTAGATTATGGTACAGCGAACTGAACCCGGTTCGCTCAGCCCGCCAGGGATTTGTAAAACAGATCTTTTTACGGATTAAATAAACGGAGCGAGCAACGCGGCGAACTGCGGTGCGACTCTGTGGCCATATGACAGCCCAACTGACTGACAAAGTGACAGACGAATATTATTCAGCTTGGTTTTACTTTGTTGTTGGCTTTCGATCTTAAGCCGCATGACAACAACTTTTCGAACACACACGCGAGCCACCGAATCTCCCACTCTGATCGGGGGCAGAGGCAACAGAGACTTTGCATAAGCAAATGATATAAAGAACTGCGTTGAAGCAAATTGCAAGATATTCTTAAGTAAAAGTATGCCTGGCCTTACATAAGTCAATAATGTACGTACCCAGCATATTTATCTCCCCCTCACCCCCTTGCGCTCTCTCTCTCTCTCTCTCTCTCTCTCTCTCTCTTTTTCTCTCTTTCTCTGATGTCGCTTACTTTTACTCACTTAGTCTCTTGAGTGCTTCCTCTTTCTATTAATCTTAATTGTTGTATAATATGCATTGATAATATTGATATTGATAATTTTCGAATTTCTCTTTGTTTAACATTCTTAAACGTTTCATGTACGCAATCGCGACCCACTGAGTCGCACAAGCAAGTGAACATCTTCTTTGTAAATCTCCCTTTTACAATTTTATCAATACTTTGCTTTCTCTCAAATTTTATCAAGCATGCACAAATGTCAATTATTCGCAGCCTTAGCTCAGATTTCCCGTGTGTGTCTTGCTATCAATTTATAAATGGGCAACACTTTTTATGCAAAAGTTCTCATATCACTTATGGGACGCCATTTTACTGTATTTTAATTTTTTTTTGTTTTTGTTTTTTGCATGTCTTTGAGACACCTTTAGCGACCCTTTTGAGGGCGCGTTGAAATGAAAGAATAACATAAAGCACACACACAAACTCACACTCGCACACACAGAAACAACAACAACAATAAAGACAAGAAAACAATGGTTATGGGGCCAGGGAGAGAGATAGATAGATAGAGCGAGAGAGAGAGACAGAGCTAGGGGCAGGGAAATGAACAGGAACAGGCGCTGTTGGGTAAAGGCGCGACTTAGTATCAATTTCTGCAACAACAGCAATAAAGAAAACAAAAATAAGAGCAGAGCGCATTTAAAATATTGTACAATACACACAAACTCACACACACACACACACACACACACACACACACACAAACACACACACACAGTAGTCGCAGGCCTTGTTGTGCTCTATGTAAATCCTTTTTGGCACAGCTCAACGCGTTTGCCAGGGCGCGTTGGCTGAAAATCCTGTTGCTTTAGGCAACGGTGACGTCGACAGGCACAACAATAACAACAAAAACAACAGCAATAACAACAACTGCGACGGCGGCAGCAGCAGCAGCAAGAAGCAGAAAAAAGGTCCTGCCTGTTAAACCAACATGGCAAAAAGGATCACTTTACAAATGCCCACAAATGCGGCCGGTTTTGATGCGACTTGCGAGCAATTTTGTTGCCCCTGTTATTGTTGCTGCCAGGCCAAGCGGCATTTGCCACAAGCGACAAGCCACAGCAGCAGCAGCAGCAGCAACAACAACAACAACAGCAGCAGCAAAGTTGCCCAAAAGGTAACAGAGCGCGTTGAGGCCAAGCCAAAAACAGAAAAGAATAAAAATAAATACAGAGCAGCAAAAAGCAAAACCCAAACCCTAAACGAACCCAGGGCAAACCCCAACCCCTTAGACTTCCCCGCCCATATACCTTTATCATTTGAGGCGCTTTTGTTACCGTAATGCCAATGAAAACAAAGTCTTCCTCTGCTCAGGAGAGGGGGGGCACAGCAACATCTTTAGACCCGGCATTCTGCATGTGCCCAATTGTAATTGGTCATAAATATGAGAAGAGTACTTACCCCTAGATGAAGCTAGGCGCAGACTTTCAATAACTACTCATTTCTAGTCCGCTTGCTGCGGGTCCTGAGCCAGATACAAGCCAATTTTTTTGTGGTCAGCGATTGTCTTTTTACGCTATTTGAAATAACATTTATTTTTTCTTCATTTTTGATTATGCTTTGCCGATATTTAATTTTGTGTGCTTATCAATTGAAAACTTGGCTTAACTTTCTATATAAAACAGCCACAGCTATTAAATGTGGCTATATAGGGTCTAAGGCTGCACTTACGCAGCCGGACAAGCACCTGCTTATGCTAGTACCTTTTCCAAAACGCTAAGAGCTAATAACAGTCAGGAATATATATAGTTAAGCGACATGGTTGAAGCATTGTTATTACACTAAAAATACCAAACCAATCGCAATATGTCCACGATGGTGGCCCACACCACAATTAAGCTTTCCAAGTAATGCCCAGTAGTTGTTTCTTCGTAATTCTCGGTAAGCATTTTATCAAAGGAAAAAAAATTGATTACCCAAAATGTCAGACGGCAGCGTCTCTTGGTCGTCTGTTGGCATTTAGTGCCAGTTGAGCGACAATTGGCGGACGTCACGTCAAGGTCAGTCTTCGGCTGGGGTCATCGAGTGTCCGGTGCAGAATGACAGCTACCATCACCCAACCACCCAACCAACCCGCCACTCAGCCAGCTAGCAGTTTTTTCTCTTGCACTTCCATATACTGCTGCGTTAACTGTTCCAATTTCATGTGTCTTGTGCCAAGTCTCGTCTATCGTTCTTAGCACTTGTGTCTTTTGTGTTAGTTTGGACTTATTTTCGATGTGTCTTGCGTGCAGCATTTAAAATTTATAGACAAATACTCGAGCTGCTGCCACCGTCCAGCCCCAACCCTTGTCTCACAGCCCAGCCACTTGGCATGCCCAGTGAAGTGTAAAGTGTGGCATGCACGCACACTAGCCCAAACCCAAGCCCGAATGCCCCCCCACACCCAGGGGCAGCCCCCTGTAGTGTTGGTTGTGCAACCCTCTGGGCAAATGAAGTTGCTCTCACTACCCCCATAACCCGCCCAAACAGCACCCACCCACCTCAGCGCTTTTTCGTTGGCATTTTCATGTTTCCCTCTTTGCTGGTTGCTTTGCGCGCTTTTCATGCTTTGATGCGGCGTCACAAATTGTTGTGGTATTTGTTATTGTTGCTGAGCTGCTGCTGCTGCTGCTGCACCCTCGCAAATAATCAACAACAGGAGCAACACAAATTCGTTTGTTTAATTCATTGGGCACTTGCCGCTTGCCGTTTGCCGTCGCCGTCGTCGTTGCCTTGGCTTTAACTTTGGCTGTTGGCCGCCGTATCTGTCGGCAGCATTTCCTTGGCCCGTCAAACAAATTCCGCTCCAAGTGTCAAAAACAGTTTTCAGTTTTTGGTTCTTCAGTTTTCAGTCTTTCACTTTGACTTTTGCGCTGTGCCTGCCTCAAGGGGGGGCCGGCATGGGCTGGAAGGGGCGGGTGGGCGGCAAAACAATCGCAAAACTTGACGCTGCACTTTGCACACCATTCACCAACAAAAGCAACAAAAGCAACAACAACAACAACAACAACACGGAGCAGCAGGCGTTGAAGCATAAATTGCATGACAAATAAACTGGCAGCTCCTCTGTTTCTCAAAACCCGCCCCATCCCTTCCCCCTTTGCCACACACTCCAATGACAATGAAAGTGGCAACAACAAAGGCCAACGAAATTTGTTGGCCAAGATGCGTGGCTGCTGCAGCTGCTGTTCCTGCTGCTTGCAGATTTGTTCAGCTCCCTCTTGGCATCCATTAAGTGCATTCAAAAGTAGCTACACACACACACACACACATCAGCACACACGCAGACAAACACATGAATTGTCAGAGAGAATACTCACATTTTGGCCAGGTCGACACTTCCAACAAATTGGCAAGTCCATTTAGAGAATTTGCAGGCTTTGTGTATGCGACAGCTTACAATATATTTAACTCAAAGAGTTTTTAAGTTTTTTTTGAAAACTTTCGCTTAATACATGCTCTTGCTTCTTAGCCGGCATATAAACCAAAATATTTCCAAACATCCTTCAAAAGATTCAACCTGTCTCCTTCAATTGGGATGCAATATAAATAATGATATTTCCCTACATCTTCGACGAGCCAATCGCAATATGTTGATTGAGGTTAAATATAAATTGTTTGGATTTGGATAGAATTTGATACCTTTGGCTGGTTCCACAATGTTTTTTAGATTTCACAATTTATTTTATGAAGGAAGTCTCACCATTTCTTGCTATATTTCAAGCTCAATACATTTTATTTAATAAACAACAAATAAATGATTTATGATACGGTGAAAACCATTCTACATACTATATCTCTATAAATCGAGCATATTATTATGTAATCTTCATGCGGCTGGGTTTTAGCTAATGTTGAGATTTTTGCTTTTTATGCGAAGTGAGTTCGATTACACAATATCCCCCTTCCCGTCCCCTCAATACGCCACAAACATGACCAAAGCTGTCGCATTGCCATTTCTTGCGTAACTCCCAGCCAAAATGCTTTGAAGCGTTTCAGTAACAGACAGCAGCAAGAACAACAAGAAGCAGAAATGAAAAAAAATAAGTGAAAGAGCAAGAAGAAGTCTGAACCCAAAGTACACATATCACATCTCATATGGGGAGTCAGGCATGCGGATTAGAGCCGCCGCACTAAGCCGAGCGACAGCGGACAAGAGTTCGAGGTACAAGGAACTGCGAACTGAGAACTGGGAGCTGAAAGCTGGAGGAACGAGGAGCGGGAAGCGAGGAGCAATACGCTGGCAAAGGTAACAACGTCAACGGCCGTCAATGAGGTTGGCAAAAGTAAATCCCATGCCAAAAGATGTTCCAGCAGCGGATTGAAGTCAGGCTGAGGCGCACTCAAGTTCAAGTTGGAGCTGTTGCAGAACCAGGTGCGCTGCCACCAAGTGTTGCACTGTTGTGCCCAGCTCTATGTGTGTGTGTGTGAGTGTGTGTGACAATTCAAATCAGCAACGCACTGACAGGAATTAACCTAATTTTACAGCCAACAAACTTGGGCCGCAGCCGCACTGCGCCGCCTCTCTCCATGCCTTGCATGAATGAAGATGACGACGATGACGACGACGACGACGACGACGACTCACGGATAGTTTCAGTATGCGCTCATGTAGAAAATCCAGCGATCTGTTCCACGTCCATGCCGCATTTTTCATGCCGCGTACGTTGTGTGCACTTAATAGTTGCCCATAAACACGCTTTCCCGTCGCAAACCCCCAGCCCGGTTTCAGTTTCAGTCCCAGCTGAGCCAACGCAATTCATCGACTCGATGCTGCCGCTGCCGCTGCCGCTGCTGCTGGTGGGGAGCATCAACATTTCGTCCCCCTAAAAGAGAGTCGTTGAGGGTTGTCGGCAGAGTCGATTTTTCTGCATCGTGAACCACATGATGCAAAACTAATTCGAAATTAATGTGTGTGCGCTTTGTCTATGCCCTTTTGCTGCCTGGGGAGGGGGTCGCTGGGGGCTTTGGCTGCGTTCCCCTGCTCTGAGGGTGGGTTTGACCACCCACCCCACGCCCAGCCCACTTGTGCACTTGTCACACACAAATCCGTATTATTCACATAGGTGGCAGCCCTGCCAATAATTGAGCTATAATCAAGATGTGTATTTGAATTCTTGAATTGACCAAAAAATATTTTGACAAAAGTTTATACTTCTTGCTGCTATATCTATAAGAACGAAATATTTGTAAGGGCTCTTTCTCTCTTTTTCTATTTGAGGCTAAGGCTTTGTTTTATAGTGAGAAATAAATTTGAGTCTGGTTCAGTTGGAAACTTATTTTCAAGCTCTCGAAATATTACGCTCAATTTCTTATCCGTTATTCCAAACTTTGCCTCACAAATTTTGGATTTATAATCTAGTAATATTTCAACATATTCAACTGATTTCTATATAGACCAGAGGTCTCTTGGATAAAATCTATTATATGTATACCAGGAGACATGTTTACCGGCAAAGTTATCATAACAGTCGAGTAAAGAGTATCTAAAAATAAATACCGAGCGTTTGTCAAGCATTTGCCTAGGGGTTGGGAACGGGCTATTCGGAATGAGAGTTTGGCATTGAAATGAGTTTTCGGTTTCTCGTAGAGGGATGTGGCGAGGAAGGGGGGAGGGGGTGGCTGCTGACAACGGTGCGACTGTTGCAAGATGCGTTGCCAAACATCGCACTTGACTGTGCAAACAAGCAAGTGGGCGTTCAATTGGGGGCATGGCCGGGCAACATGCGTCACTGTTTATTTATTTGCCTGTCCCCGCGTTTTCCCTGTCTGCCCTTTTGTCTGTTTGTATGTTTGCTCGGCTGTCAGTCAAACGGATGGGCTGAAGGCTCAAGGATGCTGTCGTACCCGCCGCTGCACTTGTGCGACTTCCTCGAGGACGCCGTTGGCTGATGTTTGCCTTGGCTAAACAGAGGCGTTAACGAGAGCAGGGCCATGAGGGCGTTGGGGCGGAGGGGTCGCCAGTAAAAAGGGGGGGGGATCATGGATGCGACACACAAAACGCGAAATAAGAAAAAAAATAGTACATATAAATATATACATATTCCTAAGCGAAAAATGAGTGTTTGAACTTTTATGGCTGTCGGGCAGGCGATGCCAGACGTTGTCAGGGGGTGGAAGCACAGAGGGTTGCTCTCAATGGCATAATTGCTATTGCTACAACAACAATTACAAACAACAGCAGCAGCCAACGTTGCTGCATAGGTTTTTGTGGCAATCAAATGAAGTGTTCCTGAATGGTTTTCAAAGTTAATTTGAGTGATGCTTGAAGCAAGTTGTTGTTGTTGTTGCTGCTGTTGTTGTTGCTGCTGCTGCTGTTGCTGGTATTGACAACCCTCCTCGTGCTGCCCCCTTCACAGTCCAACCGCCGTCTTCAATCGCCCATCGGTCGCGTGTTTATTAACATGTGTTAACAACAACTTAAAGCGCCCATATGGAACGCTATGGAACGCCTGGGCATGCTTGTCTGGACCCGGGCTCTATGCCGTATTGGGTGGTTCCGCTTGTGGTCCAAGGGTTTCCCTTTGGCTCTCGATTCCTTTGTCAACTGGCGACATGTAAGCGATGCTGGTAAACACTTCAAGTTTCCGTTTCGCTTCATTTTTGCTGTAGCTGTTTGGTGGTTGGGTGGTTGGCTGGTTGGGCGATTTAGCTGGTTGAGTGGTTTAGCTGGTTGGCTGGTGCTGCGGGTCAATTGAGAAAGATTATAAAGAAACGCTTGATCTGAAAAGCAACTACAAAGCAAGCTTGCAGCTACTTGAAGGGTGCGCACCTGACGCAACTTGAAGCCACGATTCAATTGGAAGCTTGCGCCTGAAAGTATAAAACGCTGTGGGAAATTTAAGATTGAAAAAGGGGCGGCAACCACTTGAAGCTGTGATAAGATTGAAAACTTTGCGTAAAAATATAAGAGTCGTAGCGCTATAGCTTTTAAACAGCTACTGCTGGGAGACTTAAATTACCGAGGGTAAATGAGGATTTCCTTAGTTAAGTGGGTTAGTCTCTCCAACAAGCCGAGCTTGTGATAGCAATCAGTTTAATAATGTATATGGTAATTTATCGCAGCTGAGCTTTTCTTTTTTGAATTGCATTTTAGATCTCAAGATGCCCGGCTGTCTGAATAGAAAGTAGAGGCCTTAAGCGGAAACTAAGGTGGTTCTTCCCACATTGACAAAACTCAGAGTTCCCTTTGGGCATAGAGACTCGTATATGAGAGTCTGGCTATACCTTGATTATATTTAACTGAAAATAGTCCAAGAGCTACAGCTCTGTTGCTGTCGAACTAGTTGCTCTTAAGCGCCTTGGGCCAATAATAACTTCCCCAATAAGTATCAAGTGAGAGTGGTAGTCCATTTTTGTATAGACGTGGATCTTCGTAGAGTTTCTGCCTCTACCCAGTCTGCCTTTGTCAGTCGTATCTTCTTTCCAAACCTCATGCCTAACGCCTAACGCCTAAGCAGCCGTCAGCTCGTGCACATTTCACAGAGTTTTGGCATTTCCGACTGCAGCTACGCAGCAATTTTCGCAATTTTTGCAATTTTTTCCGCTGTCTGAAGCGCTCAGCAGTTCTATCAACTGATTGCAATTAACCTTCAGTCGCTCGCATTCATACTCGTTGGCGCATTTTGTGTTTGAGTCCAGGCGAGCTCTCTTCCTGCTCGTCACTTGCGATTTGGCAAGCTGCGATACGCAGCTGCATTATGGTCATCATCTGGGCTGGGATTTGCATATGCTGATGCAAGAGACAGCGACTCTTAATGCGTTAAGCTCCAGAGCTCTGGCAAATGGCTATGGCTCGACTTCCCGCTCGGCCTTCCTTAGCCAGCTGACTGTCTGACAGGTGGATGACTCGCCTGGGACTTTGACTTTAACTGCGACTGGTGCTGGAACAGGGGCTAATGACTCTGAGTCAGGCGCCAAATTCGAGGCATATTGCGCGACAAGCAGCACAAATCAAAGCCACAGCCGCAGCCACAGCCAACCCCCTTTTCGAGTGTGGTCTAAAGGGGGCGGCTGCTTGTTGTGCCGCATCTGCTGCGGATTAGATTATGCATAATAAAGTGTAATTTATTTTTCGGCAAGTCTCAAATGCTGCCAACTGGCTGAGAGGCAAAAAAAAAAAATGAAAACACAAGGAGAAGCAGAAGAATGAAAAACAAGAAAGACTTGCAACGCACCCAAGGGAAACCCACGAGCGGCAACCCTTAGTCAGGTGGATGCGTTGTCTGCAAACTGTCCCCAGAGGCGCAAGCACAGATTTGCAAGAGGGGTGGGGAACAGCGCACGGCAGTCAGCAAACGGCGGACGGCGGACGGCGGGCGGTTAGAAGACAATCGAATCGAGCCATTTGAGTGACACGTTTCAACGCTCTTCCAATGGCCATGGACGACTCTTTGGCCTCGTGCGGCGCTTATCTAGAGCGCTGCAGGATGATGAGATGATGTGAATGGGTACGTGAATGGGAATGTGAATGGGAATGTGAATGTGAACGTGAACGTGAACGTGCCAGGAGAGAACGACGCGTGTCAGCATTTTATATGGCATACAGCTCGGCGATAAGAGCTGCGTACCAGGCATACCAGAGACGAGCTCAGTTAGCCGTCAGGCCATTGGGAAAGGGCCTTAATCAACTTATTTGGGCATCAGCGGAGCGGCAAACACCAGAGCGCTACGGAACTGCATTTGACACGTGACTCAAGGCTAGAGTGGCGGGGTTCAAGTTGCTCGTGGGCGGGGTTTTTGGGGTCGGTGGCTGGGGGTTGGGGGTTGGGGGTTGGGCTACTTAGTGCATGAAATGGCGACACGTGACCAAAACGAACGTTCGGGGCGTCGTTTTTGGCTTAGCCCAGCACAAATATTATTTATTGCAATTGTATTTTAAGTGGCTCTCGGCTTTCGGGTCTTTGCATACGTATTGTTGAGCAATTTGTTAGAGATTTGGTTAGCAATTCGTCGTAGAGCTGCTTCCATTTGCATTCTATAACATAAGCATAAGTATCTATATATATATGTATATACTAACTATATGGCGGTGAAGAGAAACTCATAATCTTTCATCTCTCGCGCAGATTCATTAATGGGCTCGGCGAGCGAAGACGAAGACGACGATGATCCGCCACATTTGCGTGGACCGGCGCTGGGATTGGGCGTACTTGGACCGAATGGGCCAGACTCAGCGGGTGGACCGCTGGGCACCTCGGATATATCAGTACAAAGCATGAGCACCGATAGTAAAAATACGCATGACGATTCTGATCAGGTAAGTTTGCTCGATAAACGCCGACTGAGCGAAGATGTGGCGAGAGGGAAGTCAAGTGTGTGTGGAATGGAGTGGAGTGGAGTGGAATGGAGTCGGTGAAGTGGATTGGCTTGCATCATTAACAGGTTTCCGTTTCGATCCAATACATGTGCATGTATACAAAGTAATGAATGGAATTGAATGGCGTGGAGTGGGAAAGCGGGCCGCACTTTGTAGACCCGACGTCAGCCCCTTTTGATTAATGATTGGCAAATGATTATGAGCTGCTCGCTCCATATACACACTATATATATCTCCATACATATTTATATATGCATATATATGTATACATATATATATATATATCTTTCTTTATCTACGCAGGGCTCCTTGGATGGTGATCCCGATGGACGCGGCGATTCTCAGGCGGAGAACAAAAGTCCCGACGATGCCAACGGCTCAAAGCGACGCGGACCCCGCACCACCATCAAGGCCAAACAGCTGGAGGTACTGAAAACGGCATTCAATCAGACACCGAAACCGACACGCCATATTAGGGAGCAACTGGCCAAGGAAACGGGACTGCCTATGCGCGTGATACAGGTGAGTTTTTCCACTCCAATTCCATGGTTCCATGTTGCTCTACAAGGCCCCCATCGCGACGAACATACTTGAACATACCGGCTACACACTATAACCAAAGTGTGCTCAGGCGTAACCAACAACTGGACTGCCGACATTCGAACAACCTAACAACCTGACAGCTGCAGTTCGTAAACAGTTTGCCCTACCCGAAAGGAATACTCCTATTCCTGTTCCTATATAGAGGGCACGATTAGAAAGAAACTAAAAATAAAATGAGCTTAGTTGGCTAATAAAAAGGCATTCGAAAGAAACTTAAAATAATGTGGGTTACTTAGTTTGCTGACAGAGAAGTTTTGGAGAGACAAGATCTATTAGTCATTCATATACTTCTTACTGATAAAAACATCTGAAACTAACAACCTACTATGTTCGGTTGAGCCTGTTTTTCCACATTCATCAGCCCAGTCTTTATTTGAAACCCTAGTTTTTGATATTTTTTCAAAACTTTCTCGAAACAATTCAATTTTATATGACCCGTTGTACAGGAAATATTGAGAGCATTTCTACCCACAACATTTTGTTAGGTTACCGCATAAAATATACGCTTGTATATGTATTCTGAACATTAGGTTAAGTGACATATTATATAATGCTAACAGATAAATTTATTGCCTCAGGAGATAGAAAATCAATCTGAACCCATGTTTCAAATAGATCTCCACTCTCTACTTTAAGAGTTACACGAGGTTCAAGTGAACTTTTGCTTTCGTCAAATGTAAACGTTGGGTTTTTGCGCTTTACCGATTCCATTTTTGCGGCTCCCGACTTTGTCTTCAGGCCCAGAAACGAAGAGTTTTGCAACGTCTTTGGGCTTGAGCTTGGGTATAGGGTTCGAGCTGGCCCTCAGAGTGACCAACAACTGACTTTGGTTTTGGTTTTGGTTTGACTTGGTTAGGTTTGCCCTGTTCCTGTCTGCGTTTCATCAGCATAAAAAACGCATAAATTAAGCGCGTTTCGAGTGGCAAATGTTTAAACTAAAGCAAAGTCGCGGCTCTTGAGCCCGTTATTGTTGTTGTCGTTGTTGTTGCTTTTTTTTAAACTTTTTTAAAACCAAATCATAAAAAATAGTCGGCCGCGATATTTCAACGTCGTGGTTGCCGCCTTGCAACGCTTCATTGCGCTGCTCTCTCGCATTCTTTGCTGTGGTTTTACGAACAACAGCAACAACAACAACCATAATGGAAAAATGCCAGTAAAATACAACAAACCAAACACAATAAAAATAAAATTAATGCCGGCCCCGCAAAAGCTTCTAAGGCGGGGGCGCGCATAAAACCGGAAGTTCATTGCGCCGACCCCACTGCAAAAAAAAAAATACTGAAAAAAAAGAACACAAAAACCCCAAAAGCAACTGATAACTACACACACATACTCTATATACACGCGTATAGGCATTTCTGTTAATTTAAATAAGAAATTCTTCGACAAGAGAAAATGCCCTATGAAAGCGTTTAAGATTCTAACGAGCTTACCCCTTGTTGCAGTGAGAAGCGCTGAGAGCGGCACTGCAGCTAACAGTCATGTTAAAGGCATATGCTAGCAAACATGCAATGCAACTGTTGTTAATTAACATGCAACACCTTGGAAAATCATGGGAAACTCACATGAAAATGCTAAAAAAAAAACAGGCGTGCCGATTAGCCCAAGTTCTCGGATGAACCATTGTCATATGCAGCTTAAGGCTTTATAAATTGCCAACGAACATGTTGAAATGTTCAAGCACTTAGCAAAAAAAAAAAGGAATGACTGTCCGATAGCGTGTATGGAGCTTAGCAAAATGGCCGACAGCATTATATAAATATAATCCATAAATAAAGATGATTAACAGCAGCAGCAGAAAAAATGACAAACTTTTGTTTCTCTTCGTTTCGTTCATTTGGTTAGTCCAACTACAAAAGAATTGACTGTGATTACATCCAATGCTTGATATATTAAAGACCACAAATTAGTATATCATACAATAATTATCAAAGACAATGCGAATACTAAAGACGCACAGAAGACACAAAGACGTGCAGAGCAAGTAAGGTTGCTGGTTCAAATTCCAGTTTAGATGCAAACTTAAATCTTCTAACGCAACGCAATTGACTATGCTCACATCCAGCACATGATATATTAAAGTCGATATTATCGTATGATATTCACAATGCGAGAACAAACGTTGTAAATTTTTTGTGCTTCTGTTGAGTCAAAGTAAATCTTCCTATCCAACAAAATATGCTTAGCTCCCATCCAACACATGATAAATTCAACCTAAAATTATGATATATAAGAAAATGAAGGAGAAAAGCAGGGAGACTGAGTGAGAACTATAATTTTTCAACTGTTGCATAACGATGAAAGCATCAAGCACTTGGAATCGATACCCTTCAGTCCGCTGTCAGGATCAATGTGAAGACGTGATGGCGCATCTGTTGGGATCTGTCAAGGATATCCGCAGCATATGCCGGCTGGGCCCAATGAGTGCAACAACATCATTAGCGCCGTGGCAACATTGTGATGTGCACCTTGCTTTCGATTTTCAACAGGTTTGACTTACAAATTTTCAATGCCGCGCCCCCACACGCACACGCACACACGCAAGCACGCACACTCAGCCAGAACTCCTACACAGATGTTTAACGAGGCCAATTCTGAGCGTTTTCCCACCAGAACAGAAAGAAAAACGAAGAAAAGCGAAACATTTAACGGGGATTACGCATGCGCAGCCGTTGCATATGGGGCACATGGGCAACATGAGGGTCAGCGGACTGCGGGGCATGCAAGGGCATGCCGCCTTTGATGTGTCATTGGTTACAGTTAAAGGATATTTAGGCGGCGTGTCGCGTCTTTTTTAGTTGAGTCTTTAAATGCGACAAGTGTGACACAATCAACACCTCTTTATGGGCAACAGTGGTTGTTGTTGTTGTTGTTGTCACATCGGTTGTTGTTGTTGTTTTTATTGCTGCTGTTGCCGTTGCCCTCTTCAATTCTAAACGAAAGTGACAAATGCCAACAAGTTGAAGAGGAGGCGATGCTGCTGACGATGTCGCTGACGTTGACTTAATCGCCTTGCTTGGAGCAGCTTACACTCACACACACATACACACACGCCCAACACACACACACACACACACACACACAACACACCCAACACACATTTACAATACACACACAGCTGTGCGCTGTCAACTTTTGCATCTTCATTAATGTTGCATTTTTTGTTGTTGTTATTTTTTGGTATTGTATTTTTTATGTTTCTTTTTTTTTGTTGTTTTCTCTCACTTTTTGCGCGGTTTTAAAACTTTGCGCTCGTGACAAGCGGCTGACAGCTGAAGCACTTGTTATTGTTGCTGCTGCTGTTGCTGTTGCTGTTGCTGTTGGTGTTGTTGCAATCAACAATATCCAATAACAAGTTGTCAGTCAGTCAGTTGCAACTACCAGGAAAATAAGCAAGCAGCAGTTGCCATCTGTCTAGCACGCCCTCAACTCAGCTTCAGATACAGATACAATAATGTGAGATACAAATGTGAGATACAGCTAGATATGTGTATGCATTGGCGACTGAGTGCGACCCCTTTGTGTAACTTGATCTGTGGCTGTGGCATCAAAGAGTTGCCACACTTGCCACAAAAGTTGAGAATTTGGTTGTCTGCTTTTGTGCTATGCGCACATCTAACAAAAATGTCAACGCCAAGCGATCGAGCTGAACTGAGGCCAACTCCAAAAGGCAAATACCGATTTCTGGGCCAGCGGCGTGCTGTGACTTTTATAATAAATTTAACAACAGCAACAAAAGCAGCAGCAGCAACAGCAACAGCAACGGCAACAGCAACGGCAACAGCAGACAGAAGCAGCGTGACACTAAAACTTCTTTAGAACTTTGCCGACAACGCGCAGCGGGGTTGCTCCGCCACGCCCCCGTTGACCCCAACCCACCCCCTCCGAAAAGGGCATATTTAACAGCAAGCTTTTGTTAAGGGAGGCGGGGGTGCGACATCAATCGGTGAGAACGGGGGTTACACTGTGGCTTGAAAAATTTGCATAGCTCGAGGCGCTGCTGCGATTGGCAGGCTGAACTTTGACATGACAGGTGAGCTGGGGCTCCAGCTGGAGACTAAGACGCAAATGGTTGCGAAAGAAAGAGAGAGTGAGAGAGAGAGAAATGAGAGGCAATGGCCAGCTCGATGGCCAAAAACAGCAGCAGCCGCAAAAGCCGCAAGACAAATAAATCATTGGCATGTTTTCAACATTAAAGCCAAATGGCTATCACAATATAATCATGCCCAAAACAATGCCCATAACAATGGCCAATAACAATAACAGTCACAACAACAACAGCAGTAGAGGAGAAAAAAGTTTTTGATTTCATTTTATAGGCCGACAATTTGTTAAGCGCCTTCAATCGACTTTAAGCCAAAGCAAAGCTATAAACGCATATGTATATTATAGAGCATTTATATAGGGTGCTTCAGATCAAATACTTTGACTACCAGTTGCCAAAATGTAAAACTCTCATTGGCATTATACGTTTAACAGTTGGCTTTACGACAAGTTTATATGACAATCTCGTGATCAAAGTAAACGCCTTTTAATGAACTCGTCCGAGTGCGGCGCTGTTCACAACAATTCGCAGCCCGAATTGACAATGGGTCTAATTTGACATGAGGCTTTTTATTGTCCGCTGCAGAGTTTATGCTTTGGCATAGTTTATGTCTTGGCTCAATTTAATCAATCGAATATTTTATTCATTTATATATTTCAATTATAATAACTTTTTTGCTGTACTCTTGCTTCGTTGCCTTTCTTTAAATAACAATGAAAGTCTGTTTCAGTGTGAGGGATTTGGGAAACCTAGCGAAATATCGCTATATATATATAGCGGCCAGTGATCATTTGGATACTTCTATTGAACTGGTTCACAGATGAGGCAAGACGAGCTTCAAGGCGAGGCATTAGCTCAGGCCTAAGCTGAACCCTTAGCATTTGTTGGGAAACTCTTTTTAAGCAGACTAGATTTTTCCCACTGGCACTTAGATAAGCCTACTCGTAAATAATATCCACATGTAAGCCCCAAATAGTTACTAACGCAAAAGTCACGACTTTGTCATTTCCTTTGGTTATCAAATCAACCTGTTGCAGTGAAAAATTCAGCTAAAGATTAAGCGGGCTCACAAGCTGGCCCAAACGGATCACCCATTAGGCATTGGCCTTTTAAGCTGAACTCTTGCCGCCGCGCTCTAGCTTTATGGGCAAAGCTCGTGTGACTTTCAGCGGTTTTCGGTTCGGTTTCGGTTTTGGGATTTTAAATTTTTGTAGCTTTTGTTTTAATGCGTGCGCTCCATTTACGCCAACGTTAAACGTCAGCTCCGGCGACGGCGGCTTCGGCGGCGGCGTCAAATAAACTAAGCTTTGAAAAATTATAAACAAATAAAACGGGGCAGCCGATTGTCGGGGTGGGACGGGGCGGGGCGGTAGACCAGCGGGACGGCGGAAGGCAAATCACACGGACGACCGCCGTTTCGGTCGAGCCGGGTAGCCCAGTTAATGTGGCGTGCGTTCGGCTGGCGCCACTCGGCGACGACGATCACCAGATACAGATACAGATACAGATACAGATACAAAAGCGCGCCCAGATACACAGATGCGGATGTGAGAGAGACGGACACAGTCGCCGCGAGACATTTGTCAAGTGTCTCCCGGCCAAGTGTCTCCGGCTCGGACCACTCGCATGCAGAGGCGTTTATTTGTCAACATACGAATTTCGAGCGCATTTCAAGTTGATTTACATTTTGTTTTATCGCAGCGGCGATTTATAATAATTTTTGTTGGTTTTTTATTTTGTATTTATTTTATTTGACTAAGGTTTATGTGTGTTTTTTGTCGGCCTCTTTTTTTGTTTTTTTTTTTGTATTTTGTTGTCAACACGATTTGCATTTTGGGCCACGGAAGTTGACAAACTTTTGCTTCTCTCTGTCAAAAAGAACTTGTGTTCTCTTTTTGCTTGAGGGAAGCTGATGGCATGTAGGTCTTTGGGGGGGACCAGCGGGGGGATAGGGGCTCTCTTAAAGTGGCGTTAAAATTGCTGCACTAATTAGTCAAAGATTCGGTGAACGACGCGTTTATTAATTGAGCGGAAATTGTTTGATTGCATTTGCCGTTTTATGGCATCAAAAGCAAAAACAACAGCCGAAAAAAAAAAAAACGGTCAAACAACTGTTGATCAAGGCTAATTATGTTATCTGTGAGCGGTGGTAACCGCAAGAGCTCAGTTTTGGCTATTTGAAAGCAACAATTAGACTCGTTGCGGCCAAAACAAACTACAACAACAACAGCAATAAATCCCATTGAAGAGAGGCACAAAAGCGGCTAATTTAACGCATTTACCCATGGAACAAGATGTGAAGAGCTTGCCGCTCAAAACAAAACCTGGAATTGGGTATGGACTATGTATGGGCCATGCGAATGGAGTTGGAATCGGAGGGGGAGTCGCAGTTGGAGATGGAGATGGATGAGGCTGTAGCTGAGGCGGCGCCTGCGCAAAACATGACATGGCAATACGCGCACAGTTGAATTATTTGTTATAGGGGAGCGAATCTTGAAATTATAATTTCAACAACTCATCAGCTTGCCATTAATTCTCGTAGGGAAGTCGCTGTGAGGCGCCGGCTACCAGCAAATAGAAAAAGAAAATGAAATAGAACTGAAATTCACATTGAAATCGAAACCAACATTGAGACCAATTCATCGAGGGCCAAGGCGAACAAAAAATTGCCTTGTCACGCGGCTCAAGGAGCCATGTTAGCCCTTCAGCGACTGCGACAGCGACAGCGACTGCGACTTGAGCTGACTGATGAGCGGCAGCAACACCTACTAAACTATGGGAAAAACAACAACAGCTACCAAAGGGCCCAGAGGCCAATGAGAAGACCGAGACAGCAGCAGCAGCAGCAACAGCAACAGCAGCGGCAGCCAAAGTTAATTATCTGTTAACTCTTACTCAGAGCTAGTTCACGCCTTGCCAGTTGTATCTAGGTATCTTGTAGATACAAGTATATATAAGCAGACAGCAGCTGTAGTAGGTAGTCGTTAGTTTCTGCTTTTGGGTAGCTGGTAGCCGATTCATCAGTGCTCAATATATAGCGATGGGGGCGTGACAGGCGTTTCAATAAATGCCCCGTCACGGCCCCTCAGCAAGCTATGCGGCCAACTTTCAAGTGAGCCCAACAATAACCCAAATAAAAACAAGCTAATGAAACACACAAGTGCACAGTTCTACACAGAAACATAGAGGGGGGCACTAAATAAAATATCATTGGGATTAAATCAATGTAGCTGAAGCAACATAGCAGCAAATCAATGAGCTATCTATTAGATATTAGCTGCATATATATCAGAAGAAACTTTCTTTGTATATCTGCATTAACCGACTCGCAACTCGCGCAAAAGAAAATATAAGAACCACATTCGGACCAAATAAGGCACGCAAAAATTGCTGCATCATAGCAAAGTAATTTAAGGATCAAGCAAAAACTGACTGAGAGCTTGGGGCAGCAGTTGTTGGCAGCGGCAACAAGGGGTTAATGCTGATGGGCATCTTAATTTTAATGCCAAATGCTGAATGTTGAATGTTGAATGCGAAATGCTCATATATCGCATTGCAAATGGAGCCACAAGCAAATCATGTCAATCAGCGCGCCTATACGTGACACACATTTGCAACATGCCCCATGCCGCATGCCGCATGCCCCAAATGTGCTGATGATTAGGAGCGCGAGATGACGAGGTAAAGGAACTGAGCTGAAACTGAAACCAAACCCGAAACTGAAGCTGAAACCCAATACTCAATCGGGTCACAATGAAGCAACTTTGACTTTTGACTGGCGGTTCCACAAATTATATGTTAAGCTCTTTAATGGGCCCACAAAAACCGTGGTAAGCGCGGGGGTAAACGCTCGCCCAAAACGGGGCGAATGGGGCGAACCCGAGCCCCACCCGCGCCGAGGAGCTGCCGTTTAACATAATTTGCTATAATTTTCAACACAACGCCGAGCCGAAGAGCTGCCAAGTGGCAGCCGCCAGCCGCCAGCCGCCAGCCACCAGGGCCACCTTAACAACATACAGACATCCCCTACCGCTCCAGATATAGCCTCACTTACCCCTCTTTGGACCGTTCAGCGAGTCAAAAGCGCAATAATCATTTTGTTATGTTTCGCTTGGCGAATCGAGGGAATCGAAGGCTTGAGGGTAGCGTATCGGGGTTCTGGGTTCTGGGTTCTGGGCCTGATTGCTACCACGGCCATTATGTTACGTTGTTTGCCCTTTTATGTCAGGGCCTAACCTATAATTTAACTAAATGTTCAAATGTTTTGCGAGCAGTTCCGCACCTGCCCCGCCCCACCGTTTGCCGCCTGCGCCACAAACAGCAAAATTTGTTGAAAGCTACACGAAATTGAAAACAAATTTCTCATCTCTTGTTGCGCCTCGTTCCCGATGTCGGTCTCAAGTGCGGAAATAAAATATTATAAGCGCTGCCCAAATTACACCATCAGCCAACAATTTGGCTGGCAACGCATTATATCATATTATATCATAACATATCGGAACATAACATAACTCAAGCTCTTCTGAGGCGCAAGTCCACAGTCGGGATAAACAACCAGAGCTAAAATTATAACTCGCTCACACAAACACACGAGCGCAATTTAAAATTGTGCTCAAAAGAAAGGGAAATATTTAAAAATGAAAAATTGGACGCAATTGAAACAGCTTCAAATTATCCAAAGAGTGCTCTTCAAAGCTAGAATAGATTTAAGATTTTAAGATTTGTTAAATGGTCGAGCATAGTGCGTAGCTTTTCCCTAGAGTCTTCAAAGCATTCTATTGCTACATAAATTGTCGTTGCTTTTGGTATATTCTGTCTATTATTTGGTGGACAGAAACTATTCCGATAGGATTCCAACATCTTTACTGTGAAAAAGCAAGTGTTTCTATGCCGCATGCTATTCAATTTCCATGCGAGTACAAAAGCGTATAAACACATTTGCTGGCACTGTGCATAATGGATTTCTGGCCAACAGACTGTGCTGAACGTATTACAAACTTGCCGCAGTTAACCGCACTCAACGCACCTGCAGCTCTCCGAGCTCCGCCGGCAGCCAGCATCCCGGGCTCCGGCTAGTTTCCTCTGTGCTGCACGCCCACATCCAATTGCCATTTTTTTTTTTTTGCTTGCACCCATTTTCTTTGGCATTTGTTGCTGTTTTTCTTTGTCGAGAAAACAATACTACAGCGCAAAAGTGAAAAAAGAAAAAAAATATATATCAACGGAAAATACTGAAACTTCAGCTGAATTGCAAAAAATGAAAAACAAGAAAACCCACCGCAACAACAACAACTGAACTTGCTGCAACAATGCTGGGAAAACAAATGGCAAATAACAAACTATTGTAAATGCATTTTTTAGAGAAGTTGTTGCTCTCGTTTTTTGCCCGGCTTCCCCCTTTTATTTTGTATTCCGCTCAATTTTTTCCTCTTTGATATTTTCTTTTTTGCTTTTCGCTGTTTTGTTGTTGCACATATGAAAATGAAAAATTGTGTGACCGCAGGGGCCAAAAGGGGCAAATTGCAAAAAAATAAATAAAATATAAAAAAAAAAAAAAAACAAACAAACACACACTTTTGCATGCATGTGTATGTGCATGTGTGTTAGCCATGGGCAATGGGCTAGCACAAGGGTAGGGGCTGCGGCTATGTGGTTTTATTTATTATGTTGCGGGTTACAAGTAATTGAAATGTGGCGACAGCTAACCAGAATTATAGAAACGGAACTAGTTACTATTCATACAGCTCTTTTTCTCTTCAGCAGAACTAATGTAACTGAACTAGTTTATGTTCATTCAGTTCTTCTTCTCATACGCAGTACATAAGAAATCATCTATTCGTACGCAGAGCTAGCACTCATTTTCACTCTTCTTCTTCACTTCTCTTCAGCAGAACTAAAGTAACTGAAACTAGTTCCTGTTTACCTACCTCTTTGGTTCTTCAGCAGAACTAACGTTACTGAACTAGTTCCTGCTCACCTAGATATTCCTGTCTTTAGCAAGACTAAATAAACTAAATTAGCTAAAATCAAGCTCAATTTCTCGGTCAAAAGTTTGGCAACTGGAACTAGCTCACACAACCAGTTCCTGTTGACTTGATCCTTTTACTGTTTTACTCCTCAGCAGAATTTTAATAACTGACTTAGTTTCTGTTTACCTATTATAGTTATTCTAATCTATAGATCAACTTCTCAGTAGAACTTAAGTAACTGAAACCAGTTCCTATAACCACTTCCAGTTTAATCGACTCGTTAGCAGGACTCAAACAACTGAACTAGTTCAAGCTCATCGAGCTCGCTATTATCCTAGGAATAGTCTCTAGGAAAGTCTTAGCGTCTTTCTCTCTCCTTCACTCTAGCATACGATTTCGTCACTACTTTTGCACTAGTATCAGCTGTGAATTTTAAATGATAATTGATTTAGCTCAACGCTTGCCCATTTTTTTTCAACCAGGAACGTTGGGTGCACTTACGTAGGCAACGTAAGCGGCTTACGTAATGCTCACTCAAACCCAATTTCAGATTCAAATTGGTGGGGTCGCTGTCAAAAGTCACACGCTTGGCCAACTGCTCGACACGGACTCAGACTTAATGTCAAAAGCTGACCTGAGCTTTTGGCCAAGTTGGGTGTAACCTCCATGCACAGCATGTTACTTCCTTTTGTGTGCATCCTGTGCGCCGCCAGCAACGCTCCGAGTGGCACTCAATTCTCGAATCTGAGTTCTCACAGCCTGAAGGCTTTTTCTAGCGAAATATTCGCTCTGCCACAAAATGTCAGTTCTTCAGTGTTGTGTGCGGGGCAGGGCAGGGCAGGGCAGGGCAGGGCAGAGCGGGAAAGGGCACCCCAACTCATATGCATGTCTATGTTGCGGTTAGTAGGATTCGCCGGTTGGCCGAATGGAGTTCATAAAAATGCGCAGAAATTCAAATGAACTGCAGACGACGACGACGACGACGACGACGGCGCTCATCATTAAAATTCACGCTTAAATTGCCTCTAAGAACGGCAGAAAAGGCACGGGGCAGGGTGAACGGGAACGGGAACGGGAACGGGAGAGGGAGCGGGAACAGCTGCTGATGAGGCTGCCGCTGCCGCTGCTGCTGGCATAGCCCAGGCCCACAGACGTTCACGAAATCTAAGCCAAATTCATTGGAAACTATTTGCCAAAAACAGACAGAAAGGACACAAACTACAGCAAAAGTGAAAAAGGAAGAAAAACAACAACAAAACCAAACACATAAATCACATAATTTCATTGAGAAAACTTTGCCAAAACGAAAAGCAAAAACAAACCAAAAAAAAAAAAAAAAAAAAACGCAGTTCAAGTCCAAGTTGAAAACAGTTTCGTTGACCGCCAGCAAAAGATCATTAAAAAACGCGTCCAAGATATGAATATTAAAATGCCAAAAAACAACAACAGCAAAAATATTCAAAAGATGAACCAAAAACCAAACAAAACGAAAAAAAAAAGGGAGACAAAGCGCGGCCCAGGCGAAAAGCCAAAAAGGTGCCACTAAAAATTTTGAAATATGTTTTTATTTTATTACTCTGCATGCTGTGCACGGTGCTTCTGGAGCACCCGAAACGATGCAGAACCTCGTAAAATGTTTTACCCGGCTCCATATACACAATCCGCGCTCCGCTGCCGTTCCCCAAGCCGGGCCGGGCTAATTTTGCAACGGCCGCCCGGTGTGGTGGCGGTAGCTTCAATGCAACAACTACAGCCACAACAGGCTATTCAGAGAGAGAGAGAGAGAGGGATTGAGACTGAGATTGCGACTGACATACAAGACATACAGCCCATATACATGTGCATATATAAACATATATGTTTATATATATATATATAGAACATCCACTAAACGTTCGCCTCCATCCATCCTTAGGTCTGGTTCCAGAACAAACGCTCCAAGGAGCGTCGCATGAAGCAAATCACCAGCATGGGCCGTCCGCCGTTCTTTGGCGGCGCGCGCAAAATGCGCGGCTTTCCCATGAATCTCTCGCCGGGCGGGCTAGACGATGGACCCGGCTTTCCCTACTTTGCTGCAGATGCTAAATTCGAGTTCGGCTACGGTGGGCCCTTCCATCCGCACGATGGCCCCTTCTTTCCCGGCCATCCCGGCGGACCGATGCCCTTCAATGCGCCAGGTAAATATACACATATATAGTATAAATTGAAAAACAATTTCCAATTACAACACCTTGAGCAAGAATTTGTTCCTTAAGATTGCACTTGAAAGCCTCAAACAGTAAATTATACAAGATATTACTTTTTACCAAGCATTCAAATAGACAGCACTTATCAGGCATATGTAGAGCTACATTTGTACAAACATCTTGCATAGCAGAACTACCTGTAGGTATTCCGGATCGTTCCTTAGATAAATGTTAATCGTTTTCAATTTAGTTCTTCTATCGGCACATTTCTAAGCCAATTGAAATTGAAATTAAAAAATATTTCCCACAAGATTAAAATATGGGAATATAAAATAATAAAATAATAGAACAGTTATCTTCAAAAATAATACATATTCAAGAATTTTAAATAGAACACAAAATACAAAAAATATTATCACAGTATTTAAAATAATACCCATTTGAATTAGACATTTTAACAACATTCAAGTTTAAACAAATAAATCTCTCCATTAGAAATATAACATAATTCCCTCCAACTTTACTTGCATATCCTATTTATCTGAACCTAGAGCAAATCTAGTTCCGTTGCTGTTCACGACTTAGATCTAATTTATTAATTATAGATGAAGTCGATGAGGCTGCCAGAATCTATAGCTATTTATTTGTATTAAAATAGTTAGAGCTCATCTGAGCTATTTTCGATCAAAATATATTATCTAAGATATATCCAAGTGCTCTAATTGTCCTACCAACTATTAAAAACTGAATCAAACTAACTCTCTCTCTCTCTCTCCCTCTCTTTCTCGCTTTCGCTTTCGCTCTCCTGCCTCCATTGACAGGTGGACCAATGGATCACAGCGGCCCCATCCCAATGGTCAATGAGTTTGGCCTGACGCCCGAGTCAACATTTCTGAGTCAGGCGGGCGCACCGCCAATGCAGCTGCAAACGGCTGTGGGGCCGCCGCCGCCACCGCCACCAAATGCCGCTGAGCACTTGCTGCAACAGGCGGCCGCGCAGCAGCAGCAGCAGCAGCAACAGCAGCAGCAGCAGCAGCAGGCGGCACAAAATGCGCAACAAGCAAGCCAAACGCAGCAGCAGCAACAACAAAATGGCCCGCGCACCGCATCTCCCGAGTTCATGAGCTCGGCGAACTTCAGCGAACCGCAGAATATGCAAAATGAAGGTCTTGTTTGGTAATATACAAAACAGTTGGCAACGCGCCTGCTGTTTCTCAAGACCTACACGCAGCGGCAGCAGCAGCAGCAGCAACAACAACACGAGCAGGAGTAGCAGCAGCAGCAGCCAAAACAACAACAATAAGAGCAGCAGCAATAACAACAACATAAACAGCAGCGGCAGTGACAAAGCTTCGTCTCTGCCGTCGCGTCAACGTCGTCGTCGTCGTCGTCGTCGTTGTCGTCGCTGCCGCCGCCCACTGCGCGCACACTGTTGCCATCTCGCTCTAACACACCAGCGAGCCGCAAGCAGCACGCGTCGTTTTAGAGCGAGACAGTTGCCGAATTGTGCGCTCGCTCGCTCGCAATTCAAATGAGGAGAAATTTCGTCGTTGGCTGGCCCTGCCTCGCACCCCCGCCGCTACGCCACCCACAAACCAAAATGCGCTGCCTTTGGCCAAAAAACAGCTGCTCAGCTTGGTTTTGTTGTTTTTATTATTATTCTGTTTATTGTTTTAGTCTTCTTTTTTTTTTATGACTGCGCCAAAATATTTGTAAATTATTTTTAAAAATTCATAGCAAAAAAGAAAGAACATCAACATAAACAAAACAAAAATCTCTAAATGTACATTAAAATGGGCGCTGCACATAAAAAGCTAAATATATATTTATACATACATACATATATATAAATAAATATATGTACATGTTTTTTTTTTTTTGTTTTTAAATCTAACTAATGAAAATTAAGAAGAAAGAAAACAGTGTATAACTTTAAAAAAATATTACATAAACTAAACGTCTTGTCTGTAATAAACAATTTATGTGTATGTGTGTAAAAAAAAAAACAAAAAAAAAACAAATTGATAAAAACAAAACACAAAAAGATAGCCTAAAAATCGTGTTAGCAAGCAAATAAAAATATAAAAAAATGGTAAACACAATATTATTTTGTTGTATATTAGCACATTTTTTTATAATTCGAAAAACCAATTTGTTTGCCTAACCAATTTTTTTTTTTATTAAACTTTTTTTTTTTATTATATAAATATATAAATAAACATATTTTATAATCGTTGTCTAACAACATAAACGTAACTAGGCATGTACTTGTGTAGTTTTTTAGCTGCTAAGTTTATAACTATATATATATATATATATATATATATATATATACATATATATATATATATATATACATTTATATATATATATATAAAATATATAAAAATATATACTGAAAGGCGCATGCATATATAATGTAAAGCTATATACAACAGCACACATAGCAAACTATTTTTTTTTTTTTTTTGTGGTCCTAGCTATTAAGCAACATAATTTATTCTAAAAAAATCTATGAATGATAAACAAAACGAAATATTTAAAAATGCTAAATAAATGTAATATCAAAATGTAAAACTAGCAAAAAAAGGTATATATATATATATTAAAACGAAAATAAAAAGTAAAAATTAAAAAAGTAAAGGCACCAGCAAGAACAGCTATAAAACAAATATAAATTTCTATATATCTCTAACAAAAACAAATATATATATATATATTTATATATATATATATATATAAAGCATAAACGGTGTAACAGCTAACGATATGAGTTTTCAATTGATATTATTATGGATTGGCCCCAGGAACTGAAGCTGCGACTGTGGCCGCATCACCCTATTACTCTTATTATTATTATAATTATTATTATTATTGTAAAAAGTATTTAGTGTTAGCTTAATGCGTAAGTTTATTAATTGATGATGCAAACAGAACAGCAACAGCAACAACAACAACAACAACAACTAGAACAACAACAACAGTAACAACAACCGCTGAAGGAAGCATAAGGACATCCATATATTTATCATGCGAAATCTTTTAGATGATAATTCGTGGAGCAAAGCAAATCAATAATAAATAAACAAAAATTGTTAACAAAACAAAAGGCAACAAAAAAAAAAAACAAAGCGTAAAAACAAAAACACAAAAACGACAAACGATAAAAGGAAAATCTTTGATGAGAAAAAAAATATAAAAATAAAAAATTATATAAAAATATGTGCCGTGTGTTTCATAAATAAATATTGCACGTTCTACTCATTTCAGCTAATTTACGGATAAAGTGTAAAAAATGTTCTTTGGCAAGTTAAAGATAACTTACTATTTATATATTATAAGGTAACTCGCATCTTTAAGATAGTTTTGCATATTAAATATCTATAAGTATCTAATGGCTACGTTTAGTAACAATAGCAAATGTATCTTAAAGCACAAAACTCATTTGGATGATAGATACTTGCATATCTGGTCGGTATCTTAGGTCTTAACTTTACAATCGACGCGCAGTAGTTTGTGTTCATTTGTGTACCTTGAAAATCAATTTCAATGGTTACGATACAAACGCGTCGTAGAGTAGCAATTGTATCCCATGTATAATGGAAACTTTTGTATCTTTTAGATACATGTATTTGAATGCCAAGGATCACAAACACTATTGTATCTTTTGGATATATTCGTATCAATGCATAAGTATTTAAATATGTATCTTAAAGATATAACGTTTTGCAAATTTGCCCATGGTTAGCTTTACTTGTGCACTAAGGCTTATAGATAGTGCTGCATCTCATTGATATTTACATATCGATACATTACATAGTTATATAATAACATTTTTATTTTTAAGATACATTTGACGTATATTTTGCGTAATTTGGATAATTAACCATGGTTAGTTTCAGTTCTATCGCATCGATTACAGATACTTTTGTATCTCCTAGAACAGTTCTTACAGTTGTATCTTAAAGATATAACGATAAGCAAATTTGACCATGGTCAGTTTTGGTTGTATCCCTTTATTTTTAGAATCTTTTGTAACTCCTAGATATTACATATCGATTCATAAGACTTTTCATTTGTATCTTAAAGATACACATTAGTAATATTTGTCACAATCTGCGTTCTTAGCCATGTTTAAGTTCGTTTTTATCACAAAGATCATAGATACATTTTAATATATCCCATAGATCATAGATACTTTTAATTATATATCTTACCATAATTGTATCTTAAAGATACATTTAAAGAATATTTTGCACAATTTGCCTATTTAGCCAGGGCCAAGAAATAGCTCAAGCAGCAGCTATTAGGAAGTGTGCACATTACATCATGAATCGTTACACACATGCACTTTATACACGCACTTACACACACACACACATGCAGGCACAGGCATAGCAACAATAGGCGTCTTGGCACACAGATACATGCGAAAGTTAATATGCGTGGCTAATATCGGGGCAACATTATTAATGTTGTGGACATGCACATGCGTGTCCGTTGTTGCGACCAGAGCCCAAACTCAAACTCAAACTCGAACTGGAACTTAAGCCCAACCTCCAGCACCGAGCCTTAAGCGGCTCCACACTTGAAATGGGCGACTGCGTGGTCTGAGGGGCTTGTAAGGGGCTGGCGAATGGGCAGGAGTTAGCTGAGCCATTGTTCGACACATGTGCGCGCATTCACACCTACGACTAGCCTCAAGAAACGAGCAACTCGCATGGAATGGAGGGAGTGGGCGGGGGCGAACACAAACTATGAACAATATGCGAAGTATGTTGGATGGACGCTGAGCGTTGAGCGTTGGATGTGGCCTGGACACGGCAGCATGATAGCCTTTCATACAAAACAATGCCATAGAACTCGTGTTGTTGTTGTTGTTGTTGTTGTTGTTGCAGCTGACCAACATCTCTGGCCATGACGAATTCGGGGCTCGACACAAGATACCCAAACACATTTGCAGGCGTTGCAAAACGAGCCACGCACTGGCCAGGCTAGATGGGTTGCCAAACGGCTGGCAGGCTGACTGGCTGGCTAGCTGGGTAGCTGCTGGAATCGTAGATGAAGGCCATGCAACAAGGCATGCAGGCCAAAGCGTTGCACATCGCCAGCACGCACACACATTCACATGCCCATCCATATATTGCTGAGGGGGAGGCATATCCTTGTCTAAAACGCATATTAAACGTCCATCAGGCGCTCTCTGGGTCCAGCAACAACAACAACTACAACAACGTGCTATGTTCAATCTGTCCAGCCATCAATCCAGAAAGGCAAAAGGACTCGAGACTACCCTGAGCTGACGTGTGACGTGCGTTTATCAGTGGCAGGACAGGCAGGAGAAGCCAGGATAGCCCAAAATGCTGGCTGTCCAGTGGGTGTGTGTTGGGCAATGCCTACCGTTTGACTGATGGACATCCAACATGGCCTAAGGGCAGCGGCGCGATGGCCACGGCTGGCTGTGAACGCATGCCAACCGTGGGGATGCCAACTACGCACAGCCCCCTGTTCAGCGCTGCAATGTTTCCGTTTCCGTTTTGTCGCCAAAAATGAATTTGTTAACATTAAATGGCATTTAGACTGGGCTGGCACACACACACATACACACACACACACCCCAACACGCCCCACCCACCCAGCTACCCGTGCCCAGCGCCTGCCCTGTGCCAATCATCATTCATAGCACATGTCATGAGGAGGAAGACTGGCAGCCGCTCATGATAAATGCTTCCGAACTTGCAACTTAGTCACGCGCTCTGCTAAGCCCGATCATCATTTAGATGATATATATATATATATATACTTATATGTATGTATGTGTGTAGACATGTGTGTCTGTATGTTAACCGCAAAATTGGCACTTAAAGATGCCTTGATCGGCTAATGGAGGGGGATTTGCCGTTGATTGCTGATTGCCGCTCTTCTGACCACTGCTGACTACGCCTAATGACTCAATTTTTCTCAAACCAAGTCAATTATGTGGCAAACAACATGGCAAGCATTCACAATTATCAACATGACTCAACGCTCGCTGAATGCAGCATACACCGCCTGCAGGAACTAACAACTCACAACTTGCAACAAACAACCGGCAATCGGCAACTGGCAACTGGCAACTGGCAACTGGATTTGTTGTGTGCGTGCCACGCAATGACAGCAAACGGCAAACTATGTTTGATTTGAAGCTGTCGAAAGCCAGCTAAAAGCTACAACAACAACGACAACGATCGCAACATGATTAAAAAAAAGCGGCCAAACAGCGAATATCTGATATCCTTACACAAAGCAAACCAAGTGCGCAAAAGAGAACTTTCAATTTCGGGTTAACTAAAATTGTACTCGAACCATTTACTTGAACAGTAAACGAATCAAAGGCCAAACGGAAGCATTGAAATAGGTACGTAATAAAATAGGTAAGTAGGTAGACAGGTACACAATATGAAAGAGGTTTATTAAATAGCCCCAGGTCATTTAAAAGATTTCTTCTATACAGTTTATAGTAATCTTAGATTTTCCCCTCGCTTTCCTGACAAAAATATATTCTCTTTTGCGAATTGCATTTACAATTGAAAGCAATCAAATGCTGACTTTATACATGCAGAAAACCAAGGTTCACAAACTGAACCTTAAGCTGTGACATTGTTATCAAATATAAGCTGACACAGCAGCAATATTCCATCTATGGTTGAAGCTTTGATTAAAACAGTAAATATATGATAACATACGTTGCAGGGCCAAGAATACGATAAAGCAGAAATTAGAGGGTGCTTGGTTTGAATTTTTTTTCATTTAGTTTTGTATTTTTAATTTCAGTGGCAGAAATATCTCTCCATTAAACATCCTTATGTCAGAAGGCTTTACACATGCTTGTACCGATTTGGCTCCAGCTCGGCTTACAGGTAAGTATTGTTATCCAAAATTAAGAGTAAAACATAAGACCTATTAGAAAGAAATATTAGCAAGAAAACCACAAACATTACAAGTGAATTTAGACAAAAGTTCAATAATTGCTTGTATAGAACAAATTCAGCCTTAGATTTACCCACTATTATTTTGTCGAAGACAATGGCATAGCCGTCATGCCAGCCACAAGGGTAGGAAATACCGGCAAAGCCAAGCTAGAGGTACTGCTGGGCAGACACGCCAGTGCAGGGTTAGCAAATTGAAAAGTTCAAGTTGTAAAAAGAGACACGAAGTGACATCAGAAAGGAGCCAAAAACAATACAAATCGAATCGAATCGAACCCAGCCGAACTGAACCGAACCAAACCGAGTCGAGCTAAACCGAACTGAACTGAACTGAACTAAATTGAGGAAAACGGAACTAAACGGAACGAAAGTAAAGCGAGCTGGGGGTCTGCTACTGTTGCTGCTGACACGCAAACCTACTCCAATTTCCAGGGCGACGTGTCTGCCAAGTGTCAGGCGAGCCAACAGGATTTCACTTTGGGACATCGCTGACACTTTGCCGTCTGCCCCAACGGGAGCCATCCACGGCACGGATGAGCAATGCCGCACAATGTCTGCAGCCATAGCCACAGTGTGCCCGTTGCCCGTTGCACGTTGCACGTTGCACGTCGCCAAGCTCAGGTTGCTGCCCGATGTTTTGTCATTAAAACGATACAACTGCAAATGCCAAGCAAAAGCAACAGCAGCAATTGTTGCGGCGCTTATTAGTTCAGTTAAGTGGTCGATTGTTCAGGTGGTTGGCCAGAAAAGTTTTCGACCAAATGTTAGAAGATAATTCACTCTGGTTAAAATCGAACAGATACTTGAACTGCTTTTTTTCAAAGCAACTGAGCAAGTATGCGGCTCGGCTTAACAAATACTCTTACCCTTGTTCCCCCTTGTCTTTATGGTAACTCGTTAATTTTAGGACTCACATTTTACTTTAAATCCAATCTCACGTTTCACCTATTCAATATGAGAATATGAGTATATATATATACATATATATATATATATCTTTATACTTCTATAAGTTAAGACACCTGATCAAAGCATTCGTTTTCATGATAATACTCAACAAAAGTTTACTCAAGCTCTTTCCTTTTTACTCGCTCTGTCACTCTCTGTCTCTCTCTGTCTCTCTCTGTCTCCTCATATACCTCTCTCGCTCTTTGTTTCTCTCCCTCTCTCTCAATTACCCTCATTCTTTCTTTTCTATACATTTATAGATACAAGAATTATGTTTGACATTTTGATAAAAGAATTTTTAAATATTTAGCCCAGGATAAATATTTAAATATGATAGAAAAAGGCTTTCAAGCTACCTTCTTCCCTTTTTCTTTCTTCCTCGAATTCCTAATCCATATATCTAGTGCTAAATGAGCTAAGCTCATAAAACACTTAAGATTTTATTGCTAAATTATCAACCGAATCGATTATAAATATTATTTAGTTAACTTATTTCTCTGACTGTAATATATTTATACTTTGGCTATTATCTATTTTCGATTAGCTATGGTATATTATTGTATTAGAAAGTCTGTGTTGAATATGCTTCGGTATATTGCCTGTCTTTTGGATTTTTAGATTCTTTGCTTGCACACCTCGTAGACGAGTCGCATATGGGCTCTCCGGGTCAGGCCAGGTCTGGATGATATATGAGCCACTGCTGGGCCGTCAGTTAGCCGTTTGTTTGGGCCCTCGTCTCCATTGGTGTCCACACATGCAATGCTACTGTTCAGTGTTCAGTGTTCACTATTCGTTATTCGTTATTCGTTATTCGGTGTTCGGTGCTCGTTATTCACTATTCAGTAGTCGGCTTTTTATATTCAGTGTTTGGTTTTTGGCCGCGTTTTCATTGTGAACACGCAATGTCATTTCACGCTAAGCTCCCGACATGGGCATGGACATGGGCATGTCCAAGTGTGGCTAGGCAGCGATTGCGACAGGCAACGAGACGTGCCCTGGGACTGGCTGATGAGCAGAGGGCAGGCTCTGCGGCACGTAACAGCGGAAGCCGACGGCAGCGGCAGCAGCAGCGGCAGCCGGCAGCCGGCGCATGCGTAACAGGGGCCAGCGGAAGGAGGGTGGTGGGAGGAGGTACCCGCATATGTCAGCGCTCGCAAATGTGTTAATATTTGATAAGCTCAATATGTGGTCGAGCCAAGAGCTGCCACCTGGGGAATCGACCAACTGCGAAACTGCGACTGCAGCCAAACTGGGAGTGGGAGAGTTGCGTGTCGCATGCACATGCACATGCTCCAGCTCCAGTTCCAGCTCCCACTCCCGCTTCCGCGCCATCAGCAGCGCCTGTTTACGGCCACGAACCTGAATGACACCAAAAACCCGTAACGTTGGAAAACTGTTACGAAAAAGTATTAAAGCCTGTCAGTTTGACACCTTGCAACGCCACTGATGCCACAGAGGACAACGCTTCTCCGGCAAACCGAACCCCCCGCCCATCATGCTGCCCGAGAGCTCAGCAATTGGACATGCGACGCTCAAATATCAGCTCCAGCTGGCCAACAACAATTGCGAGGGTTGCTCCTCGAGGTCCCGAAACAATCGCGCATTTGTGAAAACAAACCGAATTGGGAATCTCTAGAATACATATCATACATGTTATATAGAACATTTTTAATTGTTGTGGTTAATTTTTGTTTTCTCAACTTTTTCGCCAGCTCTTTGCATATATATAAACATTACAAAATGTGCTCATTATTGTGAGTGACCCAAAATATGGCTGAAAAATGATTCAGTTAAATATGTATTAGCAGGCATATTAAATATGATGGCAATAATTCTAACATAGTCAACGGATAGGGTAAAGAAGTGCCTTAAAAAAAAGCTTGTGAGTTTTGAACAACTTTTGATAGCACTTCAATAAGAAGCTATGTGAGAGCTCATCAATATGAAATGCAAGTTATATCCGAACTACTTCAAATTCAATATGTTGTAGTAGGATTCCTTTATAAAAATCGTTAAAGATGTTGCTCAAATATTTAAAAAGAATTTTCGTTTTGAGAATCGCTGAGAAGAGCGCTTGACCTTTAAGTTCTTTAGCATTTAAATGGAGCGCAACGGCGCCAACAGGGACAACAACAATTTATACTAATCTTTCGACTCGACGCACTTGAGAGGAACAAAACGAAATGGCATCTTGATGCGAAATGGTTCCCGTGCTCAGTCCCATTCGCATTCCCATTCCCATACGCAAGCCCATTGCCATTCTCTTATCCGTTGCCAGTTCAGTTTCGGTTCCGGTTCGCAATTCTCAATGCTCTCAGTTGCCATTCAGATGGAGCGCTTAGCGCTACGGTTAATTAAACGATAATTTCGCATGATTTTAGTGTAGCATTCGGTCTTGGTCACCAGCTCCACTGGCTCCACTTGTTCCAGGGAAATCACAAACGGGCCACAGGACGATTCTGATTGCTCGACTGAAGCGCTGAGCATAAAGCGTTTAAATGGACCGTGCCGCTGCTGAATTTCAGCTTATTTAATGCAAATGAAGCGGCCATCGCTCAACCACAGCAGCAACCAGCAGAGCCCAAGCACTTGCCCCTGCCGCCGAGAGATTCGCCTCCATGGCGCAGACCATTTCACAGTCAAGACAAACATGCGTGCTCTTCTCCACATTCGCATTCGCACCCGTATGCACATATTGACAGGCACTGTTGACGGTTGCGCCTCGATCCGAACGTCTCTTTTCGCCTCCCTTACCCCCCTCCCCCCCTCTCCCCACTATCTTTACCACACGTTACTCCGCTGGCCCTTGTCAAACTTGCCCAACCCTCTGTCCAGTGTCTTTGTCTCTGTCTGTGTCTTTGTGTCTGCAATCTAGTTCAATCTATCTAGACATCTAGGTGGGGCTCCGGCTCCGGCCCCGGTCCCGTCCACGTCCAAGTCCCCGTTCCCGTCCCCAATTTCGGTCCACACACAGGGCCACACACTTTTTACGTAGGCAGCTCTTCATATTGTGCCTGTTGTTGTTGCTGTTGTTCGATATGTGTCGCTGACACGTGTTCGTTTCGGGCGACAACAGACAGCTTTATTACACGAGTTATGAACACACAGATACAAACGCAGATACATTGCACGCACACACTGAGAAGAGGCGGCAAATTTACATGCATCACATAGCCAAGGTGTGTTCCGATTGTTGTTGTTGTTGTTGTTGTTGCTGTTGCACGTACGAAATATGATGAAATTTTGCACCACATCAATATTGAAATTAATGCAAATTACGAAAATCTAATTGATGACCAGCTTGCCGCATGAGATACCCTCTGTCGCAGCATGGGACTTGTAAGAGGCGACCGCCGATGAGAACAAGCTACATTTAATGCGTTCTGAACTGCAAATAGAGAAAAAAGAGCAAATGTTATCCTAAAAAGCGTGCTATTTGCTTGAAGTTAGGATGGGGAATTCAATGTTGTTTCAAAGACTAATTCCTGCTCAATCTTTACCTTATAATCATTTAATAGAATTTTTCGTTTCATAACAAATTATAAATTTGTATTTAAGCTTTCTCTCTCTCTCTCTCTCTCTCTTTCTGTTTGTCTGTCTGTCTTGATTAAGCTAAATCTTAAATCGAATTCTTTAATATACTTTTAAGAATTCTTAAGCTCACTTCTTGCCGAATTATCGAACGTTAAATGGGCTGGCTTGAATTTTCACGTTAGAAACAGCTGTCGAGTCATTAAAACTAATTTGCAAAATGTGGGACATTAATAAAACTCTTTTTTTTTATGATCTCCACGAAGACGCACACACTCACACACACAAGCACACAATTACACAGCTGGTATAAATTCGTGCGTATTTTGATTTTTATTGTTTCTTTTTGTTTTTTTTTTTTTTTTTGTTTTTGGGGGAACTGAGGAGCTGTTACTTAATTTTAATGTCTCTTGTCTGGGGCTTGCTTTTGTTTAGTCTTATATTTTCTGTTGATCTAAGCGCATTTTGTGAGGTTTTCTGATTTTTGCTGAGCTTGTGCAAAACGAATGTGTATCAACAGCAGCAACAACAACAGCAAATTATTCACATTGAATTGCAATAAAAGCAAAATCAACACAAAAATCGTAATAAAATCAAAGCAAACAATGCGAAAAAACCGACAGACACAAGCCAAATGCAAACACAGACGAGCAAAGAAGCCATAGAAAAAGTGCGAGAGCGAGAGAGAGTAAGAGAGAGTAAGAGAGAGAGAGAAAGAGCTGTAAGCGGCACAGCGCCAGGGTTGCCATTTCAATGTGCGAGTGTTTGAGTATTTGAGGGCATATCTCTTGCTGTATATCTTTATAAGCTATATGCATAAGTGTCAGTGTGTGTGTGTGTGTGTGTGTGTGTGTGTGTGTGTGTTTGCCCATGCGACGCCATATTTAATAACATATCAATGACTATTTTATTTTGTTGTGTATTCGGTTGGGCAATTTAGATGACAGTCACAAAAACTATGTTGGCATACACCCGATTTATACACTCTTATCATGGCCCAGCGCACACCCACACATGCATGTATTGTGGCATGTGCCACAGCAGAAACAAAAAATATTTGTTATCACAATAGTCATATGCTATTTGGGGCATGCTGCTCTCCAATTTATCCAAATTCACCAACACAGATATTGCAATTTTTCCGATAATTGCATTCACTTTTGCTTTTGTTAGTCAAATAATTATAAGAGAATTTAATCAAATACGCAAGCGTCCTTTTCGCCAGCTTTAGCTTGGCTAACATATATTTAACTACACATTTAAATACTTGTTTTTATTGCAATGCATATCCATCAAAATACTCCAAAGCAGCCCCAGAAATGTGTTTTATGTGAAATCATGTGAATTCAACAACAAGAACAGAAATTATTAATAATAACAAATGAAACTTATTTATAAAATTCCACATGAGATGCTCGCTATTGACAGGCAAAATTAACAGACCATAACTTCGGGCAATACAAAACGGCTCCAACTTTTTGCTCCTGCCCTAAACCCTCCGCCCACTACCTCCTATCGTCGACCCTCTTATTTGTCTGTGGGGTCCGTCGCGGCTGCTTTGGTTCGGTTTTTGGTTCGAGATTTGTTGGCGCTTTGTGTTTGTTTTGTGTTTAGCAGACAAACAGTAAAAATGAAAATCAACAACAGATTTGCAAAAGCGCCGAAGCCTCGTTTACCCATCACATGCCCTGCCTACCTCCCACACACCTCTCCCCCTACCCTGGCTTCAGCTCCTCCCTCTGTCACCGCTGCAGCCTTAGTGTGTGCGCCCAATGCCAACGTTTTTGTCTCTCTAAAAATATCATAAATTCTTATTACAATTTTTCATTTATTTATTTTTGCAGTGCTTTATTATTTGTTTTGCCATTTGCCCCACACACACACACGCACACACTCACACACACTCCGACAAGGCAGAAGCAGCAAAAAATGTTTAACTGTATGCAAAAAGGAAACGGAAAGCAAAAATTTATGTGTGTGAAGCATTTAAAAGCTTTACAAACATTAAAATGTCTGTCTAAATGCAACTGTGCGTGTGTGTGTGTGTGTGTGTGTGTGTGCTTATCGGCATCAAAAATTGCGCACGTATGTGTCTGCATGAGTGTATGCTTGTGTGTGTGTGTGTGTGTCTCATGTTTGCGCAAATCGTTAGAGCGAAGAGTTGTGTAAATATTTGTGTGAAAAATTTTTCCGAACGTGGATTAAAAACTTTTGCCATGTTGCTTGGTTACAGTTTTCCTGTGACAGACAAACAGTCAGACAGAGAGCCAAACTGCAGAAAGAGAGACAGACAGAGAGGGAGAGAGGGAGAGAGAGAGAGGAAGAGAGGGCGCAAAGTGAATGCATTTAGTTCGACGCTGGTTATTTTGTAGCTCTATCTGTTCTATCTATTACAGATTTATTTTGAAAATTTTATTAGCATATTTATTTACTTTTTGCAGCGTGCTTGTGTGTGCCTGTGTGTGTGTGTGTGTGTGTGCGTGTTGGTGTGTGTGAGTTTTGAGGTTTTATGCCGCTCTGTTTGGGCTTTGTGTTTTGGTTATTTTTGGCATTACGCATACGCCGTGTGTTGTCTGAACAATTTTGCGAATGGTTGCCAGCACACGCCGGCTCGGGGCAGGGAGCTGCTGTTGTAGCTGCTGCCAATGATAAAGCTTAAATATTCATTCCATTTAATGCAAATAACTGAGCCGAACAAGATAGCTCTTTAAATTGAGCAAATAAAAACTAACTACAATTTTGCTACAGACTGCATCAGCAGGGCATTTACCCTTTCATAATAACTAAAAGTCGATAATCCACGGTTAAAATATGCTATACAGCTCTTTTATTAGCTTATTTATTGTTGCCCTTCCGCAGCATACTCAGCTAGCTGTACAATAAGGGCCTTGACGTACTTAAGCTTAAGGATAAAGTCGTGCAGATTGTTGTTTATACAATAAAGGCTAGGATATATTGTGTTGAATACACAATTCGATTCGTTAAGGTTAATTCCGCGAGTTCTACGTCGCGTTCTTCAAGACATACTCAGACTCAGAGCAGAGGGACACGCCTTGTGGCTGAATGTAAAAAATAGGTCCAGTATGTTTGTGAAATCGGCCACCCAAGTATATATGCTCTCTAAGTTGTATGCTGCGCATTTCTATTAAGAAGAAGAAAAAGTGCCTTACACTATATTGCATATTATTGCCTGAAAGAATCAAGAAAATGAACATTGCACGAGTGTGTCTCTGATTCTAAAAGAAACAGATCCTTTTCATTATTTAGTAGCAATCCCGACTCTGGCACTCTTTAGCTTTTAAATTAACTCAAATTTATCGACCAAGCTAATTTGTAGAAGTTATTATTTAAATGCTGTCCTCTTTAAAGCACACGCACTCTCACGTTTCTTGGTGTAGACGCGACTAGAAGAGAAGCCAGTTAAATGGGCGAATGTTTTGTCATTATTTAGGGCTTATTACACGTTCCATTTCGCAGCATCGAGTAACTTATAATTTGAGCAACTTTTTAAACTTTGCCAGCACAGTTTAGAGCCAGCTACGCCTCGTATGCCGAGTGTGCTGCCCAATCAAAGTTAGCCTATTTCCATTTTAGCCATTCAGCGCAGAGTTTCATCTACGCAGCAGCGCTCAACTTTAAATTGAGGCAACAACTTTTTCACTTTAAGCAAGAACAGCAACAATATAACAACAACAACAACAACAACAACAACGGCAACAAAAAAAAAGTGTGAAATTTTAAGTACTTGAAGCGCCGCTGGCGCATCCACAGCCACCATAAAATGGGGGTAAGGCGAGGCGCGGCGAGGCGAGGCGAGGCATTCATACTGCCACCTGGGTGGGCATAAATACAAACACAAGCACACAGGCACACACACACAGATGCATACATACAGCAATATACACACCAATATTCATATATACGTATTTATAAACAAGCAATACGTATTCATAACGCGTATACGCCATGTTGTTGTTGACAGCCATTTTGTAGATATGCGCGCCGTCGCCCCACTTAACAACCACTCGAGCCTGCTCCATCCCAGGCACCAAGACCAGCTCCAGCTCCAGCTATGGCTACCGCTCCTGCTCCTGCTCCTGCTCCTGCTCCGACTGCTACTCAGAACTCTAGTTCCATCTGTAGCTCTCCCTTGTCTGCTGCAAATTCAACGAGGCGTTCGTTTATTTGAGCAACGGCACCTTTGCGTGGCAAAAGCTCATTTGAGGCCGCCTCCACGACCCAGCCCGGCGTGGTGCTGGGTGTGGGAGTTGGGGCACGTAAATAAACACAGCTCAAGCGCAATATATTGACGATGTTGAAGCGGAAGAGCATCATCATAGCGGTAATCATGTTACCTCAATTCGAAATGAATTCATAACTGAATTTTCGCATTTTCCACCCCAAATACCCAACTAACAAGCCAAACCAGACCCAGTCCCAGTTCCTGGCCAGACCCTTGAGCGCTGCAACGTCAACCGGCTAACCCTGTGTCGCCTTCGCTCCCCGCCCCATCCACATCCACAGCATCAGCCAGCCCTGGCAGTAGCGTGAGGAGCAGAAGTCGCAGCAACAGCCAACACCGACAGACAGCAGGATATATGTAGGACGTGTCGCTGATGGGTTCTCCTGCCTGTCCTGGCGTTTGTCAAACCAAACGAAATGCTGTTTTAAAGTGTTCTTCGCGCACTGGCAACAAAACATAAAAATACACAAAACAAACAACAATTCAAACTGAGCCCTTCACTGAACTTTAAATACTCTCTCACATATAATTTCTGATATGATTTCTCTGTGATTAGCTGACTGACTGACAGAATGATTGATTGACTGACTGACTAACTTATTGGCGATTAGATTATGGCAGGAATTTTAGACGCTTTTTTTTCTATTTCATTTGGATTTTTTGTTGGAAATTCCACCTGCGAATGTGAAATATTAATGGAAAGTACTTGTGTGCAACTTTCTTGTCAGTTTAAAGCAAATTTTCACAGACGTGTTTCTTCCTTTTCGGAAAGCTCACGTCTTCTGGTGAATTAGGGGCTCAATTGTTGTTTAGACGAATTTAAGAGATTCATCTAATTTCCATATTAAAACAAATTAAATTTGTTTTTCAGCAATTTTTGAAAATTCCATCTGCAAATATGAAAAATGTATGAAAAATGGAAATGTGAAACATTTCTTTGAACAAGCTAATGTTTAAATATCTCTGTCATTTAATCGGATTCACCTACTGTAGGAAATCCACTGCACTACGTGGAAATGGGAGTAAAATGCAATGCTTTCACCCCGGGCGAAAAATGGTTGACTACAACTTTTTGATTCGCATCCAATTATTTCTCACATACAATACTTAAACGTTATATAAAATGAATTCACGCAATAATGAAATAATGCCAGAAAATAATAATATTAAGAGTAAACTAAAATGCGAATATATATTTTTGATAATCTATAGATTGGGTATTTTATAGAATTAAAGGCTTGGGCCCTGGCAATTCAGTTGACCTGCAATGACAAGCTGACCAAGAAATGTACTATATGCCAGGCGAGTGTATAAAAATGGCAAAACTCGTTAACTGGGATTCCATTGCGCTAGATTGGCAGCCTGGCAGCGGGACTATGGCCAGGTCCTGGCCTCGTCATCAACACGCCGTCGCCGTCACCGTCGCCGACGGATTTGCAACTGGCTGCATGTGTTGGTTTGGAGGTGGTGCTTGCCTGCCAGCTGCCAGTGTGGGTGGGTTTGGGTGTTGGTGGTTGGTTGCCTGTTATGGTGGGTGTGGGGTGTGGGGTGTTGCTTTCTATTTGCTACCGTTGCATGCTGGCTGCTTGGACTGCTGCATGTCCGCCAGCTTGTCCTTGTCGCCAGCCAACGTATAATGTATTTTGTCGTCCTGGAACTGGTTCTAGGCATGCAGTTTATCTTGTTGTCGTCATCCTTGTTGCCGTTGCCGTTGCCGTTGCCGCCTCCCATGCCCGTGCACAGGATGTTGCTCGTTAAATTTTCTTTATGAAGTTAACTGTAAATGCAGCCACGTTGCCTACCATTTGAGCCAAAACCCCCCTAGCCCACCCAACCCCTTGGCCAAGCGAGACTGCCACTTCAATTTCATTGGAAAAACGAGAAAACTGCGCAAAATAAAATGTAGGAAAAGCAAAAAGCAAAAACATACCAAAGTAAAGAAAATGCTAAAGAATTACCATGTAATGCAATTTCCCAGCTGGCGCACTGGCAAATGTTTAAAGCTTTAAGGCCACGCCTCCACTCGCTGCGACACTTGCGCCCTTCCAAAAGATCAGAAGCGAAGCAGCAGCAACAACAGCAACAATGCATTACACGTGCCATGAATTTCCATTTTGAAAACAAATGCAAATATTTAAATTGCATTCGCGACAGTCACCGCCATTCGCCAAAATCTCAGTTGCCTCTGACACGCCCTCAGTCCTCAGTTTTCCCAGTCCAACGCCCACCTTGCCTTCCGCAAACACTTCGTTTAACATTGGCCCACGAAGTACCGAGAACATGCACCTTAAATCATTCGTTCTACAAACAGATAAATTATGTTCTACAAGAAAATTCACAAAACGCAAAAAAAAAGAATAAACGGAAAGGAACTTATTTAAAAAAAAAACTCCCTCAAAAAATTATAAAAATAAAAGCAAGAGTGCGCTTTGGGGGAAGTGAGAGAAACAAGTAAAGCGAGCTATAAAAGAAAGTCGGAAATACGATAAACTTTAGGCTACATAGACCAGATTAAGGCCTTGTAATTGGTTATCGAAAGTACGCATATCTCAATATATTACATATATCTAAAGATATCACCTAGAGCATAAAATGCCCTATTACTGCTCTATGTGACACATAAAGCCTGTACGGTAAGTCTTCAGACAAAACTAGTTACAGCAAAGTAACGAGTACTTAAAGTAACGAGTAAATTGAAAATAAATCTCAAAATTGAAAAATTAGTTGAAGTATATAAAACCGGTTTTAGGCTTAGCCCAAAAGTTGCAAGGTAACGAGTGCCTTAAGTAACGAGATTTGCGAACTCTCCAAACGCAATTACGTGTATAAGCGATGTGAATATGTCACTTACTAATATTCGAGTCCGCAATACGCTAATCAAGCTAAAATTTCAGTTCATTTGATATTGGTAGCTCGCAATGGTTTGTGCTAACATCTGCACAATTATCGATTTACTCGTCAGTAAAACTCGTCACTTTCATCAATTCGTTGTTGGTGCTGCATACTTTGTATATAGTCTTTAGTTAGGAACTGAATATAAACGTCTAGTCCATAAACTATTTCTTCTAATTGGATTAGCTAAGTATGCCTAGTACTGGCCCCAATGCTACTCAACTGGACTGAACTCATATTCATGCTGGCCTCGTATTGCAGCTTTTCGTTTATAATAAACCAATGAGCTCCAATCGAAGCGTATTAAGCTCCAAACGAAAGTAGCCAAACAAAACGCAGAGATGAAAATATGTGCATGTAGGTGTGTGTACACAAGTCCGAGTAGAAGGAAAATCATGAAAAATTTCCCCAAGTAGTCAAAGTACAACAACAACAGTCACAACTGCCAGCACAGTGGCACAAGAATAATGTGCACAAAGGCGTGCTGCCAAAGCACGAAAAGGAGCACAGAGGGGACAACAAGGCGGCCAGTAAGCAAACAGACCAACGACCAAAAGAGGCAGCCAGGACGCAAGGAACTACGCCATGTTGGAATCAAGGCGAAAGATGTTAAGTGGCAAGAAGGCGGACAGCACTAGGATCAAGAAATGCGCACAGTGGTGGCCAATTTAAAAACATCAATGTGATACCAAAGCAAATTTTAAGCATAACAACAAAACTAAATACTATCCATGTTAAGTTTCAGCACATATTCAGCAGTGTGACCGTATTTGAGTTGGACATTTTTAGCAGTCGTCTTTCTTACATATATCCTGATCAATGTACTTGGCCCTAATTCGTGCCACTGTCCAGTGAAGCACTCGCAATTCACCAGAAGAGGCGAAAGGAAAAACGAAACGAAACTGGCAAAGGAAATGAACCAAGAAAAATTACAATTCTCAACTTGTTGTTGTTGTTGTTGTTGGAACTGTGAGTGGGGTTGGAATTGAGTTTTGGTACGCGGCGACGGCGATGGCGACTGCGACTGCGACTGCGACGTCGGCGCCATTTTGTATGCAGGTGATTTGGCAAACGACGCAGCTGTGCTTGTGTGTGAGTGTGTGTGTGTGTGTGTAATTTTTATCTGGCAACTTTTATCATTTTTTATTTTTACACACATTTCGTTTGCCTTTGCACCAGCAAAATCTCATAAAGCGCGTCAAGGTAAACTGAACAAGGGCTGTGGCAGCGGGGGCAGCGAAGGCAGCCACACACATGCACACATGCACACACACACTCACGCACGCACACGCTAGCAGAAAACCGAAAGAAAAATTGCGTTCAACTTTGAATGAGTTTTCACGCAGCAGCCAAAGAAATGAACTAAAGACACGGCACACAAACGAAACGAGTCCCTCAAGGCTGAAAACCAGACCACGAGCCCAGCCCCCAACAACAGAACTCCCATTGTCATCGTCCTTGTTGTTGTTGTTGTTGTTGTTGTTGTTGTTGTTGTTGTTGTTGTTGTTGTTGTTATTGTACGGGCAACACAATTACACAATGCTTGAAGGTGATATGTATATAAATACGAATACATATGCTTCTATAGAACATACAAACGCACACGCTAAGATTCTGGGGTCTTGAGATCTTCAACGAATTAAAAAACGTTTAACAACTTTAAGAAAACATTTGGAAACAGTTCTCAAAATGCCTTCAATTGATGGTCTGTTTCGATTCCTTTCAATAACTGTTGGGCTAAGAAACTTAAGCTGACCAGGCTAAAATCCTTTCTAAGAATATTTGCACTCCGTTTTTTGGTACGTTTAATACTCTTTTAGTCACATTATATCTTTGAGTTTCCTTGATAACTATCCATATTAAGTTGAAGTCTTAAAATCTACAAAATTCGAATTAAATCCTGCGAACATATGTATTTCCTGCAAGGACTTAGAGTGCAGTGTTGCAAGACGTCTGCTAAAAATTAAGATTGGAAATGGATTATAATTAATTTAAAAAAAAGGTTATTATGTAAATAATTATAAGCAACATAAACATATAAGTCGGGTATACATACCGGCTAAGTATCCTTTGTGGCGCAAAGAGCTTGACGAGTTTTACAACACTGTTAAAATTGGATATTATTAATGGTCCCGGGCACACGAACTCGCTCAGCTTACTCAATTCAATTGAATTGAATTGTAAATACTTGTGGCAAAGACTATTGCGCAATATGGAAAACATAAGGGGGAAAGCCACGGCAAAGAGTTCCCCTCGACGGTTCCTGTAACTGTCTTTATTCACCAATGCGCCAATAGTTTATCATAGCCTGTTTTTCTTTTCTTATTTCTTTTGCCAACCCCCAATGTCTCTGGTCTATCAGCCCCAAGGCTTAGCGAGCTGGGCGAGGAAGTGGGAGTGGAAGTGGGGGTCGGTCTATCTGCGGCCTTTAGGAGCCACATCAATTGGCAGGCAGGACATGCTGTAAGCAGTCAAAGCAAATTTAGCTGCGTTGCCAGTAGCTATGGCCAGGACCAGCACAAGCCCCTATTCCGACTCGAAACGCTTGCTTCCTTTATCCACAGCTGTCACTTTCTCTCTCCCTCCTTCTCTCTCTTACCCACCTAGCGAACCTGGCTAGAAATTGTCATTGAGCTTTGACTCAGGTAGCTGCCACAGCAACGGCAACGGCAACAACGCCCCATCAAACGTCTTCAAAGACTTTTGCTTCATTGGGGCGCAAGTGGCATTACAACAACAACAACAACAACAACAACAACAACAACAACAACAACAATGAACCTGGCAGCCATTTTGACTGACTGTTAGCTCGTCCTGACGGCTTTCCGTTGTCCTCTGTTCACCTTCTACCATTCCTCCTCCAGCTTTCCGTCTATCCGTCCGCCTGTTTATGCCTGAATCACTTTTGTAACTTTTGGCTGAGCGAAAAAGATAGAGAATGTGGGGGGGAAGTAAGAAAACTCATTCCGAAATCATTTTTGGAAAATCGCCTGCGGCTGTGTTTTGTTAAAAACTGAGAAACGAACTGAAATACAACAGGCGGGCGCTGTCGAGGGGCGTGGCTGGCAGCAGCTTCCCTTTCGACTTGTTTAACTTTAACTCAAGTGGATTTCTCTTTTCATGCTTTTTTTTTCGCCACTAAAAACTCGACAAAATTGTCCAATGCCGCACTTGATATGCCCTAGTCAAGGTGCGCAGAGCTTTATATGTGGGTCAATTGATTGGGTCTTGGCTGAAAGACGTGGCACAGTTGGCAGGCCCAAGTCAAGATTGGCAGCATGATATGCCGAATTTGCCATTATTCCAAATATATGCTACTTTTATTTGAATATGAATAAACTCAACATGAGCTTAAAAACCCAAATTTGATTGAGCTCTTGAATTGGCAGTCCCAAGTCAAGACGGATGGACAGCACAGCATTATTATTATTATACATTATTCCATATACCTATTTAACTGAATATAAGCTAAAATCTGGCTTAGCCCTTAAATTCGCCAGCATTTCATAAGAAAAGTACACATGACTTTTGTTTTGATAAAAAGCGAACTGAAAAGCCTAAATTTGGATTAGATGAGCAGCTCTAGAGCAAGCAGCTTGACAAGTTGACAGCGCCATGGAGCTCGAAAAGTTGTCAGTTCCAACTCATAAATCACACTGACAAACTGTGCTCAACTGTATATTATCCCGAAACAAACTAAGTACAAGTTCAAAGCCTCAATTTCACGTCAGATGGGCAGCTCTGGCAGTGAGCCCATTGACAAGTTGGCAGCCCTGTTCAGCTGCTGCCAGTCGAGCTACTCGTTCCGGCATAGAGTAGATCTGAGAATAACACAAAATACGTAGAAAATGTGAACAATTTGCCGCGGTCTTGCCAAAAGTTTTGACTGCCGTTTCACATTCTTTTCTTGCCGCTCCTCCTATTTTGTTTTTTTTTTTTTTTTGTTTATAGAAATTTTGCATGATGATGACTATGATGATGATTATTAGAATATTGTTAACGCTGTTCAAGTTTTGGTTTAGTGGTGCAGAAAGAAAAATGGGAAGTCTTCGTGGAATTGTTAAAGCAATCGCCTAATCGAAAACGATACAGATGCATTTCGTCGGTCACATATGGCACATGCTGTGGAGAGATAGGCGAGGAAGGGAGTGGAAAGGAAAGAAAAGGAAAGGAAAGAAATCAAAGTAATGTGATATATGGGCGATTGTCTCTGTAATTAGATGATCCCCAAATCAGCCGCTAATTTTTCCGCAATTTGCTTAGTAATGCAATCTAAATACAAACAAAATATGCGCCCGTCGAGGGTTGCACAGGGGGGGTTGAAATAGCTCCGAGATCGACGGGCCGTGAAATACACACTCCAAACTCAATGGCATATGTACACATACATGCCCCGGAGTGTTGCACATGTCCCTCTGCGGCAAAACAAACACGAGCCATGTCAAAGCCATCCAAGCGATGTCAGCGGCGCATCTCTCAGATCCCAGCGGGAATTCTGCCCGAAAATCACAGCGTGTACCAATGTCGAAAAGGGGTTGGCGGAGGGGGGTTGCCCGCCCCCTGCCCCCGGTCACCGGCCCACCCGTCATTGTCGTGTATCTGGTGTTCGCCCGTACCGGAGACCCTTTTCAGTTCCATCTGGCCCACATGCCGTGCACGCTGGTTCTTGTCTTTAATTTTCAGCGCATTTGGCTTTTATAACGTGATTATCAGACGATTTGATTTGGCGCTAAATGCAATTGCCAAATGCCAAAGTCAACGCAGGCAACCAATAGAAACGGCCACGGAGACGGGTACACACACAGACACACACACACACACACACACACAGACACACAACTGCCCGACAGACAAGTGTCAATGGACAGAAGACATGGACAGGGAGCAGGGGGCGGGGGGTGGGGGGGGAGGGGTGTTGTTCCATCTAAGATACGTCCGAACATCCTGCACCATATCCAAACAGGAAATTGTTTCACAGATATCGCACCTCTGACATTTGTAATTGATAAAGTTTCACCTAAAAAATGATGCCAGTTTTTTTATGCTAGCAAGTTTTTCGGTTTATTACAATAAACACAAATAATTAAACGTAAAAGTCAAATGGTTTTATTTGAAAATTAAAAACCCAACTAAAATTCAACAAGTTTGCTTAGATGTTTAATATAATAAGTAATAAAAACTTAGTAAAAAGTCATTAATAAATAATAAACAATAATAAGCAATAAATAAGCAATACAAATTAAACAACAACTAATAACAAAAAATAGTAATACAAATAATACTAAAAAAGTAGAAAACATTGCCAAAATGATATCTAAGAAGTATGCCTTACTAAGTTTATATTACTTTTATTTTATTTTTTTATTTTATATTACTAATTCAAAAATATTGAAAAAGTTTTCTTTTCAATTGTTTTTGCTATGATTCATTATAACTTTATTTTGGAATTTATTTTTAATATTTATATATATGAGTTGAGGTACATGATGGATATGTTTAGATACATGCAATAGTTAGATTGATGGCAAAAACAATCTAGTTAGTTATCAACTGCCGACGAGTTATAAAATTGTGCATTCAATAGTATTCGCACACACACACACACACACGCACACCCAGCTAGCACATCACAATTAATGTCGATAGAGCAATTTGTCCGCTGGATAGCAGCAGCCTGTTGCCAATAGGGCCCTTAACTATCTGCCCCGCTGCCCCTCCCGTTGACACCATTAACACAGCTGCTGTGCCAACACGCACTTCAGAGGCAGGCCCAGGCTCAGGCTCAGGTCCAGGCCCACGGTCCGCGACCCGTGGCCCACTCCAGTCCACAGCACGCGGCGCAGGGACGAGCGAATCTGCAAATAAACGGAGAGAGAATGCAGATGCGAATATGAATGTGGGCATGGGCACGGGTATGGGCATGAGTAGAGGGGGGAGTGTGTAAATGTGAATGCGAATGCGAATACGAATGCACCCGTCGAGACCTTCGGGTCAGTTGTTTAGTGGCTGCTGTTGCCACGACGGATTGAAACAGAAACAAGTGGGCTCGACGGGGCTGTTGTTGTTGTTCTTGTTGCCGTGGAAGTTGACAGGCTGCAAACAGCGAGAGCGAAGGCCGCAAGGGAAAGGGTACGGGCACATGTTGCAATCTCTGTACGAGTACGACTGCGAGTGCTAGTGCGAGTACGAATGTGAATGGGTGTCTATCAGGCTAGACATGGACCACAGCCGCCGTAGACAGGCAATATCATGTTGTGGCGCGAGGCGACCCGGCTCGACTTTGGCCCAATCAAAAACTCATCATTGCCATTGTTCGCCGCTGAAAGGCAATTTGATTGATCTTTTCAGCGCAAGACGGCCAAAGAGCCGCCAAGACGTAAGCCCCGTCGCGCCATTGATCGAGAGCGCCGCATGGGGGCGCAACAGCATCAGCAGCAGCAGCAACATCTACAACAGCAGCAGCAGCGGCAGCGGCAGCGGCAGCAACTGCAACCATCATCATCAGCAACTCTTGATGATCTGGCAACTAATTTTCTTTACCCCCGCAACGCTTTGCGTAACGTTTTTCATAACAGATGCTAACTGGTCGTCCGCAGGTCTTTTGGGCACGGCTCCCGGGGGAGTTTAGCTTTAGCTGTAACAGTTGCAGTAGCCACGCCGGCAGCAACAACAACAATAGCAACAACAACAACAACACCTTGCTGCCACACAGGTCATCTATATGTATCTATATCTTTGCCAGTCAATCTCCAAGGCGCACATAAATATATAAAGAAGACAACAACAAAAAACTGCCAAAACATAAAAATACAAAAAAAATGCAAATCACTGAACCTCAAAAGCCCAACGAGACACCAAAAACCCAACGCTGAGCTGGGACCGTAGGGTGTTGGGCGAGAGATTGGACTGGCTTGGATCGGATTGGCTTGGCTTGGCTTGGCCTGGGCTGTGCTGTGCTTCGTTGGGTTGGGCTGGGTTGGAGTTTTTGTGGCAGGCAGGCGATGCTTTGCCGGGTGGTTGGCAGCAAAGTCAAGCCAGGCAAAAGTATTACAATAATTATGATAATCTATGCCATAAAAAAAGCACCACCCAAAAACTCAAATCGACACCAACAGCAACAGCAACAACAACAACAACAACACCTATTTGTGGCTCACCCCACACTCCACCCACCCACACACACACACACACACAGGACTTAAGCAGGGGCAGGATATGCTGGGAATTACCATACTTTAAGCTACCTCAAGGCAAGCGTAACACGATGAAGAAAACCTGCAACGCAATCCACAAACATTGCCCAAGTTTAGATATTTTCATATTACGTATGCTAAGTATCTAGGTTCTAAAAGGCAAAAATACTCTGAAAACCAAATAGACATCAAATATATAGAATGGATGGTAAGAGAGAGAGAGAGAGAGTGAGTAGAGAGGGAGAGAGAAAGAGAGGGAGACAGAGAAAATGCCGTTAGTGTTTGCCCGAATAACTACGAGTGGAAGCGCTACAAATAGACCAAAAATAGGTTTAAGATGCTTTATCGCTTGTGCATTATATCCGCTCAATAAATCGATACTTGAATGACGAACTAGCAAAGCAAAGCAAGTCTGTAAGCGAAACGTTTAAGGACAGCACAAAGAGGAAGCCAAAAGTGTATGTGTCTCTTATTTGGTTCGTAAGAAAGCAAAATCCTTTCAAAGCAGCTAACTCACTTGCAATTTATCCACTATTAGGTAGCAAAGGATTTTCTCGTTATGCGCCTCTAATCCTTGTTCCACATGTGATGAAACTTCCACTGGGCTACTAGCTGGCCATCTATCTGCATTAAAAGCAGGTGTCTGTTAAAGGTAACTGTAACTGTAACTTTTAATGTGGCTGTTAAACTTGTTGTTGTTGTCGTTGTTGTTTTTGTTGTTGAGTGCTACTGACGACTATTGACCGACCGTTGGCCGTGGGCCATTGGATATGGGTGGCAAATGTAGAGAGGGGGGCGATCTGTAGCTTCAGCTGCAGTTTTTGAACATTGTGTGTTTGATTTTTATCTGTGTACGTGGCGTCGCATGGCGTGGCCATTCCGTAACGTCACATAGACGCGACCAGTTACTTTGACCGCCCACTGGGCCACTCGGACTGCGGCAACGGCATGGCCACGACCCTGGCCCTTGGTGCGCTCCACTGATCCAACTGGCCACATCGACATATCGACAACAACATTGTCCCCGGAGTGCGAATGCGAGTTGGCAACGTTGGCAGTTTCCAGTGCGATGACGCCTACATATCCTTGTGGCCTGCCAGTGTTGTTGTCAACATTGTTGTTGTTCTTGTTGTTGCTGTTGTTGCTGTTGTTGTCGACAGCCCATCAAAATCAGGCAACTGCTGCAAATGCTGCCAATGCTAGCGATGAGGCAGCCGCTCCCCCAGCGCTCGTATTTCGTTTACAATTTGACCCTTGAAAGGCACACAGACAACAACAAACAGCATAAACACCCACGCGCATCAAGCGAGGGCTGCCACACAAGTTTCAGCTTCAGCTTAACAGACCTTCCCAATCGAAAGCTAAACAAACGCAGTTAAGTTCTAAGTTCCTTCATTCTAATCATGACTGGGCGAATCTTATTAAATACGTATTGTTATTAAATACATATATTTAATATATAATGAGAGTTTTGCTAAGAAATTTCTATTTCTTACAGCTTTCGCGACTTTGATATAACTTGCATAACTTATATTTCTTACATTCACTTCAACTCACTATTCAGTCTTTAAGATAATGTCAATCTATAGCTGAATTCTTAGTTAACAATTATTTAAAAATATAAATAAAATAAGATACATGCTTCTTCAGCCAGACAGCTTATTACATATTATAAGGCTTACTAACATGAAATGGCATTTATTAACGAATCATTCATAATTAGCTTTGTTCCGAATTTACGTAATGTTCAGCCGCTACCAACTTAACAAATACAAAATATTAGATGCGTGCTGCCAGATCGTTAAACTTATGTTTAAAAAGAGCAAACAGCAATTTCAGCATTTTGACGATCAAATAGACATATGTAGACATATTCCTGAGAAGAGATTTTGTACAAAAGCCGTGTTTCCGAACGATTGTGCCAATAGTAGTAAGATTTGAGAGTTTTCTTTGTCAGAATAATAAAGTTTGTAATTGCTTAATTGCTAAATACTACCTTATGGAGTGCAAGATGTTACAATCTGTGCATTACGTTATTATATTATAATGCCCATTATTTAATTATTTCTTTATCCATCGGCTGATCGATAATATTTGATTACTTAAGCATTATACAGATACTAGCTATACAGCACTAGTTAATACTACTAAAAATATATAATGAAGTTGGGCAATATCTTAAATGTCTAATCAAATTTTAGAGTCAAGTGTTCATGTTGCTATCTGGCATAGAAAATCAAAATTCATAGAGTTTAAAGTCTTGAGTATGAAGTATAGACTTTCTTTCTTCCGAGAGCTTATGACTCTAATTTAGTTAATGTGACTTTCATAACTACCATTATAAATAATAGATATGTAGCAAAGTTTATTAAAAACTTGCTAACAGCGCCTCGCACACAGAGCCTGGGACCCGGCAATGGCAATGGCTGGAAGCAGAACAGCCTGAACCGAGGTGGAGTGATGGGAATGGGGTTGTCCGATTTTGATTGCAAAGTGTGAGTCGGACGACAGGTTGTTTTCTGTATGGGTTTTGGCAGCAAAGCCATTGCTATCCAATGGCTCCAGCAAGGGGCTCCAATTCTCCATTTGCTGCCGTGGGTAGTTTTGATAAAACGTTTCAATGGCTGAGCACATAACAGTTGACTGGCTGCCTGGCCGTGTCTCTCACTCGGCTGCGAGTGTGTGCCAGTGCATGTGACTCTGTGTGTGCGTGTGTGTGTGTGTGTGCGTGTGTGTGTATGTGTATGTGTGTGACAAAGACCATAAACTCCAAAAAAGCTCGACATACAACCAGGACAAACGTTGTTCCTGCTGCTGCTGCTGTGTTGGTGCCAGCCCCGCACTTGGCCCGATTCGCCTGCTGCTGCTGCTGCTGCTGTTGACGATGCGACGCTGACTGGCATTTTGAGGGTGGCAGCGGTGATAAAAAGTTGTGCTTGTTGTAATAACAACAGCTCTCGATGCTCTGGCAACGACAACAACAACAACAATAACAACAACAGCAACATCAACGACAATGCCAACTCCCAAGCCGCATATACAAACATGCTCAAGTTTTTTTGCTTGTGTGTGGGCGCGCTGGGCTGGCATTTGGGGCGTGGCATTGATAGAGCGAAACGAGGGGTAGGGTTCCGGGGCTGTCGGGGGAGGCTCGAGCAAGATTGCGAGCTGCACGAGCCGGCTCAATGAGGCTATTTGGAACACAACGATTTCGCGTCGTTGTTGCTTCTGCTGCTGCTTCTGCTGATGTTGATGACGATGATGATTACACGTTCGTGTGTGTGCGTGTGTGTGTGTGTGTGTAGTTGTTGTGCTGCAGATATTCATCGAAAGCAAAATGACAGCCTAGAGACACATTCAACAGCAAAAGCAGCAGCAGCAGCAGCAGCGGCAGCGGCAGCAACAGCTCCAGAGCCAAAGATAAGAAATGAATGACAGGCTAAAGAAGAAGACGAAGCAGAAGCAGCATAAGCAGCACAAAACCAGGAGCCACAAATGGCGACAGCCAGACAGACACACTCCAGCTGGAGCAATGGAGACGCACTCCCGTGCCCCTCGCCCGTGGCCCGTAGCCCGTAGCCCGTAGCCCGTAACCCCTGACCCTGCCAGGCGGTTCCATTATGGAGGTGGCATATCAGTCAGTGTCAGTGTGAATGCGAAATTGCTTTGCTTTTACGATGGCTCGTCGAGGACTCGTTGGGTCGTTCGCATTGCTATATTGCTTCTTCTTCTCTGCTTGCTGTTGTTGTTGTCATTTGGTGGCACGGCAAAGGTACATAAAAGTAATGGCTAATGGATATTATGTACCCAGAAAGAACGTTACGTTCTGTAAGGTAAGCAAAGCTCGCCCCTCTCTGCGTCTAGTATAAATCACATGCATATATATAACTCAGGGCCCCATTGGGATACTAGCAATGATGAAAATCTCGCCGAAATAGTTACGCTTATAAAACAAACAAAAAACTAAATAGAACATAAACAAAATGTGCGCTCAGTTGGCCACGCGGCATAAAAATGCAAATAAATAAATGACTCTTGAGTTTCATTTAAATTTTATGGTGACCCGAATACTTCAGATTCCTCTACATTTTAGCATATAAATTTGCTCGAGCTATAAACTATTTTAAACAGGGTATGACAAGGCCTATGCTGCTCATGCTCCTGTCAAAGTTAACTAGCACTTTAATTTAAAACCGACCAACAACATTCTGTAATCAGCCAGTTTTGGAAGATAAGTTTAAATTTCCATGCTGCCACCTTTTGAAACACTGAACATCTGGCAGCACTCAGCTATGTTTACAATACGAACAAGTAAGAGGTTCTAGTCGGGAGCTCACATCTAAAATCCTGAATGAGACTACTCTCGAGATCAACCCTTATGTGTATCATTTCACAATACTGAGTATCATTACCTTATCATTGCCAGCTTGCTCATGAATGAGACTCTTACGAGACTCTTACCAAAAACCATCTTCATCGACAACATTTTACAATACGAACTGCAACTGGCAGCCTTGCCACATAATTAACTAATCGGCAATAGAACTGCCAAATCCCTTATTACCATGAATGAGGCTCCTATAAAACCCAACTTTGCCCAACAAATTGACAACCTTATGTACATTTTCTTTGTATTATTTTACTCGCAACATTTTACAATTTTTACTTTCCTTTTACTTTCATATATTATCCATGTTCCATGCTTTATATTAGGGCTGCTAAATCACATACATTTAGTTCATTCAGACATATATCATATATACATTCCGATTCTTAATAATCATATAAATTTTATTAACTATTTATTTTATTTTTTTTTTGTCTCTTATTAAAAAAGAGATATGTATTAGCCTGGGCTTACATTAAGCCGTGCTTTATCCAGTTAATTCGCTTTTGAGGTTTCGAAGATTGGGCTGCAATTTTACAACCAGGTTTGCAGCCTGGTTGCAAATGCAGCCACTTTCAAAACTTATCCAGCTATTAAATAGTTTGGCTTAACTGATTTGTAACTCTTGAAGAAATGTATTCTAGTTGTATGCTTATATAAAGGCTAAGGGTACGAATCAAGCTACCCAAGTATAAGAACAACAAAAGCTGCACAATAAATACGTGCATCGGCCTTTCAGTCACGTAGCAGAAAAAATAATTCAAACAACGATAAGGCAACCCCAAAGCAATAACAACAACAAACAAGGACAACAACAACGTCAGAAGCAGCCGCATTTCTTACTGTTACGGGAAAAATGTCGGCCGGATATCAACAAAATATAGTTACACCCCGCCTAACATATATTCTTTATAGTAAATATGTGGTGTACGTGTGTGTGTGTGTGTGTGTGTGTATTTGTGTTTGTGTGTATTTTTGGGGCGTTGCATGTCAAGAGTGTGTGGCACTGAGAGAATTGGCCGTATTGGTGGTTGCCACGCTTGGCGGCCATAAACCCAGCCCCAGCAGCCCCTCACACAGCCAGCAACTGCGAGGCAATGGGCCTATCTGTCTATCTTTATATCTGCCTTACACACACACACACACACACACACACACACGCGCACACACAATACACAAGCCTCAAAGTCCATATATCAGTGCTCCATCTATGGCTCAGACCTTGAGTCCTTGGCACCATGGTCAGGAACGTGAATAAACTGAATAAAACGTAGTTCGCGCTTCAATTTCCAGTTAAGAAGGAAACCTTCTCAATAATTTTCTTTTAATGCTTGTAAATAATTTAATCTATTTATATATTAAATAATATGTTATTAATATCATGTCTGTGACTGACTGACTGACTGCCTGATCTCCATCAATGCACAGTCCAAGTTGGGGTTTTGTAAAGTTCCACCCACACGTGTGGAAACATCATTTTTTAAAGATCTCTGTCTAAGTTCATTTAGAAGGTATAATAAGTAGTTCACACTTTTGACAAGTCTTCTTGGCGGAAATGAGATTCAATGGTTTGATGGGTGAAGTTGCTGGTTCAAACTCATTAACTGGAATCTTTATGAAGAACAATTTAAGTAGTGTCTTTCGGAAAACACATTCATCTGTTTAAGGGTTATACGTTTGCGACTTCAATTTACTTTAAGTATATAAATTTCGTTCGTTTCTTATATTGCGTTTGGTTCCACTGTGACATTTCGGTGGCAAGCCAAGCTCGATAAGACGCCCATCGACAAAGGCGACACCCAAAGCTCATTTGTTACGCTCCCCGAGAGATGGCTCTGGCGCTGCCGCTGCCGCTGGCTCTGGATTCGTGTTCGAGTACGAGTTCGATTCCAGTTTCGGGTCTGGGACAACGCCTTTCATAGCAGCAACAGCAGCAGCAGCAGCTAATATTTTTGCTTCTATTTGTAATACTCAGGGCTGAGTCCGGGGCGCAGAATATTGTTACCTTTGGCGCTGGGTCTTGGTGGAGTAATAACTTTATGCTAAAGTCGGCAACCAAAATCAGGCTCAAACAAGCATAAAACTTTTCCAAACGCCAGTTATGTGTGTCCATGTGTGTGTTTGTGAGCCAACCCTTAAGATTGCCCGGCCGGATAGTCAGCCAGCCAGCCAGCCAGCCAAGCGACGTTTCATGTCTGGCTCTGTCTGTAGTTATATCAGCGCCGTCATCATCGATATATAAACTCTTGACTGACTGTGTGACTGACGAACGGACCAACTGACAGACAGAAGCAGACGAAGCCGATGGCTGGTTAGATAGTCGCCCATTGGCAGCGTCCCAGGCAGCGCCTTGGCTTGGCCTCTGCGCTCATTCATCCATTCATTCATGCCAGTCCAGGCAGACCCGGCAGCCCGGCAGCCCCGTCAGCCCCGTCAGCCCCGTCAGCTGAGGCAGCCCAGTCAGCCAGCAAACCGATACACCGCAGTAATCGGCGTTGGGAAGGGAAGGAAACGAAGGCAAGAGCGTAGCTCAGTTGCCTCTCGTAGGCAGTGGAACAACACGGGGTGGATTGTGGGCGGGGTGCAATACAGGAACTCACCATGCGTATACGTAATCTGGCATTAGATTACTGATCCATGTCAAATCTTTGGCTTAAGTCCCGTCCAAGCGCACGTCTCTGCAAACGCGTTGTTTTGATTGATACGAACCAAACGCAACTCCAATTCAAATTCAGCTCGGTTGCCAGTTGCCAGTTGCCAGTTGCCAGTTGCCAGTCGGCAGTTGGGAGTCACCTCCGATTTGGTGTCGACGCAGCTCTGGATACATTTAGCCAGACCGCCCGCCCGCCTCGACTTCCACTCACTCCATGACTCTGTTTCATCCTGTTCCTTACGCGCCGCTGATTTTATGCGCATCGCTTCCACATCAACAGGCAGCCGTCCGAATTCCAGGCTGATGGGGACAGCCGCTTACCGCTGCCCTCCCAACTCCCACCTCCGACCAGTCGCCTCTCTAACCGCTCCAAAAAGAAAAAAAAAAGTAGAAGCTGAATGCATTACTTATAATATTAAGCAGTGGCAAACGTACAAAACAGACAGAAGCCCAAAATCAAATCGAAGGTAACACAAGCTCGTCGAAAGGGTGTTCGTGGTGTGTGTGTGTGTGTGTGTGTGTGTGTGGTGTGTGTGTGGTGGCATTTTGGGGTGTTGTTGTGTGGCGTGGAAACTGTGGCTGAACAGGTGAATTATTAGACAGCGGGACGACGGCAACTGGAAGCAAAACTGCCAACTGGCAACTGGAAATGCCAGTTGATTGAACTTTTTGTGGAGCAGCATGGAAGGGCCAGATGTGCGGCGACGACGATGGGGCAAGTTCAGGTGTTCGGTTAGGATTTAGTGAAATGCCAAAGAAAAGTAGAAAACCAATCTCGCACTCTGATGCTCTCACATTCGACTGCACGCCGCAGCGTCGCAGCGCCGCCATGCAAATGGGGCTCGAGGACAGCGCAGTCAAAGATTGGCAGCTCGATAATCGAACCGTTTGTTCACATCAAATGCTCTGGAAGATCAACATGAATGTAGTACTTAGTATTTAGTCCGTAGCTGCTTTAAGCTGTCGCATCCAAATTGTCAGCCGCTGTCGAGTGTTTGCGCCGGATTTGACGATAAATGCATCGAGATATTCAACCCAATTCAGTTTCGACAAAGATAACAAATAACAAAGTAGATATTATTATTAAGTATATATTGATTTATAGCTTTCATTGAGATTAACATAGTTCGCACTTGCTGCATAAAAGTGTTTTCTCTACTTCAAAGTTATTAAGGAATTTGATCATTTCATTTATTCTTACAAAATCCTCATGAATTAATTTGAGTTTTTTTTATTATTTTTACTTGAATTATTTCTTCATTTAATTTTTATCATTATTATTTATTGTATTCTATTTTTAACTAGTAATAAATGAAGTATAGATTCTAAATAAATAGTACAAGTACATTTGTAAGAATGCATATATGTAAGTATTATGTATGTGTGTGTGTCTGTATGTGTGTGTGTCTGTATGTGTGTGTGTGTTTGTGTATGCATGCTTGTATGTATGCATTTATGAATATATGTATGCATGCATGTTGTTTTCTAATATTAAACGCAGACCAAGCGAATTTCTACCAAGGCTCTACTCCTCGATTCTCAAGAATTCAAGTAGGGTCTGGAGTATTTCATGCCTGGCTAGTGTTTTTTTTTTTTTATTTTTTTTTTTTTGTGGTTATTTTGTTGTGGTTTTTTATTTTTTTGTGTGTGTGTGTGTGTGTATGTACGTATGTATGTATGTATGTATTTATGTATGTATGTATGTATGTATGTACGTGTGTATGCATGTGTGTATGTATGTGTGTATGTATGTATGTATGCATGTATGTACGTGTGTATGTATGTGTGTATGTATGTAAGTATGTATGTATGTATGTATGTATGTATGTATGTATGTATGTATTTATGTATGTATGTATGTATGTATGTGTGTATGTATGTACGTGTGTATGTATGTGTGTATGTATGTAAGTATGTATGTATGTATGTATGTATGTATGTATGTATGTATGTATGTATGTATGTATGTATGTATGTATGTATTTATGTATGTATGTATGTATGTATGTATGTATGTGTGTATGTATGTACGTGTGTATGTATGTATGTATGTATGTATGTATGTATGTATGTATTTATGTATGTATGTATGTATGTATGTATGTATGTATGTATGTATGTATGTATGTATGTATGTGTGTATGTATGTATGTATGCATGTATATATGTTTGTATGTATGTATGTATGTATGTATGTATGTATATATATATTGTATATAAGCTCGCCAGAATTAAATAATTAAATAAACTGAAAGAGAAAGCCAGCCTTGGCAAATATGCTCCACTTGGAGATGAGCAAGAAAAGTTATTTGTCGTGCAACAAGTTCGGTTAAGGCATTTGGCTAAAAAGCTAGGGACAATAGATCGAACAGGTGGCACGTGGTGTATTATAAAAAGAGCGGGCAAACGTTGCATAGTATAGTTATAGTATAGTTCATGTATAGCTAAACATAGCCTGATCCTAGGGCTTCCACATGAGTAGCTCGGGATATTTACGGCGAGTTAGTTCGATAGACACGTTTGGGAATTGCGCCCCAAGTGTAGAAAACGCAGCCCACACAGCGGGACGACATCATTAATAATGCACAGTTTACCTTAAGAGGATTTTCAACGCCTCCCCAGGATAATAGGTAAGGACATAAGAGCACACCACGCCCCACTCCGCTAGCAGCCCCAACATTTGCTCAAATTCCCCTTGCCGCCACGCATTGTAAGCAAATATGAAAGTAGACGTGGGAATATAATGTGTGCGTGTGTGTGTGAGAGATACTGTGTGTGTGTGTGTGTGTTTGTTGTTGTTGTATCGGTGAGTCGACAGCACGCCCTAATTTTGGGCTTATTATTAACCAGCTCGCTTGGCTCTGTGCTTTGTGCTTGTCCTCGTTTTTGTTGCTTTTGTGTGTCGCCGCCTTTGACGGGGGCGTGCGTTGGCAGGCCGGCGGGTGGGCGGGCGGTTGGACGGTAGGCGTGGCCACAGTTAACGGCAACAACATCTGTGAAGATGCTGCCAAACGCCGAAACGCCAGCATAATTATAATAATCATTTCATAATCATATTTTATTTTAGTTGTATGGCCCGCCCGCTGCTCGCCCGTTCGCCCTCCGTTCGCCCCCTGGCCCAAGCACGCCCCTGGCTTGTCCCAGCAGGTTTCCTCGCGCGTTTTGCTCTGTTCGCCAGCCTCGACATTTCTTTTATTTTATTTCATATTTTTTGCCTTGCTCGTTTATTTTATATACATATACATACATACATACATACATACATATATATATATATATATATGTGTGTATATTTTTTTGAAACAGTTGCCAGCTACGCAGCGTACGGTTGGGGGAAGGGTGAGGGGGTGGGCACGGACTGGAGTGCGACAGATGTGTTTCTCATTCGATTTTTAATATGCGGCCAATCTAACTGTAATTGGTTTGTTATTGTCTCCCGGCTACGTAGCATGCGGAGCTGCAGAAACCTCAGGAGACTTTTTCTGCATCGCTTCCCGAGGGTTCGCTTCCCTGTGTTTCGCATTTCGACTCTAGTTTTCTCTTCCCCTGCTCTCGCCCTCTCTAATGCTCTCGCTTGCCTGCTGTGGTAAATATCTATCGTTTATTGTTATTGCTCTTGTTCGCTCTATTGTTTTCATTGTTCGTCCTTCGTCCTTCGTCCTGCCGACCTGTCGCCCCACCCACCGGCGACTGTTGCCGGTTAAATTTATGAAAAATGTTGTTCACACTTTCCTTTCGCAACATTCGAGCGCCTGGGCCTGGGGTTAGAGCCAACCTCAAGGGTGTCTGTTGTTGTTGTTGTTGTTGTTGTTGTTGTTGTTGCTGCTGTTGCAAGATGGTGTACCAAATGGGTTACATGCTTGCACATGTTGTACTCCACCTGCCGCATTTCCCTGGCCGAAAAACCAACATTGGCCGCCTGGGCTATGGCTGAGCAGATTTTAATAGGATCAAAGATTGTGCTCGACATTGAAATGGATGCTGCTTAAGCTGTTGAGCTGAGCTAAAGGACTCCAACAAGCTGATTCTGTAAAGAGTGCTGCCCATTGTGGCAAACAGTGTGACCAGCTGCGTGTTTGTGTGTCCTGGATAGTTATCGTATGACTGACAGTGCTGACAGTGTGACCCCAACATTGTTTCATATTGTTAATCATTTTGTAATTTAATAAAAATATAAAATATGCTTGCCTATGTGTATGCCTCTACCTAGAAGACTGATCGAGTAATGCTCCTGGGCATGTAGCTCAAAACAGTGTGACCCTATCGACTTATGAAGCATAACATAACGAGAACTCTAGAAATATGAGTGTACTTAATTTCTTAGCTCAACTGCAATGATGGGCACTTTTCCACGCTCTTCTTCTATTCAATTTCAATCTGGCAGTTTGGGGTTAAGCTCAGCCAAGTTTCAGTCAATTCAATTCCTTTTTTGGTCACATCGACTTATTGTTATTATTTGTTGGCCGGGACCACAACGAGAAACTTATAAAGCATAACGAATGCCGAAATGCCACAGAAAAGGGTCAAATTCTGTGTCATGTGTGGGTTAAGGGCACGCCCAGAGCGTGGGCCGTGCGGGGGAGGGAGCGGGTTTTTTTGTGGGTGTGCGCTTTATGTGCGCTTAAGCCTCGTCTCGGGACGCATCTGATATCAGATTTGTCGCCGTGTCACTGTGCCTATCGCTATCGCTATCGCCAAATGTGTGCGCTCCTGCTGCACAAACCCCAATCCCCTTCCCGCCTTTGGGCTAGCAGCCCACCCTGTGCGGCAGAGCCTGTGCCCAGGGTCTCTTCATTCTAAACGATTGATGGCAGCAGGCAGCAGCTCCTGTCAGAATCCAGAACCGAGCACACATGCCCACGCGGCAGCAGCAGCAGCCCATCAACCCATCATTTCCGCTGACCCCGCACCAACCCCTCACGGTTCTTGCCACGGTCTTGGTGAGGAAATGATAAATTGCGCATTTGGGAGTTTTAAAGGTCAATTTAGGGGTTAGTCTGTGCGCCTGTCGTGGTTACAAACTGCCTGACAGACAGCCTGCCGAACGGGTAAGAGATGTGGACGGGAAGGGGGCACAGACGGGCAGTTGCGCAGCCCATAAACAGCGACACTTCAAAGTTAACTCGCACAATAAAAAATACTTGTACGATTTCTCACACACACACATGCACACACATATATATATAAATATGTGTAACACATTCGTAACCGTTTGAAAAAGGTATGAAAAAAAAAAAAAACAAAAGTGCGCTTAAGTTTTGGCTTTTTTATACATGTCGCAAAGGGGTTGCACTCGAGCACCGCTGCACCGCTGCACCACTGTGCCTGGCAGAGGCAGAGGATGAGGCAGAACATGGAGCAGAGCATGGGGCAGAGGATGAGGCGGAGGCGGAGGCATTTGCTTACAGCTTACAGTGCGCCTGTTGACTTCTAGTTGCCGTTTATATTAATGGCTCAGGCAACTCGTGTGTGTGTGTGTGTGTGTGGATTCCTTGCTGCGTGCTTTGACCACGGGAGAGGGCGAGGCGCGACCAGGTGCCCAACTAGCCGAAACAATTGTCACTTGGAGTGTCAAATTATGAGAATCCAAATGCATTGCAAAATGACAATCGGAAATAAATAATGTTAAAGCAGGCTGAGCTAGCTGAGACCCTGTCGAGGATCAGGGGAGGATCAGGTTAAAACAACAGCAACAACATTAATAATAATATTTACATTTGCTAAGAGCTTACCTTCAGGCCGATCTCTTCCAATGCAGCTATATAATATAGTTATTCGATGTGGAAGGGTGGCTGGGCGAGCATATTGAAATATGCAAAAACGAGTTTCAGACAAGAATCTACTTTTCGACCGAGCGATCGTTCCTATGGCACCCTTAATATATAGTGGTCCGATGATGTTGATCACGAATATATATTCCCCATGGGGTTTGAGGTGCCTCCTTCTATGTTTCACACATTTTCTGGCAAATCAAGAGTATAAAAAGTTGAAAAACATTTTAGGTTATAATAATCAGAATATATGAGAAATGAAGATGAGTTTCAATTTCTGGCTTCAACTTTGGCTTGTCATCAATTTTTTTAATTTATTTATTAATTTAATTTAATAAATAACTAATTATATGAACTCAAAATTGGCATTCGTCAATGATGTTGCGATGAATGCAATAATGGGAATTTAACTTGATGAAAAATGTTCTCAATTGAAGCGAAACAAGTTCTTAACAAGCCGGGTTTGAACCAGCACTTTTTCAAAAAGGTTTCCAAATAATGATTAATTTTGATGAAAATTAATCATATTAATTAATTGTTCTATCAGTATGAATATTATTATTATCATTATTATTAATAATATTATTATAATTTTTATTATCATTATTATTAATAATAGTAGTCTTTTAAGGCATGACCCATAACTGACATGTTCTGTCAATCTACCCCCCCCCCCCCCCCTACCCCCCCTACCACTCTCTCTCACACACATACACACACACACGCACACATCGTGCACACCTCAGGTATTCATATATTTATATCGTATAAAGCAGTTGATGTGCGCGTTGCCTTTTATTCCCAATGCCAAAATGTGTTTTTGGTGTGAGAAATTGTTGGGTTTTTGGTTGCTTTGTTCTCAGCTTTGGGCTGTCGCATTTCATTTAAAAATTCTCATGTCAAAAGCACACGATTAACGCGTGTCGAGGGCGGTGAAGCGGCGAATTAAGATATTTACGCTAACAAAGCCATCGATTTAGAGGCTGTTCCTCTTGCTGTTGCTGAAGCTGTCACCGAAGCCGGAGTCTGCAGTTGACGCCGCGACATCAACCGCCCCGTTATCCCATCCAGCCAGAAGCTTGAGGCGGGGGTCTTGGCTGAATCAAGATAGCGGAGAGCGTCAGAGCGTCAGAGCTGCTGAAACCCAATGCCTGGCGCTGCCCTGTGCCCAGGTTACCTTTCTGCTCTTTGACATCTCTCCCAGCGGCACGCGATTGCCAGAAGTTGCGCTTATCGCAGCAGCCAGGCAGCCAGGCAGCCGGGCAGCCGGGCAGCCGGGCAACCGGATGGCAAACGGATCGCGGCCGGCGGCACGTGCGGACACGTGACCGACGTGTTACACGTGCAACAACAGCGCTGTCGTGTCACGGATGCGGATGTGGGCGTGGCTGCCAACCAGGCAGCCCACGCCACACACGGACACACACACACACGCACACCCAAAGACAAGTGGCCAAGTTGGCAACTGGAAATCTCATTTGCAAGCTAATTGCAGGCTGACTAACAAATGCCAGTCAAAATTTCCAATTGCAGCGAGTGCGAGTAAATCAAAGCAGAGTGAGACAGGGCAAGCGAGTGAGAGAGAGAGAGAGAGGGAATCGCAAAAACCATAAAAACATATGACACCATTTTGATGGACCTCGTTTCGGCACAACAAATTATGCATAAAATAGATTGCTGTGTGTGTGTGTGTGTGTGTGTGTGTGTGTTGACACTTTAGCTTCTAGTGGTGTGTGCGACGGGGTAGAATCTACACCTAATCGGACTTGTCATGTGGTCATCACAACATCATCGGAGGGTTGCGCCCCGCGCACACAAAGGCCAATTGTCAGAACCAGCATCGAAATCGGGTTCAACAAAAAAAAAAAAAAAAAAAAAAACTAAAATAGAAGAATGAAAAATAAATCTCTTTTAACTAGCTGCAATTGGGTTTGTAATTCGAAACTGGGCTCAACCCGGCTGCCTGGCTGGCCAGGGGCTGGGCGCGGGCCTTGCACGGCGCAGCAACTGCTCCGCTCCGGCTGCAGCCTTCGAGTGCCACGGATCAGGGCATGATCAGGATCGCACGTCTAACACAGTTATAGCCACGCCCTAACGACAGCTAATCGGCGCATAAACCTAAAGTATTTTCCAAAGCAAGTGCTGAACCAGGGCTGCAAAGCAACGCAAATGGCTCGTGGTTCGAACCAGCGCCCTGCTTTAAAGTTCAACTCGTTAACCTGGCGATAAATGCAGGCTCAAATCCTACAGTCTCATAGAATGAATCCCCTTTGAAATTGCTAACCAAAACATTTGTGAATACAAGCAAGACCTTAGTTTGGTTTTTTCTTTCGCGATTTATGGTTCGCTCTTTCTTTCTCTTTTTTTTTGGTTCGATCTCCGATTCGATTTCTGGTTCAATTTGTGGTTCGTTTTCTTTGTCAGTTTCTGGTTTGTTTTTTGGTTCAGTTTATGGTTTGTTTTCGAGCTTGTTTTCTGGTTCGGTTTCCGATTCGTTTACTGGTTCGCACCGGTTTTAGTGAACTGGTTTTTATGAATTTTGGTTTACATTCAAAAATTAAATTGTAATTTTAGGCAGGTTGCATATTTGTACTAAGCCATAATATTTAGAAGTTATGCCTTAAATCAACAGAATTTTTCAGTTTTCGAACCTCTCGATAAGCTATCGAAAATGAACCAGTGGTTCGCGCCGTGAGCCTGCCCAAAAGAGTTGCTTGAATTTAAAGTTTTTATATCAAACAAAAAAAAACTGCAGATATTTCAGTTGTGCTTTTTATTGAATATTTTTCGATAAGCCTTAAGTTGCAAGCTTGGCACAAAACAATAAATATATTCTTAAGTCCAACCGCCCAACCCCCCCTTTTCCTATGCATATTGCAAGATCTTTTTTTAATCTTTAGTTTGCTTCTTTTCACAAGAGCGCCATCTGCTGGTTTAAGCTAAAAGTTAATGGCGCGAATATCGTAAGTCAGTTCAAGCAACAGCCGGTTCACATCCTTGCTAATGTTAACAATTAACAGTCATGTTACAAGCGACAAGTGATTTACAGAGCTGTTGCACTCAGCAGTCCAGGAATTGGTTGCTCTGCAGGATTGCTGCCACAAAGGTGAAATGAGCTCAAATCCGAAATAATTAAGAAACAATCATACACTCAAAGTGATAGCAACTTTAGCTGCATAAGCCGAAGAAGAAGTCATAGACCCATTCTATATATATATATATGTGTGTATGGAGTTCAGCTTTGGCAAAGCTATAAGGAATCAGGTGGGGTATGCTATAAATTAGGGGACTGACCCCTCTAGATATTTATATGACAACTGATATTTATAATACACACGCTTCTACTACTATACAAGCGAGGTTTATTTCTGCTTTCTTAATAATAATATATCTATAGATGTATGAACTAAGAGGCTCTTTCGATTTGGCAGATTTCATTTCTTGCGCTCGTAGGGGAACACATAGACGGGCGCGCTCTCCTTGGTACCTGGCTGCACCCTTTTTGGCTTGAGTAGGCGTGGCTGCTTAATGGCGCGCTTCATCTCCAGCTTCTGCTTAACAATGCTGAGCTCGCGTTCGCGCTGCTCGCGTTTCTTCAGCTCGCTGAGCAGCTGCTGCCTGTGCGTGCGGCTGGGCGTGTCCTGGAGAAAGGACTGGTTCATTTATGGATCTATATAAAGCATAAGCGGGAAGGTACTCACGGGATTATCTGCCGATTCGAGACGCTCGCCCAACGTGGCTGTTGTCGCTGGCCGTGGGAGGCCCTGCTCGTCGAAGGTGTAGCGCTTGTTTTGCGCGGACGCGGCATCCACATCGACGAGCGTGGCGCGCAGCCGCTCCAGCTTGCGCCGCTCCACAGTTAGCTTCATCAGCACGTACTTGAGATCCTGGGTCTGCATGAGGGCCAACTGCTCGGGCGTGTGCTCATCTTTGGCCTCCTTTTCGTGGTGCACATCATCCGTTAGCTTGGAGTTGATCATGTGGTGATAGAACTCATCGGGATTCTTGTTGAGGGCCCGCTTGTGGAGTAGCTTCAGGGTCTTCTCCTTGCGCTGTGCATCGTTGGCGCGTTTCTTGTAGTCTTTCTTCTTCTCGAGCAGGCCGAGATGCTTGCGCGCCTCGGGCTGGTGACGTTCACGATGCACCTTCTGATTGCTTTTCGAAGCCTTTTTCCAGGACGACATGTTGAAAAGTGCAGCTAGCAATTGTTTATTAACAAAAAAAAAAAAAATCAACTAAAAACGTGCAGCCTATCGGCTCAGAAGCTCAACAGCGCGTTAACAGAAATGGAAGAGCTCCAAATTGCGTTATCTGTTAGCTGTATATCGATAGCTCGCTTAAGCTGATTTGTGCTACGCGCTTCTAACATTGACGTCATTTTATATTGATTATTATGTTTTCTGTTACGTACATCATCCGATGACGAAGTTTCAGTCTGCATATTCTAGCTGCAGTCGGTGTTAGTTGTGTATCGATAGCTTTGTACTGGCAGCTGTTGTGTGTGGTAACAGCGGTGGCGCCTCTGTAAAGCGGAGGAGTTTCTGTTAACTGTTATCGATAACTCCACGGTTGTCAGCTGCAAGTCGCACGTGCGTTTAAACCGAAAGCTGAAGGAACCATTCAGAATCGCGAAGCTAAAATTGAATATAACTTTGGAATTATCAATTGACAGTGTGCCAAAGCAAGATGGTGAAGAAAAAGATTGACAATCGCATACGCGTCATGATCGAGAATGGCGTCAAGCTGGGCCATCGCACCATGTTCGTCATCATTGGCGACAAGGCGCGCGATCAAGTGCCGATTCTGTACGACATTTTGATCAAATCGACGGTGAAGGCACGTCCCACTGTGCTCTGGTGCTACAAGAACAAGGACGAGGCCATTTCCAAGTAAGTCACACCTGTACCTCTTCTTAATATGGCAATTAAATATGTTAATCAATTACTTGAAGTCACGGCAAGAAGCGTGCCAAGAAGATTGCCCACGGCAAGGTAGATGTGAATGAGGTGGACTTGTTTGATGCGTTCCGTGTGGCCACCACCATACATGGTCGCTACTACTCCGAGACCCATGCCATACTGGGTCGCACCTATGGCGTGTGCGTGCTCCAAGATTTCGAAGCACTGACACCCAATCTGCTGGCGCGCACCGTAGAAACCGTCGAGGGCGGCGGTTTGATCATATTGCTATTGAAGACGATGCAGTCTCTCAAACAGCTCTACACCATGGGCATGGATGTGCACAAGCGTTTCCGCACCGAGGCACATCAGACAGTCACCTGCCGATTTAACGAGCGCCTCATCCTCTCGCTGGCCGACTGCAAGCGCTGCCTGGTGGTCAACGACGACCTGACCGTGCTGCCACTCAGCTCCAAGACAATCAATGTGGAGCCAGTGAATGTAAGTGCAGCAGCCAAGGATTCGCATTATTATAACTTCATTTACGAGACGTGCATTGAGTTGTAATTAAGCTGCGAGCATTTATTGTTATGCATTTTGTTGAAAGTTTTGTTTTTGACAGCCAGCGGAGATCGGGAAGTCGGAGAACGACAACAACCTAAAGGCCATACAGAAGAACCTAATGAACTCACCTCCCGCCGGCGCACTGGTTAGTCTCTGCAAGACATTCGACCAAGGACATGCTGTGGCTCAGTTCATGGACGCGCTGGTCGATAAGCAGCTGAAGCCGCCAATATCGCTGACGGCGGCACGTGGACGTGGCAAATCGGCTGCCATGGGCCTGGCCATAGCTGGTGCCATTTCGTTTGGCTACGTGAATGTGTATGTGACATCGCCGCATCCCGAGAATTTGATAACGCTCTTTGAGTTCATACTGAAGGGTTTCGATGCGCTGGAGTATCAGGAGCACGCCGACTACACCATCATACGCAGCACCAATCCGGACTTCAAGAAGGCCATCATACGCATCAATATAACGCGCAATAGCCGCCAGACCATACAGTATATAGCGCCCAGCGATACGCATCTGCTGAATGCCGCCGATCTGCTGATGATCGATGAGGCGGCTGCCATACCCTTGCCGCTGGTCAAGAAGATGATCGGCCCCTACTTGATATTCATGGCCAGCACCATCAATGGCTATGAGGGCACGGGTCGGTCGCTCAGCCTGAAGCTGATCGCACAGATACAAAAGGATAACAATGCTCATCCGCCGATAACGCTGGAGGAGTCCATACGCTACAAGCCCAATGATGACATCGAGCGCTGGCTTATCAATCTGCTCTGCCTGGACACGAGTACTGTGGCCGTCGTCAACTCCGGCTGCCCGCTGCCCAACCTCTGCGAACTCTATTACATTAATCGCGATGCCTTGTTCTCATACCACAAGGCCGCGGAGACCTTTCTGAATCGCCTGATGTCCATCTATGTGTCATCGCACTATAAGAACACGCCCAATGACTTGCAGATGATGAGCGATGCGCCCGCCCATCATTTGTTTTGCATGCTGGCGCCAGTGCAGCGCATGGACCAGCTGCCCGAAATTTTGGTGGTCATTCAGGTGGCACTCGAGGGACAAATCTCGGCACAGAGCATCAGCGAATCCCTGGGACGCGGCAAGAAGGCTGCCGGCGATTTGATACCATGGAACGTGGCCGAGCAATACGGCGACCGAGATTTTCCCAAGCTCTCGGGCGTTCGCATCGTGCGTGTAGCAACACATCCAAACTACCAGCGCATGGGCTATGGCAAGCGGGCAATCATGTTACTAAAAGACTACTACGAGGGTTGCTTTGCCGATGTCAACGATGAGACCATGGACAACGAGAAGGGTGAGTGAAGGGGCGCTTGAACTCAATTTGTTTATGTGGAGCTAATCTTTTGCTTGGCCCCCCACTCAGCTGGCATCGAGGAGGTCGAGGAGGAGGAGCTGAGCCTGCTCAAGGAGCAGATCCGACCGCGCAAACGCATTCCCACGCTGCTTCAGCGCCTGCATGAGCGCATACCGGAGCGTATAGATTACATAGGCACCTCGTACGGCCTAACCGCGGAGCTGCTCAAGTTCTGGAAGAGCGTCGGCTACGTGCCCGTCTACCTCAGCCAAAAGGCCAACGAGCTGACCGGCGAGCACAGCTGCATCATGCTCCAGACACTGAAGCGGGCACCCGGCAACTGGCTGCCACTCTACTATCAGGACTTTCGGCGTCGCGTCCTCAAGCTGATGGCCAAGACCTTCCGCGAGTTCAATATCAAGTTGTGCCTCGCACTGCTCAAGAACAAGACCATTGAGGAGTCTGATACAACGATTGCTACTCTGGACAAATCCACGCTGGACGTATATTTTCTTCCGCACGACCTGCAGCGCCTGGAGAGCTATGCGCGCCAGCAGTCCGAGTTTCGTTTGATTATCGATCTGCTCGGGGACATTGCTCAGCTGTACTTCCAGGGTCGCATCGAGGGCCTCCAGCTGGATCTGGTGCAGCAGAGCGTGCTCTTGGGCCTGGGCGTGCAGGGCAAGTCGGTAGACGCAATTGCCGCCGAGCTTAACATGCCGGGCAATCAGCTGCTGGCCAAATTCTTTGATGCCATGAAAAAGTGCAATCAGTGTTTCCGTTCGGTGCTCGAGCAGCACATTGAAGGCGGCATGCTGCAGGAGTCGGAGCTGCCACGTGGCGAGGAACTGCAGCCGCTCTCACTGTCCATCGACAAGGAGCTGGAGAAGTCGGCCCAAAAGCTGACCAAACAGCAGCGCAAGGAGCTGAAACGCCTCCAGGCCGAAATGACCTTAGACGAATACCAAATCAAGGGCAGCGAGGACGACTGGTCCAAAGCGCTGGAGAGCAATGGCAAGGGCGTCGGTGCTGGCGCAGGCAGCGGTCTGCTCTCTGTGAAGAGGTAAGGTAGTTATTGCCCAGAGAGAGAGACAGCAAGAACTTCTCTCCCTCTCTCACTTTTGGCTGTCTCTCCCTTTCTCTCCTCTCTCTTTATCTCTCTCGCTCTTGTTCATGTCAAAACAAATGCCAATTCCCTTTGCTATTTTCTGCAGCGGTGTCAAGAGGTTGGATGCTGTTGTGGAGCCGGAACCAAATTTGGGACCACCAAAGAACAAAAAGAGTAAGAAAAATCCGAAATTGAAAAAGGGCTCTGGCAAATCGCTAATCTGATCTTATGTGGGCACAAAATGGGGTACAATCTATATTTATAAGTGTTTCTTCAATAAAATTGGAGGGCTTTGACGTAATCTAAATCTTGATGGTATCATTGTTGGCCTTGGACGCTGCAGCGGCCGCTTTGCGCTGCGCGCGCAGATCCTGAAAACTGACGCCGGCCTCCTTGTGGGAATTGCGCGGAAAACGCTTCACCTTGGAACGTTTGCGTGTGACGGCAACCGTTGTGGGCAGTATGTTGCGTTTCTGGAGCAGCTTGAAGCGATCGGTGAGCAGGTTGCTTTCCGGCTTTACGTTGCGCAGATTGCCAGCCAGATCCTCGGGCATGTTCACATCCACATCGGGCTCCACAAACTTGTGACGACCCAAACGTTTTGGCTCGAACTTTTTACGCTCCGCTTTCGCTTTGCGGCGTTTCTTCACCTCATTTAGCTCCTCGGCCTCCTCCTTTACCTCGGCACGTATGGATTTGATTCTGCAAAGGAGGCGCATCGTTAGCTTAAGCCAGTTGTTCGAGTTCGCTCTGTCTCGCTTACCTAATCAGATCTGCAGTCTGTTTCTTGAGCGCCTTTTTGGCCTCGTGCAGGCGCTGCAGCTCCTTTTGCTTAAGCTCCTTGTTGCGCGATTGCTTGCTCTTCTTCTTGTTCTCGACGGGCGCATTGACTGTGGAATAGCTGTTGTCAGCCGGCTTTTGCTCAGCCCCCTCTTCATCTTCAGATGCCGATGCAGGCTCGCCTTCCTCCTTAATGCCCTCACTCATTTCGTTTAAGCGGCGCCTGTCGCGCTCCTCGGGCGTCACCTTGCTAAACATGCTGGTGGTGACACGCTTCAGATGCTGCTCCTTCTTGATGATACCCTCCTCGCGGTCCACCACCTGCGCCAGCAGCTCCTGGTGCGCCTTCAGCGAGGGATTGTAGCTCATGCCCGGATGCGGTGCCTCAAACTTTCTGCATTTACAAATGAAGCATTATTATTTTGACTAATGCCAGGTTTGGTTGGGCATTTGCCACTTACTTGGCCTTGGTTGTTTTGTGGTGCAGGCTGGCGTGCGTTTTGACCACTTTGCGACCGATGTTGCCGGCAATATGCACGGCCAGATCACGACTGATCCAGCCCTTCTCATCCTTGAGCCCGGGTATTTTGTCACGGAAGTCCACCTCCTGCCAAATGTCCTTATCAACTTTATTATCCTTCTTGCCGCTCTCCCTGGCCGTCAGACGCTGATCCAGCTTTTCGTAGTAGAGCCCGCGATCGCTGTTCGCCTGGCGATGACGCGCCTTAGTTGGGTTGCGCACCTCCAGCTCAATGTTGCGTCCGTTCTTCTTCTGTCGCACATGATTTCTGCGACAACAGCAACAATAACAATAACTACAAATAACCATGCATTGGGGGGGACAGCTGCTTACCGCTTGACAATCGGATCCTGCACCTTGGATGTGTTCTCCAGTGCCTGATGTGAGCGCATCGGCTTTAGGGCGTTCAGCTTGCGCTTCTTCTTCACGGAGAGCTGGCTGGGCACAGTCTTAAGCGGCGAGGCATCCACCACAAACAGATCCTCGTTCTGTTTGTCTGTGAAGGTGCTGCAAGCGATGCGTTATCCTCGTTAAGTCATGCGGGATGCATTGTTTACAAATTGTTGGGACTTACCCAATGCGCTCTTCCTGGCGCTGATCCTCCAAAAACTGTTCGACATCTTGTATGTCTGTTTTGCGCCAAGCGGATTTGTTTTTCTTTGAAATCCGTTTCTTCTTCATTCCAGGTTCCTGCGCAGCCATGGCGCAAACACTTCCAAGTACTACGGTACCGCAACGAAAACAAAATTCCAATTTCAACACGTGCACGCTGTTGGCGGTACACAGCACTAAAAACGAGCTAAACGTTTGAAAAGCGATTATTCAACACTGTGCCGCAATTGCTGCAAATGTTTGTAATCAGCTGTTCGATGGAGCCACACACGTTACGACTGCAATACATTAACTGTACTCCTGCAGTACATGCAACTACGAACAATTGCACTGCATATTAAATAAAATTTTACAACGCACACACATACACCAGCTGTAAAGTTATGATTGCCTATTAATGCTACAATTCACAGTGCTGTTAAGCAGTGACTGTTAATCAGCTGTTGGACGGCCCACACACGATACGACCACAAGAGATAACTGGCTGCCGCAAATAATACATACACACCTGCCTGGCTGTACAGTAAAGTTTTCTTATCTGTGCTGTGTGGGCGTGCTCTTGTTTTCTCTCTATATTCGCACTGAGCGAAAAAATTGCTTGGCGGCAAATTTGAAGTGCAGCATTTGAGTGGCTGAAATCAATTTAATCAGCAGTGTGCTCTCAAAGCACTCCACAGTCTCTCGCGAAGTGTTGACCACGTCAGACATAGTTGCCAATAAATTGATCTTATCACAGATACAAATAGTTTCTGTAGGTATACACACACACATACCTACACACATACCTACACACATACCTACACACATACCTACACACATACATACATGCATATATACATGCGTGCGTGCGTGCATTGTCTGACGTGTACCAAACGCAACGCAACGCAACTTTCCGCACCGGTTATTGTTATCAATTAATTTTATAAATCTCAACGAATTCCAGCAACAGGCACAGTAGGAATCGAGCAGTCAGAATGGCCGAACCAGCATTTGCAGATATATCCGCCAAGTTCACTGAGGCGACATTGGATGAGATCATTCAGAACGCCGGCGGCACCAAGCACACCTCATACAAGTTTGGGGAGGGCGGCAAGAAGGGCGACTCCTACTTGAGTCGCGTATACCGGCTGTGCGTTTACGGCGTCAAAGAGCCGGAGGGCAAACAGCTGGAGGTGAATGTCGTTATCAAGGGCATGCCGGACAATTTGCACAGGCGTCGACTGTTCCGCTCTACGGACTTTTTCCGCAACGAGATTCATTTTTACACCAAGGTCATACCGGCCATTGAGGCTTTCCAGGCCTCGCGTCAGCCCAAGCCCAAGAAGCCATTCACGGAGTATCCCAAGTGCTATGCATCCTTGTGTGATGGCGTCAACGATTTCATAGCTCTCGAGGATGTGGGCTTCCGTGGCTATCGTTCACCCAATCGGTAAGTGGAGCACATATTATTCTTTTTTTTTTTTTTGAGAATCATTCAATTTTACCATTTTAGCCAGAACTACATCTCTCTGGAGGACGCACTTTTAACCATGCGCACCATGGGCCGCTATCATGGCGTGGCTCTGGCATTCAAGGCTCTGGATGCGGACAACTTTGAGAAGGCCGCCGGCGCCTTGGAGGAGACCTACTATGGCGAGCATACGCGCGAGTGGTACAAGGACTTCTTGCAGCTGGCCCAGAAGGTGGCTCTGGATGCTGTGAATAAGACATTCCCAAACACCAAGTACGAGACGTTGGCCACCAATTTTCTGCAGCCTCAGCTGTTCGACGATTTGATCAACTTGGTGTCCACACGCTCCAAGCTGAGTGTCTTTGGACATGGCGATTGCTGGACGCCCAACTTCCTGACCCGCTACAGCGATGACGGTGCACCGCAGGAAATCATCATCATTGATTATCAGCTGGCGCGCTGCGCCTCCGTGGCGCTGGATGTCAGCTTCTTCATATACTCCTGCACCAGCCAGCAGTTGCGCGAGGAGCACTACGAGAAGTTGTTGCGCGCTTATTTGGAGAGTGCCCAGGCACTTATCACAGATCTGGGTGGCGATGCAGAGGCGGTCATCTCCTGGGAAACGCTGCAGGATGAGCTGAAGCAATTTGGTCGCTTCGGCTGCGGCATGGGCATCGAGTCGCTGCCCATGTCGCTCATCGAGGACGACGAGGTGGCCGATCTGGATGCCATTGTCGAGAACGCTGTCCTCACCGACGTCTGGAACATAAAACCCTTCGAGCAGCCCGCCAAACAGCAGCGTATTGCCGAAATCTTCAAGCATGCCATTGACCAGGGTTACATCAAGTAATCCGGCTGCCAGCCTAACAGCCACCGGACGCGCCTCGCTCAACCTTCAAGACAATAAGTTTAACGATGTATTTTAAATGTATTTTGGCCACCGAGAACTTGCCTCGGCTGTTGCCCCATATCAAGTTTTGATCAAATATTGAGACGAGCCACAGTAACTCAAGTACTAACGATATTATAATATAACTCTTAAGACACATATCTGCATAAAAGCACACAAAATATTCCGATAAACGGATTACTTGAAAGAATACACAACTCAAGATCGAATGTACCGAACAAATTGAATCGAGAATCCAAACGAAACAAATCATTGATTGAATTCCATAAACTGTCTAAGAACTTGCTTTGCCATTTGTATACGTCTAGCTGGTGTTTTCCGGCCTTTAACAACCACCCATTTTTGGCGTGGATTATAAATGTCTACCTGTGCTATCGTGAACTCCACGTCTAAAGTAATCTTTTACATAGATATTTGAAAATGTATTTGAAGTACCACGAATTTAGAGCCAAAAATTGGAATTAACGCGTTCCGCTCACTTTACTCACGTGTTGAGAATCTTGATGTTGTAAAATAAACTTTCGTTTAAATGTCCTTTAACCCGCATTTTCTAACCACGAGAAATGGATGGCAAGGATTTTGCAATATGTGATAAATCAGTTTTTACAAAGATCTTTGACTCGTGTTGGACTTTACGAAATTTCCATGTATATTTAGTTCCTTGAAAATTAATTTGAACATGAAACTTTACCAAAGACGAGAAATATGTCTCAAATGAATTTTCTAAAGGAACTTTGCAAGCGAAACTTTTTTGCAAAAATCTTTGAAAAAAGTAAAAATGTCAGCCTTCAAATCAATCAATCAGTAAGTCAATCAGGACAAACAGTTTTATATATCATCTATGAAAAAGTAAGGGCATATTTTGAGTTAAGAAAGTTCAAGAACGGTTTGATCAATATACTATGTCAGTTAGCTTATCCGATTAAGAATTATTGAGAATAATATCGCACCTAATGGGATTCATCAAATCTTCTTCAATGCTCTAAAGATATACCAAGAGCAACTTTATCCACGGATATGCCTGGTGACCAGTGCTGCCAAGCCCACTATAAAATTTCATCTCTCTACGGCTGACTAGAAAATGGCTGAATGGGCAGCACTGCTGTTGACTGAAATATCTGTTACCAACACTTAATTTTGGTCTCTTTGTGCCAGCCTAGAAGTATGCTGCCAATGATGCTAAGTTGACTGAAGACGCATCCTCAAACTGTTTTTGGCCTCGCTTTGAGGTTTCTTAAATGATTTATTTACCAAATACTGAAATTTCCATTATAGGTATATATATATATTCGGCTCATGTTGTGCCATTCTTTCAGTCAGAAACTGATCTCTGATTATGTCGTTTTGGAGCGTCATATCTACCCGCGAAGCTATTACCCATCATACCGCCTGGAGTTATGTCGTTTTGGAACGTCATATCTCCCCGCGGAGCTATTTCCATCCGAGCGGAGGGAGTTATGTCGTTTTGGAACGTCATATCTCCCCGCGGAGCTATTTCCATCCGAGCGGAGGGAGTTATGTCGTTTTGGAACGTCATATCTCCCCGCGGAGCTATTATCCATCATACCGCCTGGAGTTATGTCGTTTTGGAACGTCATATCTCCCCGCGGAGCTATTGCCTATCATACCGCGCGGAGTTATGTCGTTTTGGAACGTCATATCTCCCCGCGGAGCTATTACCCCCCATCATACCGCCTGGAGTTATGTCGTTTTGGAACGTCATATCTTCCCGCGGAGCTATTATCCATCATACCGCGCGGAGCTATGTCGTTTTGAAACGTTATATCTCCCCGCGGAGCTATTATCCATCATACCGCGCGGAGTTATGTCGTTTTGGAACGTCATATCTCCCCGCGTAGCTATTATCCATCATACCGCGCGGAGCTATGTCGTTTTGAAACGTCATATCTCCCCGCGGAGCTATTATCCATCATACCGCGCGGAGTTATGTCGTTTTGGAACGTCATATCTCCCCGCGTAGCTATTATCCATCATACCGCGCGGAGCTATGTCGTTTTGGAACGTCATATCTCCCCGCGGAGCTATTTCCATCCGAGCGGAGGGAGTTATGTCGTTTTGGAACGTCATATCTCCCCGCGGAGCTATTATCCATCATACCGCGCGAAGCTATGTCGTTTTGAAACGTCATATCTCCCCGCGAAGCTATTACCCATCATACCGCCTGGAGTTATGTCGTTTTGGAACGTCATATCTCCCCGCGTAGCTATTATCCATCATACCGCGCGGAGTTATGTCGTTTTGGAACGTCATATCTCCCCGCGGAGCTATTTCCATCCGAGCGGAGGGAGTTATGTCGTTTTGGAACGTCATATCTCCCCGCGGAGCTGTTACCACCCATCATACCGCCTGGAGTTATGTCGTTTTGGAACGTCATATCTTCCCGCGGAGCTATTGCCCATCATACCGCGCGGAGTTATGTCGTTTTGGAACGTCATATCTCCCCGCGGAGCTATTTCCATCCGAGCGGAGGGAGTTATGTCGTTTTGGAACGTCATATCTCCCCGCGGAGCTATTATCCATCATACCGCGCGGAGTTATGTCGTTTTGGAACGTCATATCTTCCCGCGGAGCTATTGCCCATCATACCGCGCGGAGTTATGTCGTTTTGGAACGTCATATCTCCCCGCGGAGCTATTTCCATCCGAGCGGAGGGAGTTATGTCGTTTTGGAACGTCATATCTCCCCGCGGAGCTATTATCCATCATACCGCGCGGAGCTATGTCGTTTTGGAACGTCATATCTCCCCGCGGAGCTATTACCCGCCATCATACCGCCTGGAGTTATGTCGTTTTGGAACGTCATATCTCCCCGCGGAGCTATTACCCATCATACCGCGCGGAGTTATGTCGTTTTCCAAAACGACGTTCCAACGTCATATCTCCCCGCGGAGCTATTTCCATCCGAGCGGAGGGAGTTATGTCGTTTTGGAACGTCATATCTCCCCGCGTAGCTATTATCCATCATACCGCGCGGAGTTATGTCGTTTTGGACTGTCATATCTCCCCGCGGAGCTATTATCCATCATACCGCGCGGAGCTATGTCGTTTTGGAACGTCATATCTCCCCGCGGAGCTATGTCGTTTTGGAATGTCATATCTCCCCGCGGAGCTATTACCCATCATACCGCCTGGAGTTATGTCGTTTTGGAACGTCATATCTCCCCGCGGAGCTATTATCCATCATACCGCGCGAAGTTATGTCGTTTTGGAACGTCATATCTCCCCGCGGAGCTATTGCCCATCATACCGCGCGGAGTTATGTCGTTTTGGAACGTCATATCTCCCCGCGGAGCTATGTCGTTTTGGAATGTCATATCTCCCCGCGGAGCTATGTCGTTTTGGAACGTCATATCTCCCCGCGGAGCTATTACCCATCATACCGCCTGGAGTTATGTCGTTTTGGAACGTCATATCTCCCCGCGGAGCTATTTCCATCCGAGCGGAGGAAGTTATGTCGTTTTGGAACGTCATATCTTCCCGCGGAGCTATTATCCATCATACCGCGCGATGCTATGTCGTTTTGGAACGTCATATCTCCCCGCGAAGCTATTACCCATCATAGCGCCTGGAGTTATGTCGTTTTGGAACGTCATATCTCCCCGCGGAGCTATTACCCATCATACCGCGCGGAGTAATGTCGTTTTGGAACGTCATATCTCAGCAGCTTCGACAGTGTAAATTCCTTGGGATAATCCAAGCAGAGGATTCATGTTGACCTCTTCCGGTCGAAAGTGAAAATTAGAAGGTAAAGTGCGAACAGCAACTGGCTGGGCTCGAAGGGAAATCGCGAGAGCTGAGCCACCCCCAACAGCAAAGTTCACTACGCTTGCTCGCTTAACCGTGCGCTCTTCCTCTCACTCTCTCGCTCTTTTTACCTCTCTTCTGGTCACACTCAACGTTGAGAGACAGCGCAACAGTGTTGTCAACTACTGAAAGGCAATCAGAAGCTAATTCAAAAGAAAGCAAAAAATTAATATATATGTGTTGCAGAAGAAAAGCCAGAGATCTATATATATTTTTTTTTCAATTGTTTTTTACACACTATAATAGATAAATGTTGTAGAGATTATATTGCTTTAATTTTATACTGCATAGCATAGTTTCTTATGTGAGCCAGCATTAACTGCATTTGAATCTTAACAACACTTACAATTAACTATATCACTAACTGGCTATAGCTATTGTTCTGCCACTGCTAGATGTAGCGTAAAAACGGCTAGCTTGCCAACACTGGCGTGCGGCGTCGCTTAAACACGAGCATCGCTGCCGTTGCATGCCTCAGTCTCTCCACGCACGCGACGAGCTGCGGATCATCGCTGCGATCGTCGTTCGTTCCAAGTGGTTCTTAAATAAACTAGCATTAAAGAAACGTATTTTGCCGTACTATATTTTTTTTTTGTTTTGTTTGTAATTATTTATTTTTTTTTTGTTTGCCGTTTTCAAAATTTGTACAATCGCATGTGGAAAACGCGACGGCACTTGAAACGATGCCATTGCCATGCCTGGTTGTATACTTACCTAGATGCTTAAATACATACGATTATACACACACACACACACACACACACACACACACACACACACACACGCACATCTATGCATATAGTTTTGCATAGAATGTGATTTATACGCCCGATGCGTTAGCTTAGTGAGTCGCGAGTGTTATATGTTATATTTTTTTTGGTTGTTTTTTAAATGCACTTCAAGAGAAAAAAGTTACGCAAAAGTGTCAGCGAAATGCCAAGGAAAAGTTTAAGAAATTGTGAGTGCATGGCGACTAATTGATTGAATGATTGATTGATGATCGAAGTGAAACAACAGTGTAACAGATGCCAGAAGCTAATTAAAAAGCCAACGAGGAGAACAACAACAACAACAACAACAAACACAACAAATACAACAACATAGTATACATATGCATATACATATATGTGTATGTGTATGTGTATGTGTATGTGTACATAGTCAAAATTAAGAAAAACCGCAAACAAACGAGCGAAAGAGAAAAAAACGAAAACAAGTGAGTGATTTATTTAATAAGTATATATATATATATATATATATGTATTTATAAGGCACACACACATCTGTAGGTAGAGTATCATGATCACATTTGACTATATACTATATACAAACGGACGACAGACCGGACAGAACATGGCACGGATCCATGGACCGGGGGCAGACCCCGCCACTCATGAGCTTTGCTACGGTTATGATTATGGTTATGCCCGCTTTCGGAAGCAACAACCGCAGCAGCAGCAGCAGCAGCAACAGCAGCCGCCCGCCAGTTGCCGCTGATGATCATCATGATGCTCTGACTCCCTCTGGCTCTCTGTCTGTATCCCGCTCTATCGCATTGCCGATCCCAGTTTGGTGCGCGCGGGGGAAAGGTGGCGGGGCTTTGAGCAGCAGCTCTGGATTCAGCCTGGGTCTGCGGCTGCGGCTGCGGCTGGGGCTGGGGCTGGGTCTGCAGCCCAAAATGGAATGGAATTAAATTAAATCAAATGATAAAAAATATAAATCGAGTGTAGAAACAGTAGCAGCCCTCTGTACAGGCAGCGCAAAAACAAAAACAAAACAAAAACAATCGGAATCAGAATCTGAATCTGAATCTGAATGAGAATGAGAAACCCCCAGATTCCGACAACTGAATAACTGACAAACTGTTGCATTGATGCACGGCCATTAGGGGGCCTACGAGTGTGTGTGTGAGTGTGGGAGTGTGAGTGTACTCGTGCTCATGCTCATAGACGCACGCAAAACTAATGGATATATGCTCGCCGTGCTATTAACGTGCACACACATGCTTTAAAGACCCAAAGAGCGGAAGGAATATCCGAAGGGTAAACATCGCCAGAAGCAGCAGCAGCAGCAGCAGCAGCAGCAGCACGAGCAGATCCAACTCTGGCCCGGGTAGACTAGAACCTAGAGTCGGCACTTGTTGTGCCCAGAGCCTGCAACTGGTTGCGATCAGTCCATAAATAAATGGAAATAATACATTGAACTCTTCTGTTGCCCGGCATTGCTTACATAACAAGCGGACGGACGGACCCCTTCTTCATTTCGAATATCTGTCAAAAATCTGTCAGTGTAAAAATAAGTCGCCTGCCCTCCAAAACTGCATCTGTATCCGTATCTGCATTTGTCTGTATCTGTATCTGTATCTGTATCTGTAGCTGTAGCTGTATCTTTAGCTGTATTGTTATAGACAGCATCCGCCATCGACTGTACTCGTTAACCCAAAGCCAAAGCCAATCGATTGGCATTTGTCAAAATATGCAAAACATGATGCAAACATACATATGCATATACCTTGGAATATATATATGTATAAATGTATCTAACACCTATAACACCTACACATAAGCAGACTGCTGGGTGAACATCTTCAGATCTTTTGTTTGCCTTGGCCAGAGTTCAGCAAATCTTCGTTTGATATTGCGGTTAAAGATCACACAATTCTCATACCCTGTAAAGCCAGCTGTACGTTAGGTATTTCAAAAGATAGTTTTATATAAGTGCTACTTATGATTTTTTTGAAAACAGCCAACTCAGAAAGTCGATGGCTTGGTGATCGGTTCGAACCAACTACTTTTCCTTTTGATTCAACTCTTTAGATTTTAGGTAAGCAATTAAAGTTCTTATACACAGTTTCCATGCATAGAATTTGCAACATAGAAGTTGCGGAGTAACATCGACCTCTACTCAGAATTGGTTTCAAACAATTCGCAACCTTGATAAACATATCGCTCTTATCGTGATATCAAAACCTCTTATTAGACTATTAAAAAAAGATTCCAAAATCTTAGCTTAGATAAGAATTAGAAACTTTTATTACTCTTTCTCTTATATTAATTATACATATATGTATATATAATTCTTATATTGATATAGAAATGCGTACAAAATTATATTGTATTATTGTTTTACAGGGCATTTGATAGTCGTGCACTTGCAATTAGCCATTTGCTTCTGTTAATCTTTATGTGCAACTTTTGATAAATGATTTGCAAATTGTTTGAAATTTGTTTGTTTTCCTTAAATATTGCGCTTCGCAGTTGAACAGCTCTTGCCATTCTAAAAAGCTTAAAAAAATATAAACAACAAATTTGTTGCTCATTGCAAAAGCGGACTTTGCATTCGGGGTATTCCATATGCTGGTAAATGCAAATAAATCGAACCAGTCAAAGAACAGCTGTCAGCGCAGGCCAAAAGCATTTTTAGCTGCTTTTATTGTTTATTTAGAGGCTATGATTGGGTCTCATAAATACGATTAGCTTTTCCAGCCAAGTGTAGAAAAGCTATCGCAATAGTTTCTCATTATTATTATTATTATTTCGTTCTAAATGTTATCGTGCATTAGAGGCTGCGGTTCGAACCAGCGCCTATCAATTTGCCGTTGCCCGAATGTTTGTCTGAACAAAACAACTGTTTGCAGTTGCATTATATACATATATACATACATATATATTTAATTTTAGGGTCATTTCATTATTGGTGAGCCCTTGCAAGGATCATGCCTTATATTGTTTGCCTACGCCCACTATGGGCGTGGCACAATCCATATACATATGTATGTATGTATGCGTTTAGCTAGATTTAAGCTGTTATTAGGCTGCGCATGAGTATTGCGCAGTCGGTTGCACCCGATTGCAAAACTCTTCTTGATTTTTATTGATTTTACACTGAAATTTCGCAAGCACAGCTGATGGCACACACACACACACACACACACACACACACGGATAGACAAATGTGAGACAACTAACTGCAAAACTCTAAACAATTCCACTAAATTGTTGTTGAAATGCCGCTAATCAGTCGGCGTTCTGCTTGTTGTTGTTGCTCTTCTTCTTCTTCTTCTTTTTCTTGTTGTTGTTGTTGTTGTTGTTGTTGTTGTTGCTGCTCATGGCGCGTTTCATTAAATTGTTGCTTTCTGCTCATGGAAACGTTTTAATGGTTTGTCGCGCTTGGAATTTACACAGCAATGGGAAAGAGTGACTGCGAGAGAGAGAGAGAGAGAGAGAGAGAGGGAGAGGGGATGAGATAAAAACAAAGGCAAAAGCAAACAACATACAAAGTTATACTAATCAACAACAACAAAAACAATCATAAAAAAAAGAAAGAATAATAAATAATAATAATAAAAACTGTGAGCTTTCAGTTGACATTTTAATAAATGTCTCTGCCGATTGCACTCTGCCTGCTTGTTGTTGTTGTTGTTGTTGTTGTTGTTGTAGCTGAGCGAGGTATTTCTCAAATTGTTGTACAACATTTCAAAAAGTCGAAGATTTCAAATAGAATTTCTTAATGTTATTTTTGGCATTCATTTTGCGCAATTACTTTCAGAAATGTTCGCTTGAGCGCAGTCACGACTACGAGTTGCCCTGTAAAATTGAGAGCAATAAATTATTGCCTAACTTTCGTTTAATTGCGATCCATTTCAATTGATTTGAGATTTGAATATTTTACAAATATTTGTAGCCATAATTCAGCACAGTTTAGCCAACCCGAAGATTTGTACACTCAAAAAAAATGATTGCACTACATGCAAGCAAAAACGCCAAAATTACAGAGAAAAAAAATGTGTATGTACATGCTCCCATTAAGAAAGATTTTTTCATTTGCAACCAAAAAACATTTTATTTTTGTAGCAATTTTCTGAAATTTAGGGCAAAACTTTTGCTGAGTGCACGTCTGCGTATTTTCATTATAATAGATAAACCATATTGCAGCTTTCATTTTTTTTGGCAAACATTTCTGGCGACAGCCGCCAGCTGTTGGCCTAAAAATGCGAAACGCGAAAGGGTTGCCTTTGATAAAAATGTCCCAAAGTCGAGCTCGACTAGGAAATACCCTATAACATAAGTGTTTTGTAATGAGAGTTGTTGCATAATTCATATAAGATAAACTTAAATACATTCATATTATATTTAAACAATACTATTAATTACAAGAGAAGAGCGCTAAGGAGAGTATATATAGAGCGTATTTGGATTTTAAATTTAAACGTAGAGCTATCTTAGGCATACACAAAGTTGTTCAGGATCCGCCCCAGAGCCTAGCCAAAGCTCCGATATATGCGAGTTATCTGGGGGCCTGTTTTAAGCGCAAGCTCAGCTGACTGACCCGATTTTTTTTTAGGATTGTCTTGGCAGTATCTCATCCCCACTATCTCTCCCAATCCCCTCCCCCCCCCCCCCCCCGCCCCCTCTCCCGCTACCCTTTGTGTCTTTTCGGTTTCAATTAGCACTGAGCTGAAAATGCAACATGATTTAAATTGCTGTCGCTGTCAGTTGTCAGACAAGAGCGATAACAACAGCGACAGCGGCAACGACAGGGCGCAGCACGCCTCAGTCAGTCGCACCAAAATGTATCTTATAGATACATGTCTCTGACATAATAATCTCCGCGCACATTGTGCGACTGGCGCTTGTTGTTGCTGTTGCTGCCGTTGTTGCTGTTGCTTTTGTTGCTGCTGCCTCAATGTCTCCGCAGTTGCCATACGGGCAGCCTTTGGCCTCCATTGCCGCTCTCCTGGCATGTGTCGCGGACGGCTTGGAAGTTTTTGGGTACTACGTGTTGGCGCACTGACAGATCTTCGAATACTTTTCTCTATATGTAAATATATATGTATATATATATATATATATGCATATCGCTAAAAATACGCTACACTTGATTTTCTTGCTGTTGACGCCTTAACTGCCCGCTGTTGCCGCAGACACAGCTGCTCGACTTGCACGTAGCTAGTTTCTGGCCAATTTCAGGAGCAGCATCTACGCCAGCAACAATGGATCGGATCAAGAAACCATGCTAGGTCAGGGACAATGCGAATACTCGAGTGGCACAGTCTGAGTAGGGCGCAACTCTGCTATCGGGAAACCCTTCAAAATTCGGCATGACAGACAAAATTATCATAAATAATGGAGGAATGGAGGGATGGTAGAAGAGGATAAAGTTTTTATCGATACAAAAGTATTTCATATGGATTTAGATATTGCAATGAACGATAGATGGATTAGATCAGTGAATTAAGATTATACGGAATCTTTGATAGACTTCTTATTTTTATCGATAATAGTATTTTATTGATACTTGATTAATCTATTACTTTGGAGTTAATTTAAAGTAAGCTAGATTCAGATTCAGGGCGCGAATCTCAAATCAAATGGAAGTGGAAATCTTCGAGATGAACTCATTTTGGAAGAGTCATAAGTACAGGGACAAAGCAGTTGGAATAAGATATGATATTTGTGTGCAGCATATGAGGAAAGTGCTTTAACTAGCAAACATTATGATTGATTTATGATTAATGTTTCGATATTTGTATGGTTTAATTGCTGCGACAGGCCAGAGACGATTTGCCGACGAGTTGCCCGGCAAAAATGACTGATTGAACGACTGTCTAATTGGGCGACCGACAGACAAATGGCACTAGGCCAACAGATAATGAAGAGGACGCAAATTGGCGCATTTGTTAAGTTGGCCAAAGATCAAGGCAAAGTATCTTACAGATACAATTCGAATCATTTGTTATGGGCGTATATACGGTATGCAGTATCTATATGGAAAACCGGAACCACTTGGCGCAATCAACAGAAATCAAATACAACTAATAATTATTCAATTTGCGTTGAAATGCATTTTTAATAGTCGAGTGGAAAACAGGTGCCAGACACACACACATACAGAGAGAGAGAGAGCGAGAGAGAGAGAGATGGAGAGAGCGGGAGAGAGACAGACATACGACTGAGGAAATGCCATTGCCTTATGGGCCATTTCCGATTTGAATTTCATTAGAAATTAAAATTGTTGACCGGATCACATTGACTCGCTTTATGGTAGCGACACAAAATGTTTGTAAATCGAACCGCACAGCTAATGAGAGGGTATACCGTCTACCGTGCACCACCCCACCCCTCAACCCATCACAGAGCTGGCCCCTTTTCAGCTTTCCAATTGCCATCCGATTGATTTTCACTTGTCTTTCAACAAACATCGATCGTTGGGCTCTGCCCCGGCGATGTGGCTTAGGCTGTGGACTGACAGTTGCTGGGCATTATCTATATACTGTATGTTCATGCACATGTACCCCCTTAGTGAGCTGTGCTCATCCCCTACCCCTACCGCTACCCCTAACCCGTACCCCTGTGCTGTGCCCTTTCGGTGTTCGCAGCTCAGCCCAGCTCAGTGCGTCGGTTCACGTTGCCGGTGGCCATACGAGTTATGGTTGATTTTAATTAAATATATCTTCTTCCTGTTGCTGTTTCCATTTTATACGCTGTTGTCATTGCTCTATGTGACTTGTGACTTGTGCGGCTTTGCGATACCGAAACGCTTTAATACCGCCCATTGAGCCGCTCTTGCCCATCCACACTTTCCACAATTTCCATAGTGCCCCAGCAACAAGTGCGTTCGGTTATGATATGATTTTATCTTTTATTTAGCAACATTTCAAATTCTGTAGCGGACATTTGGCTCAGGTTAGCACATTTCTCTCTCTCTCTCTCTGTCTCTATTTATATATGTATGACAATATCTGGTTGGATTATTGGAATATTCATAGGTCTTTATTAATAATATAGTTCATATTCATATTATAGTTATTCATATTCATATTATAGCTATTCCCTCGCTTGAGTATCGCGTAGTGCATCGACGAGCACACGAAGTTTAGGGATCCAATCCATGTGCAGAACAAAAACAAATGTAGTTCTTCAAAAAATTGATTATAAAAATTGATAGCAGGCATTTCAGACGTGTTTTCAAGTTCATAAATTTAGAAATTAAGAAATTCCAGAGTACAAATAGAGCTTACGCTTCAGTTGCAGACTTACGCTGGCTTTTCCATCTGTTTGGCTGAAGAAATACTAGAACCCAAATTCTTCTCTTTGAGATATAGCTCTCTTTTGTTTTGTATCTTGCATTTAAGAATCATATGAATAAACTTTTGTATTCATCTTTTAAATACTTCGCCAGATATAGTTGGACAAACCTTAAACAGTTCAGGGAGAGTTCAAGTCTTAATAGAATAGTTAGCGAGTCAGGTCTAGATTTTAGTATGTACGCTTACTTTTCGCAATGAAATGCTACACATTAAATACTTAAATACTGGATAGCTCATCGACCATAGAGCGGCAGGTATTCGATATGCTGGCCACCCAGAATTGAGGCTCGTCTTAGCTGTTCGATTTGTATGTTTTCGCCTGGCTCCTCCTGGTTTCCCTTGGGCACAGTCTCTGCGCTGCTGCAGCGGAAGTGAAGCCACTGGCTGAGTGGATGTGGAACCAGTGTTTACCCTCGGCTCCTCACCGCACCTTACCCCTCTCTCAATTACTCCATTGACTGACGGCAGCTGCATAAATAATAATTGTATGCCATTTATAATAGTTTCGTTGTCGTTGTCGCTGTCGTTGTCGCTGATGCAAAGGAATCGGAGGCACTGCCAGAACTGCAGCCGGCCGACGGCCGACGGCGGACGACGGACGGCGGCTGAGCAATGAACCAGACCAGAGCTGTTGCAACATCGGTGGTGCATGAGGGGGGTTCGGGGAGAAGGGGGTTTAGCTTTGGCGAAACGCCTAAGCACCCCGTTGACATTAAAGTTGATTGCAAACTGTACGCATTTATGATCACGATTGTGTTGATGATGATGATGACGATGATGATGATGATGACGGCGATGATGATGATGATTATGATGATGGCGTCGCATTATCAACATCATTGGCCGCCGGTCGGCTTATTAGTTTGCCATTGCTCGCGCTTTTATGGGCGATAATGCAGCGGGACAACGGCGGATGAGTGGGCGGAGTGCGAGGTAGCGGGTGGGTTGTTGTACCGGTAGAGTGGCACCCTGCCCATGTCTCAATGACGCACAGCGCCCCACTGTGCTGCCATTTTCCATTAGTTTGCAACTCTATATCAATAAAACAGCAAAATATAGCTGCGATTTCGCAGCGATTGCCGTGATGAGTGTGTGAAAAGCGCGCGCCTGGGAAAACAGCAAATGAAAAACTTCTGGCGACAGATGTCATTTTTAAGCCAATATCAAGGCTATACCCTAGAAAAGTAATCTAAAGTAAATGTGCAATTAACGGAACGTGATTCACAACAAACAGAACTCTACAGCGCACAAGGGAATCTTTGGCTCTAATTGAATGTTAGAGTACAAGGGTACTCCTGATATATATATGACATATATATAACATAGAATTAGTTTGGGGTTAAGGGTTTAATGTCTATGTAACAGGCAGCTGGAAGTTTATATAGTCTGGATCAGGACGATTAGCTGAGTCTAACTCGAAAACTACGAAAGCTAGAAACTTGAAGTTCCAAATATTCCCTTTTTTCTCGAGTTTCTCATATTTGTTTGTGTAAATATCATTTTTGAGACTTGGTACTTAACGTTTAGTATATTTCGATTTAAAACATTTATTTTTTTTTTGAGAACTTTATTGAGACCAAGATATATTGTATTGTGTGTTAAAGAGTTAAGCTTAAAGAGAAAGATTCTTAATTTTAACAAAAAATAAAAGAAGTTTCATCCAAGAATTTGCTTCTAAAAATTATTATCTTACATTATCTCGTACTGCCTGCTTATATATATTTGCACAATTTTAAATTATAGCCAACTTTTTGAAACTTGAAGGCCTTATTAAGCTTATCTTTGTTGCATTTGCCATCTCTTTTTGTTTCGCAGAGATGCAGCCGTTAATACAACGCGGCAGCGCAGCCAGCAGAGCAGCAGCAGCAGCAGCAGCAGCAGCAGCAGCCGCAACGAAATTAGCAACAACGAGTAGCAGTAAATGTAATAGTAACAACAAAAACAACAACAACAACTTAACATTAGCTATAATGCGAACAAAAAAAGCAACAGCAACAGCAACAACAAAAACAAACGCAAACTCCAAATTTCACAAACGTCGACGAAGGCGACAGCGCAGCAGCAGCAGCACAACAACAGCAACAGCAACAGCAACAGGAGCAACAACAATCCGTAGAAGAAGCAGCATCCCATATCTAAGCAGAACTGGCGCCTACCTGACGCTTCTGCTCCTAACCACAACATGTTCCTTGTGCGCTGTTGCCGCCGCATCCGCTGCCAGCGCTTCGGCTGCCGCCGCTGCCGTCGCCGCTGCCGCTGCCTCTGCCACGAATGGCGCCAGCGCCAGTGGCTTTGTGTTGCCCAGTTCACCCTGTGCACCGCAGCACTGGTGGGATCAGCTGCAGCACAAGTGCACGCCCTGCACCAGTTGCCAGGGCGAGATGATGACCCATCGCCCGTGCCAGCTGCACATCGATACCGTTTGCAGGTCCATTTACGATCTGCCCATCGATTGGGTGAGGGTGTCCAGAACGGAGCCAAACTGGAAGGAGGTAAGCTGTTGGCACATATGGCTCGAATGTGCTCGCTTCTCATTGATACGATTTCCGCAACTATTGCAGCGCCGAAAGTTTTCGGAATATGAGCATTTTGATCATCCAACGCCGCTGCAGCATTTGACCCACGAGCAGCTGCAGCAGCTGCACGAGGAGGCAGCCGCTGCCTTGCCCCTCGACTGGCAGACGGGCGCACTCTTTATCGCGGCGCTCGCCTGCCTGCTCTTCTTCTCGGTGGCCGCCTGCATACTCATCCATCATATGCGCCAGTGGCGCCGCATGGAGCGCCGATTGGATCAAGGTGAGTTTCGGTTTCAATATTATATACAAATCTTAAATATGTGCGTGTGAAAAAAAGGTGATAGTACTTTTATGTTGAGAGCTAGGTTAAAATTAAATTTAACTTATAATTCGCAACGACTTCTAACAAAATTTCATTGATTGAAAAAAAAACTTGATAGAACCAACCGCATATTTGTGCCGCTGTTTGCGGCTATCTTTGTTAGGTGAGCCACTAACAAAAAAACTAAATTTGTTCTTCTTATTCGCAACCAGTTTTGACTAGTCTTCCAATTTCGATTGTGTCTGTAAACTGTATTAGCGGTCCGCTTGCTGCGGCCTTTGCTATAACATTCACACGCCTCGACTGCGACATGGTTCATGCAGCGTGAGCACCTTTAACCCAACAACACTAAAGAGCTGGGGCGGAGCTGCTTTAAATGTGCAACACGTTGCACGCTGCATTGCCAAAGGTTGTCCGCACTGCACAGTTGCCCAAACCCAGGGGCAGTGGCAGTAGCAGTATCAGTTGCTGTTGGCCTGACTGCCTGCCTGCTCCGGCTTCTGCGGCTGCTTAGCATGCCCGGCGTGCGATTGTGTGTTGTTTGATTTCTAGTAGAAAGCTGAGAAACAACCTGCTGCGGCCCTAAACGTGGCCCAACGCACTAGCGCGTACATATTTATAAGCCAAAACACGACACTTTGATGTATGGGAGCTCCCGACAATCGCCAGCGGCATCTCCTACAGCACAACCAAAGCCCGGAGCCGGCATCGCCAAAGACGCGCGCGTCCCTTGGCGCAGATTTCCAGCGAATTGCTGCACGAGCTGCGAGATCTGCAAGTTGCAGTGAGGGATGGGGGCAGGCAGCTAGAGGGGCGGTAGCTAGTGGAGGTGGCACTCTCAGGAGCTGGCCATCAGGCGCATATTAATGAGCCTGCTGCCTGCCCTGAGCTGCGCCTGCGCCAAAGTAGAACGAAACGTCCAAATATTTGGCGCATGTGCGTCCATGACGTCGCCGCTCTGACAACGTCGACAGCGACGCGTTTTGCATACAGCAAGCAAGTTGTCATGATTTTTATTAATATTTTTCGCCAGCTTTAAATTTATTTTTATTTATTTTTTAATAAATTATTTACGCATGGCGCTCGTGTTTTACCTGACCGCAACATGAGTTCCATATAGGAACCGAGCGAACCACTGCCGCGCATGAAGGGTAACAACTATTTCAGAGAGCTTGCATCGATATGACGAGCAGGTGCCCAAAAGAGTTGTGCTCGAACATTTGCATACCACAAATTGTATAATATTAACTATTTCAGTACTCAGTTGTTTTTCAGTCGAGCCGAAATCTGCATCTAACTTTGGTTAGCCGCCTTTATAATGTCTTTTTCTGACAAATAGCTCCCATATAATATAAAATACTCATTTGTAGATATGTTTGATGAGATATTCCTAGTGTATAAGATGAAGAAAAAACTATTCAGTTTGGGTATATAAATCTTGAATCTTAAATATACAAGCTGATCACAGAAGAACTTAGTTTTAGGCAGATTATTATTATTATCATGTCAAGTTTAAGGCTTTTAAATAAATCCCATGATCTGACATTAGGATTAAATTTCAATTTAAAGAACTTTGTTTTAACATAATGCCTTACTCATATTTTATATATCTGCGCGTCTCGAGTTTCCTTCTGGAGCTGGCAAAGGGCGCAGCGACGAACTCTGTCCTTGACAATGATATTTGCCTTTGCCTTTGTTTTTGCTGCCATTTGCGCAATTGGCGTCCCGAGACGGCAGCATTTAAGCACATTTATTTCGCTCCATATGCCATGTCGTATATTCCCTCTCATATGTCATAATAAAGTAGCATATGAGAGAGTCGCAACTCAAATGAGGCATGCAACACGACCGCACACACACACGCACACGTACACTCGAAACTTCTTTCAATCTTTGGATTCGGTTTTCGGTCCCCAAGTTGTCAGCGTTTTTCACTGATTTGATTTGCTCCTTGGCGGACTCACTTTAAACTTTTATGAGCCAGCAGCTTCATAAAGTGTTCGGCATATAAAGTTTTATTTCTTTTTCTAAGTGGCAGTGAAATTGAGCATGGAGAACCCTTTGTGCCTTCATTATATATGGATATGTGCGCATAATTCAGCGAGCTGTCCAAAATTATGAAAGCTGAATAGCATGGAATATACAAGAAGGCACCGAAGGTTTTCAAATTTCAGAAAACGTCTTCAAAAATATCAATAAATACATGAGCTCATGAACAAAATAATAAGCACATTATCACAACTTCTGTTCAATGATATATTCATTCATTTGGCATTTTTTCCTCTTTGAATGCGACAAGCAAGAGAAATATCTGAAGTTCAAATGAAATTAGTTTTTGTTTTAAATCGCTCGCTAAATAAAAATTGGAGCAAAAGACTTAATGAAATTCATTGAGATTTGTTAGCTCAAGCTAAATCTGACAAGATCTTCATGCCTTCGCTTGTATCTTAATCTATACAAATATAGATACATATATATATATATATATATATATATATATACATAAAGATGTGCATATGTATATAGTTGTAGTAGCATTTTGGATGCCTTTGTGAGAATGTGTATACACATGCTGTGTGGATGCGCAACAATAACTAGAGGCAAAGAATAACAACAACATTGGTAAAGAGCGTGAATTTTCCACGCTTTTCGCGCCTTTCCACCCACCAGGCCGTGTCTGCGGGGCCAACGTGAAAATTTATGCCTTGCTTTGATAGGTTCACGTCTTGTTTTTCTTCTTGTAATCATAATTCAGCGCGTGTCGACGTCGCCGTCGCCGTCGACCCACGCAGCGCCCAGGGAAAAAGTGCAGCCATGTCCAGCGTGAAAAATTTATGAAGCCGCCAACGAAACGATACGAAACGTAAACAGAGAAGCGAGACAGGCGGAGAGAAACCAACAACTACAACAACAACAACAACAACAACAACAGCACTTGCTAACGATCCCAGCCTGAGCGAGTAGCAAATGTACTTCCCAGCGATTTTTAGAGATTTTTCAGCTATATCAAATACTCAGCCCTCGGCCGGAAGCAGACATACACACACACACACACACACACACACACACACACACACACACACACACACGCACATTCATATGCCACTTTGTCCAGGTAAAAGACACGTGCAAGTGGAAGAGTAAGGGTCCCCGCCTGCTGCCCCTGTTGCATGCGCGGCGTGTCTAGCTCAAGGACAAGCGGATGTTTGTAGACCGCAGAGTCGAATCACTTCCGCGGGCATGTAATGAAATTCCAAAATCATGTCACAGCCAGCCAAGTGCTATAAAAGAGACGAAGGGCAGGAAATGCCGTGCGACAGTGACTGCGACGCCGACGTCGACTGCAACTGCAACTGCAGTAGATCAGCAACAGATGAAAATCATGTCAACTGCATGGAAAATCGAGCTGTAATCGAATGTGGCATGCGTTGCACTTGGAAAATGCCATGCGCAGGCATTTTCTTTGTACTTCCCTTTGAATGAATTCTTATTGGATTTCGGTTGCAACTGGCTGTTGCTGCATCTCATGTTGCTGCTGCTGTTTCCGTCGCAGCGTTTCTATAAATAGTTGGCGAATTGATGATTAAATATTGGACCAGCTGCCTGGCGGGTTGTACAGGAAGTTGTTGTTGCCTCTGCGGCAAGGAAAGGTGTGACTGGGCGCATTCAAGCGCTCAATTGACAATTGCCAGTCTGTTGCCCTTTCCCCTCCTCGCTCTCTCTCACTCTACCGCTCACTCTCTTCCGCTCTCTGGCTTTTCCCTGGCCATAACCATTTCCATTTCTATATTCAGTCGTTTGGCACGCGCTTAGTGTTTCCTTCAACTTGGAATTGTGCAGGCGATAAATTCGCTCAATGTGCCAGCTGAGCAAATGCAGATCCAAACGTGTACAAAGATTTTCAGTCGGGTATAACCAATTGCATAAAACGCGCTTACAGTGTAATAAAAGCCATTTTTATAAAACAATATCAAAATATTTCTAGATTAATCTTAAGCAGAGCTGAACAGTAGTCTTTAATCCAAATTTGTTTATATCAGCTCTTAAACTAAGTATTTAAGATATTTGGGGTTTATCTGTTTCAATTTCCATAAAACCAATATACTCTTAATACGTTTGTGAACGAGTGCAAGAAGATCGCAGAAATGTTGCAGTCACACACTCGACGATATGTTCCCTGTGTTTTACGGCTTGTTCAAAAATAGCGATGCCGTTCCTGACTTGCCCCGCACCCCTCTCTCTCTCCAGCCGGCGGCGTAGGGTAACTGGAGGCAGGGGGAGGCTGCTAAAGCAGAGACTACACTAACTACCAGCGATAGGACGAGTCGCGTGGCAACTCAAACAAACTTGCAATTCCCGAATACATAATATTGGCACATGCATAATGAAAGGGAGAAATCAAAGAGAGACGGATAGAGATAAATAGAAGGCTAGAAATGCCACTCGACAGTTCAGGGCCAAAAAGTGAATGCTAGGTAAAAGGGAGACCACTTGAATCGAATTACCTATAGAATCTTTCGTTTATGAATAAACCAAATCTTTTTTCAATATTCTTCCATACCTTTTCTTTTTAGTCTTCTTTAACAATGTCAATGAGCTTCCATTAAGACCTATCTTATATAGGTTCTCTTTCGAAATAATTTGAGTCAAATAATTTGTTTAATTTTCAACTGAACTCCTTATTGATAAACTTAATCTATGTTCTTAGGTCTTTAGTAGATATTTTCACTGAAAAACATGATTATGGGTTGTATATATCTTAGTGAGGTTACTTTCGGAGAACACGTCAAACATATGATATGCAGAATCTTTAATTTATATCTTGAATAATTAACCAAATCTCTGTTCAATGCCAAAGTCTTTTTATTAAGAGCCTGCAAAAGAGATCTTCAATCCAACTCATGATAATAGATCATATATATAGTATGTATAGATTCTTTTAGAGATCACTTAAATCACATGATCTGTACAAATAGTTCATTTTGAGCTCTTTGTTTTTTCTCGGATTTGCTGCTTTCACTAATCAGTTTGCTAGAATCTTCTTGGCATACAGTTTTCCATGGAAAATTCAACTGTGCCGCTTTTCCCAATATATTCCCAGCGAGTATGTACACACACACACACACACACACACACAGGCACGCATACAATGCGAGTACATAAACAGATACAAGCGAGTTCTCGTCCTCGCACTCACACTCACACTCACACTCATACTCACACTCATTGTACCCGTTCTCGTACTCGCACCTCTCTAGAGACTACTCATCCATATGTGCTTAATTTTCTTTGGCGCATTGAAAATTTTTGAAACTAATTGAACTGCGCAAATTTGAAAATTTGTTTTGCTTTTTTCAAATTTGGTATTTTCCTTCTGCTTTTCCTCAAAAATTGTACAACGTAGCTGCTGTTTCCATCGTTCTAGTTGCTGTTGTTTTTGTTCTTGTTCTTGCTGTTGTTGTTGTTGTTGTTGTGTGAAAATTTGCTGGGATTGTTTATAATAAAATGCAAAGAACCGAAAGGCAGCCGTCGCGTCTGTTGGGCAATGGAACTTAATTTTCATGTAGATCTTATTTTTTTCCTCTCTCTTTCGTTCGCATTTCAGTTTTCTGTTTTTCCTCGGCTCATGTCGATTTTCTTTTTAATTTTCTTGTTTTTTTTTTTGTTTCTTCTTTGTTGACTACAGTTTAAAAATAAATGATAAATTATCTGCTGGCTGGCTGGGTGGGTGTTTGTTATGGCCACGCCCAGCATTTACGCCCACGCTGGCTTGTTTACAAGTCGGAAATGCTGCAGCAAAAGGCCCCTGAACGACCCCCTTTCGATTTCCTGGCATCGATCAAGAATGGGCTGGCAGTAATAATTGTTGATCTGACAGCGCGAATACAAAAATATAATAAATATTTTAACAACCTTATGGCCGTGTTTATGAAGGCCATAACAGTTTATTATACAGCTTGCGAAAATTACATACATTATACTATAGTATAGGCAGACGTGATCCGAGAGAATTTTGAACCTTGAACACGTGCAAATGGAAAGCTTTCGTTACTTCTCGCTAAATACAATCAAACGTTTTTCCATTTGAGTGCTAATGCCAAATGTTTAAGCTAATAATGTAAATCAAGCATAACGGACCTGATCTACAAAAAACAATAGAGTCTGATATGGTGCAAAATAATCAATGTTCTCGGCATCAACAAAATCGTTCAAACGAAACTGTTTGCACTTTGAATTAAGCCTTGTTTTTGAAATCCTTAATAAAGCAACTCAGATTTAATCAACAGAGATATGCTCCTACAACGGCAGGGCTAAGTCCAACGCGATATTAAGAGAAAGAGATTCCTTTGATGCGAAATATCTCCGCCGTTAACCATGGCGAGATTCATTGTTGTTAATCTACACAGCTTTTTGATTTCATTGATATTCAGTCTTAATTTGCACCAGATATTAAACAAATCATCATAAGGTTTTTAATTTCGAGCCGACCCCGTTTTTGGGTAAAAAGATGATGTAACTGTATTTTTCGTCAAATTTTCTGAAAATTTAGATTTTCAATCTGTGAATGCCAATCGATAGTACTGATCCTGACGAGTCAAAAATGGTATATCATGTCAAAACGGGACAGTATTTGGCCATAATATTTAAAAAATGCATCAGGAAGGATTGACACATGACCGATCCGGTTTTTCTCAAAAATTATTATGTACCCATTGGAATGTTAATTTGGTTAACTGTCAATCGTTAATAGGGTTCCGTACGATTTCAAAAAGGTATACGATTCTACAATCGGACGGTGTTTACCTGAGATATTCAAAGTAAGTGTTCAAAAAAGTCGCAAAAAAACGTGGTGATTTGGAAGGTCATATCTCCGCGGGGAGTTATGTCGTTTTGGAACGTCATATCTCCGCGCGGAGTTATGTCGTTTTGGAACGTCATATCTCCGCGGGGAGTTATGTCGTTTTGGAACGTCATATCTCCGCGCGGAGTTATGTCGTTTTGGAACGTCATATCTCCGCGCGGAGCTATTACCCGAGATATTAAAAAGAATCATAGAAAAAGTTCAATTTTCGCATCGAGCTCGATTTTTAAAAAAAACGTGATGTAACCCTTTGCCATTTTGTCGATTTGGGTCAAAATTTTGGATTTCCTTTTTTTTGATGCCAATCGATAGAACTGCTCCTTACGAGTCAAAAATGGTATAAAATTCCTAAATCGGACATTATTTGATCGAAGTATTCCAAAATATTGACTTAACGAACGAATCGGTTTTTTGTCAACAACATTTTTCAACCCATCGATGACTAATTTGTTTGAATGCCAATTGATGGTAGGGATCCGTACGCATTCAAAAAGGTATAACATTTTAAAATTAGACATTATTTATCCGAGATATTAAAAAAAAATCATCGAAAAAGTTTATATTTTCGCAAAAAAGCTTGGTGATTTGGAAGGTCCTATCTCCGCGGGGAGTTATGTCGTTTTGGAACGTCATATCTCCGCGCGGAGTTATGTCGTTTTGGAACGTCATATCTCCGCGCGGAGTTATGTCGTTTTGGAACGTCATATCTCCGCGCGGAGTTATGTCGTTTTGGAACGTCATATCTCCGCGCGGAGTTATGTCGTTTTGGAACGTCATATCTCCGCGCGGAGTAATGTCGTTTTGGAGCGTCATATCTCCGCGGGGAGTTATGTCGTTTTGGAACGTCATATCTCCGCGCGAAGTTATGTCGTTTTGGAACGTCATATCTCCGCGCGAAGTTATGTCGTTTTGGAACGTCATATCTCCGCGCGGAGTTATGTCGTTTTGGAACGTCATATCTCCGCGTGGAGTTATGTCGTTTTGGAACGTCATATCTCCGCGCGGAGCTATTACCCGAGATATTAAAAAAAATCATCGAAAAAGTTTAGATTTTCGCAAAAAAACGTGGTGATTTGGAAGGTCATATCTCCGCGGAGAGTTATGTCGTTTTGGAACGTCATATCTCCTCGCGGAGTTCCGTCGTTTTGGAACGTCATATCTCCGCGGGGAGTTATGTCGTTTTGAAACGTCATATCTCCGCGCGGAGTTATGTCGTTTTGGAACGTCATATCTCCGCGCGGAGCTATTACCCGAGATATTAAAAAAAATCATAGAAAAACTTTGATTTTCGCATCGACCTCGATTTTGAAAAAAAACGTGATGTAACCCTTTGCCATTTTGTCGATTTGGGTAAAAATTTTGGATTTCCTTTTTTTTGATGCCAATCGATAGAACTGATCCTTACGAGTCAAAAATGGTATTAAATTCCTAAATTGGACATTATTTGATCGAAGTATTCCAACATATCATCAACAAGGTTGACTTAACGAACGAATCGGTTTTTTGCCAACAACATTTTTCAACCCATCGATGATTAATTTGTTTGAATGCCAATTGATGGTAGGGATCCGTACGCATTCAAATAGGTATAACATTTTTAAATTAGACATTATTTATCAGAGATATTAAAAAAAAATCATCGAAAAAGTTTGGATTTCCGCAAAAAAAAAAGTGGTTATTTGGAAGGTCATATCTCCGCGGGGAGTTATGTCGTTTTGGAACGTCATATCTCCGCAGGGAGTTATGTCGTTTTGGAACGTCATATCTCCGCGCGAAGTTATGTCGTTTTGGAACGTCATATCTCCGCGCGGAGTTATGTCGTTTTGGAACGTCATATCTCCGCGCGGAGCTATTACCCGAGATATTAAAAAATATCATCGAAAAAGTTCGATTTTCGCATCGACCTCGATTTTGAAAAAAAGTGATGTTTAGTTAATCAGACATTATTTATCCGAGATATTAAAAAACATCATCGAAAAAGTTTAGATTTTCGCAAAAAAACGTGGTGATTTGGAAGGTCATATCTCCGCGGAGAGTTATGTCGTTTTGGAACGTCATATCTCCTCGCGGAGTTCCGTCGTTTTGGAACGTCATATCTCCGCGCGGAGATATTAAAAAAAATCATAGATTAAGTTCGAGTTTCGCATCGACCTCGATTTTGAAAAAAAAGTGATGTAACCCTTTGCCATTTTGTCGACTTGGGTCAAAATTTTGGAATTCTTTTTTTTGATGCCAATCGATAGAACTGATCCTTTCGAGTCAAAAATGGTATAAAATTCCTAATTCGGACATTATTTGATCGAAATATTCCAAAATATCATCAACAATGTTGACTTAACGAACGAATCGGTTTTTTGTCAACAACATTTTCAACCCATCGATGATTAATTTGTTTGAATGCCAATTGATGGTAGGGATCCGTACGCATTCAAATTGGTATAACATTTTAAAATCAGACATTATTTATCCGAGATATTAAAAAAAATCATCGAAAAAGCTTAGATTTTCGCAAAAAAAAACGTGGTGATTTGGAAGGTCATATCTCCGCGGGGAGTTATGTCGTTTTGGAACGTCATATCTCCGCGGGGAGTTATGTCGTTTTGGAACGTCATATCTCCGCGCGGAGCTATTACCCGAGATATTAAAAAAATCATCGAAAAAGTTCGATTTTCGCATCGACCTCGATTTTGAGAAAAAAGTGATACTTAATCAGACATTATTTATCCGAGATATTAAAAAAATCATCGAAAAAGTTTAGATTTTCGCAAAAAAACGTGGTGATTTGGAAGGTCATATCTCCGCGGAGTTCCGTCGTTTTGGAACGTCATATTTCCTCGCGGAGTTCCGTCGTTTTGGAACGTCATATCTCCGCGCGGAGCTATTACCCGAGATATTAAAAAAATCCTAGATAAAGTTCGATTTTCGCATCGACCTCGATTTTGAAAAAAAAAAAACGTGATGTAACCCTTTGCCATTTTGTCGATTTGGGTCAAAATTTTGGATTTCCTTATTTTGATGCCAATCGATAGAACTGATCCTTACGAGTCAAAAATGGTATAAAATTCCTAATCGGACATTATTTGATCGAAATATTCCAAAATATCATCAACAATGTTGACTTAACGAACGAATCGGTTTTTTGTCAACAACATTTTTCAACCCATCGATGATTAATTTGTTTGAATGCCAATTGATGGTAGGGATCCGTACGCATTCAAAAAGGTATAACATTTTAAAATCAGACATAATTTATCCGAGATATTAAAAAATATCATCGAAAAAGTTTAGATTTTCGCAAAAAAAAACGTGGGGATTTGGAAGGTCATATCTCCACGCGGAGCTATGTCGTTTTGGAACGTCATATCTCCGCGCGGAGTTATGTCGTTTTGGAACGTCATATCTCCGCGCGGAGCTATTACCCGGATATTAAAAGAAATCATCGAAAAAGTTCGATTTTCGCATCGACCTCGATTTTGAGAAAAAAGTGATACCTTATCAGACATTATTTATCCGAGATATTAAAAAAATCATCGAAAAAGTTTAGATTTTCGAAAAAAAACGTGGTGATTTGGAAGGTCATATCTCCGCGGAGTTCCGTCGTTTTGGAACGTCATATTTCCTCGCGGAGTTCCGTCGTTTTGGAACGTCATATCTCCGCGCGGAGCTATTACCCGAGATATTAAAAAAATCCTAGATAAAGTTCGATTTTCGCATCGACCTCGATTTTGAAAAAAAAAAACGTGATGTAACCCTTTGCCATTTTGTCGATTTGGGTCAAAATTTTGGATTTCCTTATTTTGATGCCAATCGATAGAACTGATCCTTACGAGTCAAAAATGGTATAAAATTCCTAATCGGACATTATTTGATCGAAATATTCCAAAATATCATCAACAATGTTGACTTAACGAACGAATCGGTTTTTTGTCAACAACATTTTTCAACCTATCGATGATTAATTTGTTAGAATGCCAATTGATGGTAGGGATCCGTACGCATTCAAATAGGTATAACATTTTAAAATCAGACATAATTTATCCGAGATATTAAAAAATATCATCGAAAAAGTTTAGATTTTCGCAAAAAAAAACGTGGGGATTTGGAAGGTCATATCTCCGCGGGGAGTTATGTCGTTTTGGAACGTCATATCTCCGCGGGGAGTTATGTCGTTTTGGAACGTCATATCTCCACGCGGAGCTATGTCGTTTTGGAACGTCATATCTCCGCGCGGAGTTATGTCGTTTTGGAACGTCATATCTCCGCGCGGAGCTATTACCCGGATATTAAAAAAAATCATCGAAAAAGTTCGATTTTCGCATCGACCTCGATTTTGAGATAAAAGTTATGTTTAGTTAATCAGACATTATTTATCCGAGATATTAAAAAAAATCATCGAAAAAGTTTAGATTTTCGCAAAAAAACGTGGTGATTTGGAAGGTCATATCTCCGCGGGGAGTTATGTCGTTTTGGAACGTCATATCTCCGCGCGGAGTTATGTCGTTTTGGAACGTCATATCTCCGCGGGGAATTATGTCGTTTTGGAACGTCATATCTCCGCGCGGAGTTATGTCGTTTTGGAACGTCATATCTCCGCGCGGAGCTATTACCCGAGATATTAAAAAAAATCATCGAAAAATTTCGATTTTCGCATCGACCTCGATTTTGAAAAAAAAACGTGATTTGGGTCAAAATTTTGGATTTCCTTATTTTTGATGCCAATCGATAGAACTGATCTTTTCGAGCCAAAAAAGGTATAAAATTCCTAAATCGGACATTATTTGACCGAAATATTCCAAAATATCATCAACAAGGTTGACATTACGAACGAATCGGTTTTTTGTCAACAACATTTTTCAACCCATCGATGATTAATTTGTTTGAATGCCAATTGATGGTAGGGATCCGTACGAATTCAAAAAGGCATAACATTTTAAAATCAGACATTATTTATCCGAGATATTAAAAAAAATCATCGAAAAAGTTTAGATTTTCGCAAAAAAAAACGTGGTGATTTGGAAGGTCATATCTCCGCGGGGAGTTATGTCGTTTTGGAACGTCATATCTCCGCGGGGAGTTATGTCGTTTTGGAACGTCATATCTCCGCGGGGAATTATGTCGTTTTGGAATGTCATATCTCCGCGCGGAGTTATGTCGTTTTGGAACGTCATATCTCCGCGCGGAGCTATTACCCGAGATATTAAAAAAAATCATCGAAAAAGTTCGATTTTCGCATCGACCTCGATTTTGAAAAAAAACGTGATGTTTAGTTAATCAGACATTATTTATCCGAGATATTAAAAAAAATCATCGAAAAGTTTAGATTTTCGCAGAAAAACGTGGTGATTTGGAAGATCATATCTCCGCGGGGAGTTATGTCGTTTTGGAACGTCATATCTCCGCGGGGAGTTATGTCGTTTTGGAACGTTATATCTCCGCGGGGAGTTCCGTCGTTTTGGAACGTCATATCTCCGCGCGGAGCTATTACCCGAGATATTAAAAAAAATCATAGAAAAAGTTCGATTTTCGCATCGACCTCGATTTTGAAAAAAAAAACGTGATGTTTAGTTAATCAGAAATTATTTATCCGAGATATTAAAAAAAATCATCGAAAAGTTTAGATTTTCGCAAAAAAACGTGGTGATTTGGAATGTCATATCTCCGCGGGGAGTTATGTCGTTTTGGAACGTCATATCTCCCAGGGGAGTTATGTCGTTTTGGAACGTCATATCTCCGAGGGGAGTTATGTCGTTTTGGAACGTCATATCTCCGCGGGGAGTTATGTCGTTTTGGAACGTCATATCTCCGCGGGGAGTTATGTCGTTTTGGAACGTCATATCTCCGCGCGGAGCTATTACCCGAGATATTAAAAAAAATCATAGAAAAAGTTCGATTTTCGCATCGACCTCGATTTTGAAAAAAAAGTGATTTTTAGTTAATCAGACTTTAGTTGTCCGAGATATTAAAAAAAACCATCGAAAAAGTTTAGATTTTCGCAAAAAAACGTGGTGATTTGGAATGTCATATCTTCGCGGGGAGTTATGTCGTTTTGGAACGTCATATCTCCGCGGGGAGTTATGTCGTTTTGAAACGTCATATCTTCGCGCGTAGTTATGTCGTTTTGGAACGTCATATCTCCGCGCGGAGTTATGTCGTTTTGGAACGTCATATCTCCTCGCGGAGTTATGTCGTTTTGGAACGTCATATCTCCGCGCGGAGTTATGTCGTTTTGGAACGTCATATCTCCGCGCGGAGCTATGTCGTTTTGGAACGTCATATCTCCTCGCGGAGTTATGTCGTTTTGGAACGTCATATCTCCTCGCGGAGTTATGTCGTTTTGGAACGTCATATCTCCTCGCGGAGTTATGTCGTTTTGGAACGTCATATCTCCGCGGGGAGTTATGTCGTTTTGGAACGTCATATCTCCGCGCGGAGTTATGTCGTTTTGGAACGTCATATCTCCGCGCGGAGCTATTACCCGAGATATTAAAAAAATCATCGAAAAAGTTTAGATTTTCGCAAAACGTGGTGATTTGGAAGGTCATATCTCCGCGGGGAGTTATGTCGTTTTGGAACGTCATATCTCCGCGCTGAGCTATTACCCGAGATATTAAAAAAAATCATCGAAAAAGTTCGATTTCGCATCTACCTCGATTTTGAAAAAAAAAAAAAAACGTGATGTAACCCCTTGCCATTATGTCGATTTGGGTCAAAATTTTGGATTTCCTTTTTTTTGTTGCCAGTCGATAGAACTGATCCTTACGAATGAGAAATGGTATAAAATTCCTAATTCGGACATTATTTGATCGAAATATTCCAAAATATCATCAACAAGGTTGACATTACGAACGAATCGGTTTTTGTCAACAACATTTTTCAACCCATCGATGATTAATTTGTTTGAATGCCAATTGATGGTAGGGATCCGTACGCATTCAAAAAGGTATAACATTTTAAAATCAGACATTATTTATCAGAGATAAAAAAAAAAAATCATCGAAAAAGTTTAGATTTTCGCAAAAAAAACGTGGTGATTTGGAAGGTCATATCTCCGCGGGGAGTTATGTCGTTTTGGAACGTCATATCTCCGCGCGGAGTTATGTCGTTTTGGAGCGTCATATCTCCGCGCGGAGTTATGTCGTTTTGGAACGTCATATCTCCGCGCGGAGTTATGTCGTTTTGGAACGTCATATCTCCTCGCGGAGTTATGTCGTTTTGGAGCGTCATATCTCCGCGCGGAGTTATGTCGTTTTGGAACGTCATATCTCCGCGCGGAGTTATGTCGTTTTGGAGCGTCATATCTCCGCGCGGAGTTATGTCGTTTTGGAACGTCATATCTCCGCGCGGAGTTATGTCGTTTTGGAACGTCATATCTCCGCGCGGAGTTATGTCGTTTTGGAACGTCATATCTCCTCGCGAAGTTATGTCGTTTTGGAACGTCATATCTCCGCGCGGAGTTATGTCGTTTCGGAACGTCATATCTCCTCGCGGAGTTATGTCGTTTTGGAACGTCATATCTCCGCGGGGAGCTTTGTCGTTTTGGAACGTCATATCTCCGCGCGGAGTTATGTCGTTTTGGAACGTCATATCTCCGCGCGGAGCTATTACCCGAGATATTAAAAAAATCATCGAAAAAGTTTCGATTTTCGCATCGACCTCGATTTTGAAAAAAAAAAAACGTGATGTAACCCCTTGCCTTTCTGTCGATTTGGGTAAAAATTTTGAATGAAGCACTTATGATAAAAAAGGAACTTAAATAGCATTACAGAAAAAAGTCGCAATAACCATGCTGTTAAAATGAAGAATTGTTTTCGTTCAATTGACTCTGCTGATCCCACCATAATATTATGTAGAGCTTGTTGATAATACCAACAGTAGTTAATTAATTTAGTTTAGTTTATAAATGTATTCGGTTGATTTGCATAGCATAGCATATGTATAATTTATCTAAACCAAATTCCAGAAGGTACTTAAAGTATACATTTTTTTGCTTTCTCTGATGCTTGCAGATGTGGAAGAGTTGTCCACGAAGCTGATGGCCAAGCTGGCCGAGGTGCAGAGTCTGGATGGTGGCACCTTCTTCATAGGCAATGCGGATGCGCTGCGCGGTCTGCCCGCCTCGGCAATGACGTCGGCGTCGGCGTCAGCGTCAGCTGCACAGTCGGGCATCTTTCAGCCGCAACATGTGCTGCTGCCTGGTAAGTGTGTCAAAGGTCAAACCACTTGAGATCGTTCCAGCCCAATATGATGCGCCTGGCAGGGGGCTGGCTCGGGCTGGAACTTTACTGGGACTGGACCTGGGCAGGGCAGGCGCTGCGGGATGGCATTCCACAGACGAAAGAATTTTTTTTTTGCTACGTTTTATTTTTTTGTTTTTTTTTTTTTTGCGCCTTTTTGGTCAAGGCGTTTGCCAATTTGCATTTAAATTGGCCATTGAGCCCGTGGGCGGCGGACTCTTGGCGGCGACAATAGCCGCTTAATGGGCCCATCCAATGCGATCGCAATTGATTCCATGGCAAATGCAAATGAGAACGCGCCCGCACTGAATTTTAATACAATGGGGCCTACGGCTGTCACTCAGTTTTGACAGCCACGCTTGTGGGCTACACAGCTCATGCAAACATGCACCAATCTCTCTGCATTGCTCTATCTCTCTCTCTCTCTCTCTCTCTCTCTCTAATTCTCTCTCGTTTTTTTTTCTCCTTCTCTAGTGGAAAAGCATGCGAAGCATCACGAGCGACGCATTCTGAAAACCCTGCAACCGGGCAACGTCTACATCGAGGAGAGCAACGGATTAGGAGCTGGTGTCTTTGCCGGCTCGAAGGGCTGATGCTGCAGCCTGGCCAGCAGCTTGTTGGGAACTACTTAAGTGTACGTTGTCGTCTAGTACAACAGCAACAACAGCAATAACAGCAACAACAGCAACAACAGCAGCAACAACAACAGCAACTACAATTTTGTACAAAGAGAACGCTGAGGGAGCTCGAGAACTTGCAAAATTTTGATAATTATCTACGTGTACGATTAATATATATTTGCCTGATATTTAATTTAAATGTTATGTTGACTTGTTTGTAATGCAAAGGCACAGCAATTAATTAATATTCTTAATTATTAATTAATCAACACGTTCATGCTGGCAAATAGTTGTATCAAACGGCTTGCACAAGCATTTGTTTATGAATTCGAGTTAGTCTAAATTGGAAATTTGTGCAAACTTTTTCAAAAGCCTTTTGTCAACACTCACAAAAGACTTTTCGTGAAATAGCTGGACTAAATTAGAGATTTGCTTCAAACGTAAATATTTTGGGCCGACTGTCTGCAAAACTTTTCTCAAAACTCAAGGAACTCCATAAAATCTGGAATATATGTAGAGATACTCGAACTTGATTTTCTATTCGGAGCTGTTTGCCCAAACCATTTGCCACACTGAGCGTTACATTAATTCTATATGCGGAATTGGTAAATTGTTTTTGTATATATAAAAGGGAGTTTTTTTTTTTTTTTTTTTTGAGCAAGAGTGTGAAAAATGGTGAGAGTGAAGAGTTACAAACTATGAATGCATTATAATAGAAGCCCATCTAAATATGATTAACAAATTTCTACTTAATGTAAATATTAAGGCGAGCGAACTGGACGAGTGCTACAGAACCAAGCAATATCGGCAGCATATCAGCTACTATATCTTACTATATAGTCATATATGTGCATATTGTATATCATGCATAATATCGTTCACCCATAGCCCATACACACACTTACACACACACACATGCATACGATTATATAAATATATATATTTATGTGTAGGCGTATTTGAGAAAATATTTAACGTGTATTAATTATAAATATTTTATGACTTTTTTTTGTATTTGTTCTTAGCGAAATGCAAAAAATATTCATTTAGGATTATAAATATTTAATATTTCATAATTATTAAAACGCATACGAAATACAAACTAACAATAACAATAACAAGAACAAGAAGAGTAGAAAAACAAAAAAAACAAAAAAAACGAAAAATCGAACACACATATAAATGTAAAAGAAACATTAATAAAAATGTGAAAAATCGAAGAGAAAATTGTATGGAAAAATTGTTTATATTTTAAGTGCTATAAGTGTGCAACAATAAAAACTTTTATGAATTAATTCACTTGCTTCAACTTAATTTCATTTGTTGCTCGGCATTTTCATTCTGTGAATTGAGGGCTTTCAATTGATTTACGGCCGGGTATCGGCTGCGTGGGTGGATGTAGGGGGCGGATGGGGAGGGGGGTTGTGCGAGCTAACTCGACCCTGAAGATTGAGAATTGAATCTTTGGGCCGATATTTATGGCAAGCGCTACCAGGGAACGTGTCTAATTATATTCCATGGAAGCAAATGTTTTGCATTTTTATTTATTTATTTATTTGTTTTGTGAAATTTATGTAGATGTTAGCTGACGATTGACCTAGGACGGATATCTTATATGTTTATCTTTCGGAAATCCGATTTGGCAAACAAATTGAATGCTCTTAAAATGGTTAAATGAACATGGCACTCAGATAAAGTCATATGCCTGATCCGGTTTGACTTGTTGCGACGCAAATCGAGTTTGTTTCCGATAATCGATAACTTACTCCGTTTGCAAGCAATCGATAAAAATCGATATCAATATCCTGTTTCTTGGGCGATTTTGGTAAATAATAAGAGCTAGAGTCACGGAACATGATATGTTGCTTCTACAATATTATATATTTGTCAAGTATCTTTCATTTTATACCTATCGCCACCTCTCCGCTACCATGCGTGCGGATCCCTACCATCAATTGGCATTCAAACAAATTAAACATCGATGGGTTCAATGTTAAAGACAAAAAAACCATTAGTTCATAAAGACAGCCTTTTCGATGATATTTTGGAATATTTCGGTCAAATAATGTCCGATTTAGGAATTTTATACCATTTTTGACTCGTAAGGATCAGTTCTATCGATTGGCATCAAAAAAAGGAAACCCACAATTTTGACCCAAATCGACAAAATGGCAAGGGGTTACATCACGTTTTTTTTTTTCAAAATCGAGGTCGATGCGAAAATCGAACTTTTTCTATGATTTTTTTTAATATCTCGGGTAATAACTCCGCGCGGAGATATGACGTTCCAAAACGACGGAACTCCGCGCGGAGATATGACGTTCCAAAACGACATAGCTCCCCGCGGAGATATGACGTTCCAAAACGACATAACTCCGCTTGGAGATATGACGTTCCGAAACGACATAACTCCCCGCGGAGATATGACGTTCCAAAACGACATAACTCCGCGCGAAGATATGACGTTCCAAAACGACATAACTCCCCGCGGAGATATGACCTTCCAAATCACCACGTTTTTTTTTGCGAAAATCTAAACTTTTTCGATGATTTTTTTTTAATATCTCTGATAAATAATGTCTGATTTTAAAATGTTATACCTTTTTGAATGCGTACGGATCCCTACCATCAATTGGCATTCAAACAAATTAATCATCGATGGGTTGAAAAATGTTATTGACAAAAAACCGATTCGTTCGTAAAGTCAACCTTTTTGATGATATTTTGGAATATTTCGGTCAAATAATGTCCGATTTAGGAATTTTACACCATTTTTGACTCGTAAGGATCAGTTCTATCGATTGGCATCACAACAAGGAAATCCAAAATTTTGACCCAAATCGACAAAATGGCAAGGGGTTACAATATATTTTTTTTTTGTTCAAAATCGAGGTCGATGCGTAAATCGAAACTTTTTCGATGAGTTTTTTAATATCTCGGGTTATAGGTCCGCGCGGAGATATAACGTTCCAAAACGACGAAACTCCGCGCGGAGATATGACGTTCCAAAACGACATAACTCCCCGCGGAGATATGACGTTCCAAAACGACATAACTCCGCGCGGGGATATGACGTTCCAAAGCGACATAACTCCGCGCGGAGATATGACGTTCCAAAACGACGGAACTCCGCGCGGAGATATGACGTTCCAAAACGACGGACACCGCGCGGAGATATGACGTTCCAAAACGACATAACTCCCCGCGGAGATATGACGTTCCAAAACGACATAACTCCCCGCGGAGATATGACGTTCCAAAACGACATAACTCCCCGCGGAGATATGACGTACCAAAACGACATAACTCCCCGCGGAGATATGACGTTCCAAAACGACACAACTCCCCGCGGAGATATAACCTTCCAAATCACCACGTTTTTTTTTGCGAAAATCTAAACTTTTTCGATGATTTTTTTTAATATCTCGGGTAAATAATGTCTGATTTTAAAATGTTATACCTTTTTGAATGCGTACGGATTCCTACCATCAATTGGCATTCAAACAAATTAATCATCGATGGGTTGAAAAATGTTATTGACAAAAAACCGATTCGTTCGTAAAGTCAACCTTTTTGATGATATTTTGAAACATTTCGGTCAAATAATGTCCGATTTAGGAATTTTATACCATTTTGGACTCGTAAGGATCAGTTCTATCGATTGGCATCAAAAAAAGGAAACCCAAAATTTTGCCCCAAATCGACAAAATGGCAAGGGGTTACATGATATTTTTTTTTGTTCAAAATCGAGGTCGATGCGTAAATCGAAACTTTTTCGATGAGTTTTTTAATATCTCGGGTAATAGCTCCGCGCGGAGATATAACGTTCCAAAACGACGGAACTCCGCGCGGAGATATGACGTTCCAAAACGACATAACTCCCCGCGGAGATATGACGTTCCAAAACGACATAACTCCCCGCGGAGATATGACGTTCCAAAACGACATAACTCCCCGCTGAGATATGAAGTTCCAAAACGACATAACTCCGCGCGGAGATATGACGTTCCGAAACGACATAACTCCCCGCGGAGATATGACCTTCCAAATCACCACGTTTTTTTTTGCGAAAATCTAAACTTTTTCGATGATTTTTTATTAATATCTCTGATAAATAATGTCTGATTTTAAAATGTTATACCTTTTTGAATGCGTACGGATCCCTACCATCAATTGGCATTCAAACAAATTAATCATCGATGGGTTGAAAAATGTTATTGACAAAAAACCGATTCGTTCGTAAAGTCAACCTTTCTGATGATATTTTGGAACATTTCGGTAAAATAATGTCCGATTTAGGAATTTTACACCATTTTTGACTCGTAAGGATCAGTTCTATCGATTGGCATCAAAAAAAAGAAATCCAAAATTTTGACCCAAATCGACAAAATGGCAAGGGGTTACATGATATTTTTTTTTTTGTTCAAAATCGAGGTCGATGCGTAAATCGAAACTTTTTCGATGAGTTTTTTAATATCTCGGGTAATAGCTCCGCGCGGAGATATAACGTTCCAAAACGACGGAACTCCGCGCGGAGATATGATGTTCCAAAACGACGGAACTCCGCGCGGAGATATGACGTTCCAAAACGACATAACTCCCCGCGGAGATATGACGTTCCAAAACGACGGAACTCCGCGCGGAGATATGACGTTCCAAAACGACATAACTACCCGCGGAGATATGACGTTCCAAAACGACATAACTCCCTGCGGAGATATGACGTTCCAAAACGACATAACTCCCCGCGGAGATATCACCTTCCAAATCACCACGTTTTTTTTTGCGAAAATCTAAACGTTTTCGATGATTGTTTTTTAATATCTCGGATAAATAATGTCTGATTTTAAAATGCTATACCTTTTTGAATGCATACGGATCCCTACCATCAATTGGCATTCAAACAAATCAATCATCGATGGGTTTGTAAGTGTTGTTGACAGAAAACCGATTCGTTCGTTAAGTCAACCTTGTTGATGATATTTTGGAATATTTCGGTCAAATAATGTCCGATTTAGGAATTTTATACCATTTTTGACTCGTAAGGATCAGTTCTATCGGTTGGCATAAAAAAAATGATGTCCAAAATTTTGACACAAACCGACAAAATGGCATGGGGTTACATCACGTTTTTTTTCAAAATAGAGGTCGGTGTGAAAATCGAAACTTTTTCAATGATTATACCCTGAACCCTTTAAAAATGGGTATAAGGGCATATTGTATTTGTGCAAAATCCAAATGTATGTAACAGGCAGAAGGAAGCATCTCCGACCCCATAAAGTATATATATTCTTGATCAGCATCAATAGCCGAGTCGATCTAGCCATGTCCGTCTGTCTGTCCGTCCGTACGTCCGTATGTATGAACGCAAAGATCTCAGAATATATAAGAGCTATAGACTTGAAATTTTAGATGGGGCAATTTTGGTAAATATTAAGAGCTAGAGTCACGAAACATGATATGTTGCTTCTAAAATAGAATATATGTATGCATTTGATGTTAGAAGAAGAGGGTTCAGGGTATCCCCTAGTCGGGAGCTCCCGACTAGAACATCCTTCTTGATTTATTTTAATTTGTTTAACTCTCTGTGGTTAAATTGGGATATAGCCATATTGATTCAATTGATTCAAAAATATGAGGCCGATCTTTAAGTATGCCAGATACACATCTTTAGTAGAAGCTACTCTCCCTCTCTCTCTATTTATCGCTCTTACTATGTGGCACCATAAAGTCTGTGACAATTGCGCGATCTGCCACGCCCATACCTCATACAGCCTATATATATATATATATATATATACGACATATATATATATATATATTGAACATGGGGGCGCAGTGGGCATGTGCATGCAACGGGAACGCGACAGGCAGGAAACGTCTTTCAATGGAAATGAAAACGAAAATGGAAATGCAAATGGAAATGAAAATGGAAATGGGCAGCAAGACAGAGATATGCCCCCACTATGCCCAGGCCCAGGCAATCCAAGCGCGTCTACCCCTATCTTTGGTATCAGCTGAGCTGACAAAGTTGCTCTCATGGGCGAAATTTGCATTTTGCATAATGCATTTGAAATTTTTCATTTTTTTCCATTTTGCATTTTGTATTTGTTGATTAACATTGAAAATGGAAATGGCAAGCGACGAACGCCTTTGAATTTATTAATGTTGCTTTTGCAGCTTGTGCAGTTACACAATTAAATGCTTGTAAAGGCAACAACATTATTGTTGTTGTTGCTGTTGTTGGCACATCAAAGCGCGCGTTTGGTTTGACCAAGGCATAATAATAATATAATAAAAAATAAAATGGCGATGCGCCGACTGAAAAACGCGAAAACATTTCTAATGAAAATCCCAAGACAACAACAGCAACAACCACAACAACAACAATCGACACCCATTGGCTATTCAATGCACGAGCTGTCAGACTTTCTTGTTTGTTGCTACTGCTGTTGTTGCCGCGGTTTTTGTTGCTGTTGCTGCTGCTGTAGGTTTGCCAATGCTGCCCCCTTGTCTTGACTGCCCAACAGAAATTAATTAGCTGCGACGTGGCATAAATTAGCAAAAACTGAAAACCAAATACGAAGCGTCGAACACTCGTAGTCTCCCGCATGTCCAACGCTGGCTACCAACCACGAATCGACTGGTCTTCTATGCTATATAGTCCATGGGCCGTACAACTGGCGATCATACAGACAATCCTCATTTAATTCCAAAGACAAAATGAAAGCGCAGCCTCGTTGATTTGTAGCTGATAGCCTTATTGCCTTGTATTATCGCTGGGCTCGTATCTCTGGCAATTGTAAGGGAGAAGCAATGTCTAAGCCAGGGTTTCCTCGAGTAAATGTGAAATTCCAGCATGCCAAACCATTTGGCAACCTAGTTTTAATTATAATTTTTCCTATATATTTGTGTAAAACGTTACCGACTACAATATACACCGTAGATTTCTAGATTTTATAGTATTTCATAAGATTGAATGCATGAAATCTAAATTTGTAATTACATTTATATTAGTATGATAAATATAATATTTGTGTATGCTTTATATAGCTAGAAATGTGTGCAACTGTATGTGAATATCGTATATTATAAGGAGCAGTTATCTTGTATTCTTCCCTTGAAAATACATGTACTTATTCCTAAGTTAAATGAATATAAATAATAAAAGATCTATTTAACAATGAAAAAACCGTCAATTTCATGTTTGGCAACAGGTCGATTACAGGGCATTAGGCAGTTTATCAGCTTGCTTATGCGTTCCGGACTCGAGTGGAAGGTGGAACTGGCACAGCAAATGCCAATTGCCATGTGGCATGTGGCATGTGGCACGACGCTGCTGCTGTGCTGAGCTATTGTGGCACATGCCACAACTCATTTCGTGTATTTTAAACATGCGACACGAAGGCGGCTGCATTGTCACAGCTGCCCCAAGATGCTATGCTGACTGCCACTGCCACTGCAACTGGGCTGCACTTGAAACTGATAAAGCGTGGAGGAGGATCATAAAAAAACGAAAGCGGAAGGAAGTGAACATCGGGCGCGAGCAATTGAAATACAAGAACCACTTGAAGCGCTGTGCAGCTGCTGCGCTGCGGTCGCCGAGGGGGCTGCAAGGGCGTGCCCATTAATCCAAATCGTGTCGAGCTGTTGCTGTTGCTGTTGCTGTGGAACGTGATTGCCAATCGATTGATGTAGTCGAAATAGCGCCAAGAACGCGTCTATTGAATGGAATTGTTGATGGCAGCAGCGTTTTGGCCATGAGCGTACGCCTGCCATGCCCAGTGGGTGTGGATATGGGTGTGGGGGCTAGTTTCGAGTTTCATTCACAAAGCGAAAACGTCGCCACATTGGAATGCGACAGGCGTTCGCTTTTTGTGAAAGGAGTAGGGGAGGGGGCTATTAATTAGCCAACGCTGCCAAAATTGGTGGCGCAGCAGCGTTTGATACACTTTGGCATATCGATTGGGCCTCACGATTTTGGACGTTGCGTTTCCGCTGGCCGAGAAACGAGCGACACGGCGGAAATACGAGAATTGCAAAATGTGCCGTGCGCTGTGGCTTTGGTTTGTTTTTATCATTAAATCACACAAAGTCTATAATTATTCATGAATTGTTTAAACAATTTAAATGCATTACGCGCGTTGGCAACAGCGCGAATTCGAAGCATCCCGAAACGGATGCTGCGCCAGGAAATGATCAACGAGCGCTTCCTGTGCTCAACCCTTATCGTTAGATTGGCTTGGCTGCCACTCGGACAATTAAAATAAATGGAAATTCTAGAATTTCCCACGTTCCGAGTGAAATTGAGAGCCCAAACTGGTCTGAACAATAAATGTGTTTATTAGGCATGCAAAATATATTAAAATATGGCAAAAAAGGCAACAAAATATGTTGCATTGTATTTAAATGTATTAATTCCAGATATACGCTTTCGAATGCGCCTAGATCAAAAAAATATGTTTATATACATATATCTACAATATTTATTTCAATTCAAATTTATTATTTAATAGTTATATGAATACTCCTGCGCAATAAATAAATAATTATAATAAATTTAATGATTTAGTAAATGTTTGCATTTATGCATATTTATAAACTTTATAATCGACCATAAATAATGAAATATACTTTAAAATTGAATTAAGGAAGTTTCCTCTTTTGGCTGGGCATTCGTGCTATTCCTGCCCATATTTACCAAATACAAATGCAATCGATTATTGTGGAGCAAGATTCAAGAAGCTTTTAAATCCATGTTTGCAATCACGAAAACGAAACAGATGTAAGCTCAGGTGTTTGTTGATTCGCTATGCAATTTAGGCTCGGATTGCGTACTTTTTAAGCTTCTTTCGTTGGGCGTCACGTGGACGCAGAACGGTGCGTGTCTCCGCTTAGCCGGTGCACACATTCGTTAAGCAAAGACCGTGACACTTGTCAGCCAAGACACAAACTGCTGGAACATGTGGGAATGAAACGGAAGTAAGCTTTAGTGTTGGATAATTTGCTAAAGGACATCGAAAATCTCTGAACGAATCTTTAGGTCTTTGCGGAGTCTATGTCCTTTTCAATGAGTTAGAATAAAATTTGATAAGTTTTAAAATCAATGCTTAGACACACGGAAATCAATTGAAAACATATTTAAGCGCTTGATAATTTTCTAAAGGACCTTAATATGCGGTTAGTGTACTTGCTTAATTTTTTTCGGATTGCGTCATGCGCACTTTGTAAGGTGCGTTTCTCCACTTAGTCCGAGCACACATTCGTTAAGCAAAGACCGCTACACTTTCATCCAAGACATGAACTGATTCTACACTTGGAAAAGGAACTGAAATTAGCTAAAGGGTTGGGTTATTCGCTAAAGAGCTTTGAAGCTTGGGTTGTGTATTTGCTAAGCTTTTTTAGTTAGGAGTTTGAAGGTGCGTATCCCTGCTTAGCCCAGACACACATTCGTTAAGCAAAGACTACATTTTCTAGCCGAGTTACGAACTGAACGAATCTTATAATAACTTGAGGATAATATAATATAAGTTGATACTTATAACGTACATATATCGTAAAAGACAATTACATATATCGTAAAAGATAATTAAGAATCAACTAGTTTTATAATTTACCATATATGCTAAACCTTATCGCATATATGTTATATTTAAACTCTTAAACCAAATTTATATTTTATATTATTGCTATTCTATATGTATATGTAAAGATGTATATACCATATATATTTACAAATGTACAATCATTATGTTCAAGCATGTATGTGTACTTCTACAGAATTTGTATGTAAAGGTTTATGTGTGCATGTACGTGTATGTACATATGTGCGTATCTGAAGTGTCTGAGAGTATGTGTATGTCTATGTGTCTATGTATGTGTGCGTACGTCTGCATGTGTGAACGAATAGGTGTGTATATACATGCGTGAATGTGTAAGCTTATGCTTGCATGCCTCATTGTGTGCATGTCTGGGTATGCACGTAGTTAATCCGATAGATTGATGAACAGGCGACACACATCGGAGCTGGTGCACGGAGTGCGACATTGTGGACAGTGCCGATAATGCTCGAGAGATCTCAGTATACAGCTCTCGCCGTAGATGTGGCCGCATGGCAGTGCGACGAGCCGATGTTCCCCAGCATCGGTCCACTGCAGCAGGCACACCGAGCAGGACATAACGGTATCCATGGTGCGCAGCATCCTGTCGAGGGTTAGCTCCAAATCGACGCGCTTTTGCGACTCCTGTGCCATGTCGTTGCTGAATGCTCGAGTAAGTGCATCAATAGTGGCGACCGTTTCCTGCAACTGGATGCGCAGCTCCTCTCGGACCTTGTCCTTTTTGTTCAATTGGTTCTGCAACACGGCTAATGTTGCGATCGTCTTCAGTTGTGGCGGCTCAGTCTTCACCGCCAAGCGGGCGTGAATCTGCTGACCTTGCTCAAGCAGAAGATCCAACTGTGTCTTCAAGCTGGCGAACGGCGCACCACCCAGCAGGGTGCGGAAATAGCCCTCCACCTTCTCGAATGAGGCCGCCAACAGCGTCTTCTCCAAATTGGTTTTCGACAACTCCATCTTCACATTTCCAAGCTCGGATTTCAGCGCACTGCACTCCACTGTCAGCTGCTCCATTTTCTCTTTAAGGTCGGCGTTTTGTTGAGCCAAAGTCGGGCGCAGACGTCGACGCTTGGCCGATGGAGCCTGTTGTTCTGCTTGTTTTTGTTGTTCTTGTTGTCGATCATCTGGATTATCACCCGAGTCCATTTTTTATTTGCGCTACGCATTTTCGATATATTTATGAGAAATATTTAACAAAATAAGTATAAATAAATAATGAAAATAGAAGAATAAAATACAAATTTGGAAACTTACGGAGGTCTTCAACCGACTAAGCAGAAAATTGTAATGAGACCTGAGCAAGATGCAGACCCCAGCTTCCGAAAAAAAGCTCCAGTATTGCCAGGCAAATTAAAAATTAAAGAACAAAAATTTAATTAATTGAAAGAACCCATTTTGGATGTTGGAAATGTTGGGAAGACTGTCTTGTCAGTCTTGTGACCAGTCACCAGTCAGTGTGACCATTTTTTAAATTTCAAATTCAAAAAGCCACGTCAGCTAACTAATCTAATGGCAATTGAACGGGAAAGGGGATGCAACTTTGGTTTCTATAATTGCATTGCATTCAATCCAAACTCAAACGCCGGAGAGCGTAGTAGGGAACCCTTATTCCTCAGACTCAAGCCTTGTGGGTTTTGTCGCCAGCCGTTTGGCGTCAGGTGGCGAAATTAGCGCGATTTCCGCCGCAAGTTTCTGGGGCCGGAAAACCCCGTTAACGAGCAAAAACTATGGCAATGGGAACAATGGAAATGCTGGCGACCAACTTGCTAAATCACCAAAATCCGCATCTTTAGCATCTTAACGGCCAATTTAGCGGGTGGCAGCAACAACAACAACAACAAACGATAAGCTGCAGCAATGGATGCACATAAAGGACAACAACTAAGACAAAGCGCAGATAATAATAAAAGATAATAAAACAAACGAAATGTCTGTGTGCGCCATTGGCAAGAAAAAGCCCCCGCCACCATCCCTTTCCATACATCAGGACGCTTCTTGGCCTTGGCTAAGCTAAATAAAAACACTTTGGGGAACAATAGACGCCCTGCCCGCCCGCGCTCTCTCTCTCTCTCTCTCTCTCATCAGCAATCTGAATGTGTAAAAGGCAAAAACTTTGCGCAACACCTCTTGTCGTCCCGTGAGAGCCGCTAGGAGGCAGCCGAAGGAGCCATGGGGCAGGGGCTGTGGCAGACGCCGCTGCTGGGCGTTTGTCATTCTTTTGTAATTTAGCGAGCCCTGGAGCCAGCTCAAACTCCATTTGCCTCCAGCCAGCAAACGCTTCATTATCTACTTGCCGCAACCCCTAGCTCATTGTCTATGCCCAGAGCCCTCCCCTCCGCCCCATTCAGCTCATACAGCCCTCCGCCGCGTTGCTTGTCTAATTTCGCGTGCCGCAACGCACAATTACACCGAGAACACAAGAGAGCAGGCAACGCCACGTCCAGGTGAGCAGTCAGAGCAGCTCAAGGAGGTTCGAGTAAAGGGCAAGAGTTAGTTCCGTATTCTCAATACTCTACGATGCATGCAAATCGTATGAGCTACTTAGATTGGTAATTGTGGATACTCTTCTTTTAAGGATCATCCAGATTGAGTTCCGCTTCGAATTAAAAAGCTGCGAGTTGATTTGAAATTCTGAACACTCCAATACTAAGTAGTAAGTATGTTCTTAAGAGTTATTCAATTAACTCTAACATAGCTCAATTTTACTCCTTCCATTAAGAGATTAAGGATTCTAATTCGTAAAAAATACACTGCGAATAAGATTGAAATCTTAAGAATAGCTTTAATGCTCTTAAATGTCACCCAATTTCACATCATTCTCAACCACTTCTAGTAAGAGATTTGAATACTTGTATTGGTCGTTTAGAATGAAGGGATTTTCTCGTTTGTGTTTCAGTTTAAATACTGGATTTTATTACTTTTGAGTGCTGAATTTCGTGTCGTTGTTTTTCGGTGCAACTTCCAATTGTGTTGACGAGTAGGTTACAAAAGGGATTCCAAAGGTTGGACACTACATATCCAGCTCGCGGCGACAGCTTTGATTTAGTGCACTCTCCAGGCTATTGCGATAGGCAAGCAGTGGTTCCCATCCAGTGGCGCAGCTAGTGCGTCGCTCCCTACTGCTGGTGCCATCGAGATAATTGAGCACATCCAACATATCCTCGGCAAGCAGCTGCGGCACAAACTGCCTGAGCACCTTTAAATAGAGCAGATTCCCAGGCACCTCAGTTGGATCTGTCGACCATTCCGTGGCGTAACGTATGCCAGCGCGATGCAAAATGAGCACAGCCGGACGAGACTTGATAAGGTTCTGGCTCAAAAGATCCCCGAAAAGCCTGGCCATATTGATCAGCTTGGTGAACTGGGCCGAGTCAGCCGCCTGGGCAGGGCTTGCATGGTCTGCTCGAATGCGCTTGTACACCATCAAACATGTGTGCATCAGGGCCATGCCGAAGTTGATCATATTGATGGACATGCATCGCTCCAGGGTGGCATGCAGAATATCACCGAAGGATGCATGAAACTACTTATATATATGGATAACTGGAGGCTTAACAGTGAGTGGATGGAACCTGATCTGCTCACCTGCTCGTAGTACTGGAACACAGCGGAGGCACGCAGCACGGGTATGATATTGTTAAAGGCCAGTTTACAGAAGCCGGCCAGGACGCGACGCTTGCTCTGGAGTGTGGCTAGCATTTGTCCATCGCTGGTCTTGGCGACACTTCCATCTCCGTTGAACACATACCGGAGCACAAATTTCTCCAGCGTTTGCAGCTCGCATGTCGACGACTTGTACTCCAACGAACGAAGCGCATTGTTGCCGCTGCGACGCAGTGTATCCGCGAACAGAACCAAAAGATCACAGGTGGAGACGAAGGCCTGAGGGGAGGGGAGTCAGTGAGCAAGAGACAAGCGGAACATTAATACTCACCTCGCAGCTGATGCTCGTGTCGCTGGAGTATTCAATAATATGAAAGGCGGCTAGGAAAAACTCCTCCAGGTGATCGCCCAGCATAAGGCAGTCCTCGTCCACATACTTGCCAGCGCTGACCGCCTCCTGGACGCGCTTTAGATCCCAACAGATGGCCACATAGTATATCTCCAAGCAGAGTCGCACAGCCTCATCGGGCAGTGAAACCTCCGGTGCTTTGTTCTCATCCCGAATGGCGCGCTTCAGGCTGGCCAGCACGGTGTCCGTTAGCTGATACTCGTGCAGGTCGAATCGTTCGTAGAGTGCCGAGATGAGACGCAGTGCGACAAGTAGACGCTTGTTGCACACTTTGAAGCGGGCATGCTGTGAACTGATAATTGCCTGCTGCCAGGCACTCTCTGCCTTCATGTAGTTGACCACCGCCTTCTCCAGCAGATCCTTGCGATAGTTGGGTATCAGAGCTGAGCACTGCCTGAACAGCTGCTCCAGTGCCGTGGCGCTCTTCTGCAGCACCGCAAAATTGCTGTGCTTGAACATGAGCGATTTGATCAGCTCGATCAGCTCCTGGGCCTGTGCCTGCGAGCAGGTCATGTGCGGTGGCAACTCGAGCAGATTCTTGATATCAACATAATCGATGCGATACTGCCGCAGCAGTGTGGCCAGCGCGGGCAATATAATCTCGGAGGCCTGCTTATTGGCATCTGGCATGGGCTGGCGCAGCAGGGTGTTGGTCGAGCGACCGGGCGGCATTTCGCCGGTTACCGCCTGCTTGACGCCGATTGTCAGGATCTCAATAATCACAGAGGTTTGCTGGCTGGTCAGGTTTTCCGGCTTCAGCAGCATATCCACCATGGTGCTCCAATCGAGTACGATTTGGCTGCGGCCATAGAACGAGTCGACCAGATAGGCGGCGTGCTCCTGTCCCTCGAACTTCATAAAGAACTGCACCAGAGCCTGGACACGTTCACGCTCTGTGGCCGCCTGCTGAAAGCGATGGTGCAGCAGCTCCGCCGATGCCTGGGCTACGCCCCGTTTGGTGGCAAACACCAACTGCTCAATGATCTCAATCATCTGCACATCGAGCAGCTGCGGCATCGCCCTGTGGTAGCGTACCAGCAGCTGTATGGCCATCTCGGACAGTTCGGACTCGGACCGCATGCTCAGGTTCAGGAGCGTCGTTCGGAATTTGTAGCCCAGCTGGAGGCAATTGAGCCGCAGCTTTGGCTTCTTCTGCAGATTGATGAGCGCCCGCAGGCTGGACTCGCACACCTTCCGGGAGCTATCCTGCAGCGCCTCGAACAGATGCTGAGCTTGCATCGGATTGATGTAGCACTGCGGAAACTTGTGCAGCCAAAGGCCACACTCGGTAATGCACAAAAGACGTATGTCCTCGACCTCATCCCGCCTCCGCTTGAGGAACACCTCGTCGAACATCTGCATCCACAGAGTGCGTAGCTTGTCCTGCTGCAGCGTCATCAGATCGCTCAGCGTTGTCATCATCTTGAGTGCTGCAAGGACATGGTACTGTACCCGAAGATCGTGTATTTGAATAGATCTAAGCGTGTCTCCATACCAATCAAGGTGCTGGTATGCCGCAAGGGTAGCACGTCCGAATCTGATGCGACCACCAAAAAGCCAGAAATGTGCCTCAGAAAGCAATTATCCAATATGATGGCCGTGCTTATCACAGCGTGCAGCAGCTGCTGTACAAAGTGGGTCACGTCCATGGTTAGGGCGGGCGACGCACGCATCCTCAGCGGATAACGAGGGCTCTTCTGTATATAAGAACAAAGATTTTATACTAAGTATAAATTTTAAGATTTAGCATTGTCAGCAGCAGATTAGATACTCTACACTCTATACGAGTTAATTATTTGACTTAGCCGAAAGCTTCATAAGGTTTTTAAAAACTTAAAAGTAAATCCTTTTTCTAAGTGAACAAATTTAATAACCGTTCAAAATTATAGCTTCAAATATAGATCAATTTACTTACAACTAAAAACAAGTGAAACAAATTTAAGAAAATATAAACTTTTTAAAAATTATAATCTCCAATTTTTTTTTAATATAAATACAAATTTAAAGAAGTGATAGAATTCATCAGCTACAATTAAGAAAAGTTAAAAAAAATGGTTCAAGTTTCATTAATAATTAAAAGCTTAAATGTCATTGCCCTAGTAAAAGGCATGTTAAATAGTTGCTACTAATAAATTTTAACTAGAGTACTAAATTATCGCCCGCTAACCTATGTAATAAAAACTGATTAATTAAATGAAGCTTTTATCAGATATGAAAGAATTTCAAGAAGAATATTTCCAGCAAAAGTAAATATTATCTAGACGGAACAATGTTATGCAGTAAAACAGCTTACGTTTTCGAATTGGCCATTGGCCGCGTTTAGAATTTTGGCATTCTTCAATGGAAGATTTGAATCCTCGGGTATTTGATAGCCGCTGCCGCTGGCCTCTAAGACGAACTGCATGAACTTAATGAGCGCCGCTTCCGGCTTGGTTACGTAGAGCTGAATCCACTCGCTGCAAATGTCCTAAATAAAATTATATAAATAAAGAGAAAACAAACATCAAAAGCATTTCGATAGCGTTGAACGAATTCAATCTTTTAGCAAATCAAAATGGTGGCCAATTGTTGAGGTTAGGTTCAGCATTTTGATTTGCTTTCCAATCGTACCTCCATATTTTGATTCTTATTGCGCACAAGCTGCAACAAGCTGGTCTCCAGCTCTTCATCGCTTGATGTCATCTCGAAGTCATCCTCCAGATTCTTGTTGCTGTTGCTTTCCTCGGAGCTGTAAAAAGCACCACGTAGATTTGTAGACGACACGAAGTTTTTCATGTGATATTTGCTTTACCTGTCTGGGATATTTATAAGTTCGATTTCCTCGGCTGCCTCGGTTGCTGTCTCAATTTCCTCCTCAATATTGCTCATTTTTGCTTTGAGACTCTTAATTTCTCGGCAGCGAACACGAAATAATCACCGTGAAAGACTTTTGCCAAGAAGCACGTGCGAAACTCCGGAATAGAGCCTGCAAAAGAAGACACAGTGCTGCCCATCTTGTGCACGCTAGAGATGAGCGCTGGCCGTGATTCGATACTGTGCGTCGAAGAAGAAGACAAAGTAACGAGACGTTGCACAAGGCAAGCTCACTAAATTCCTATGCCAAAGTATCGTTGGAAGAAAAATAACTACTTGTTCGAAAACTGATTAGATCTCTGTCATTGAGACGCATATTTTTCGGCTAATTTGGTTAGAAGTCTCTTAGAACCAGAAGACCAAGTCTACAAATCAGCTGATTCAAATTGCTTTGCTGTTTTTGTGCTCACTTCTATCATAGCAGGCTTTCGTTGTGTTTCGGAAATGATTTCAGAGCAAATTCGACGTGAAAACTTCACTTTTAGTTACAATCTCATAGTGAACACATCACAAAAAAAAATCAATCTAAAAAATTCAAAACATAAATTTTCTTAAAAAATTTTGCGAACAAATTGTGAAAGTGTAGGTGCGTTGATTATTATTGGATATATACATAGAATTTCTGATTGACAAAAGGCTCTGCGAGGTGGATTGACCATCCGTACTTATAATTGCTGTTATATTCTTGGAGCATTGTGGGGTGAGTGCCGAACGGGCACCTTGTTGCTCCATTATTTCTCATTCACTATTTATTATTAGCTGCATCAGTTCCATATTGTTTGGGGGAGGGAGGGCAAGGACTTGTGATGTCACCTAAAAATCTGATTTTGTTTATTAAAGCTGCTTTACAAATGCCACGACATTCTGAATATTCAGTATTAACTGGAACTGTATTTCGACGGAAGGTTTCCAGTCTCAAAAAAAATGTATCCCCCAGCTGCTCAGCTGCCTCCTTTTCGACTATATATACATATTGACTTTACCCTGAACCCTGTGGCTCTTGACTAAATGCCACTTGATATTGGCTAAGAGTAAAGGATTTTGCCAAATTGGAATATTTTTCTGTGAAACAGACGCCCTTTCATTATGCGCCCCCAATCCCTAAGATGTTTAGCCAAATTGCATATCCATTTGCATTTCTGGCTGGTTTGGAGAGCCTGCGGAAAGTGGGCTGCGCTAAGCGCTTAGGCTTCATTAGCTGCATTTTTCTGCGGGCGGCGTTTTCGATTTCCATCGACGTGAAAACGTGGAAAATCGGAAAACCGGAACCCTGATGTGACTGTGTTGAACGGTGTTGATTTTCACACAACACAGCGTGAAATTAGAAATCAACAACGTGTCCTTTCACAGCGTGAGGGTGTGCGGGTGTGTGTGTTGGTGGGGAGGGTTGTCGGGGGCTTGCTGTGCTTCAGGTGCGGCTGGACAAATCAGTTTTGGCTGCAACTGCAACGCTGCGGTCAACGTCTGTCGTTGACAGACCAAATTAAAATGTCCTGACGCCATGTCCTGCCATCATCTATCGTTGCGTTCCATCTGTCTGCCTCGCTCGTTGCTGTGTCTGACCGTGCTTCAGTTAATGACCAATTTGCCAGGCCCAGTCGAAAGCCAACCTCAACCTCAGCCTCAGCCCAGTCGGTTAGCTTCTCCAGCCAGCAGCAGCTGTCGCAATTCGCGTTTCGGATTTGGTTAACACAACGTCGCATTCATCAGACTCTATAGCTACAATGCGATAAATCTTAAAGTTACCAAAAATTGGCAAGCAAACAAAATGCGGGCCAGATAAGCACAACGACATCAACAACAACAATAACAACAACAACAACAAGACAAACAACGACAGCAACAAAAACAACAAACACGAACAAGCAACAACAAACAATTGCTTGGAGAATTACAACATGTCGCATTTTGTATACGAAATTTGAATAAATTTCAAATTCGTGAGGCTCCGCCAAAAAGTTTCAGCTCTCAGCTACAATTAACTTTTAAGTATACCATTTTACAGATACCGCTGATATCGTCGAGATATGCAGCCTACCCTCCCCCACCCCACCCCGTGCCGCGCTTCTGTTCAAGTCCATGGCCTGCATCGGGGGTTGGCAGTTTGAAAATAATTTCATGCAATTTATCATGTCACCAGAGCCACAGCCAGCCACAAACGCAGTTCAAATTGGTCAAACAACGAATTCTGAATGCACTTTCCGTATATTTTTAGTAGAAAAATTTGTCAACAGAAACTTGATATACGATATACGATATACGATATGAAATATATTATGTAGAGGAAATGCAATAAATAGCTTGATGTCAAAATAAAAGAAGAGTGTGACAAAAAAAAAAACAACCTGTAGCACATTCTTATGCTTCCGCTAAAGGCCACAAGATAAACGTTTATTTTCTGTGCTCGATAAATATCGATTTTGGGTGATTGTTAAAAGGACACAAGTGCAAAAGCGATATTTATCGATTGGGGGCTCGACATGTCAAAGGTTTCTTGATGGATGCATATTGTTAGAACGTTTTGTGGCACGTTTGTGAATGTTGATGCTTTCGCTAATGGAGATTCGATACTCGTGTATTTTCTCTGATCGATATTTATCGATGTTGGGAAATATAGCGAGTGACTTCATACCAAGTTCAATAAGAAAGTTTTTACCATTTACAAAGCATGAAGTGGAAGGCTACAATAAGCCCGGTAGCACACATCTGATGAGAATTTATCAATGCTTGGGTGCTTTGTGAGTTTTAAATTCCCAATTGGTTAAAGCGCCAATTCAGAGAAGTTGCTGCTGATAACAGTCCGGCTGACATAGTCAACATGCCGCAACGATGGTAGTGTGTGTGAAAGAACAAAAGTGCGTGCGATTTCCGCTTCCGCTGTTTGGCATCCATAACGAATTTTTGCATAAATACAAAGCAGGACAGCAACGCCTGGAACCACTGTGGTTGCTACTATTAAGCTTATGCTGTTTTTGTTAATAGCCAACCATTTATCTTGCTTAATGAAATTTGCGAAAAATCAAATGTTGAGCGCAGCATGTTGGAAACATTTTGGGCCGTTATTAGCCGCTGCATTGCTTTGAAGGGCTCCTTGAGGCCAGGGCTAATCCACTGCGCCCACATCCTGAACTCTTGCTGTCAATGTGGATGTCAGCGTCACGTGGCGCATAGCCGCAGCGATTCCCTGACTTGAGTCCAGTTCAAACCCCTCCCAACCCCACCATCACCGTCTCCCTCGGCATGGCCTTGCCGACTTGTTCTCTTTATCATTCATGAACCGCGCGCGTCACGTGCGCAATTAAATTGACGCATTCTTGACGGATTCGTTTTGAGGCAGCCAGCCTTGCCAGCCTTGCCAGCCAAGCACATCTCCCTTTTGACTTCTGCTAAAGAGCGACCAGGGAATTGGCCATGAGCCGGGACAGCAACCACTTGCGTGGCCAGCGTCGCGTTGACATCATTAATCACATGAAAATTGTATTCCTGCTGTGGCCTGTGACAACTCTTCAAAGGAGACTTTCAAATTGTTTCACTTTTGTGGCTTTCTTTGTGGAAGTTTAACAAAAGGAAAACAAAACAACAAAATTAGCATCTTTTGTAATTTATTAGAAGTCAGGTTAAGCATAAGCTGGAAAGACTGCTAATCAAAGAAGTCGAAGTTAGGGTTGTTCAGATCGTTTCAGGCAATTTTTGAGCTGAAAAGCTTCTGCCAGAGTTGCCAGACTTGAGGCACTTTAATGTGGGTAGTGTGGCAGTACGACGCAACTAGTGTTGCACTATATGACAGCGTTTTGGGGAATTTCGCGAGCGATTGGGAAAAATTGGTGGACAATGGCTATATACAACATTTGACGGCCCTTAAAGATCTTTGAGGAAGTGGAAGTATTTTCGCATTTGTCATAAAATCCCCCTTGTTTGAAGAAATAATAATAATAATAATAAAAATAAAAATAATAATAATAATAATAATAATAATAATAATAATAAAAATAATAATAATACTAATACTAATACTAATACTAATACTAATACTAATACTAATACTAATACTAATACTAATACTAATACTAATACTAATACTAATACTAATACTAATACTAATACTAATACTAATACTAATACTAATACTAATACTAATACTAATACTAATACTAATACTAATACTAATACTAATACTAATACTAATACTAATACTAATACTAATACTAATACTAATACTAATACTAATACTAATACTAATACTAATACTAATACTAATACTAATACTAATACTAATACTAATACTAATACTAATACTAATAATAATAATAATTAATATTCTTATGGAAAGACCCTACTGGATTTGTCTTGGATTTAAAACATGGCTTATAGTCGTGTATATAATATTAATAATAAGATTGATTTTGTTTTAAGTTGTGATTGGGCTAGTATTAGTCCGTAGGTAAGACGCAAGGGCAACATTTTAAGCGGTACCTCAAGTAGATTTAGGTCCGTGGAGCATGGAAACACGATCTAGAGTTGCTACATTAGATATATACTTTAAACCGTGGATCAGAGGTTAACATTAAATTTGGTGGAGTATTTGCCAGCAAATTGGCGAGAGGCGTTGTGTGGGGAGCCGAAACAGCAGTGAACCCTGTTGTTGTCGTTGTCCGAGCACATTTCAGGTCCAAGCGTAACTAAACATTTGGATTAGGCGGCGTCGGCGAACTCTGGCGTACGATGGGCTTGTGTAGGGCGGTGCGATGCGGGGTAGTATAAGTAAGGGGCGGCAGGGCGCTTTTGGACAGCCACAAAAACCGCTAAGCAGTCAGCGGCGCCAAATGCAAACAGTTTAAATGTCATTTGTGGCGTTTGCCGGCGCTGCTAGCAAATGGGGAAATGGAATATTTCCACGTGTTGGGCTTAAATAAATTTCGCGGCAAAGCGCAAAAGGGCATCTCACCCCCCGCGCAATCTACCCGTCTCACTAAACCATACAAACATTTGAAATGTTTCAATGGCGAATGCGAGCCGCAATTGGCAATCGACGCCGCAAATCGCATTTTAAGCCTCGCGTGCGATTAGTTTAATTGCCAGAGTAGTCGTTGAGTGGGTGTGGATGAGGAGCGATTGGAGCGGGGCTGGGGCTGGTGTGAGGAAGGGAAATCGAGTGCTAGCGCAACAGGACAATGCATACATTTGCATAGCTGTGCGTCGCCGTGTCCTCCACGTGCGCTCCCTTAATGCGAAAATAAGGATTAACCAATGAAATTTATAAATACGGAGCCCAGGCCCCGAGCCACAGCCAGAGCCCCAGCTCCAACTCCAACAGTAAGCTGCAGCAGCAGGAACGAAGTCCTGCATTCAGGAGAGTTCCGTCGAGTTTGTCCAGTGTCCGGTGCGTCCAGTGTGCGCGCGCGTAAATTGAGTGCATAAATTGGCCGCATCGCCCGACAGGGGCAATCTATTTTGGATTAAATCAAATCGAAATAAACGATTTTTAATGGCCAGCACGCAGTGTGCAGCTCCCTGTTTCTGCTGCCGTTTCATACTCCAGCTGCTGCTTCAGCGCCAGCTTCAGTTTTAGCTCCTGTGCCCGCGCCTGGTCCTGCTCCAGCTCCAGCTCCTGTGCCTGATGCTCTGGCTCACCCGAGTCCGGCCACAGTGGCAAAAACGAGGTCATTAATTATTTCTTCAAAAGCAAAAGATAAGCCGGACCAGGCGACCGAGCCCGACCCAGCCTGCAAATTAACCCCCTGGACTCGCATCCTTTTTGGCGTTTTGTGTCATTAGCTTAAAAACCGAAACCGAGCGGACGCAGGACAATGGTCAGCATACCCCTAACACAGCTAAACACAATGCTACGCGTGCCCCAGGCAACTGTTGTTTGTGGCACCAGCGGCGTCTGGCTGTGCGTTGACGTCGCCGTCGACGTCAGCGTCGGCCGCATGTGCCACAAAGATTAATTAATCTTTAAGGACTCATTCGTGTCCTGTTTTTGCTGCCAGCTTCACTCATTAGGCATTTAGGCATTTAGACATTTGCATGTGCAGCCGACACCAAAATGAATTTATGGCCCAGGACTCGCCCCCTGGCATGGCCCTTCACCTCCAGACTTAACCCGCTTCTAACCATTGCTCGTCCGGCATGTAATCATAGTTCCGCATTCCAGCATATCTCGAGGGGCAGACCATGCCGGGCAGACTTTCTATGCATCCCTGAGCTAAATATAGAACTACCCTGTAAGCAAGGATGTTAATTGGCGATACTTGGAAAATATCTTAATATATCTTAAAGATAATTTAAGGACTTCACTAAGCGTTAATTTAGAGTACCTGTCTCTCGGCGGGGCTTGTGAGCTTGGTCTTACACATCCATGAACTTATGCTTTGGTTGAAGCCTTAATTCTTCATTTCGGCTTATATATTTTTCAAAATCCTTGTAGTTGCCCAATTGGACCGACTCTGAGATATGCGCTGTCTGCAATAAAAAGAACAAAATTTTCAAGAAACGGACTTGAGACTTCATGTACTTATACTCTACGGAGTCGTCTTAGTTTCTTCTTCTATGCGTTACTCGCTTTGGAACTCTATATTTACACCCTATACAAGAGTACGAATAGCAATAAAGCGGATATCTATTACTACGAACAGGTTACACTTGATCTTGACCAAATTATAATCGTGTATAGGGTATAAATATCATGGGTAGGGTATTAAATGTATAGGGTATAAACAAAATAGGTCTTATTTTTTAAATGAACTATCATTTTTAATTATAACATAATATAAATTTAATTCAGACACTTCTTTACCCTATATACAAAGTTATAATAGCAATAGAAAAGAGAACCACCGAAGTTTTATTTAATAATTTAATTTTTTCATTTTTATACCCTGAACCCATTAAAAATGGGTATAAGGGTATATTGTATTTGTGCGAAATCCAAATGTATGTAACAGGCAGAAGGAAGCATCTCCGACCCCATAAAGTATATATATTCTTGATCAGCATCAATAGCCGAGTCAATCTAGCCATGTCCGTCTGTCTGTCCGTCCGTATGTATGAACGCAAGGACCTCAGAGCCTATCAGAGCTAGAGACTTAAAATTATAGATTTAGATGCTCCTAGTTCCCGCGCAGATCGAGTTTGTTTCCGATAATCGATAACTTACACCGTTTCCAAGCAATCGATAAAAATCGATATCAATATCCTGTTTTTTGGGCAATTTTGGTAAATAATAAGAGCTAGAGTCACGGAACATGATATGTTGCTTCTACAATATTATATATTTGTCAAGTATCTTTCATTTTATACCTATCGCCACCTCTCCGCTACCATGCGTGCGGATCCCTACCATCAATTGGCATTCAAACAAATTAAACATCGATGGGTTCAATGTTAAAGACAAAAAAACCATTAGTTCGTAAAGACAACCTTTTTGATGATATTTTGGAATATTTCGGTCAAATAATGTCCGATTTAGGAATTTTATACCATTTTTGACTCGTAAGGATCAGTTCTATCGATTGGCATCAAAAAAAGGAAATCCACAATTTTGACCGAAATCGACAAAATGGCAAGGGGTTACATCACGTTTTTTTTTCAAAATCGAGGTCGGTGCGAAAATCGAACTTTTTCGATGATTTTTTTTAATATCTCGGGTAATAACTCCGCGCGGAGATATGACGTTCCAAAACGACATAACTCCCCGCGGAGATATGACGTTCCAAAACGACATAACTCCGCGCGGAGATATGACGTTCCAAAACGACATAACTCCGCGTGGAGATATGACGTTCCAAAACGACATAACTCCCCGCGGAGATATGACGTTCCAAAACGACATAACTCCGCGCGGAGATATGACGTTCCAAAACGACATAGCTCCGCGTGGAGATATGACGTTCCAAAACGACATAACTCCCCGCGGAGATATGACGTTCCAAAACGACATAGCTCCGCGCGGAGATATGACGTTCCAAAACGACATAACTCCGCGTGGAGATATGACGTTCCAAAACGACATAACTCCGCGTGGAGATATGACGTTCCAAAACGACATAACTCCCCGCGGAGATATGATCTTCCAAATCACCACGTTTTTTTTTGCGAAAATCTAAACTTTTTCGATGATTTTATTTTAATATCTCGGATAAATAATGTCTGATTTTGAAATGCTATACCTTTTTGAATGCGCACGGATCCCTACCATCAATTGGCATTCAAACAACATTCAATCATCGATGGGCTGAAAAATGTTGTTGACAGAAAACCGATTCGTTCGTTAAGTCAACCTTGTTGATGATATTTTGGAATATTTCGGTCAAATAATGTCCGATTTAGGAATTTTATACCATTTTTGACTCGTAAGGATCAGTTCTATCGGTTGGCATAAAAAAAAAATGATGTCCAAAATTTTGACCCAAACCGACAAAATGGCAAGGGTTACATCACGTTTTTTTTCAAAATAGAGGTCGGTGTGAAAATCGAAACTTTTTCGATGATTATACCCTGAACCCTTTAAAAATGGGTATAAGGGTATATTGTATTTGTGCAAAATTCAAATGTATGTAACAGGCAGAAGGAAGCATCTCCGACCCCATAAAGTATATATATTCTTGATCAGCATCAATAGCCGACTCGATCTAGCCATGTCCGTCTGTCTGTCCGTCCGTCCGTATGTATGAACGCAAAGATCTCAGAATATATAAGAGCTATAGACTTGAACTTTAAGATGGGGCAATTTTGGTAAATATTAAGAGCTAGAGTCACGAAACATGTTATGTTGCTTCTAAAATAGAATATATGTATGCATTTGATGTTGGAAGAAGAGGGTTCAGGGTATACCCTAGTCGGGAGCTTCCGACTAGAACCTCTTACTTGTTACTTATAAATTATGTTCATATTTTATTCAATTTGTGACACTTGTCCTGGCCAGCTAGCCTCACCTTTCTTATAAAGGTATTCTTCTTATCTTCAACCAATCTGTATTTATATTCCACCCTCAGACCTGCCCCCAGGCTCGCATCTGTGCATCTGTCAAGCTCTTAGTTTCAGTTTCATTGAGCCCCGTTAGGCATTTATTTTTATTATCAATTGACATTCATTTCTATTTGTTTGCCTCCTATCATAAGCCGCATCGTCGGCCTCATTGTCGTCAGCAACTTAATCATCAGCTTCGTCCTGTTGGCGGGATGACCCGTGACCCCGCAAATGACCAGCAAAGCTTATGCCATATATAAAACTAAGCCAGAGCAAAGATTTTGCTAAATTTCTGTGGCATGCCACATCGGTGCGCCACCATAACAACGAGAGAGAGCTTTAGATAGAGAGAGAGAGAGAGAGAGTGAGTGTGGGGACAGAGATGCCTTAAATATTTGCAGCTACCCCTACAATGCGACACAAAGTTTTGTCGCTTATTTCATCCATAAAATATTTACAGCTGATTATTTGTCTAGGTGTGTGTATATGTGTGTGTTTGACATTAAGTTGAGCACAAAAGTTATCCATGTTATCCTTTTGATGGCCCCCAACAGAATTTTCCACTAATTTATTAGCTCGCATACGTGAATTATTGTCGTCTAGAGTTTGCCAACTCTTTGACATTGATTGGCATCTGGGAATTGATATCGTCGTTTTGCCTAACGGGGCCAGTGGGGTTATGGGCGGCAAGAAGTCATCCAAAAATAAATGCACATATGTACATATAACTAGTTAGAAATCTCTGTTTAATTTGAGTGCTACTTATTTATCGACGCGGCATGGCCAACTGTTCGTGTAAAGGTATTAATTTATGGACGTGACGTTGTTACCTGTGCAATTTATGGAGCAAGGCAGTATAGTTTGTGTTAAAAATATGTAGCACAGAATTGTGACTTTACTTGATGCCATTTACTGAACTAACCTTGGCTCAATTGAATATTCTGTTTTCGCAGATTGACAAAGCTCAGCAAGTACTGTAATTAGGACATTCGGAAAGTTGTTGAGTGATTCGGAATACTTTCTGGGTAAATTGTGCCATGAATTAGTACTCACACTGCTTTTACCTCAATTGTTTTCCCCGTAGATCTTAGTAGTCCCTGTTCGAACTTCAAATAGTCACGCAGCATGGATTAAAAATTATTTCTATTTACAATTTCCCAGTGCACAAAGAAAAACAAAAACAAAAAAATATCATTAAAATTTATAAAAATAACAAAAAAAATTACAACATTGGAAGAATTGAAGGCAACAAATCCGAGGATAACCTCAGGTGAACGGCGGCAACAATTGGAAAACTTGTCAGGTGAGTGCAGCGAACTGGGCACAGCATAAAATACAAACATATACACGAAGAGAGGCATAGCAAATCCTAGAATATGTACGTGTTTGTCTGCTTTTTTTTATGGCCCAAGTTTTGGGGCATAAAACGCGAAAGTTTGGGAATAAATGAAGCGCAAGGTGGCTGACAACTAAGACACGGGCGCACATAAAGGAGTTGAGCCGTTAAAATGATTAATGATGTGTGTGTGGCATAGATGTTAACGCCTCAACACACTCACAGAAACACCCACACACCGGCACACACGCACACACAAGTTGTTGCGACAGATGTTGTCATAAATAAAAAGCAGCGAGCGGAAGCGGCAGCTAAAGACGCGCTTCCCCCGTTAAGACGCAAGAAGGCAACATGTAAATAAACACACAAGCAGCACAACACAGAAACGCACACACACGCACGCACACACACACACGCACACACATGCTGTGGTGTGGCTTGGGCATGGAAGTCTGTTTGGGCCACATTAATGTCAAATCAGCCGCATAAATTGCATAAAACGCTCAATTTATTAAACGAAGCATACTTTTGCGTAGAGGGCGGGCGTGGCCACGGGGCGTATGCGCGACAAGTGTGTTTCGCCAGTTAATAAATGTCGCAATCGGAGACCCGGTACACACCGCCAGAGATTTGGGCATTGTGTATGCATTGGCTCATTGCATATTTAAGCAGACGCGCCTCAATCGACGCCTTTTGCCAGGAGCAGTCAGGCGAATCCTTTGGCAGGACTCGGCCACGTTTATTATGCGCATCGAGTGGCAATTGTTCAAATTCTAAAATGCCAGCAACAGCAGCAACGGCAACAAGCCGATTGCCAAACTGCCAACTGCCAATTGCCAATTGCCAATTGCCAACTGCTTGGGACGCAGTCATCAATCGATTCGACTCATGGCTCGAACGGGGCAACGGGCAAGCAGGCAGCGGGCGGGTCGGAACGGGTGTTGGGGCCCGCAATGGCAGCGCAAAAGCAATCACAACAGTGTTATAGAGATATTCCAGTCAAAAAAGGCTCATAAAAATGTTAAAACGTGTGTGTGTGTGTGCGTGCGGGTGTGCTTGTTGTGCCAAAGAGTTGAAAGTCGACTTGCCAAACACTCAACACAAATATTCTAAGGGGAGGCGTCGTGCTGCAGACAGCCAAAACTTTAGAAGAGATGTAGTTAAGCCTAGACAGGAAATATAAGATCAAAAATACAATAGATGTACAGATCTAGTTACATATGTCCATATGGGTCATTTATAAGGATATTTATAATTATAAATAAATTTGCATAGAAACGAAAATTAATAAAATATATTTATTAGCTCGATTCATGGTCATGCGAACCAACTCCTGGTTTTCCGCATTCAAAACGAAAATTTTGGTTCAAGCCTTGATATAGATATTCTTCAAATAAACAATTTAATATTTTATCAACCATTGCCTGTTCTACTGCAAATATAGCAGGTCGTCTATATTTTCATATGCCAGATTCAGACTAACCAAATTTATATTTGTTTTTTGTAGTAGGATGCCCCAACAAACCATTTTTGTTAGGTACTGTTACCACCTAGATCTAGAATTATTGTGCCTCTCCATTAAGCAAATATACCACAACATACCCCAGCTTCTTATATCTACTTCTTCCGGGATGGATTCCCCGAAAGCTGCTCTCTGCTCTCGTCCCAGTTTTAGAGTTAATACATCTATTAATTGAATCATCTCTGGTTTTGAAGTCTAGAGCATTCGTTATTCGCATATGCCGCATATCAAATTTCTTTGCCTGTTTCGCGCATTGTTTTGCAATTGCGCTGACGACGTGCTGGGCTCACTTGCGTGTGTCAGTCTGTGTGTGTGTGTGTGTGTGTGTGTGAGTAGGTGTCAAGGGTATTGTCCTTGCCCGGGCAATCTTTTTATCCTGCCATCCTCTATACGGCTAGCCAGCCATTCGCCGTCTCACGAACATGAGCGCTCGTTAAACGGATGAGTTAAAAGTCAAAAGCCCTAAAGGATTTTATTTGAATTGCGGTCTGCGCCAGCGTTCGACGTTTGCCCCGGCACCCGCATCGGCTCATCCCCCCAAACGCAAACAAGCTTCCCCCAGTCTCAGTCACAGGCCCAGCCCCCCAATTCCCCAACCCTAGCAGCGAGCGTGTTGTGTGCCATGTTTTATTTAAAGTTTATCTCCGCCGCCTTTTTCCACGCTTTCCTCAGCCACTTGCCGCTAATTTCGCGCCAAGGCTGCGGCAAAAAATATGCGCAGCATAAAATGTGGAAAAATATTTTGGCGCAAGACAAAGAAAAACAATGCCAAAAAAAAAGGGTTTTTCTTTGGTCCTCGTTGCATAGTGCTCGTCGGCACGTCGCATTTCAAAGCCGTGTTGAAAAATATTTGAAATAATTGCAAAAATGTTGCCGGCCGGGACGGCGTGGATGGGGGAGAGATTATTGTTCGTCTTGCCAAACAGTCTCCGGCTCGAGGTTGGGCTCGGCTTGTTGTTGTGCCTCAATATGCCAGGCACGTTTGGTGCAGTTGAAAGCCTTTTAAACTGGAGCAGACACGTCTCACATAACACAAAGCCAAGATATTTACAGGCCTCGTTTCTAGTTGTTCCAACTCTCGGCACAACCCTTTAGCTACTTTGGAATAATTAAAAATATTTATATAAATTATGAAAAAAGTCAAAACATAAAACGCCAAAGGTCTTCACCTATTATAGATGGATGATAAATTTTCTAATTTTCAGCGTGATAAGTAAACTATATTTAACCCACAGCTCTTTGTAAAGCGCCTAATTGGGAGTTCAACGAATAGGACAGGCCACAATTGCCAATAAGCTTACAGATCGGATTCTTCAGTTCCACTCTAACATGTTAGTATTATCCGCAGAAAAAAATGAATAAATAACGTGGCAGTCGGGTGTCACCGACTGCACCATACTCTGTTCGCATAACAGCTAAAATCGAAAGGAGTCCACTTGATTATTCGGCTGGTGACTTTCAAACTGTAACTAGTGACAGTCAAACTGTGACTTGACGAAATACCCTTTCTTGGGGGCCGCGGTGGGCGTGAGCCAGACGAGTGCATCTTTAGAGAAGGTTTTCAGCTTGTTGCCTGTGAAATTTGTTGACAAATGTCTTTCACTTTTCTGGCTGACAATCAAACGGACGGACGGAGCGACGGCTGGACGCACAGACGAATAGCAAGACATACATTGCGCAAAGCCCCAATATACATTCATTAAAAATATTCCATTCAGCAGCAGTGTGAAACACCATGACTGATCCATCTATTGGCTCTTCATCCCCAAACTGGGCTAGTCTCATCTCAAGTGGACTCATTCCCACCTTTAGTAAGCAATTAATAATTCTATTTTGGAAATTAGATTTGACAAATTACCTCGTCAAATAGTAAGTGAGCTGCCAGCGGCAAGTAATGTCCAAGTTACGAATACCACGGGACCATCCTCGGAGGCGACACGGGATCTGCCGCTGTTGATGAGTAGCTTGAGCGGTCAGATGTCGCCTTATGCGCCCGTCTTTCATCCAATGGGCTCTTATGCGTCCCATTTGCTGGCTCTGGAGCAGGCAGCACAGATCAATCCGCAATCGCTGCCTCCGCCGCCACCACGTCCGATGGATCCACACCTTGAGGACTACTACGACAGACCGCCCATAACGGAGCTCTTTAACTACAATGGGCCGCACCAAATGCAGGCACACATGTATCCAGCTGATTTCGGCGATGGCGCCGTTATGAACGGCTGCACAGTGGATCTAACCATTCGGGTGGCTCCAAATCCCCGCGCCTATCCTCCCAATCAGCGGCCACGCGGCAACTGGCACGAGCAGCCAAATCGCGATTTCTGGTCGGAAGTGGATTCGCAAAGCGTGCCAGTGCCAGTGCAGCGGCTAATGCCGCCGCAAATGCATATACAAATGCCTCATATGCCGGGCCAAATGCCGGTCCAGATGCCTGTTCAGATGCCCGTCCAGATGCCGGTCCAGATGCCAGTCCAAATGCCAGTCCAAATGCAGCCTCAAATGCTGATCCAAGTGCAGCAGGCGCCACCAAACCATGATTACTGGCGAGATATGGAACAGCAGGCGGTCTTTATGGGACAGCGGGAGCAGATGCAATCGATATTGCCAACCCATCAGTTTTTGCCCGATATGGAGCAGCAGGTCCCAGCTGCAATGCAAGCCGCCCAATCTCAAGCAGAAACACAAGGACAGCCACAACCCGAAATACAACCACAAGTCCGTGACTTTTGGCATGACATCGATCGGGGTGCACCAGCAGGATCGCAGGCACAGCACGTGCAGCCGCTGCTGCCGGGTCGTGAGTATTGGCGGGATGTGGAGGCTGGTGTACCGCTGCAAGCCCAATCACAGTCACAGCCACAGCCAGCACCGCTGCATCTCGATTTTTGGCGGGACATGGAACAACAGAACGCTGCTGTGGCACCACAGGCCCACAAGCAGTCCGCTATGCCACTGCCTGGTGACTATTGGCGGGAGGCACATGCACTGCCGCCATCCTCCGAATATTGGCGAGGTGTGGAGCAACTAGTCGCTGCGGTTGCACCACAGCAACAGCAGCAAACACAGCAACAGCAGCAGCAGCAGCAGCAGCAGCATCAGCATCAGCACCAGCATCAACACAAGCCGCAGTCCCAGATGATGCCGTTTACCCGCGACATTTGGCGGGATATAGAGCAGAATGGCTCAGCTCTTGCAGCACACACACAGACACCGCAGCAGCCTACCTCATATGATTATTGGCGGGACATTGAACAGCTCATCGCCGCATTTGCCGCACAGCCGCCACAGACACAGCCACCGCCACCACCACCTCCACCACCTCCACCGCCGCCAGCAGCAGCGGCAGCAACAGCAGCAGGAGCAGCAGCGACGGCCCAAGCAGCTCTCAATTCCTGGCAGGACATGGAGCAACAGAAAGTTGCAGTAACGCCACAAACGCATGCTCGGGAATATTTAAGGGAAGCGGAGAAGCAGGCTGGGCCATCAGCCGGCGGCGAAGCACAGTTGCAGGGACAGATGCCCGGACCGCAGCCACCAATATGGTGGCCAAGGAACGAGGCGCATTTAGCTGGAGCTGCGCCACAGCCAGCGGCTCAGACGATACCGTCCCGTACCGACTGGTGGCCAGAAGTGGAGCAAAAGGTCGATCAGCCAGTCGATGTGGAAGAGCGCGTTCCAGCTGGAAGAGGTGCTGGTAGTGCACCAAAGTTTCCGCCACAGCCGGCACAGGCAAGTGCTATTATACCCTCGCTGCGCGAATGGTGGCCAGCAAATGAGCTGGTCGAGGCTGCCGTGCCGGAATGGTGTCCGGAGAATGAACCCAAGATACACGTTCACCCAGTTCCCTCGACCTGTGCATACTGGAACGATATGAAGCACCTGCCGGCAACTGGTGCAACACAGCCGCCAACACCTCCGCAGTCGCAATCGCAGTCGCATCAAGCAATTGTGCAGGGACAGTCGGTAGCACCGCCAAGCGAATGGTGGCCAGAGCTGGAGCAAAAGACGGCTTCAGCTATGGCGCAGTCATCAGTGCAGGTGACACCGTTATTTCACAATCTTTGCCAGGACAAGGAACAGCACCAAGGCTCGGCTTCTGGATTCACGGAAATGGAGCAGCAGCAGCAGCCGCAGGCACAGCCACAAACATCGGCAGCACCACGCGAATGGTGGCAGGCGGCGGCATTTACTCCGCAGCAGGAACAGACGTCTTCACAGCAGCCGGTGCAGCCTGTGCAGCCGCGCAGTATTGATTCGAGCGTTGACTGGGTGCCCTACTCCTATGCATCGTTGTCAGTGCTGAATCTGCCCAACACATTGTCGGAAGCTAAATCGGATATGGCTGCCGCATTCGAGGATAGAAAGGTGGAATCTGGAGCGACAGCTATGCCAAAGGCCAGGAACAGCACCAGCACCAGCGATACGCAAACGGCGGACTTTCCATCCTTTGAGGACTTTGCCCGTCAGGTGAGCGAGTGCAGCCTGTCCAGCTCGGAGTATATTGCCACGTTGCGAAACCTGATGATACGCGCCCACAACCTGATGCTGCCCTTGCTGCGCGGCCGTTTCGCCAACATGACCCAGGTCCAGATGGCCGCCTACACGACCGCAATTCTGGAGGTGACGCCTCTGCATCCGAGTCTGTTCCTGCCCTCGGTAAGTACTGCCAGCAGCATGCCAGCGATGCCTCACCAGTCAATACTCAACTCTACTTTGCCGCAGAGCGTGGCTCGTCCCTGGATGGGCAACGGCGGCCTTCTGCCGCCCTGTCATCCGCACAGCCTGACACCTCAGGATCTGGCACGCATAAATGTGAGTATGCTCATGCTCGGACATTCGTTTGTAGTCCTGGTTTAGTTACCGCCACGCCCACAGCCACGTCCCATGTTGGTGAATGTGGGCACGCAGACCGATTACCATTGTTGGTGCATGCACATAAGCATGTATCCGCCGCCGCCGTTGCATGGCCCGCCACCGCCGCGGGCACAAGGCAATCCGGGTCCACATTTTGCCACACCGAATGGACCGCGCATGATGGCGCCATGTGGCACAGCGCCTCTAAGTTTCTGGGGCAGACCCATAGGTGAGTTTTGCCTACCCAAAAATTAGCTGTCGCCCAATTTGAACAGCTGATGAGGCTTTCTATCTCTCTCTAAATTTGCAGTGCCCATGCATCCGCATCCGTATCCGCATGCCCACCAGATGCCACGCCCGCATGGCTCTCGTTATGGCTATCGCATCAATACGTACAGTGTGCCCTGTCGCTTTGGCCCCGCTGGCAATGGACGTTCGCGCCACATGGGCATGTATGGCGCGGCCATGCAGCCGCCGGGCGGCCACCAGAGCGAGGACAATGCCAGCACGGACAGGAGCTCCAATCAATATATGGAACAGCCGCAGCCGCAGCCGCAGCAGCAGCAGCCGCAGCCCGCAACAGGACAGACGTCATTGAGCAACATATCCCTGCTGCACGCCAACCCGTCTGGCTTGCAGCGCCAGATGCAAATGCAAAATGTGCTGCAGCAACACTCATCGCATCAGTCGCCGCTTCAGCAACAACTTCATCAACAGCAGCAGCAGCAACAGCAACAGCATCAACAGCAACAGCATCAGCAGCAACAGTCTGGCAGCTCGTCCGGCAGTCAGTCGAGCTCGCCCGTGCTTCATGGCGAGCAGCAGTCGCGCCGTTGCCTGCCCAGTACCTCTTCCGGCAGCCAGTCCAGTTCGCTGAGTCCACGATCCTCCAGTCACAGCTCGTCGATAATAAGCAATAACGACAGTGAGGCCGATGACTATGATGACAACGATAACGACAACGATAACGATAACAATGTCGATAACACCGTCGGTACCACGGTGAACGCAGAAACCAGCAATGTGGAACAGGCAGTGGGCACCTCAGCGGATCTGCGACTGCCACATGCAGATAGGGAGAACGAGGTTCCAATTATCGAGAATCCGCGCCGTAATCCGATAGCTCAGTCCCCGCAATCCGATGAGAATGGCAACGCAGATGCGACAACAGCCAATCGGGTGGTTATGAAGCAGGTTAACAACATATTCCTGCAGCCCACCGGCCCGGTGATGCCCACAATGCCGATGATGCACTTCATAATGGCGCAGGGCAACGGCCAGGGAGATATGCCTCCGATGATCTTTGATATGAATGACAATTACAGCCCGAATACAAACTATGCTCAGTTTTTGCCCAACATTAATATGAACATGAACATGAACATGAATATGTTTGGCAATCCAATGGGCAATTCAATGTCCAATGTCCACGTCATGTCCACCGATATGGCCGGCAATTTCTGTCAGCTAATGCCAGATGTGGCCATGATGAACACGGCTATGATATTACCGTATTCCACCTATAAGAATCCAAATGAGCCTTACACCCCGATGGACATGCACGATGGCATGAACATGAACGAGAACTTTCCCCCAGCTAACGCTACTATAATGGCGATCCCACTCGAGGATATCAATCCGATGCTAAATCCCAATGTCTATATGGCCAACAACGAGCTGTTGGTCAGCAATGATGGCAATATCAATGAGTGCAGCAGCAACGAAGTCTTTAACACTGCTGATCACTGCAAGGAGACTAACATCAATCAAGAACTTACAGCTAATGAGCGTGAATCAATCAGCAAGCTCACATCTGCTGCACAACAACAGCCAGAGGAAAGTTAAATAACGAGAAAATAAACAAAAAAACTAACACACTGCCATTTATAATAATAATAATATTCGTTTCGAAATGCTTCGCCATCAATCGATATGAATCGTCATCAATTATCAGATACAGCAGGACGACTACTCGGACCGATCAATCAGCTGTGAAGTCAACATTTAACACGAATCTTATCAAAAATACTTTCAAACTAATTGTTCAATTACTGTTACTTTCCACATACATATCTCTGTCGCGTGTCCTCAATCGTTGTCAAGCTAAATTTCAAACCAATTGTTTATGGCATGCGTAAATGCTTCATACATATGTACATGTGTATATGTATATACTTATTATTTGCAAGCAAACATTAAAGCAAGAGCTTTCTTCTTGTTGCATTTTGAGATTGTAACAAGAAACTCAAAACACACACACACACACACACACACACACTAACACTCATGCACACATACACACACACGCACACAAGCACATCCATCCATCCATCCATTCATTCATCAATCCGTGTCAATCAGCATCAATCTACAGTAGCAAGAATTGAAATATCAACTTATTCAATACACAACACAATTGTATTTAAAATAATAATTACCATTAGCTAATATTTGGCACTTACAATAAACCTGTAAAACACACATACACATACACACACACATACACACACTCATACATACACATACACACACTCATACATACACATACACATACACACATACACATACACATACACACATACACATACACATTCACATTCACACACCACATCCACTCACTCACACGTACATTAAAAAAATGAAAAGGAAACCCAAAAAAAAAAAAGATGTATCGTTTATCTTTTATTTTATGGCTAGCAAAGAAGTTACCACCAGAGATTAGCGCAACAGCAGCAACAACCCTCCAGCTTGCAAATGCTGCTCTCTGTAGGGTATACCGTGTGGTCTATATGATATCATTTCATATTCATATAACGATGTGTAAATTTCAAATCGCTGCATTAAGTTTACATTTTCAACATTTTACGTGTAACGAAAAGCGTAGCCTAAAGCCCCTTCAATTTCTGACTTTGGGCCAAGCGCCCAGAACACTCAAGTGCCTTGGGCTGTGGGTTGTGCATTGTGGGCTGTGTGGTTACGGTAGGGTGGGGCTGTTGGGTGGGATGGCGTGGCGTGGCGTGGCATTTGTAAACCCTTTGAACTCTCAGCGTATGCGTTGCAATGCGCAAAGTTAAACGCCTTCAAGCTGAAATAATCGGGCTAATCTTTTACGCTGCTTGCATTTTAAACCGCTACTCATATTTTTTTATTTTCTTTTTGAAGAGACATTACCGGATTGCGAGGGGGTGTGTGGGGTGCTTTTAGTACCAGTCTGCATTTTGCATGCATGCTTGCGCTCAACACCCATCCCCCCTGTCCCTGCCCTAGCTCCCTTCCTACATGTGTGTTGCGCGCTTTTTTCTTCAAATTGTAATTAAATGCGTCGCACAAAGACAAATAAAAATGTTTACAGGTAAACAATTTAAATGCAAATAAAAAAGTGCATTTTAATCAGCTTGATATCAGACGCAACATTTTCCCTTTTTTTTAATTGCCACGATTTAACTTAAATACGAAATACCAAATATCAGACATATAAAACTTCTGTTAACTTTATAAAATTTAGCTATTTGTAAGACGAAAAATGAGTTGGCATTATATTGTATGCGTACTTTTAATAAATGTTGAATTTCTGTGAACAAATATGTCTTAACAATAAAATTCAACTGCTTTTATTGCACTTAAATGCGTTTCACTGTACTTTTTTTTTGAATATTATTTTTATTTAAACTTGTATTTATTTTGTATATGCATTTTCATTGGAAGCTATAGTTTGACCAGAAAATTAACGCCTGCATGACCAAGCGGGTAACGCATTGAATGCGACCGCATTGCTACATTTTTAATCTACAATTAACCACAACTGTTTGGTCCAGCTGCGGTGTTGGGGCTGGCGGGGACGGTGCCCGGGCAGCAGACCCTGTTCCAATATCAATATTGATTCTATTAATTATAAAAACATTAAGTGCCAGCCAACAAATGTAATTAAACGCATTAAACAATTGCAATGTGGCTGTAATGGCGTTAAAATGCAACTCGGCCAGCGATCCAAGAGTCCTGCTGCTTCTGATGGTCCACGAGTTCAGGTTCGGGTCTCTAGGTTCAGGCCACCCTGCTGATGCGCGCCGATAAGCACGTTTTCAATTCGCATTTGCAGGTGGACATCAGCCGGATGATGGATGGAGGGATGGGGGATGGTCGAAAGGGAGCGCTGCCACATTGTTGGGCAGTTTGGTGCTGCATTGCCGCGATTTGTGGCCGGTTTGGGCGGATTGTCGCACATTAATGACGAAATTATTGTTTCAATTGCTTTCAACTGTTGTCAATGCAAATTTTATGCAAATATTTTTCGGTGCCATCGGACTCTTAAATGCCATTGTGGCCAATAAGTCAATAATTATTGCACGGCCAAACGTTTTTGCCGTTGTTGTTGCCACATTTTATTGCAGCTATTATTGACCAGAGCCGAAGCAGCCCTGCCTGCCTGCCCTCTCCGCTGTACTCTACTGTACTGTGTATTTGGCCCCAAATAGGCGTTAATTACTTTTATCTACGCATTGTCACACTACAATAACAATTACAACAACAACAGCTGTTCCCCATGTTTGCCTGCTCCTGGCCAAATTCATTTATTAATTATTATTTTTGTTGCACTTTACTTTGCTTTTGGCGCATAAATTAATTTCTCAATTGGTGTTTGGTTTTTTGGTGTAGTTTTGTTTTTATGTTTTTAAATTGATTATAAATATTCAAAATTACTCAAAATTAAAGTAAACTTGAACTAGCAAATAGTGTGCCAGTGCCAGGGCTAACCCAAAAATGTCCGATGGTTCACAAACCGTTATAGGTTCGATCTGTAAGTCAAAGTTTACCCAGGCTTGGCTTGGCTTGGAGCTCTCATTTAGCACAATTATAAATTGTTGTTCACTGCAATGAGTTAGCTTTCATTTTTTGTATTGTTTTCATTGCAAGTGGATCTGCTACAGACAATCGAGAGTTGAGACATAATTATACTACTTGAATACTTCATTACAAATATGCCAAGCTTGACTTAATATACAGACAGTTTTAGCCGAAATTAACTAAGCTAAGTATAGTATTGGATATACCTTAGGCATAATCTATGCTATAGGGTATATTTGTAAACAAGGGATATTTGGATTGTAATATTCCCTACATATTTACATACCCATGTCATTTGGAGAAATTCTGTGAAACATACATACTATAAAAAACGACAACAATAGGATATCTTCGTCCCGAAGATTAAAGATTAAATACCCTTGTTTACATTTCCCTTTTGCAAATATGGGAACGTTGTGAAAATATGTTAGAAGAGATAATTGTTTGTCATATGAGAACCTACTTGTAGATCGATCTTTCCTATAAAGACGATATGATATAGTGGCCCAATGTTAATAGGATCTTGCATATGTATGAGCAGCAAAGGGAAACTAATAATTCTAAATATACAAGAGCATAAATAAGATCAAAATAATGAATTTCGTAATAATCAAAATTAAAGTTATTGGAATCCGTTCTCAGAGTCACTAACAGGCTTCAATTCTAGAATATGCATATTCCAGACATGTTCGTTTTATAAAGTAAATAGATATTTGCCCAGTTGGAGCATGAGGCAATAAACTCCTGCCTGTTGCCGAAAAGTAAGCAAACGTTATTTATATGTCCAATCGGGCAGAGGCGCGCCGAGCACAAGTTGAGCTTCCAGCTCAAGAGGCAGATGCCAGGACTAGCCGCACTAGATGTTGCTGCCCTCCACACTGCGCCAGCTCGTTCAGCTGTGGGTCGTATAATATAATTAATGCTATGAATTACTTGTGCTCCGCACTAAGCCAAGCTGACCGCGCGCACACAAACACCCAATCCAAGAGCTGGCGTCAAATGGGGACAGCGAGGGTCAGCCAGGCTTGGCTGGCATAATTCTCATGTTGTTGCTGTTGCTGTTGTTGTTGTTGTTGTTGTTGTTGTTGTTGTTGTTGTTGTTGTTGTTGTTGTTGTTGTTGGGTGTATTCCAACACGTTGCTGCTTGGTCAGCCACATGCACTTAATTGCTTTATGAGGCGGTCAGTCGCTTGTTATGGACTTCAATTTGATTTCGCGTGAGTGCCAGAGGAGCAAGTGGGCATAAAGGTCAGGGCGGGGTGGTGGGCGGGAATGTTTGTGGAGGCTAAATGAGACATTGGGGATCAATTATTTTGTCGGCGCATTGCCGCAAGCCAAAGAGAAAGGACGTTGAACCAACCAGCCCAACCACCCGATCAATGCAGATTTTTCAGCTGATGCAAAAGTTTTTTAATCATGCTGATGGCATCAGCATAATGATAATGATGCTACTGATGATGATGATGGCTATGATGATGATGTTGCAAGAGACACGTCGCAAGCTCGCACATTTTTTATGCCAGTTTACTGCACTTTTTCAACAAGGTGCGAAAAAGGAAAAGGAAAATCAAATGTAATGAAAATAAGAAAAATTCCCACTGAAAGACTGCCGACTGGGCAATGCTGTGTTCTCAGTAATAAGAAGAAATTCTAGTAAAAACATCTCGCTTAAAATAATTGTGGACTAGATCGGAAACACATTTTTGTTGTAATTTCCCAAAAAGAACTCAACTTACCAGTTAGGTAGAAGTTTATGAAAATAAAATACAAATTTATTGTCACTTAAAGGTCGCTTAAACACAATCAAATCAATATACCCGTTTTATCTGTCCAAATAGTGGATAAAGCGAAAGGCAGAAAACTCCAATCGAAAACTTTGCAGTCGTGCTGCAAGTGCAACTTCCAGTTGCAGTTGAAGTTGTAATCGCTTTTTGTTTGGCACACCTCCAGCCCCCCTCCCCGCCCATTGCAGGTACTGATGATGGGCGGGGCATAAGGGCTGCCATGACAATGTGTTTATCAATTTTTTTTCTGTGCCTTGCCTGAAATGAAACTATTCGTGTTGCCTTTATGTTTGGCATGTGCCTGTTTGGAGTGCGGAATGTCTTTCAGCTGGCCATTAGGGTGCATGGCGCGGGGGTGTAAGGTACAATGGCAAACACTTAAACGCCATGGCAATAGATTGAATGGACTGACCAGTGTCCAGGACAACGTTAGAAGCATGATAATACATATATTAAAATTTGTGCACATCATTTGATTTGATTTGGTGTAATCATGCGTCTTTTTTTTCAAACTATATCACCATGGTGTCTGGCTATAAAGTCTCTGACTTAAAGCGACAAAAGTGCCCCAAGGCAGATGCTGTGTGTGTTTACGTGTGTGAGTGTGCGTGTGTGAGGGCTCTATGTAAATTTTGGCAGGCGTCTCAGACAATTATGAACTGTATGTGGTACATGGTATTTCCATTTTGGCACTTAAGTCAGCCAAAGTCAATTATAATCAACGCCTGGCCGACTTACTCCCAGGACCCCAGCTCCTTTATAAGACTGCGACTGAGACAATTGCCGAAGCGTGTTGCGAGTCCTTTTGGCAGCTGCCGTCACGCAAAAAGGATTAAAAAGCATTCACATGCACATATCCTTATAGATACACACTCACACAGCCTCCGTGTATGTGTGCGTTAACTTATGCAAAAGTGTTTTAAGACTTTAGCTGATTGGCAGCACATTGGGCCAAGCAGTTGGGGTGGAGGATTTTTCCATAAAGTTGCTTTGCATATGGAAGAGTTGAGAAATTCTAGCCGAGGGCTAAGCGAAAAGTAAACCTAGCTAAGAATGTGCTTCGCATATATATTTTGTTATTTATAGTCGATACTTTTCTAGATTATAAGAATATAAAACATTCAGATTGTATTGTATTTCAGATTCCTTAAATTCAAAGCGACAGTCGAAGCTAATATTTTGCCTACAAAATTGTCATCCTTATTGGTTGAAAATCGCATAGATATACAACCATATAAAGCTTATTTAGAGTTGAGCAGTTCTTCATTCTTTCAACTGCATCATTTTATTATCAGTAATAGCGTTATGAATTATATCCTGGCTTTCAGTATATTCTCTTGAAAGTTATTTATATTTCAATCAATAAAGCAACGAATGCTAAGCTTCTTTAAGATACTCGTTCTTCAAATTCAAAAAGAAATATTAATAATTTGTAACTGAGTTTAATACTCATTAAATCTTAAATTCTTTAAAAGCAGTTAAAAAACCAAAGCTTGTGACTGCTCCAGCTGTCTTGGACAGCAACATTTGCCAGATTAAACAAAGTATTTGCCTTGCATAAGTTTAGCATATGAAATTCTGTTCGTATTTTGCTCGGTGGGCAAACAATTTGCAGTCTCAATTACAATGGCCAGGAAAATGGGACAGCCGCAGTCGGATAATACCGAGTGGCCACAAAACTTAATTGCTTTACTCTGGCAGCCCGCCCTCAAAAAACAACTGTCGGATTCTTAATGCCACTCCGGGCCGTGGAGCAGCTCCTGCCGTGCCTTCTTTGCTCTGCTCAGCTCTGTTCAGCTCTTATCGCGGCGAGCCCCAAAAAAGCGTCAACATCGTCGACGGGCGTCGAGTTGCAACTGTTTCTGTTTCTGCTTCTGTTTCTGCAACGCAAATTATATGCAAACGAGCTTAATATCCGGCCAAACAGACGCACACTCAGTCACAGTCAAACACAGTCCAACCCACCCGCCGTCCCACTCACTCATAACTCTGAGCCGCATCAACTTTTGTGGAGCTACTGCCTCGAACCACACGTGAACTCCTATATATTTCGATGAAGATGATTTAGTTTTAAAACTCAGTTCGTTTGAGCCTAACTAGAACTATCTTTTTAATAAAATAAAATATAAGAAACTAAGTGAGCTAAATGGGAAGCTGCATGTTCTCTTAACTGATCTCAAATTGAACCTATTTAGGCTGAACTAGTTGTGTTTCGGAACCAGTTCGACTTTTTGTAAGTTCGCTTAGCAAAATTATAATTTTAAACAATACTTCGACTTAATAATATCACCATTTCCTTTATCGCAGGCATCATATACTCCATAATCTGGAGTAAGCCTCTTGCCGAAACCTTCATCTATTGACATCTATAAACTAAATATTGAGTATGAAAATGATCTTAAAGAAGAAAAGGAAGTACGAGTATTTACGACACCATATCCATAATATTCGCCCATTTGCATAGGATTTTTCGTATATTTTGTACAGGGTACACGCAAGTCGAGCGAATACTTGAACTTGTTGCTACTATCATTGGGCATTTAGCATTTCATTTCAAGTTTGCGCACAAATAACTCAACTGACGCACACATTTGTGGCATGCGGATGCCACCGCTCCCCCTCACCGGCCCCCTGCGCCTACTGCATGCAGCTGCCGCTGCCTGCTGCTGTGTGTGTGTGTGTGGCAAACCGCCGCCTGATAATTTCTCTGCACTCGACTGATAACAACATTTAATTTAATGCCCGAGGTCAGCAATATTCCATTTATTATTGGATTAAATTCGGCAGCAAAGTTTTTGCCCAGGCCCTGCCTGTGGGTGGGCGGGTTGGTTCGGCTGGCAGGAGCTGACGGTAGACGCGTGTGTGGGGCATGTGGATGAGACTCGGCCACTATCTGGAGTTGGGATAAGCGGCGACTGTCCTTTGTCCAGGATATAAATTGTGTGCATGGCTTTTTTACAACTTGTTGTTGCTGTTGCATGCATACATATATTTATGTGCCACGCCCACAGCCGGAGAGAGCCGGGCGCACTTGTCGCACTTTTCGTCGTCGCCGTCGCCGTCGACGTGAGCGACGCTGTCCTGTCCATGTCCTGGCTGCTGTTGCTTACCCGTGCCCACACCCGCACCCGCACCCGCACCCGCGCCCGTCCCAGTGACTAGACGACAGGAAATGTGTTTCACATTTTTTATGTGTCGCTTTTTTCTGCGTGCCCAATGAAATTTGCATGAGCGGCCAGAGCTGGCAAGGATCTGTCCAGGACGTTGCCGTCGTTGCCGTCGCTGCCGTTGCTCCTGCAGCCTGCATGCCACATACGAGATGGGCCGCGTGGGCCATCCGACCAGGGGGTCAGCGGGAATGTGGCATGACAAAATGCCCATAAGGGATTAGCTGCAAATCGCAGCCACGTTGCTGGACAACACTTTTTATTGCTGTGGCTGCTGTCACCGTTTCGTCCTGTGTGTGCGTCCTGTTGGAATTTGTTGCAAAACTCATTTAAGCCAAGTTATGCGCAGTATGTAAATTGTTTTGGCCGCACCGATTCGAAGGTTTTTTATTTTTTAAATGAAACTTAATTGTTTTAGATGCAAAGTCATCATCATCATCATCATCATCATCATCATCAGGAGGCAGCTGCGGGCTGAGGGCAACAGTCAAAACAAACAAATGCGGCGGAAGGAAGTATCTCACTCGAATCTCAGTCAGCCATGAAGCAGCCCCCCGACCATGCCCCTCCCCCTCACCCTCACACACACACACACACAAATAGCAAATACACACACACATGGGATGAATTTATGCATGAAATTGTCGACGCCCGCGTCCTGTGCTCGGGATGCCTGTGGCCTATCGAAAGGAAATTGAAACAAAACCTCATTGGAAATACACACACACACAGACACACACAGGCACACACACACAATCACAAACACACATACACTTGACGCAGTCAGACAGGCGCACAATTTCAGCTTCCGTGCAAATTTCTCACCCGTCGCCAAACATTTTCGCCAGCTGATAACAGTTCCTGTATGGGAGTCCTCAGTGTCCTGTTTGTCTGTTCCTCTGATCTGGTCTAATGTGTCATGCGGGTGCCCGAATTGTGTCTGTTGTCCACAAACCCACGAGCCAGGGCGCCATGCCCTTCTCTTTGTTTATAGCTCAATCAACAGCCACGACAAGCAACTATTTGAAACACACGAAAGCTGTCGTCTGTCATCTGATAAACATCGCCAGCTTAACAAACGTAAAAATAATTAAAATTCAAAACTCATAAAGAGCCGGAAGCCATACAAGTTTTCATTATCTAAACAGCAAAGGATCAAAGTACAAGGCTGAATATGGCAAAGTACTTCTTCGATATAATCGATCTTGAACGTTTGAAATATATTGTTTTTGTCGGTTAGATATGATTTATGTTTATGAGTAATCGATCTTAAGCATTTTGGTAAATGTGCTTACAGCAAATTAAATTATTATTTCTAATAATTAGCTGAAATTACTATTATATAACATATTCTTATCAGTGCAGCTGCATTGTTTAAGTCGACTCGTTCAACAACAGGGATTAATTGAATTATTGAGGAAATTCGCTTGCCTTTAGCTTGTTGCAGATGTGCAGAGGTCCTCGAAGGGGATCTCCTTTAAAAGGGGATCAAAAGGCATGCGATGCACATGTAATCAAGTTATTTAAGGGCCAAGTTGTGAGTTGATTTCAAGCTGCAGCACAAACTGTTCGCTAGATGCCACAACCATAAAATAGCATGCCATGGCATGAAGCAAGCTGCCAGATTGTGCAACAAATTAGTTACAGTTAACTGGGCTCGAGAGCTGTGTGGCCGAGCATAGATCCAAAACAAACACCCGCACAAGCCGAGTCCATTCAAGCAAATCGCATTAAAGCTCATTTGTTTTGTCAGCTGCACACACACACACACACACATACACACGCACACAACATGCAACTGGCGGTTATGGCAAACAGGAAGAGCCACAGCAGACAAAAGGCAAGAAACCAAATCGAAACTTCGAAAGATACGAATTCCAATTAAACCTAGTTGCATGCTGAAGTTCATATGCTCTTTGATACGGGAAGTGCTGCCCACTAACAACAATATTCCTTTCGACAGATAATTTAGTGGAGTTATTTTTAAAATTTTGACACTATCTGCTAACAAAGCTAGCTTAGACAACGTTTGATCGTACCGATAGCTATTTTTGAATTGGAAATCGATCGGAATCGATAGTTGCTGCCACCTGTCGCATTTGCCACACTGACCGTCGTTTTGCAACACTGAACTAGATTCTCAATGTACAGCTTTAGAAGCAAGCTATTGTGCTATTTCTAGTATAATTTCCAGTATGCCCATTTTCACTGGCGATTCCTCGGCTGTCGTTTAGCAGGTGCTTTCAAACAACTTTTGTTTGGGGGCCACACATATTTGGCTGCTTTTCATGCTTGCAAGTATTTGCCGTACGTGGTCGTCTGATAAAATCACACACAGAAACCGACACACACCCACAGCCGCACACACTCACACAGACAGCCTCTTCGGCAGCTGACGTTACCCATTTCAGAAAATCTTTGCAGCTTCTTTGGGCAAAAAGTTTTCTTAACAAAAGTCTCAAATTTGTTCCAATGCAAAACTGTCGCTTGGCTGGGCGCTTATCAACAATTGGCCAAGTGGAAGGCCCAGAATAGTTTTAAGCTGCTTAACAGCTTCTTTGCATGCCACCTCCTCCCGTTGAGGCTGTGGACGCGGACATGGTCGTGGTTGTGGTCGAGAGGATGGGGCTGGACGTGGACGCTGGCAACTTGATTTAGTGCTCTCTGACCTGAGTTTAAATATAAACAGTGGCGTCTTGTGTTACCCCCTTCGTGAGGGGGAGGGCCACAAAAGTTTGCGCGTCCCGAGTAAAGACATAAATGGGATTATGATCTTATCACGTCCAAGGAGCAGCAGCAGCAGCAGCAGCAGCAGGGGCAGGCAACGTAACTGGGCGGCCAGACATATTGGTACATTATAATAACACCTTCTGCTGGCCAAGTCGGTCGGTGGTTGGCGGACTGCTGCTTAGACAAACAAGTTTGCGGCGCAGCTTTGCCAAAGATTTATTTCTTGAGGTTAAGCGACGGCTGCTGGCCAGGCACAGGCACAGGCACAGGCACAGGAAAAGGCATAGGCAAAACATTTTGCTCGTAGTTTTCCCCCAAACAACTTAATATGGAAAATTTTAAGTACAAGTCTATTTGCCAAGAAGGCGACGTCGTTGAAACGTTGAAAACTTTCCCGCATGCGAGTGCGGGGCGGCAATCTTTAATTAAGAGCGGATTAGTTGGACATGGGTTCGATTGGCAGACGCAACCAAAGGTCCCCCTCCAACAGCTACTCCAGCCCGCAGTCCGCCTGCCTTTGTTTGGGTCTCGGTCTGCGTCCTGTTCCACTGCTGCCCCCGTCCCGTCTACGGCAATCTTTGCTCTTTTTCGGTTTTGCTCTGATTTGCATCTGCGGTTAAGCAACCACCAGCCAGCAGCTGGCTTCATTAGTTTCCGACCCACCCCACCCACAGCTGAACAGTGCCCGCCTCCCCATCTGGATGGCACTTTTAACGGCATCTTGTGGCAGACTTTTTGAGTGCCCCATTAAAATTTAATGCGTGTAAGAGATCAGCAGGCAGCATCTAGTCTAGTTTCGCTCTTCAGATTAGCTGTCAAAAGTTGTTCAATTTAATTTCACGCCTGCCCCCAATCCGCCCCGCAGCCCTGGCGCCGTCTTAATGTTCGTGTTGCCAATTTTTTTCTTTTCCTCCGCATGCCCCACTGTCTCTTTACCTCTCTCTCTCACTCTTTCTTTTACACACTCTTCCATCTATCTTTTGACTTTTTAATGGCTTTGGGAAATTGCACGCGCCGTTTACGCGCTCGTTAGACAAGCTTTGAATGTGCCCGAGTACTCAACATTTCAACATCTGAACATCATTATGGTTATTGATAAGGCCACGCCTCCAGCCGCCCTACTCTCTGCCCATCTAGAGCAGCGGGCTTACCTTCAGTATATTGCATTCCACTCGAATTCGACGCGGTTCACTTGGTTTCGCCTCATCTTATTTGGGCCTGTGTTGGGTTTATTAAGCAGCGTGATTTACCTTGATGGCCTGAGGCAGCCAGTCGAGGCAGTTACTTAGATCTTACCAGACTGTTAATGGGCATTCGCAACTTACACAAGGAAGCAGTTTTAAAATTGGCTAATTGTGGCAATAAAAACTGATGTATTCACTATAAAAGTTCGAGGTAAATGAATTCATGTAAAGTTCAATCTCCTGATATCTGCATTTCTGTTTGATTAAGAAAATATATATATATATATACAAAGTAAGTATAACAGTATTTCTAAAGTGTTCCATTCCATTGTACCAAAAGCGCAGTTATTTATGCGACAAACTTTCTACAAAATAAAAAGAATGCCCAAAAGGTCTCTTACACTTCCGCAACGATCATTGCTTAAGAATTAATTATTTGTTCTCGTAAAAACGGTTTTTCAAATTAAAATTTACTTCATTATAGATCATATCTAAAGCTAACATTGGTAAACTCTCTGGAAATGTTTCAGTAGAGTTATTCCTTAAGAAATATAAAATTTGAGATCCTCTTCTCTGTTAAGAGTTCTCGGAATATTTCATGAAAGGTATTCCTTTAGCAAAATAAAACAAATCATTTTCGAAATCCTTTCCTTCTCGGAATGGATATGCCTTTAATCAAACTCAGCAAATCAAGTTCGACAGTATTTAGTCTGATATTCTTAAGCCCCCTCGAAATATTTTATAAGAGGCATTCCTTAAATGAAATATAGCTAATAAACTTCGCGATCTTCACTCATTGTGACATTGCTAAGTCCTCTCGGACTAATTTCAAGATGGCCATCCTTAAGCGTAATTTGTGCCCATTCATAAGCATTTCGGTTAACATATATATAAGAGTCCTTTGCGGCTTATTAGCTCGTTACCGACTGTTACCGAAAGTCCATTGTCCATTGTAGCGCTCGTAAACAGGCGTAACTAAGACATACCCCAATTATTTGGGTCTGTGCAATCGCATCCCTCTCGCCCGACCCCCTCCAGCAAGAACAACTAACAATCACTTCCCAACCTCGCAGCCCTCGCAGTCTGTCTGCAATAAAAAATTAATCACAGAGCAACGCAAACGGTGGTCAAATACCCCAAAAATAACGCCGAATGGAATGGAAACCATTCAATGCCACATCTTGGCTCGGCGCCTAACCTCATTATCTCGAGGATGGCAGCTCAGCTAATGTGCTAATGTGCAATTCCGAAAGGTGCTTACGTTGTCAAGTAGTGTGAAGATGGGTTCACTCGCCAGTGCCTCCCCCAGGGCGGCCCGCATTCTGGCCAATTCACGCCAATTGGCCGTTTTCTCAATGAATCACAAAACGGACAGCATATGGCACATACTTGCCACAGCCCAAGTCCTGCCCTTTGGCTGGCTCCTTGAACTTGGCCAGTGCCTTGGTGGCATCCTGTGGCGCTGGCTGGGAAGCTGCAATTAATTCCCAAGCTTAGAATGAAATCTAATTGCTCGTTAGCGTACAGCATTGGCCCTCGTCCTGTGCGTCCTGTTGTCCTTTTTTGTTTTTATATTTTGTTAACTGCTGATTACAGCAGTTGTTCAGTTGTTCGGCTGCTCGGCTGTTGTTTTTTTTCCTTATGCTGAGGGGTGGTGGTCCAAAGGACCCCCCTCCCCCTCCCCCTCCATCCACAAAACTGCCGGCAACCTTGGAGTACATAATATTTATCTTGTGTCTAAGTTTTATTTTCTTAATGCTTTTTATACCCTAAACAAACGCCAATCAATGGGTACTCTGAATATAAATTTAAATTTCTATATTGCTTTTCGACCAGGGATAACATCCTAGAGAGAGAGAGAGAAAAGCAACCTTTTCGCGCTGAACTCTTTACTTATTTCGCTATTCCTTCGATCCGTAAACCTGCGTATATTCAAATAGGTTTCTATCAATACATGTAGGCACTGCCACAGGGTATATGCGAGTCGTGCATTCGCATTATCATAATGGCCTCTGCTTTTCACTTGGGTCTTGCGTGCTTTTTGTTTCTGCCGCTGCTTTTGGCTTGCGGCACTACGAGAAATGTTTCCCAGCAGGTTTATAAAAAGAAATTAACGGCTCTTTTTCTTACTTTTCCAGCCCGCCATTCCCTTGCCGCTGCAGGCTGCAAATCGTTTAATGAGCATGTGACTGTTACTTAAACCGTGACTATGACTGCGACTGTGACTGTGACTCCGGTTGTGACTATGTGTGTGTGTGACTTGGACTGGCGAATGTGCTGATGCTGCCAAAAATGCTGCCGGCCATAATATGTGCCTGTTGGCCACTTTTTTGTCGCGTCATGCGATTGATATAATAGTATATCATTTCATGAGCTAGTCGGGAGTGGGGAAAATGGAAATGGAAATGGAAATGGCACTGAAATAAGTTTCCCATAAAACTTGCTCAATTGCCATTTGTATGGGTGGCGCCCTCTGGCGGCGAACCGTTTCAAATTAATTGAGTTGTTTTGTCGGCTGCTTAAATATTTAACTTTGGCCATGGCCTTTTGTTGCCTGGCTGGTTGGCTGGAAAGCTGGTTCGTGGTTGATCCTTTTGCTGCTTAGTTGGTCACTTGGGAGCACACACTCACACACACACACACACACGCACATACTATACACACACATGGACGCACGCGCACCTCCTGCCCCTGGGCCATATTCACCTGTGCGAAACTTTTGGCATTTTGGTATTTATGGCTCATGTGGCGCTGTTGCATAAATCACTGACAATGTAAACATGCGTCTGCCTCAATGCCCAGCTCCCTTAGCCCGTCGCCCTGCTGCCGCTGCCACAGCATTTGTATGTGCTGGTCAGGCCAAATGGCCAAAAGTGTTGACCACAATTAATGTTATGAGATAAGTTTATAAAAGCGCACGGCTCGCTGCGCTCAAAAGCCTGTCAGAGCTCCTGCCAGCTCGACAGTCCCAGCAAGTCCTTGCCGCAGTCCTGTTGCCCGCGTCTCCTGTTAATAAAATGCAAGACAGCAGCAACTGCGAGTTGCCCGGGCTGCCTGGGCGGCATTCGGGGTCATTCGAGGCTGCCTTGGCTAGCCACCCTTAACGCAGCTCGCAACATGCAACGGAAATTAGGTATCGTTTACATGGACGCCGCTACCTTTTGTTGCCTCCTTTGCCGCACTTTTATCGCCACATTCACATTCACATTCCCACCCACATCCACATCCACATCCATTATGCACCTTTCCAGCGTCTGACCTTTCGTACGCTGCTCGCAAAGGCGCATAATAACTGGTAGATTTGTCAAAATGCCTCAGCGACTGCCATTTTAAACCGGATGTTGCCAAACATTTGCTCCAACATTTTTTTTTTTTTGTGTTGTTGTGAAATATTGTCCATGTCAATTCTGGCTTGAGCATGGGCTAATGGTCTTGCCCAGCAGCTAGGCGGGGGCAAGTGAGTCAAATAGTCTAGTCTTCAACAGATTTAACTTAACTTTAAGGCGATAAATTCTGTTATGTACAAGAAAAACCCAGTATCCAGCACCAGCACCATATGTTTATTATTTTTATAAAAATATTTATGCGGGAACGTTCTTGTTGCGTATGTAATATTTGACAACATTTAGTAACTGACTTTTAAGTGAGTGCCAAACGATAGTCGTGATCCCCACCTGATAATAATCAGACATATTTTAACCGAAGTTTAAAGAGTTCAACAAGAAATATCATACCTATAGACTAGAAGTTCCTTTGAAGTATCTCGGATATACATATAGATCAGGCTATAAATTAATAGTCTTTGCTGTCTGTCAATCAGCCAGCTGGGCTTTCGAGCTTCCCAGCTGTCAGATATGTATGTAAGTATTTTAGTCAAATACACAGGCCTTTAGCTGAAAACAAGCCAAAATTGCTGCCTAACCTCTTGTTAAATAGCTATTAGAAGCTGTTTGCTCCTGATTTAAGTGAGAATCAACTTAACCCATTAATTGCTGCCTGATTGTTATGCTCCTCGCGCACTTTAAAGCCAAGTGCAGTAAGCCACACACTTTCCGCTTCACCCACTCCCCGGCACAATGCTCACCACTCGCATAAGACCCAAAATTCATATGGTATACCAAAAATGTGCCGACAAAATTTGTGGCAGCAACAGCGGCGGCAGCTTCCATCGCGTCGGCGGAGACAGTCAAGCAAACAATGGAGATGTGAAATGTTGTCTGAAAGTGGAGTGTGGAGAACTGAGGTGGGGTGGGGAAACTAGCTACATGCAAGCGTAACCATATAGGATGCTAAATGAAGCTGTCTGCCCGCCCACACACACACACACACACACACACACACACACACACACACACGCACACACACACACTCATACTCAAAAGTGTGTGCGGGTGAGTCCTTGTTGCCTCTCGCAGGACTCGCTGGCTGTGTGACTAATGTCATTTTGGCATGCCAAGCGCGCACAAACACGCAAACATATCAAACGCTATAACGGTATAACTATAGTGAGCATATGACTGACCGGGATCGGGGAGCTCCGGGGTTCGAGTTCGAGACATCAGCCACAACATGCTAAAAATTTACAGCCAAAAATGATACGCTTGCCACATTGCCGCTCATTAGAGTAAACTATGAATGAGCTCTCGCTTCCAAAGGGGGCTGGGGCATTATGGGAGGAAGGGGGAGGAAGGAGTACATCGCAGTTTTGGCATATGAAAAGCTATTCCCCAGGGGCAATAACTTTGCCGAGTGTATTTACCTTTTGCCAATGATAAAGTAAATGCGATAGGTGAATATGCTCTTATGCTAAGGAGCAGGAGAAAATGGGCATAAGTAGAGGGGGTCGGGGTGGACTGAACATGTAGGAAATTAATGTTTAAGCTTCACGCAAAAAGTTTTACCCAGACTATGTGAGGGAGAGAGAGAGAGAGGGGAAGTGTAGAGAAAGTGAAAGACAGGCAAACATTTGATTTAATTATGAGTGGCAGCTATTGCTAAGAGCAGCTATCAGTTAGCACACACACGCACACACACTCGCAGTTGGCAAGGTGTTAGTCTGTTGATAATGCAAACAAACCGCCAACAAATAAGAAACGCAAAAGTTCAACTAAACAATATACTCAACGAATGTTAAATGCCCTTCCAAACAGCCTAAAGGGGGGCGTGCACAATAAGGTAACAGCTGACTGCTTGCTGTAGTCAAAAAAGAGAAAGATAGTGAGCGAGAGAGAGAGAGAGAGAGAGAGGGAGAGAGAGAGAGAGAAAGAGATATAGAGACGTTAGATTAGATTGTTTGACTGTTTGACAACATCTTTCACCTGTTGTCAAATTTTGTCAACATTCGCTCTGACAAGCGAATTATGATTCAAGGTAAATTTGATCTAGATTCGATTCTTAAAAGGCGATCTGGATAAGGTTGTTCTTTTGCAAAATATTCAAAATGTAGCAAGCCATGGAGCTTAGGTTCTGTCCGACTCCGGTTTGGGCTCTTGGAGGTAAAACGAACCGCAAGAAAAAAGTTAGGTTCATTTAATTTTGTACTTTTAATTAATATGTGCTGAATGACAGATAAATATGCACATAAACCGTTTAAGATAAAATACAATTATATACAGAAGTGGCTTGAAAATTGGTCTGACTGTCAATTGGTAAATGTCAGGTATTACCCAAGCTGACTGTAAAAGTCAAAGTAATCCTTCGGATAGAGCATTCAAAGGAGTCAAGTTGCGTGCGTGAATATCTGTGACTGCTTGTCAAACTGACACTGACAGTTGCCTAAGTGGCAACTTAATTTCTTAATTGTCAACTCAAAACTTTTATCGTGCACCTGCCAGTAAGCCGGCCCCCTGGTCTGCCCTGGGGGCCCGGTTGGGGGCGGGAGTGCTGGAAAACTATTTGGATAGAGTGAAAATGTCAACTTCTTGGCTGGCTTTTGGCGCTTCTCGGCATCAGCTGCGGTTTGTTTGCCTTTGACTGAGCTGTGTGAGTTGGCCAAGTTAGTAAGCTGCTCGTGCATGGATAGTTTATCAAGTTGCCAGTTAATTTTTGGCCAAATGTAACTTCTATGCGTGCCTCCTCCGATCACCTCATTTTTGTCAAACTAAAAGCAAGTGACAAACTGGCAAACTGACAGCACGCGGCCAAAAAAGTTTTCCATTTCCATTTCAGTTTCTGTTGCGATTTCCTTTTCAGTTTCAGTTTTCGTCTTTGGTTTTGGTTTTAGTTTCTGTTGCTGTGGATGTTGCTGTTGCTGTTGCTGTTTCGGGCCACTGAATAATTGAGGGCAACTCGGCTGAGGAGCTCAATGTGCCCCCGGAAATAGTCTTTGAGCACTTAAGAGCCGCCCTTATCATCCGGCGACTCGCCCCATTGCCCGTTTAATGCCTGTATAATTTAACGCCAGTTTAAATTTTAATTGTTTTAATGAAAATGTCGCTTGCGCCTTGTCATTTTCATAAAGTTTTTCAGTGTCGCGTCGTAGATTTTACACATTTTAATTGCAAAGCACACCACCACGCCCACCCACCCCTCGTTGACAGCCCTCGACCCGCCCATTTCCCAACAATTTGTTACAAATAATTATCATAACCTGATTAACATGAGCTCAGCAAGTGTTTCACTCGAGTGTGAGCGCAGGGGAGCTTGTTGGTGTGTGTGGCGGGAGTGGCGGGCACAGGCGGAAGTAGTCATTGGCACTGGTAAAGCCCCCGTTTGCCCCCTTCTTGAGACTCACCCTATTACGTCATTCGCTGGCCCCGCCCGCCCACTCATCGCATGTCTTAATTTGTAAAACTTTTAAAATGCCGTCGCCGTCGCCGTTGTCGTTGTCGTTGCTGCTTATTTTTTATGCATGTTAAGAGCGACAATCTCAGCACACACACACACACACACACCTACGCACACATAGCAGGAGACACACTCTTAATTATGCCAAGTGCCAGCCGAGCTTTTGCTGTTGTTGCTGCTGCTGCTGCCGCCATTTGTTGTAATTTGGCGGTAGACGCGGCTGCATAATTAGAATTGTAAAAACGTATTTAACATTTTTGTTAATGCCAAAACCAGGACAGTCAGCTCAAGAGACAGACGGCTACAGAGAGGGGGGCAGAGACAAAGGGGGGTTCGCAAATGTTGCATGTGTGGCATAAACAAGCGACGAGGCAGCTGCAAATGCACCTGGAACAAATACAAAACAGCAAGCAGCAAAAATACCCCAATAAACTAAAGATATTGCTGATTATAATAATAACTGTAATTATCTAAATAGTATATACTTATAATTATAAAAAAAAAAATATAAATAAAAAACAGAATAAATCGAAACTTGAGGGAAACTCTTGAATGTTTTTCGCATACGAGAAATGCTTGTTCAATGAAGATTCCAGCATGTTATGTAAATAGCAAAATTATTAAAACAAATAATATAAAATATATATATTTAATATACATAATAAAAATAGACATGGTTTATGTCTGCACATTTATCTTTGTGACATGCTCATCCATCTTTATAAACCCTGAACTTGTTGGGTTCAAATGGTTGTAATAGCCAGATGGAAGCATGTACGACCCCATTAAGTGTATATATTCATGATCAGCCGCATTAGCCTATTTGATATAGCCAAGTCCGTCTGTCTGTCCGTCTGCTTGTACACCCATCCGTTTGTATGAGTGCGTCGGTCTTAGAACCTTGTAGAGGTAGCAAGAGTTTTGAACTTATGAACGTACGCACTTTTTGTTTTATTTGCCTCTCTTAAACTTTATTATTTTCTTTTCTTTCTAAGACAGATAGAAACAGAAGAAAGTACAATAATCTGTTCCTACTCCGAAATAGGAACAGATTATCTGCATATAACCACGCGCTTCTTTTTTTTATCAATATTTATAAGGAAAAAAGGGAAAAACATTTTTAAAATGAATAGCTATACAAAGGCCAATGAAAAACCAATCTATATGGTCTTTTTCTGCGTCGGCTCCACTTGACGCCTTCTCTTTTTGCAGCAGCCTCCCATTGTCCGGCGTTGTTTGTCGTGGACTTTCCCACAGCTGTCGCCAGCAATTTGCAACAAAATGCGGCACCTTTAAAGCGACGCATTCGCATACTAAACGACTGCAGCACAAAGGGGTAGTGCAGTGGGAAGTGGAGCGTGCGCCGATGGCCAACATCGACGTCGACTATCGAAGTCATTTAACCAAAAAGCGATTAATCTATAAACACATAAACAACATGCGCGCTGCCCCGACTGGGGCAAAAAGTAACAGTAGAGGCGAAAGAAAAAACTCAAATGGCCGACACTGAAAAATGGGCAAAATCAGTGAGAAAAATCGAAAATCAAGCGGCCCGAACAGTTCACGTCCTTGGCATGGTGCATGGGTGCTGCTGCTGCTGTTTGGTCCTTGCTTCATTGGCAGCCGCAGTGGGCGATGCGGCTCAGTTCTGGCATTTTATGCAAATGTTTTGGCCTCATGCAGTGTCGGAGCCGATTTCCGGCCATGTGTGACAGTGGCCAACGAACAGTGGCCAGGACTCAGATCCTGCCCAGCGGCCAGGCAATAAAAATAACGGCCGCCGCATCAACCGTCGCAAGCAAATAGGCAACAACAAGTGTGCTCTCAAAGTGCCACAATAATTAAAACCATTTCTGGATACACTTTCAGAAATATTCGAACTATTCGCATGTGCATCTATACATACTTATACATAGCTCTGATAATATGGTATATGATTATTTATTTAATTCTAATTAAAACTTGATATTTGAAGCTATTCAGCAAGAACTAAAGGCAATTCGCTAAAATTTAACACTGTTTCACTTGTTTTCAGGTGAATTCAAATCGCAAAATAATTCACTTGACAGAAAATGCAAGTGCAGTAAACGTGTTATACTTGCATTTAGTATGCATACTTATACTTGACTCAATTGATACTTGATTAATTTCAATTAAAATTTAAATCATTTAATTAATTCAATTAAAGTGAACAGTTAGATTTGACATTCCTGACCTGAACGTTAATGTAACTCTTTCGAGCTCTACCCTCCAGTATTTTGCATTTTGCTGTTGCTGTGGCCAGTGACCATTAAACGGTATTTGGCCATTTACAATTTATGAGTGCCCAACAATGGCTACACATCCGGCCATGTATCGCATGCCCGGATCGGTTGTGTCGCCATCGATTGAGCCGCATTTGGAGCTGGCATCGGGGCAGATGCATCCCCATCGTCAGCCTCATTGACGTCGACGGCGACGTCAACGTCATGTGGATGGGCCATGGTCCATTTCATATGTGCGCGATTATTGTTAAATGACTTCGGAGAACGACAACAACAATGCGGCTATTTATGAATCTCGTTGCTGTTGTTGGCCAAATGAAGCGTAATGGTCATATTTTTGTTTGACATGCCCCCAACTGCTGTCCGCGGTCTGCGGCGCACAGTGCCAGCCAGTCGTACACGTTCGCATAATGTAAATATTCGTCTGGGCGGGCAACAAGAACAACACGAACAGCTGTTGCAGGCACCACGCACATTTTTTAAATATGTTCCTTTCTTTTTGCATTCGAAATTTGTGTAAAAATTAATTTTATAAATATACACTCCACCAGCGCTAAATGCGCCCAAAGGATTTAAGAAACTCCCCGTTGCTAAAAACAAAATATAGACGAACGAAGCAGATGGAAAGAAAAAAAACATGTATATATATATATATGTATATATGAAACGGGCAGACAGAGAGCAAGCCAAATGCCGGAAATATTTGGCCAACTTGGGGTAGGCAAACGGAAATCACAAAATAAGCAAATTGTCTGGCAAAATAAAAATTACTTCCGCAACGCACGGACGCTCAACGTCCGCGATGTCCTGCAGAGGACAGCCGTATACCAGCCGGTTAACTTGTTGCACAGAACCAACAAATCAAAAACAAGCCCGAGACCAAAGCCATTGCCTTGATACACTATCTGCATTAATATAAGAGATATATAGGGAATTTGAGTGATTGAGATAACTTATCAAAAATTTGATTAATATTTGTTCATCTGAGGTCCTTAAAACTCTTGTTCCCTTCTATGTGACACCTATTACAATTTTATCCAAGCGCTCGTTCTCTAATAGTTCCATTTTTAAGCCAACAATCTATTAACAAAACTACGGCTCATGATATGTATATAAAAAACTTGCTTCCATTTAACTTGCTTTCTTGCGCCTTTCTATGCAATTCTCAGGATTGCTCTTTAGTGATGTCCTCAAAGCTGCTTTTTAAAAAAAACTTCTCTTAGACATATATGTTAGCTTTAAGTGTACACAACTCTAGACAATGAAGAGTAGCTGAAACTGAATTTGAAGTTTGTTTGTTTCACTTCTTTTTTTTTTTACATTTGTCAAACAAGATTTCAGTTTTCCTCTTTGTTAGGGGCATTAGGGCATTTGTCTTCCTCTTATTTTCCTCCACCCAGAATGCCCCATTTGGAACGGACCATAAATAATGCAGTAATTATAGGAACGGCAACCGCTCGAACTAAGCCAGGTCGGATTCGTTGTCCCTTTCAGCTGGCCAAAGACATGGGCCTTACAATGTACCCAACAGGTAAATGGTATCCAAGTCAGAAGCGTAATTTTAATATGAATTTAGAAAAGGTAATGGCAAAAGTTCAGGCATCCACTAACCAGGTCGAGTTGAGCACGGGATAAAAGCTATAGGTAAGGATAAGCTGATCAATCCGAATCTGAAGGAGGCTGTCTCAATCTAGATTAAACCAAACGATGTGCAAATATCTCTGCTCCGATGGTGGTCAAAATTCGTAGGAAAGTCTCACATTAAATTTACAATTTTGATGATGGATGATAAATATTTGAAGATTCGATATGTACGACATAAATGAATTGCTGATTGTATTTTTATTGAAGAAGAATAAATTATTATTATTCCCAGTTTAAGCCTGCAGTTGCCGTTTTAGATGAACTCTTCTTAAAGTTTCCTCAAAAGTTTCTGTATATCAACAAGCCTTGCACAATAAATTAACTGATTTCCAAATACCCAACACTTAGCCTGGGGCTTCGATCCTTTTGTAGCAAATTTAGGTTTTCTGTCAATGCATTAAGGTTATCTTAAACTGAGTCCAACTCAGCTCAATTGTTATGCTGGCTGAATGAATCAGTTTGCATTTAATTTGTATTTTTATTTATTTATCCCGATGACCGTCTGCATAGACTTATATAGACTTTATTTAGAGGGAGTAGCATTCTTGTCACATTTGAGACATCAACAGCACATATTAATTATGTCAATCATAGACAGTTTTATGCAGCTTCGCCTGCCTCTGCCGACTGATAATGAAGCCTTAGCACTGTTGCTTTGATCTAGCAAACAAATTGGTACACAGGTGTAACCAACACATACACACATATACACACACACACACACACACACATATACGCACACACACACTGGCAGACTCACTGAAAATGGTCGTCAACAAATGACAAAACGCAAATAGCGTCCCCTTGCCGCACTGGCAATACCAGCAATTATGCTAGGGAGACCAGAGTTCGGCGGGTGGTGGGTGCGAAGAGGTGTTGGGTAACTGGGGCTATTAGCGCCCACTGACAGCCAACATTCTAATGAGTTGCCTGGCAGCCGTTGGCCGTTGAAATGCGAGTGCTGAAATGTTTTCCTTCTCTGTTATTTTGACGCCTCTGTTGTTGGCCAGGCTGGTGGAGGGTGGAGGGTGGGGGTTTGTGGGGCTTTGCTCTGCGGCATGCGATGGCTTCCACGTGCGTGTGTGTGTGTGTGTGTGTTTGTGTATGTTGTCTTGCTTTTCTGGTTTATTGGGCTAATTCAATAACCAACAACAGCGTCAGGCAGGCAGTAAAAAAAAAAATTACAACAAGGACAACGTTGCCACTGAGGTTTTTGGTTTTGAAGTTAGGCATTGGGGTTAGGGCTGGGTGTTTGCCGCTTGTATCTAAATAGCAAAGGCACACACACACACACACATGTAAAGGGGGTTGCCTTAATGCACGGCAGTTATCTGCCCACAGGATTTCCGTTTTAGATCATCGCACAAAAAACACACAAGCAAAGCACACACACACACACACACACACACACACACACACACACACACACACACACACATACACGAAGCTAGACACATGTACAGCGAGTAAAGCATCCTGGCAATGTCCTGGCTGCTTGACTGCCAGCTGGGAGTGTTGAGACCATTGGCAGTTCGCACTCAATCAGATAATTTTGGGCAAAGGCAAAGGAATTCACCAGCCGCAAGCCACAAATATGATAGGTGTATCTACATGTGTGTGAATGCGTTAGCGTGTGCGTGTGTGTGAGCTGTTTGTTATTGTTCTTTTAGCTGATTTAATAGGACAGAACATTGTGTATTTAACTCACTGCGAAATTGAGGCAAGTCCAGATTATTGCAGATTTCAACTTACCTGAAATAGGATGTCATATAATTTTAGAAAAATATAACAAAATAAATGATAATAATTTAGATCTTAGCTTAATTAGGAATCTAGTTATCTTGCCAATAAATTGAAATCAAAACGGAAACACGTTTAGAACACACGAGCGTCTAAAAGCTTTCAAAAACCTGTTCGTTAAAAAACCCACGCCAGCCCCCTTTCCACTGCCCATCACCCTGTACATGTTTTTTTGGGGATGTGTGTGAGTTTGGAAATTTGGAAGGCAGTAAATCAATTCGATAGGCAGCAGGGACAACCCTCGCTGCCAGCACATACGAGTTTATAACTTTATCAGGCATAACGAGTACATTATCCTGGCGCAGGCTGGCACACGTTCGTCCTGCCAAACTCCAGCCAGCCAGTCAGCCGGTCTGACTCCTGTCTTGTTTTTTGCGGCATTTAAAAATAACTTTAATGGAAAATTTATCGATCAGAATAAGCCAAGGGGCTGCGGGGGAGCAGCAGGACTAAGGCTGCTGCTGCTGCCGTTGCTGATCCCCGCATTGAGATAAACAACGCACAAGCACAAAGCCAACCAACAATAGCAACAAAAACAACAACACAACAAGAACAACAACAACGTGTGTATGTGTGTGTAGGCAGTAAATCGCCTGAAAAGAAATCAACAAGGATATTATGTGCCAGGCTTGTCCTTGCGGCAGCCGTTTAACCATTTTGCAGGTTGCCCATTTTACGTAGAAAACATATTAAGACATTTTAGTGCCGTTTTCACTTCATTAGTTTTGATTTGGACTTGGATTTGCTTTTGAATTTCAAAGCAAATAAACATAAAATACACAGCAAAAGATGCAGATGCATGTAAACAGACATCGGGACTGGATGGAGTGCCAAGATATTCCTTTTTATATTTCCTACATCAAATTGCAGCTTGCACACAATTTTCCCAAGCGAGTGTCTGCAACAATTCCTATTCAATTTGGTATTTAGTTAGACAGAATGCATATATATACATATGTATATAAGTAGCCAAATGGCTCTTCATCTTATTGGAATTTGAGCTGAATTTTAAATTTGGATATAGCCATATTATAAATCAAACAGAAGAACTTTTAGAAAGATACCTTCAACACCATTCTTTTTGACCTATCTCTATATGGAATTGAGAATACATTTTCTAATGAACTTGGACCAAAAATAACGTCACCAGACTTAGATGCCAAATTAATCTAGGCCAAATCATGAACAAATATCCAAACCTCGTGAAAATCGGAATAGATTTCACCGAGTTGTGGGGTAGAAAATGTTCATCTATGTCTGTATAAAAAAAATAGCGGCCTTGCTCGATCGGACAGAAAACAAACTATTTTCATACAACCGTATGAACAAAGATCTTTGAATATAAGTTTGGGGCCGATCGGATGGTGAACAAAAAAGTATCATACAAACGTTTTTTGCGATTTTTCCAGACAGGCGGTTGGAACCTCCCGAATCTCCGTCTTAACATGGGCCTTCATCGCAAAAGGTAACTGCAGTGATAATTTCAGCATGCTATTATCAGCATCAGCAAAGTCCGGCACCTCGACCCAGCTAAATAAAGATTTTAAGAATGGTCAGCCCAAAGCCAGCATTATATAAAATACTTATTATGCTGAACACAAGATACAGGTTTTAAAATTCTTCCCAGGGCTCCCCTGTTGCAAGCCTTTTGCGCCAGTTAAAGTTCCATTGCGAACGAAATGCCAGCTGCCAGCTATAAGGTGGAGAAAACAGAAAGCGAGGGAGTGAGAAAGCAAGGACTTTCACACTTCCGCACCAGCGCGCCTTTAGCTGCCCACCTGCCCCACACAGCTACTTAATTATGCGACCGCCATTTTGGGAGAGCCACTGCAACAACTTGCAAAACTTTTGCCAAAGAAAAACTCAAAGCTCAACTCAGACCGCTCAGCGCCCACCTCGTGCTCCTCTCTCTCTCTCTCTCTTGCTCACTCTCTTCCATCGGCAATCTACTCACTTAATCATGGCGCGGGAATTATGAAATGTGCTGCGTAACATCGTCAACATCACGGCCATGCAGTTTCTTTTTCCCAACTCATTCGCGCTGCTCCTCTTCCGCTCTCTCCTTCGTGTCATTAGGCTAATGTACTGATACTCCAACGGTTACTCTGCCCATGGCAGACGCCGGCAGTGCTAAGTTGGAACTGTTGGCAAACTGTTGTCTACTTCGCGGGGCAACTTAGCGCTGGAATGGGCGAATGCATCGGATGGGCCAGCTGTTGGCCATATCTGAGGAGTCACCATGCGAAAAGATTCACTACGAACTGATTGTGATTATAGAAGAACAGTTGGATGGGTGGAGAAAGATTGTATGAAGGAAAGAACTACCAGAGAATATAGTATTAGAAAAGAAGAGAAGCTGAAATATTCGAGAAGTATCATTTAAAGCAAAGAATATTTGATGACAGGAGAGGGAAGGCAGGTATGAAGTTTTACCAGATATGTATGAACGAGTTATAGATCTGTACGGAAGAGCAAATAAATAAGTCCAATATGAATGAAGAGAGATGGGAATACTGAAGATTATTTTCATAGTATGAACAAAGTTAAAGATCTGTCGAGAAGAGCTAATAGATAGCTATGGAAAGAAGGGGAGAAGGACAGATAGAGCTTTATGATTGGTAGCATTGATTCCTGGTATATATGATTTATTATGTTGGCCCTCATGTTTCACTCTTTGGAACACTCTCAAGACTCCCGCCAACTCAAGACTGCAATCGAGCAACAAATGGCCCGCAGCTGAAACTGACAAAGAGGAGCAGGAGACGAAGAGGAGCAGGCGGCGGAGCAATGGCAGGACAAAGCACTTAACCTAATAACAAATCGTATTTGGCCGCGGCCGCGGGCAAGCCCAAGGCGAGTGCAAAACGTTAAGTAAACGCCATTTGGGCGTAAAGTTTTGAAGAACTCGCATAAAAATGACAGAGCCAAACAAACCGAAGAAGGCAGAGCCGGGCGCCTGGGCGGCAACATTGTCTATTTTGATGAAGACGTCGCCAAAAGTAAACGCAGAAGTTGCAACCAGCCAAACGACAGCAGGATAGAAAAAAATTCTGACAACAAACAAGACAAAGACTTCCTTCGTCCTTCGTCCCGGCACAGTGGAGGCAAGCGCGCGCGCTCGCGGTTGCTTCCAAAAAGAATACCAAACAAAGATGCAAATCCGCTTAAGTATCCGGCAATGATTGCCGTCAACTGTCCGCGGAGGGGGTTCTGGGCGGCAGGGGTTGGAAAAAATATATATAAAAAAAAAACGCAAGAAATAAAAAAAAAATACGCGCGAACCACTTAAAACGATCATGAAGGATTCACAGTTTGTAAAATGGAATTTTATGGCTTAGTTAAGGATGGGCCAAAAAATCTTTATACTCGCGGCCAAAAAGGCAAGGCCAGAGACAACAACAACAAGAACAACAACAATAACAAGCAAGCAAAGAAAAGTGTACAAATCACACCCCATTACAAGTAGGGGGAGGGGCGCCCAGCCTAGTCCCAGCCAGCGGCACAGGACACGCACAGGACGGCCTGGCTGCAGCTCGACTAAGGGAGGGGCGGCCAGGCGGTACAGAGGAACGCACAGAAATTCCATAGCACAGGCTGCCGCAAGGAGCAAAAGGACCGAAGGACTAGCAAAGGACTGGGCGCTGCGGGGGCGACAGTTTTTCACAGATTTGAAGTCGGCTTATCGCGCGACTTCATTTGAATATTTGCTGCTGTCCTTAAGGATTCTTGGTATTTTTTTTTTTTGTGCTCTTGTTCCTGTTGTTCCTGCGGAGCTTAAGTCCTGGCATTTCTTTTCTCGCTGTTTGTTGCTGTCCCTCGTCGTCGTCTTCTTCTTGTTGTTCGCTTTGGCGCTTTTGTTTATGCGTTTGTTAATGTTGTAACGGAGATTTTCACGAGTGGAGCTCTCGGCATAATAACAATAATGAAAAGCTATTATGAGCCATGAGGATAAGCATAACAGGGGCCGTGAAAAATGGCACGCCCAGTCGACTAAACGCCCATCCAAAGGAACGTGCCTCGTGTCATTTGGCCATATTTGGCGAATTAGAGCAGCGCGAGAAGAGTGCGATAAGCTGGCAAAACGAAAAAAAAAAAATTCAAGAAAATGCTCAAAAGGGGAGCAGCAAAGGTGGTCGTCTTATTGCTGGGGGTCGACCCAGTACGACTTCATAATTTGCCTTTATAGCGCTAATGGCAAATTAGGCGACACATTTTGCGCGTTTCTCAGTCATCTTATTGAAAAACAACTTTGATAAAATAGACGGAAAATCGAGAAAAGCGCCAGCTGTGGGTTGTGTGGGCCACGAACTAAGGGTCTTGCCTAGACTACGCATATGAATAAATCCATGCAAATCAAGTTTACGACTGTTAAATAAAAGCGCTCTGAGAACTGATTGTAAGCTTAATACCCTTTAAAAACTGTCTTATCTTTTATGCTGCGTAAATATTTAAAGTGTTAACATCAGGGTGTAATACAATGTAAGCGAGTGCTCATAGCTTGTAAACGCTTCTCGTAATGTTAGACAATTTTAAATGTCGGCTTAGCGGAAAATCTAACATATATATATGACTGACTGATTGCCTCAATGATTGGTGATCAACGCACAGCCCAAATTGGAAGAGCTAAGATGCTGTAAATTCTCACTGTAGCTACCTTTTGTGATGAAGGTGTACGTTAAGGCAGGGTTTCGGGGAATTCCATCCGCTTGTCGTTTGTATGAAACTTTTTGGCTTATCATCTGATCGGCCCCAAACTCATTTTCAAGTTTTGGAGACGTGTTTCACACTTTTACCATATCCAAGCTTACTCGGTGAAGATCAAGATGCATAGATTTAGATTTTTGACGGGCGTGAACTTAGTGCAAAGGTAATAGCTAAACTTTTTTAAACAAACCGTTCTACGTGGAATGCAGGACAAAAATAACACAATTGAGCAAGTCCTAAGCTTATCGTATTTAGAGCGAGATTTAATTAAATCAATTAGGCTTATTTCAAAAGTATATTTACCTCGCTTCTCGATTGCACTTGGAAACACAATAAAATTGCTTTATTTCATTGGATTTTGTTTGTGTCCTTGGTTGGCAGCGTGCGGCATTGTTGAGTGCTTTTCATATTGCACATCCTTTGCTCGTTTTCATTTGTATTTATTGCATTTTAAGTATGTCTCCCGGCGAACGCCTTGAGCAGCTGTAGCTGGAGCTGGGGGCCCGGAGCAGGTGACTCTGGCTTCCATGTTGGCTCTGGCCATTGTTTTATCTGCCTGCTAATTCTGGCTCGGAAAGTGAGCGCATAAATAAAATTAACTTCATGGCGTTGCCTTTGCCGTTTCCATTTCCGTTTCCGTTCGCGTCGACTTGGGCACTTGGAGACCCGCCGGGCCCGCGTCTGGGTCTGGGTCTGGGTAGGTCTCCGCTTTGCCAGCTGAAACTGAAGTGCACATAAAAAGCCACTTGAATGCCATAAGAATCATTAAAAACAAAACACAAAATGGAAGAAGAAAAAAAAGCGTTTGTTTTTGTTGATTTAGCGAGGCGGGGAGTCAAGAGTGGATTTTGTGGTAATGAGAAACAACAACAGCAGCAACAACAACAACAACAACAATAAAAACAACAAATAACAGGGAACAACAGAAACAAGTGCCAAGGAAAAAGAAGTAATATCAACAAAAGCCGAAATGAATTAGACAACTTAATTATAAATGAACTCGGCTCAGCACAAAAGGATTTCGTTTTACTTTCTTTCAGCTCGTCATTGTTCCTCAAATCAAAGTCCCAACTGACGAGTTGCCTCCGAAATTTACCGAATTTACAAAATTTTACTGTTTACCCACTCATTAGACGGGGGGCTCGAGACACCAGCCGAGACGCCGATCGGGATGCGGAGTGGCCCAAAGCTCCAGACGATTTCAAAAGAACAACAATAAAATTAACAAGTTAAATAGTCGACGAGCAGACTCTGAGCCACAAATCCAATTACCAATTATGCACCAAAAAAAAACCAAGGGAAAAACAAGCAGAAAACAAGAGAGAACAGAGGCCACTTTTGTGTCTAATTGAATTTCTTCGATTGTTTCTGACGAGACGCTCACGAATTTCATTTAACGGCCTGTCCAAATGTTTTTCCTATTTATTCTGGCTCAATTTCTATGGGCTTTTCTAATTGCCAAGAAGGCGCAACAGGTCAAGTGTATTTTTTTTCCCTTTCCTAATTTGCAAGTTACATAACTTATTCAAAATTTCATTCCTATTAAGCTGCTATATAATTTTCTAATGATAAGTCAGCATCATTTATAAAAATTATATAAATAGTTCTAATTAGTTAACTGAAATTGCATAGAAATTTAAAATTGATTTCGCAAAAATCTAAGTACAACATTTCCACAAAGTAAGCTTTGTAAGTGTTTAACATTTAACACACATTTAACATGTTAACATTTCCAAATGTTTTATATGTTAATTCTTCTCATAAATTGCAATAATTTTTTAGCATAATTTTCTTTGTTAACATTTAATAATTAATTATTTTTGTTATATATATAAATTTTTATCATAAATTCTATTTAGGTTTAAACACAGTTTCAAACCATTTTTATTTTTTGTATAAAGTATTTTTTCGTCATTGAATCAATTAAATTTATATTAAAGCATAATTCTTTATGTTAAAAATTAAAAATAAATTTTTTATTTTATTTTTTTCAAGTAAGTAAAATGTACATATGAAACCTATTTGACAACTCAGTGTTTGTGTTAAACAAAAGCAGACTTTCTTTTGTCAAAAGCCCAAATAACTTTACTTGTTAGGTTTCGAAAACTGTTTTTATAACTTTTGTAATACTAAATCCATTTTAAAAAGCATAAGGCCATAATTTTCTCTACATAAATATTCAGTAAATCTCTTCTAATTTAGTTTAATTTTTAAATCATTTGCTCGATAAAGTTTTATTTTTCAATAATTTGCTGCGGATAATATTTATGTACCAGTTTTTATCGCATTTACCTTGTGGTTAAATAAACATAAATAATTTACTATGTTTAACGCAAAGTAAATGAAAAATATGCAAAAAGTGCAGCACATGAAAAATAATGCCGGGGGCCAAAGACCCCAAAAGCATATGCAGTATTTGCACAGTACATATTAAACTGCATATGTATGTATGTGTATGTGTATATACGAACGTGCTATGTATGTGCATATAAGGAGTGGCTGACTAGCTATGTGAAAAGATATATACATATGTGGCTGTGTGTAGTATATAGATCTTTGTACATAATGTACAAACTTGAGCTTTGATTGTGTTATTTGAGCTCACTAGCAAAATGGGTGGAGCCATCGCAGCGCATACAAAATGGCGACGCCCCTACAGAAACAACAACAACAACAACATCAACTGTGAGAGCCAGAACAAGAACAACAAAAACCAACGGGACGAGCTCGGCTCTCGTAGCCGATGTCTTCTGTTTGTTGTTGCTGTTGTAGTTGCTGTAGTTGTTACTGTTGTCATAAAAATCCCTAAAGCAGCAGCGGCGACAAAGCACATAAATGTAGGAGGAGCTTTTGCGAGAGCGAGAGAGACCGAGATAGAGAGAGAGTGAGAGTGAGACTGAGTGTGTGTGTGTGTGTGTGAGAGAGAAAGCAGGCAGGCGCGAGCGCAAGCGAATGCCAAATAGGAAAAGAGAATGAGTGCGTAAACGAGAAAGAATGAGAGAGAGAGAGAGAGAGAGAGGGAGAGAGAGAGAGAGAGAGCGAGAAAGAGAGTGAGCAAAACTATTACGGAAACAACAACAAAAGAAATGCAATTTAGTTGAAGCTTTTGCTTTTGTTTCGCTTGAAAAGTTTGCAAGTGACATTTCATGAGAAACAACTGAATTGAAAAGTCAGTTGCAAAGCTTGCGGCATTCGGCTTTCTGTTTGCATAAATGTTTTTTAACAATGGGAAACAAAGCAAATAAACACATCGCTTACATGGCCGCAGCAAGAAGCAGCAGCAGCCAGTCCAAAGTGTTTGCCATTTGGCGACATGTGTGACAAGCCTCGAGCCCCAAACCCCCTCGCAGTCCTTCCATCAACAGCAACAACAGCAACCTCAAACAAACTCATCATCATCATCTTTGCACAGCCGTTGCCATTGTCGAGGCCACTCGACAAGGAGCTGCTGGCAGCAGCAGCAGCAGCAGCAGCAGACAGGCATTTGTCTTTGCCCGGCTGGGAGGGCATAGGTCCTGCTGCCGCTTGCCATGTCCTGGCAGCTGTCGAGAGTCAACTCACAGCTCGCAGATTCGCATCTCGCAAGGCGCAACACGTTGCCCCAAAGACGCTGCAAGGTGCCCGAGTCCTTTGGCCGTTTGTACTAAATTACATTTTGTTTATCAACTAACACATGAGCACACCCACACAGATTTACATAAGGATGTGCTTATGATGTGTGTAATGGTGGGGAGGTTCGGGTTCAGTTTTTGCCTTTCGTTTGGCCATCTACCAAAAATAAAAACAAACGGCCGTGGCTGTTGCCTAACCGGGTGCATAGGGATTGGAGGTTCGCACTTCTTGCTAATACTCGGACAATAGCTCGTCGGACTGGTCGGGGTTTTTTCCTTTCCCTTTTGCACTTACCATAAACACATAGTTTAAGTGCGATCAAAAAAAATAAAAAAAAACTTATTGATTTAAGTAAATCCATTGAAACAAAAAAAAACCGGATTCTAGTATGGGTACCATTAATGTGTTCCGACCGAACACCCAAATTCAAACTATTCAATTTCGCGTAAGTGAGAGAACTAAGGTGTTGATCGTCTCTCTTTCTCTTTACCCTCCCTACCTTGACAAGCAAAAAAAAAAATGGAATGTGGATGCTTGTCCCTATTTCAGGTTCTTAAACCATCACTATAAATTGCAAGCGGCTAACATGGGTACTTGACAGATAAAACAATTAATTATGGAATTAGGATATCATATCATATAAGCTAATATAATTCGTTTATTCACGCATTGTTCAATTTTGTTGCCAATTAATAGCAAGGTGAGTATAACTCTATTTACAAGAAATAAATATACAGTTTCCAAACAAAATTTGAATCCAAAGTTAATATGATGAATGTGCAATAACTAGTTTAAATCCCATAAAGAAATTAAGGGGAAGGAGAAATTCACCAACATTATCTTGAGACTTGACGGATAGTAATTAATTTACCGTCTTGCTAAATTAACTGCATTTAAATGTTCATGTGTGTATATAACTACATATATCTATAGGCATTGGTTTAAACTCTTACTCACGCGATATCCTTCGAAGCAGACGTTGGGCCCAACGTATACGACGATTATGATCGCTGTTGCTAAATATTACAAAAGAAATTTATAAGTATATAAACACATGTATATATATATATATATATATATATATATATATATGAGCAACGGTCAAGGTCGGTGGTGTAGGAATTTCCTCTCGCTTTAACTTATTTAGGCATATTCATTGCACATTTTGTTTTAAAGAAATTAGTAAAAGAAAAAAAAATTAAAGGAAATAAAAATTAAAACTAAGGATCTATTAGCCGTCCATCTTGGCAACGTTAAACAATTAATGGAATTATATGGCAATGCTGCTAAGCAAGCGAAAGGGGTACACCAAAAGTAATACAGACTCGGCTCCTTTGTTACTCTCTGCAGGTTATACTATATGCTTAGTGCATGCGGTCCCGATGGTGCTGCATAAATAGTAAGCGTTTCACCCGCTTGACGCCGTTTTCCGAGGCTATGCCAGATGTTGTTCTTCGCAAGACAGCGGCTGATAAGTAAAATAGCAACAAAATTGGTTCTGCTGGGTTGCTAAGTGCGACACGTGCTCTTGGTGTTGCCCTTGTCTGGTCCGATCTCCCCCTCTGGTAGTGCCGACTAGTACGTCTAAATCTAGTCAACTGAGCAGGCACGGAAACTGTGGAAGCCTTAATTAGTTCCAAGTCTCAACACTAGCACATATAAATACCTTTTCTTTAAGGGTCACCCCGAATCACAATTAGGTTAGTGGGTCGAGTTGTTATGAAGGTTTTTGGTTTCTATTAGCGTACCAAAAGAACACTTCCAAACTGTACCACAATTGCAGCCTTGGTCGTTGATGTCTTTGCAAGAATTATTTGCAAAGAAAGAAAAAATGTTATGAACTTAACTCGCACGCGCTTCAAATATATCTGACATGCTGAGCTGTACTTTTAACCTTTACTACTTCCCAACGACAAAAAAAATAAGGAAGCTTTCAAAAGCTCTACATCACGCGATTATATTTTAAAACGGTACTATGGCCTGATCTTATCACCTTTTTCCTCTCTATTCGCCCTATTCGGTTGCGCATGCCCTCAGCTGTGCAATAAACGAAGAATTGGCTTCCAGCGCGGTCGGTAAAGCAGTAACTAAACTAGAGCAGCTGATCAACAAGCAGATTCGTTTGGGGAGTGCAAAGCAGCCACTACACCACAGTTTATGCAGCGCTACTTGCTAGCGGGACATAAACTGAAATAACTATAATAACTGTTGAGTTAGAACTTGTTACTAGTTTGTATATCTTTGAGATGAAAAGTACCGATGCATTTACCTGTTTCATTAGCTAGTTGATAGTAGGCTGGGCTGACTTTTTGTACAACAATCGCCGGAATGAAAACTGGTGCAAGCTTAGAACTAAACTTCTTTTGCGCGTTACTCTGACAAAAATTGCGGGCGAAGACTTTCGTACCGGCAGTAAGACTTATGTTTCGGCTGCGCAAATTATATATCTTAGCATTTCTATTATGTGACTGAGCTACATTGTCTTTAGCTATCTGACGGATTACTTGTAAGGCTGTGGGCCTCTCAATAGCAGTGTCTTCGGACAAGAGGTTAAGTCGCTTTAGCAAGTCATAGTCTTTACCGTTTAACATCATATTCTGTCCAAACGCTAAAAAATATGGAGAGTACCCTGTACTTTGGTGAACGCTGGCTCTCAAGGCAGCACAAATGGCGTACAGCTTTTTATCCCAATTTGAATGATCTTTTCCGATATAGGCTCTAATAGCCGCTAATACTGATCTATTTACTCGCTCACTCGCATTACTTTGTGGCGAGTATATTGCCGTTCGAATGTGGATGATTCCATACCGGGTAAGAAAAGCTTTAAAGACACTAGAAATGAACTGAGAGCCATTGTCGGTCAGAATAGTTTCTGGCACGCCGAAAGTGCAAAACAGTGTGTTTTCTAGATAGTCGATAATTTTGTTGGTAGTAAACGCGCGAAGAGGCCACATAAAATGAAATTTAGTATTGTGGTCTACAACCATCAGGAGACCTATATTGCCGTTCTTGGACCGAGGATATGGCCCTAGAAGATCCATGTAGAGCTTCTGAAATGGCCGTTCTGACGTCATAGGCTTGCCCATTGGAGGTCTCAACACTACATTGGGGCTTTTCGTTTGCCGACAAACTTTACAATTGACTATATATTCATGAATTTGGGCCGACATTTTTGGCCAAAACAAGTATCTCTTGAGTTTCTCTATTGTTTTTCCGATGCCACTGTGTGCAGCGTTAGGGGGATTGTGGGCTCTCTCTATCACTTGTAGGGTGAGAGACGAAGGTATCCAGAGTTTCCAGGATTGTTTCTCCTGAATGCTATATCCCGTCGCTGGCTCAGTACGTTTATATATAAAACCGTCGATTATCTGTAAATCCGGTAATCTGGATTGGTTAGAAGAAATACTGTCTATCAGATCCAGATAGTTTGGCGATTTGAATTCGGGTGAAGACAGGTCAACTATGGGACCTTGCTCCTCGAATTCCGCAAGCTCTGTCTCATTTTGACGCGATAGCGCATCAGCGACAACATTTTGTGTACCGCTACGATGCGGGACTTTAAACTTGAAGCCCTGTAATTTGATCACCCATCTACCTTGACGTCCTCTGAGATCCTTCTGTCTCATGAGCCATTGTAAGGAAGCATGATCAGTTATTACTTCGAAGTCCTGTCCTTCTATATACGCTCTAAATTTAAAAATACCTCTTATTACGGCTAAGCATTCCAGATCGGTCACACTATAATTCCGTTGGGCCTTTGACAGTTTCTCTGACATGTATGCTATTGGAGCCTCCTCTTCCTGTTCATTTAGTTGAGCTAGAACGCATCCTAAACCAGTTGTGCTAGCATCGCAAACTAATCTAAAAGGTTTTGAGAAGTCGGGTGTAGCCAATACAGGTGCAGAAGTTAAAAGTGTTTTTAAGGTGTTGAAAGCGGAATCAGCATCAGTGTTCCATTTCAATACTTTCGATTTCTTTAGCAACTCTGTAAGCGGAAAGCTAACTGTTGCATAATGATTAACGAAACGTCTATACCATCCAGCGAGTCCAAGAAAACGTCTCAGTTGTTTTACACTTTTTGGTACAGGGAATTCGTTAATAGCTTGTATTTTGCTAGGGTCCGTCTTTAGTTGACCATACCCAATTATAAAGCCCAAATATTTAATTTCCCGCATACAAAATTTTGATTTTGCGATGTTGATTGTCAAGTTCGCTTTACGCAAGTGCAGCGCTACTTCCTGCAAAAGCAACATATGCGAATCGAAGTCCTCTGATAGCAGAAGTAAATCATCTAAGTAGACAAATACGCGGGTCCGCAACTGGGCTGGTATCACGCGTTCCATTAGTCTACAAAGCGTTTGAGGAGCGTTACACAATCCAAACGGCATTACTTTGTATTGAAATAATGGACGATTAGGGACTGTAAAAGCGGTATACTGACGTGATTTTTCTTCTAGGGGTATCTGCCAGAATGCGTGCTTCATATCGAGGCCCGTTATATATTTAGCCGGCGGCAGACGACTAAGAATTCCGTCGATATGGGGTAGAGGGTACGCATCTTTACGAGTGTACTTATTTATGACTCGAGAATCTAGACACAGCCTGTTTTTATCCTTTCTTTGCACAAGGACGCAGTTGCTGCTCCAGGGGCTATGCGATACCTCTATTATATCTAAAGCTAGCATTTTCTCGATCTCGTCAAACATTAGCTTTTCAACGGCTGGCGAAATAGGCCAATGTCTTTGTTTGACGGGGGTCACATTATCTATTTCAATGCGATGTTCGATTAACTCAGTGCGTCCTAATCCTTCCTTTTCATAAGAATAGAAATTAGAAATGATCGAATTTAATCGTGACTTTTCTTCAGCGGTTAGCTGATGCATTTTCGCTGTTTCCTGGATATCCTGTTCGTTACTGTTGTCTAATTCATTTACGGACTCATCAGGACGAATTAAATTCGTTAACAGTCCAAAGTCCTGCCAAAAATTTATGCCTAAGTAAACATCTTGTTTCAAATCGGGTATAACATAAAAATCAACATTATGCACTTGTTTTCGAAATTCAACTTTAAGTGTCAGTTTGCCTACCACTGGGCAAATAGCGTTGTTAGCTGTTCGGATTGATCCAGAGCATTTGCGCGCTTTGGGATGTGACAACAGTGACTTAGCTGCAACATTACCGAGGCAACTAATCGTCGCTCCGGAATCTAATAATGCTACATATTTTTCTCCCTCTAGGCTTAACTCAGTGTACAAGCGGTTATCTGAGCTCATAAACACTGATTGAACGAGCTTCTTACGAAGACTTTTAATATTTTTCCAGAATTTCCTAAGTCGAACAGTAGAGCGTTTTGGCCGACTGAGAAATTCGATGGGTTCTATGCTGCTAAAAATTCGTCTTCGTGTGTCAAGATAGTGTTTTACTCTAATATGGTACGGTACGTACTTATTTTCAATATCAGTTTGAGTTGCAGTCTCGGCGACTGAACATGTATTTGCCATATAAGTTGTAAATATAGTATTTGGAGTTGATTGCTCCAAACTACCATATGACTGTATTTCTGGCAAGGACTTTATTCTTTTGTGGGATGCGTCAAACTGGTGTTGGTCTGCGCATCCCGCTTCCGGTTTCCCAAAAGATTGCATTTGCTACAATTGGGTTTAAAAGTATTTTTAGCACCGCAACCGTAGCAGAATATACGCCTTTCTCCCATGCAGTCATCGAATCGGTGTCCCACTTTATCGCAATTCCAGCACACTATTTTCTTGTTCTGTATTTCTGAAATATTATCTTCTATATCATTATTTTCCAGTAACTCAGAGACATTACCTCTACCGTATTTGGTTCGATTGGGAAACGAGCCAGTTTCTCTACAGAAACTTTCATGTTTCTTAACTTCCTCTCTTAATTCTGCTCGAGTTCTAATCTTCAAATGCAATAGTTCGTACCTGAGCGCTGTTCTCGCATTGCGTTTTAATAGGTCAACAAGCTTGTCTTCGCTTATTTCGTTAGATAATTGGCTAACCAGGCCTTCAATCGCTGATTGAAAATCATCAAATGTCTCCTGATCTTTCTGGCGTCTTTTCCTAATTAGTTCCCACAAGTCAAAGTCGTCTTTAACGTCCTCGAATCTAAGTCGGAAATCCGTACAGAAAGCCAACCAGGTATACTGTGGGTTTTTCTTGTGGAAGCTCCAAAACCAATCATTGGCTTTCCCGAAGAAAAGTAAATGAAGATTGTCACAAAGCAGCCTATAGTCGCCGTTCAAATTTTGAGCCGTTAATGAACGAATTCGATACAAGAATTCATCTATCTGCATAGAGTCTTTCGAACCGTCAAATTTAAGTCGCCAGGTTTGCATAATGCTAGCTGCTTTTTCTGAACTCAAACTTGAGTTTGATCGATTGCTACCTCTGGGGCTGTATGGTCCGCAGTCAAGGGGTATGTCAGAGTTCTGGGCACTATTAGGGAGAGTATCAGCACCTAATCCCCTTGGAGACTGAACTAATCTAGAGCGTGTTGATTCAGCTTGCTCACTTCGTACATTTAATGTTGCTAACTTCTCTTGCAGTGATTGTTCAACAGAAGCTTTAATAACGTTTTTGAGTTCTGCTATTAAAGTCCTTTGCTGAGATTGTAGAGCTTCGTTGATATAGGTAATTGTCTCTACATTTGGACCATTGTCCACTGACTTATTTCCGTTGCTGCCTAAAGACATGCAACTACCTAAATATTCTCTATGATTTCGATTCATAGACCTAGTTTGCATACTTCGCTTGGGCGTGGCTCCTCGCCCTTTTCCGAATCGCTGACCTCTCCTGATACCTGTAGTAGTCGAACCATCTTGGCAAGGTAGAGTATTTCGCGATAGAGTTTCGTCTGTTTCAGCATTACCAGCTGAGTGTAACTCCGCTGCCAGTGTATTGTTCATAAATATTAGTTGCCCTGGGTTGCAATCTGCCTCACATACTGGACATTTTGGGGTTGTCTTTAGTGTATTGCTTATGCAAACGTCGTGAAAACGGTGTTGACAAGGAGTAGTCGCAGATAGCTGTTCTGCTTGCAATTGCTCATGGCAAATGCCACAAAATGGATCTTGCGCGTTAATCGCTGCAACTATGCTCTCTGTGCTTCGTCTCACTGCCATAATGAATGCAAACTTTTGCTTGTTTCCAAACAACAAAAGGAAAACTAAATAGGACTTGTATTATTAAGTCTTGGTTATTTATTCTATCTGTCTTTTTCCCACACGTTATTGCTTACAATCCTTAAGCAAACCTGAGTAGTTGAATTTGTGCTATTTATTTTACTGGAGTCTATTTCTGATTTGGATTTTTACTGCTCATGGACTACTAGACAACATCCGAAATATTTCCAGTTTGTTGTAATTCCAAATAGTCCTTGAAACAATTAACCCAAATTTGATTATTATTCCCTCTTTTCCGATCTTACCCGCTGCTTAAAGTACTAGTAATTAATTGTGGTCGACTAATCCAGCAATGCCTGAATTACAATCGCAAATTCCTACAACTAACTACTGTCTGAACACAACGTATTTTCCCGAGAAAGGGGCCTAACAGGGTAATTAAAAAAATAATAGGTAGTAATTGATATGGTATAACTTCGAGTTTCGATTGGGGATTGTTGTGCACTAGGTGTTAGTCGTGCTTACGCAAGAAGTAAAAGTTTTACGTTCTTGCTAGGGTCCCACGTGTTGGGCGCCATATATGTAATGGTGGGGAGGTTCGGGTTCAGTTTTTGCCTTTCGTTTGGCCATCTACCAAAAATAAAAACAAACGGCCGTGGCTGTTGCCTAACCGGGTGCATAGGGATTGGAGGTTCGCACTTCTTGCTAATACTCGGACAATAGCTCGTCGGACTGGTCGGGGTTTTTTCCTTTCCCTTTTGCACTTACCATAAACACATAGTTTAAGTGCGATCAAAAAAAATAAAAAAAAAACTTATTGATTTAAGTAAATCCATTGAAACAAAAAAAAACCGGATTCTAGTATGGGTACCATTAATGTGTTCCGACCGAACACCCAAATTCAAACTATTCAATTTCGCGTAAGTGAGAGAACTAAGGTGTTGATCGTCTCTCTTTCTCTTTACCCTCCCTACCTTGACAAGCAAAAAAAAAAATGGAATGTGGATGCTTGTCCCTATTTCAGGTTCTTAAACCATCACTATAAATTGCAAGCGGCTAACATGGGTACTTGACAGATAAAACAATTAATTATGGAATTAGGATATCATATCATATAAGCTAATATAATTCGTTTATTCACGCATTGTTCAATTTTGTTGCCAATTAATAGCAAGGTGAGTATAACTCTATTTACAAGAAATAAATATACAGTTTCCAAACAAAATTTGAATCCAAAGTTAATATGATGAATGTGCAATAACTAGTTTAAATCCCATAAAGAAATTAAGGGGAAGGAGAAATTCACCAACATTATCTTGAGACTTGACGGATAGTAATTAATTTACCGTCTTGCTAAATTAACTGCATTTAAATGTTCATGTGTGTATATAACTACATATATCTATAGGCATTGGTTTAAACTCTTACTCACGCGATATCCTTCGAAGCAGACGTTGGGCCCAACGTATACGACGATTATGATCGCTGTTGCTAAATATTACAAAAGAAATTTATAAGTATATAAACACATGTATATATATATATATATATATATATATATATATATGAGCAACGGTCAAGGTCGGTGGTGTAGGAATTTCCTCTCGCTTTAACTTATTTAGGCATATTCATTGCACATTTTGTTTTAAAGAAATTAGTAAAAGAAAAAAAAATTAAAGGAAATAAAAATTAAAACTAAGGATCTATTAGCCGTCCATCTTGGCAACGTTAAACAATTAATGGAATTATATGGCAATGCTGCTAAGCAAGCGAAAGGGGTACACCAAAAGTAATACAGACTCGGCTCCTTTGTTACTCTCTGCAGGTTATACTATATGCTTAGTGCATGCGGTCCCGATGGTGCTGCATAAATAGTAAGCGTTTCACCCGCTTGACGCCGTTTTCCGAGGCTATGCCAGATGTTGTTCTTCGCAAGACAGCGGCTGATAAGTAAAATAGCAACAAAATTGGTTCTGCTGGGTTGCTAAGTGCGACACGTGCTCTTGGTGTTGCCCTTGTCTGGTCCGATCTCCCCCTCTGGTAGTGCCGACTAGTACGTCTAAATCTAGTCAACTGAGCAGGCACGGAAACTGTGGAAGCCTTAATTAGTTCCAAGTCTCAACACTAGCACATATAAATACCTTTTCTTTAAGGGTCACCCCGAATCACAATTAGGTTAGTGGGTCGAGTTGTTATGAAGGTTTTTGGTTTCTATTAGCGTACCAAAAGAACACTTCCAAACTGTACCACAATTGCAGCCTTGGTCGTTGATGTCTTTGCAAGAATTATTTGCAAAGAAAGAAAAAATGTTATGAACTTAACTCGCACGCGCTTCAAATATATCTGACATGCTGAGCTGTACTTTTAACCTTTACTACTTCCCAACGACAAAAAAAATAAGGAAGCTTTCAAAAGCTCTACATCACGCGATTATATTTTAAAACGGTACTATGGCCTGATCTTATCACCTTTTTCCTCTCTATTCGCCCTATTCGGTTGCGCATGCCCTCAGCTGTGCAATAAACGAAGAATTGGCTTCCAGCGCGGTCGGTAAAGCAGTAACTAAACTAGAGCAGCTGATCAACAAGCAGATTCGTTTGGGGAGTGCAAAGCAGCCACTACATGTGCTTGGATTATGGCCACAATGGACTCAAGCGTACACGCACACCAGTGCGGCCGACTCCTGGTTATCTCTAGACATCTACATAATATTAAGACAAAGCTCGTTGAGCCGTAAGACGATTTAATCGAGCCGAAATAATGGACTAACGCAAGCCCAGACTGTAATACACACACGCACACACACACACACACACACACACACACACACACACACACATAAACTTTCAGTTGAACTCGCTTATTATGAACTCACTTGTAGTTGGAATGGGCTCAAATTGTGCCTGACACCATATATTTATTTTCAAAGATTTATATTTATTGTATTCACTTTATTTTATTATTTTTATTTCACTTTATGCTTAGAATTCCCAACAAGTAAAAGCATCGAAAGAGGGTAAAAGATTTATATTTCTAATCATAGAATCTACTGTTAAGTCTGCTGATAAGGTATTCGAAAGGTGCTGAGAATAAGTATACAGACAATCAGCTCACTCTTTGGAGTTAATTGCGTGTAGTTATCTACTAAGTTTCATATCATATTCAATAAAATATTAATAGACTCAGAGTTGAAAAAGTTATTGCTAATATTCAAGTCAGAACATATTCAGATCACGGTGATATTTGTTAGTTAACAAATTCTCTTAAGAATGAGTACTATTCGGGACCTAGAAACAACTTTTTTAATAAAATAAAGTTAATTTGTTAATTGAAGAAGCGTCAATTAATTGATGAATTGATGCAGATGAATGACTAAATTTTGCTACCGTATTTTATTATTGATTACCCTTTCATAGGATTAAAGCAATTAATCATTTCATTGAAATATACAATATTTGCTTGAGATCAAAATATGGTTCAATCATATAAATAACAACTTTTATCACGTCTTTATACAGCTTAGCCAAGCTTATATTGTCGAAGTCAGACTGCATTGTTATTAGCACCTTTTTAACTAATTGTTATAAGTAGTTTTGATTATAATTTATATCCTCTGACTCGATTGATATTTTTGTATCACTTAAATCCTATGGTTTTTTAAATTTTCCCTTTTTAAATTTTCATACTTCGCTGAGATTTTATACGTAGGTAGTTTATGCTCATATTGATATTGATTTATGCCACCATATCTTACAGGTAAATTAGCCTCGCATTTAGTTGATTTATTAACTAATAACTATTATTATTATTATTGATCTATTATTTTCAAAAAATGCTTGTGAAGACAGACGGCATCATCCAATGAGGTTTACTTTCCAATGGAAAACTATCTGATGGAATATTAATGGCATTTTTTGCCCGAAGGTTGTGCCACTCTACCATGACAGGCGACACACGAGTTGTATTTAACACTTTTTTTTTAGTTTTGTTCAACTTTCTCACAAGCTACGTGAAGTGAATTTGTGTGCTATAATGAAAACTGTAAAATCAGCAAATAAAAAACAGAACTAGTGCAAGTATTGGATTACCTTTGGCTAATAGAAACTCGCTCACATGCATAGACGAATATACAACTGTGTACTCAGTATATATTCACATTTCATTTGCCCTACCCTCTCCGCTTCCTGCTCTCTCTCTCTCTCTCACTCACACAGACTAACGTCTCGCTTGGCAGCACTTTAATGCAATCAAAACATTTATAAAGCTTTAGAGACGCGGCCCGAAAGACAAAAATCGGTGGTTGTTGTTTTAATTAGATTTTCAAGGCAGAGCTCAGGAGCAGGACGACTGTCTAAATTGCCACAGCTGTAAGGGGTTAACGTTAACGTTAACTCGTTCAAATCGCTAGCTAAAACTCCCCCCACCACCATCCACGGGGTCACCCCAAGCGGCGCCGCACGCGCCACACAAATAAAAAACAACACAGAGGCACAACGAATTTGGAATACTCTAAGGAAACGAAAGGAGGCTTTAAAATACCAATACAAATTATATAAAATATGTAAGCTATATAAATTGCTAGAATTATTATCAAATACTATTTGTTATGATATAACCCAACAATAAAATGATATAAGTCGGCACATTATTAACTAGGTGTTCTGTTTCATAGGAATACTTCAATTAGAAGGTGAGTTCATAAAGAAGCCACCAACAACTCATAAGCTTATGGTAGAACAACAAGATGGACAGGTGTTGTACTTTTTGTCAGGGTATCATTAATAAAATAATCTGCCTTTGGCAATCTAAGCGCTGGAGTGTGCGTTCCTCGCGCTGCCGGCGTCGCTGCCAGCGTCGACGCAGCCGCTCAAATTAATGAAGAAATAAAGACGCAGGAGATTTACGCGCTTTAGGTGAGTTCTCCATGTGTACTGTAGGTGTATGCCTCTGGAGAGTGGGTCGGGCTGGGATGAGGTCTTGTCGGATGGTGGGCTCGGCGGAAATATGCACAATTCTTGAAATTCGTGAAATGCCACACAATGACTCCCAGGGGCACGATAAAAATCGAATTAATAAGAGTTCAACATAAATGAGCCCGGAAAATGTCAAGCGAATGCCAACTTGGGGCGAATCTCCAACATAATCACAGACATATATCTGCTTTCGTATATAGAGCCATAAAATCTGGTATGCCCGAAAATGTTTTCAAATCCGAAGATACATAATTATTTTTATTTTAATTGCCAGAGAGTGCGTCTAATTAGCTTTAATGCAAATATGCCAGCAGATTTTGAGGGGTTGCAAAGTAGATGTCTAAGCAACACTCTTAACCGGCAAGCTTCGGGCTTTGGTCTGCCATAAGAATATATTTATTATAATATTTTACTGCATCAAATGATAATATCGTACAAAACAAACTTCCTAATATAAGTTACCTGGCACAAGTCATGTTCAAGCTGCCTTGAAAGCGCTTCAGAAAGTTATTTGAAATTTACCTGCCCAAACTTGAGACTTAAAAAGTTTTGATCAACTTACCGAGTGACCACTGAACATTCTTATAAGGCTGTAAGGCTCGGAATATTTAAACCTTTTCAAAGCTTTTCGTATTACAGAAAAAGCATAGAATTCAAAAATGTTTAACAGCAGGACACATGCAGCATAGAGTCCCAGAATCAAAGAGGAACCACATATTTAGTTTGGGGCAAGCTAATTAGTATTCAAAGAGACAGCTAAGCTAACTAAGTTGTGTCGCCAGCAAGTGAAGTAACCTCATCCTCATCCACATCGCCATCATTATCATTATCCTGTATGGCATAAGGATAATTAATGCAATGCGAGTGCTTGTGTCACATTCGTATGCGGCATGTGCCACAGGTGTTTAGACTAATAACAGAACTGCGTCACAAGGCATTTAAGCCAATGAACACAAATCACACACAAGACACACACCACCCGCACACACCCACACACACACACACACACACACACACACACATGTTGGACACTCGGGGCACACAGCAATGCGTAAATGTGTTGGTAAATTATGACAAATGTCCTTGACAGCATCGGCGGGCAGTTGAAACCCTTTCGGCTTGTGGATGCTGACCAAGGGGCGCGGCACTTGGGCACATTTTGTGGCAGCTGTAACTAACAACAACATGCAACAAAACAAATTAGCCATTTAACAACTAGAGTGAAACGGACTGAGAATGGCCGGGCCAGTGCGGCAGAGGGGACGGAGAGAAACAAACAAGTCATCGACAAGTGTTGCACCAAGTTTGTTCGGCTTGTTTCCATAAATGAACATAAAGGGTATTTTAACTTTATGTAGCCATGGCTAAAAATAATTCAATTTAATAATACTTTTATTTACGGCCAAGCCCGATTCGTTAAATAAGCGTATTTCGATGCATTTATGTATCCTTTTATGCGTATTCTTTGAATGAGAAGATCATGAGCCAGAGCTTAGCTTGAGTAAAAGGATTCTTGTTGAACAGAAAACTGAGATCTTTCGCTTAATAGGGCAGCTAAACCTTAACTTAATCTTTTAGCCAAAACTCAAAACTCTTCCAGCCAAAAACAAAAACTAATCTCGCGATTTAACAGTCCGTTTTACTGCAGACAGAATAGCTGTGCAGTCTAGATGCTTCATTTAAGGTTTTAGGTATTATTCATTAAATACACTTTAATATCAAAATATTCAATAAATGCAAATAAGAATAAATATAAAATGATAAAACAAAGAAATCATTTCGAATCTTTCAATGGAACCTCTGTCAGAAATGCAAAAAGAGGAACACAGTACAAGTAATCCAAAGCAGAGCAAAGGACCTCCTACATGACAAATTTCTATTTGTTGTAGTTGCTGTTGTTGTTGTTGTTGCATGTTTGTGTATGTAATTATTCAATTCAATTAATCCCGTTTACGCCTTTTGGCCAGTGCCCAGTCCAGAATGGCCAAACGTAGACCGAGCTGTTGTCCAGCAGCCATATCCGTTTCCGTTTTCCGTTTAACGTACACACACACACACACACACACACGCATGCACGCTCACACATTCACACTTGATGAGGCGCTCATGTGTGTCCTATGACGCTATCTGTGCAGGTCCTGACCAGTTTTGGGTCAGCTGTAATGTCAGAAATGCTTTCAACAAGCCTTAAGCAGCAGGAGCCGCAGCTCCTGCCGTTGCCTCAGGTTACTCACACACACACACACACTCGCACACACACACACACACACACACCCTTACAAGGACAACAATTCAAAGTATGCTCCAAAAATGGCAAAGGGCTATACGAGCCAGGTCGGCCTGGAGCAGCTGCAGCCAGAACTCTGGCAATAGGCCTTTGTCTCAACTTGGAAATTCTTTGCATAGTTTTGGTGCCGAGTTTTTTTTTTTTTTTGATTTTGTTTTAACTTAGTTTTTGTTTTGCGGCCAAATGCTTCGAAGCGAAATCCTTTTCCGTACTCAGCCAGCAACCAGTGCACAAATTTCATTTATTTTTTTAATAAAGTTATATTTGTTGTTAGCATTAATCCTCTATGCGAGTGTGTGTGTGTGTGTGTGTGTTTGTGTGTACGTGTGGGTGTGTTTGTTCATGTTCAACAATGGCCGCATCCGTTTCCGCTGGACAGTTGGCAAAAAAATATTTCAAATAGCTGCAAAACAAACGGAAACTGCAAATAGAAATGTTTTTGGGCAAAAAGTTTTTGTTTAGCCAGTTATGAGATATCTTTGTTGCCTATTTCTATCCTTCTGTATATATATATATATATGTGTGTGTGTGTGTGTGTGCACTCTTATCATTTCCGTCATAAATTTCATTTCGTTTTTATATTTCTATTAAAAACTAGCCCCAAACAATGCCAAATACTAAATAATTCCGTTGCGGGCGATGCCGAAGAAAAGCGTTTACTTTTTTGTGTTTCTGTTTTTGTTGTTGTTGTTGTTTTTTTGTGGTTGTTGTTGTTTTAGATGCGTGTGTGCCATAAATCAAAAATAAAGCGGAAAAAATGTGTAGCAAAAAAAAAAACGTTTGGGTTATGCGACTATATGATGCTCTGCAGTGGTAAAAGGAGAGAAAAGCCTGCGAAGAGCTGTACGACTTCAGCTAAGGGAAACAGTAAAGCGATTCAGGTGTTTTGATATATAAAGCAAGTTCTATATAAAATACTGAGAGCTAATTAAGTTCTCAAAACACAGAGAGACAATTTGACATGCAAAATATATCTAAAGATTCTTATAATACTCAGGTTACACTTTAGCTGTACTACATGTGTATACTTCCTATAGGGCATATGACAAAATAAAACTAAATCGCAATAATGTGGAAAAAAAACAAGAGGGCAGCAGAAAATGTATATTCAAGTTGCTTCAGCAGAGCACCGAACCAATCCCAATGCAATCTGCCGCGTGCTACGTGATCTCTCACACACGCACAGACACACATGGCTAGATGCAAATGTGACAACATTAGAATTTTCAACAGCCGGAAACTTGGCCCCAAGTTAAGACAACCGCAATTTTTTATCTTAGCTGCGGTTCTTTTCTTTCAAGGCAGCAGGAGGGAGGTGGAGGCAGGGCACTGCTTTTGGTCTGTGCTCATCTTTGACTTTGGCGAACGTCGTTTGTCATTATTTAAATTCCTTTTGACAAGGCACGTGAAATCTACTATGAAGTTGTCTCCAGACACATGTGAGCAGGATAAGCATATCAAGTATATCTGCAGGGAGGTCAGGCACGATGCGCAGCAGGAGTGAGTCCTACATGTGCGTGACACTTCCCAGCGAATGGTCTGCATTGCGCCACGGGCTCTGCGAAGTTCTCAGACAGCTTTATAACGTTCCAGACTTTTGCCAGTCAAATTAAATTAAATGACAAACTCAACGGCTCAGTTGTCCTGCGTTTTTTTTATCCGCTCTTTCCAAGGGGGGGAAAATTAATGGTTTCACATGTGTCAAGCAGCGGCTAATAGATATGATACGTTTAAGAAAGGTAACTTGCTGTAAAGAGATTCTGTTGCTACAATCCTATACAGACACAGAGTTAAGCTTACGATATGCATATATGCATAGATATATGCATGCCTTGTTTAACATATCGATTAACGATACAACAATCGATCACATCTAGCAGAGCTGCTCTTGTTTCGACTAATGTATCTAATCTCTAACTCTATCTCTAGAGCAGAGCCTACTCTGGCCAGAGAAATTTCAAAGGAAACTCGAACCCCTAAATGTGGACACCAGACCAGTTCAGTCTCCTTCCGGAACTCATCGAGTAAAGAGCTCTATTTGCTTTTAGCTCATTATTTTATTTTATTTCTTTTTTATACTTTATTTCTTTTTGTTTGAACATTTTGTATTTTTTGGTTACCGTTTTTCTCCTTTTGCTTGAATGCTGCAATTTATTTCTTTCATTCAAATTTTGTATTTTCATATTTCTGTTGATAAAATGTTTTGAATTTAGCCTGATTGTGCGGTCGAAACTTTGCAAATGTGTTGCCAAACTTGTTGATTTGTTCAATGTGTGAATCGGACGTTTATTCAGCTCTTGAATGGATCATTATTTAAGTTTCTTTCTTTTTCTATTTATGTAACTTAACAAACATTTTATTTTATCTATGCAAAAGTGTCGTAAACTTCTCTTTTTACCAACACATTCAGCGACTTGTTGTTCTTCTCGCGACTTTTTCAAGCACCATATCCTTTATACTGTATTATTTGGAAGCATTTTTAATCTCATTGCAATTTGTATTAAATTAACGTTTTATAATCGACACACGGCTTAGGAACGTTTATTATATGAATTTTATTATATTTTTTTAAATTTATTTATGTTAGTTTTAGAAAACGGCGACGGAATCGCCGACCATTTGTTTTTGTCAACTTTTGTTTAAGTCTACCGCTATTTATTTTGAATGACTTCTTTTTACCTTTTCCCAACAGGTCGAAAATAATCGATATTTCTCAAACTTAAATCTGTTATTTTTATTAAATAAATATTTTTTTTACTTAGATACTTTCTTCATCTTCAAATATGTTTTCCTATATATTTGTGTTAGTTTTGGAAGATCGTGACGGAATCGCTAAGATCATAATTGTTTAAAGATTTTCATAATTTCATTTCGATATTCTTTCCAAAAGTGAGTTCTTCTCTTACCAACACATTCAGCAGCTTGTTGACTATGGCCACGTTTCTAATGCGTCGGCATTTGTAGTTCCAAAATAATCCTTCAAACTGTAGACTCTCACGTTATGTATTATGATAGAGTTATCAATTTGCAAACTTATCTTAAGCCAATATACTTTTCTTTCAATGTGTTAATTGCTAATTGTATAATTGTTGTTCGAATATCAAATTCTTATACAAAAGTTATTGCTGGATTTTTTTTTACAAAAATACAACTGAAATGTTTTTACTACCAATCTGATGCTTTCTTATAGCTTTATGTTAGTTTTGGAAAATCGCGACTGAATACCTGGATGTATTTTTTTTTTTCAAACTTACTTTAAATAAATGTAATGTCTATTTTTTGTGCAAAAGTGCCTTCCACTTCTCTTTTTACCAACACATTCAGCAGCTTGTTAATGCTGAATGATAACATGTACCTCAGTAACAAGATCAAAAGCAATCTTATGTGACTTCTTGACCCATTATGTTATGCATATATGAAGAGCTCTTGAACCCACTTCTTTGGGGTATCAACTCTATCAAGGTTTTAGATACTCGCAGTTTAAATGAGAAATTCTGTTAAAATATATGAAACTGGACTGGGACAGCTTCTCCACTGTGTGGCGGCTTCTGCTGTTTCATCGACAACTGGTAAAACTTGTTGGGGGCCGTGTTTCGTGTAAACTGCTGGCAAGAAAAGTTGAAACATAAAAAAGATAAGAGCTGCTAGCTGTTAAACATCGCCGCGCCCCTTGCCAACCTCTCACTCGCTGCTTGGTCATGAATATGCAACAATAAAATGCGACAGCAGGAAAAAATTAAATATGACACTTATCTGGCGCACAAACAAACTTCAAACACATTACGCAACACCAGAAGGGAACACGGGGGTTGTGTTGGGCCCAGGACCTGCTCCTGCTCCTCCTGCTACTGCTGCTAGCCGTCGCAGACAATGCCAGGTATCATGAGCGCAATCAGCGGCTCCAGAATATTGTGAATTGCTGTCATTAAAATGTTGACAAAGGCGCAAAAGGTGTAAAAACCACAGTGCGACAAACCAGACCCCGGCACCCACCACCTCCCCCCAACACACAAACCGTCAAGCCGGCAGCTCGTAACGAGTTCTGTTAATGTCCCGGCCACAAATGTGACCCCTGACTATACGGCCCGATAATGTTGGCATGTTTTCTATATACTTTGTGGGGAAGCAACTGAGAAGTCTTAAAAAAAAAACATGATTAAGTAATCTTTCTTTTTTAAAACATTAAGAATTTCATTTATGACCCCCTTAATTGGTTTTATTTTGAACTGTATTCTTTTGGTTATGTAATTCTGTTTATACTTGATAAATGAATACACATGCTGGCTAGGCTAGTTCCCACCAAAGAATACCTCTCCATTACAGCAAACAACTTACGTTACAAATAAACTAAAGTCCTCATATTTTTTACAAGATAGTTGTTTCGTTGTGGCTCTAAGGCTTGGCAAGGGAATTTGTCTTATATAAGGCATTTGGTACAAAAAAAACATTTACTAAATATTAGGAAACCTGCCGGATTCATGAGAATCGAGGAGAAAAGCAGCACTTAAATGTACGTACATACATACATACACACACATGCATAAACATACATAGTTATATACATATGTGCGTGTATTTAAGATATTTTCTCTTCATAAGCCAAAGCATTTTTATCTTTTATATTTCCAGTCCGAAGCTAGTCCGAACCACTTGGGTATTAAAAGCTACGAAAGGACAAGCAAGCTTATGCTTTGGAACTGCATTTGCTATGGGAAGCCGAAAATTTAGTTATAGCAAGAAGACGACGCTTAATATGATATCGTTCTTTGTTAAATGTGTACAAGGATATTTAATTACTGTTTATTTATTTAACTAATCAGAGCTTGTGGTCAGGTCGCGACCCAATCCAGAGCGGTCGCCCAAGTGCTCTTATCACACGGTTGAAAGTGAGCCTTCAATTGCGAGGAGAGAGAGAAAGAGAGAGAGAGAGAGAGAGAGAGAGAGACGGAGATGGAGAGGGAGAGGTGAATGTGAAAAAGCCAGGACCAGGAGGCGGACGGTTTCAAGTGTGCGAGTGTGACCCTTGAAAACGCCAATCAAGTGGTTCGGTCTACATGCGTAATTTGCACGCCAAGTGGGTTGATCTCGTCCCGCGGCCCGCTGCCCGCACATGGATCCAGTACACTTGCCCCTGCTCCTGGTGCTGGCCCAACAGCCGACCCGGCCGCAGTGTGGTAATTAAATTTTGCAGCCGGGCAACAGCCCGGCAAAGTGTGAAAATCATAAAAAGCAACGTGTATACGCCGTGAGGTCCCAAAAATGTTAAACAATTCACACGACGGGGCTAATTAAGCGCTCGGCTTGCACTTGAGACCCGCAAGAGGGTGCTTCAACTGTGTGTGTGTGTGTGTGGGTCGATGTGTGTGCCAAGTGTGTGATTTTCATATTTTGATAAATTTTATGATGTGCAGCGGGCCGACAAAGCGAGCGACCAAGTCAAAAACATTTGAGACAGCATCACATTAAGCCAGCCGGAAATTAACTTAATAATGAGTAGGTTTGGCTTGTGTGTAAATGTGTGTGTCTGTGTGTGTGTGTGAGTGTGTAAAAGTGTGTCTGAACAAATTATAAACAAATACAAGTCCACATTTACGCAAACAACGTGTTATGCGAGCCTCAAATAATTCGAGCTGCATCAGCAACTCAAAGATATATTTACTTGCCCATCCGAGTTGATGATTTTCTATAGGAAAACTGTAGAAAAATAAACTATGGCTTTTTACAGAAACTTAAAATAAATCAAAATCTTGTATTTAAATAACCAATTTACCTTGCTTTTTGTTATGCAAAAATGCTTATTAATGGTTTTTACTCTTACAAATTTGAAATGAAGGCAAGTTCTTAAGCCGATTGCACTGCAAGTATTGAAGCACTTTGAACGAATTGAGCATAACTTTTATTAGCATTATTTTTTTTTTTTTAATTCTGCTACAAAATGCAATAAAACTTTTAAGTATTGCATTTATTTAAATATTGTTCAATATAATACTTTATATGAATATATCGGACCATGGACTACGGCATTTACAACAGTCTCCAGACACTTGTTCATGTGGTTGCATGGGCATTATCTAATCATTCGGTCATTTAACACCCACTCACACACACACACACACACACACACATACATACATACACACTCGCACACACATTAACCCTGTCGCGACCAAGGATTGACCGGAACATGTACACATATGCATGCATATATTCAGGTACACATGTATATTTAAAATTAATGACATCATAAATTAGCCTTAATTATTATAATGAGCCCACAGGCATTAATGAGACAGCACCGCCCCCCGTAAACCCGATTCCTGATCCCCGACACCAGCCCCACAGTCCCCAGGCACCAGCCGCCAGCCACTCGGCCCATTGCCAGCCGCTGGCTTTTGCTTACAGCTTAGACAATTAAACTTAAAATGTATTAATTTATGGCCATGTGTAAGGGCCAATTAGTTCGAGGCCAACGTCGCGTTTTCTAGTGGGCGCGAAAATCGCGCAATTAAATGCACCTGATGACAGGCGCAGGGCACGAGACACGAGGCACGAGGTACAAGGCAGCAGCAGCAGAAGGGCGCAACAGGACTCTAACACACATACACACATAAATGCAGACACACATTAATCATACACACACACACACACGCAGCAGGACAGCAGCTTTATAGATTTGTTTATGGCATTTGGCTGTCTATTAAGGGTTGAATTGTAGCCCCTGTCTCAAAGGATCTGAGCATAGATGAATGTCTCGGAAAGCGTAGCAAATGCCCTGAAAAAAATAAATAAAAGTATAATAATAATGATAGAGAGAAGGGGGCCGCCTGCCCCCTGAATGATAAATGTTTTAATGTGCAACATGATTTAAATGGGAACTAAACGAAAGAGTTGAAGAGAAAGAATTTAAATAGTTTAAGTAGGGCACAGTTCCAAGTGCTTATCAAAAGGGAGCTATGAATTATATTTAGTTCTTCCTTAAACTTTCTTTTTTCTCAAAAATCTCAATGATATTACGTTTATATGATAAATGAATAGAAGAAGAAAACTCTTCTGAGCTTTAGCTTAACAGAAGCTAAGAAAAGATTTGAATTACTAAAATTATATTTGAATTTTTAATTGAAAATTATTTGTTATTTTTTTAGATTTCTTAAATTAGTATATTTATATTGAATACACCTCAAGATTTATTCTATTTCATATGAGAAAAGTTCTTAAAAATGCATCAACATACTTTAAAAAGTAGCCTATTACCATTTTTCACTAATAATTATGTTAAATAAGAAAGATACTTTCTCACTTTAAGACAAGGAAATGATAATACATTTTTCATGGAACTGAGTTCGAATACCTGATTAATGTAAATATATAGCCAGAAGACCATAGAAGCAAATGTTATTTAAAAAAAAAAAAAATAGTTGGAAAGGAATGGATATGGACTGATTCATACAGGCTTAAGAGATAGAAAGAGAGAGAGAGAAAGAGAGAGAGAGTGATTGCATATTATTGTGGGAAAAAAAATTAAAAATATATCTTTAAGAAAAGAAAATTCTTGAAATTCCCTCCTTTCTTTCTTTCCCTTTCACTTACTCTCCCCCCCTCTATCTCTCTTTCTCTTTCCCGTCCCCTCTCCCTCCTGCTGGACAACAGTTGTTTATCAGGCTATAAAATTATTTACCGAAATGCGCTCACATAAATTCTCATGCAAATCAGTCTAATCGGCAATTTAATCGGCTGGCAAACATCGAAAAAGTTGACAGCAAATAAATTAAGGTCGGGGGTCAAGCTAAAAGTACGTAAATACACGCTGCTCAAAAGGCAATAAATTAAATTTACATCAAATTCGGCAAACTCTAAATATAAGAAAATGAAAAAAGGACGAAAAAAAACCTGAAACATAAAATAAATAAATACCAGCGAAAACGGCAAGCGACAAGAAATTGTTTTCATTTGGATTTGAGCGGGCTGCGGGCTGCGGGCCTGGCCTGTGCGGGGCGTTGGATATTAAGTAAACAAACAAACAAACAAACAAACAAACAACAATGAAACCAAGCAAACAAACAGACAGCCAAACAAACACAAGGAGCAGAAGCAAAGGCAGCAACCAGAGCCAGCAGCGGCAACAGGAGTCGGCCGCGGAGTCAGAGCCAGAGTCCGCCCGAGAGAACATCCGCGTGATGCCGGGGCCAGCGTCACGTGAAAATGAAATTTTAATTTTTCTTTTTCCAATGCCTTTTTGTGTTTTCTTTTTTATTCACTTCTTTGCTTTTTTTTAAGTCTATGAAGCTGCTGGCCAAGATGCGGGCCCTTGCGAGCTGCTGCTGTAGATAGAAACGTGGGAAAGACCGGCGGATGGGCAAGCGGCTGGTTGGCCAGTCGGGCGAGCGGACGGGCGGGCGGACGGACGGGTGGGTGGTTGGTCGGTGGCTTAAGCCAAGTGGCGATTATGCACGGTAAATCATTTCGACATTTTCCCGTTCATAAGCACGTAATTTGACTTGATTTTTTAGCCAGCGACCGTCGACCATTTGGTTTATTGACTCTCTCTCTTGCCTCGAGTTGCGGCCAAGATGCTTAGCGCCGTGGAGGCTAGGCTGGCAAGGGGGCAGAGCAGGGGAGAGCAAGGGAGATGGAGTCATGGCACGCCCACGACTCCGCACATAATTGCGGTTAATTAAAGCGTGATTTTTTCCGGCATTTTTTTGGATAAATACATTTTGGAGGGGAGTTTTTTGTTGTTGAACTGTTTCTTGCGCTACAATCTGATTAGGGCCTATCGATTTCCTAAAAGTAAGGTACATACTTTTAATTTGGCTAGATTTTACAGATGAAAACGTATTATCTATATTTTAGATAGATGTAAATCTCGCCATTTTTATTAGCTAGTTTTGAATTCCTTTTATAATCTCCTTCAGTTAAATAACCTGCTAATGTTAAAAAGGCTTGAAGCCTTGCCACCCAGCCACTTACTGCACATCTGGCAACACTGGCAATTTCGTTAGTGAATACTCGTATACATTTTTAATAATTGATCAATTTATACAATATCTTGATGCAACTATAACCAATTGTCAACTGATTAAGGTAGAGTTGCGTTATCAAGAGGATAAAATATCAATCTGAATTAGCCAGCTGTTAAAATCTATTTGGACGAGTGGCTGTCAAAGTACCTAGTAAATGTTTTTTAAGTGTTTAAAAATTCAAATAGACTTTGGATTATTTTTTAGTTGCTAAGAATTCAAGCCCGGCTTAGGATTATCTGGACTAGTCTGAGTTCCTTTGAGAACTTGGACATGGTAGGGCATTCAGATGTATTAGCTGGCCTAAGGCCCACAAATTTTCTGATTTGAAATTTTTGCACACCCTGCATTGCAACTGTTGTGCGTTTGGGGTTTGTCTGTGCGTCTGTGGGAGAGGGGCTTCTGCCCCTTTTTGCTATTATATATATTTTTTTTCCACATGCACAATTCAAAATTGATTATTAATGATGGGCGGCCACATTTGCCAGGCATTTGACGGAGTTTGGCCCCCATTGAAAGATACTCGAATTATGAAAATGCGTTAAAAAAGGCGGAAAAAGAGCGCAAAGAAATTAATTATGGAAATTACTTGGCCTGTCTACCAAAGCAGACCTGCAATACCCTCTCCGCGGCCAGCCTAAGCGGCTTGTGGTTTGATTTATTTAAATTTTTCTTTTTGGTATTTCTTCTTTTATTTCTTTCACTTTCACTTTTTTTTTTTTTTTTGATTATTTTTGTTATGCTCTCGAGTGCCTGGCAGGACACTTGGCCATTATAATACGGCTTGCCCGCCAGCCACTTGGCAAATAACAATTTATTTTCATTAATTTGTGCTTTAACCCCTTGACGTTGGGCTTCATTAAAAATGCGCTCTGCATGGGCCACATAAAAATTAGGCGGCGCGGCAAGTTGATTGCCATTAACATTTTAACCCCTTCGGGCGGCAGGACGACTCTCGCGTTTCCTTGTAATTATTGCAATCTGTTCGATTTTAGGACACTCTGCCTACCTCACACCCACGCTGCTCTGCCCACAGTTGCCGCATAAGCCAAGCTGCAAGCGGCGCGACCATTTTGCAATTTAAAAATGCAAATTAATTGCCACATGGCCCAGGACGGAACCAGGACGTTGACTAAAAGTGTTATGGCATTATGTCTTGGCCATTAAAGTAAATTGTAATTGGCATTTCTAACCATGTTAGTGCCAGGGCTGCAGCTCGAACCGGTTCGCCGTGAACAAAAGCTTGTCCAAAAAGGCTATATTTTTCGCTCTTAAGCAACTTTGCGGCATGCAGAGAGATAAGCAATAGAACATGTTCATTTTCTTGTATCGCATTTGATAAAATTGCACGAAACCATTTCCGATCGGCTTCAAATTCGCTCTTAAGGATTTTAGTGGAATTTAACTTCAGATGTGTAAAGATCTTAACTCAGTTCAGAAAAAAAGGCCAAATATTATCTTTCTTAACAGCACAAATTAGAAATATTAAACCATTTTCTTCAAGCGAACCGCTAGCGAGTTTTTGATAATTGTGTTGCAGCCCTGGACAAAAAAAAGAGGCTATGAAATTTAACAAATGTCGAGGGTGGGTGCGGTTGGCTGGTTAGCAAGTGGTGCTCTTCGTGGTGGGGGTGGCAGCAGTAGGTCTTCTTCATCTTCTTCTTTTTGCTCTTCTGTTTTTTTTTTTTTTTTTTTTTTTGCCAATATTAAAAGTCATAATTCAATTTTATTGCAAAATGTTTCAGGTGCCTTAATCATTTCTAATATCCTGGCCGGCTTCCCAGGACGCCTATTTGTTGTTGCCTGCATTGTACCAAGAGCCCGGACAGAGTCTGCAGTCATGGAGTCATGGAGTCTGAAGTCATGGACTTCCGCGCACTCATAAATACTAATTTCACAGGCAATAAAGGCGAAACATTTGCCAGCAGCTCCGCACGTACTTTTGCCATTTTGATCGCTGCCAGACATTTAACAGATAACCAAACTGTGAGATATATCCGCCGACTGGCAATTTTTAATGGATTACATTGTGATTGTGCCAGCCGGCAGCTGTTACCAGAGCAAAGCTTACTGTGGTGTGGGTTGATCTTGCTTGCTGGAATAGTTGCAGGCCATGAAATTAACAGCGTATTTTCAATTTTAAGCTGAACGACCATCCGCCCCTCCACCATCCCTGTCAACCCCTTCCTCGCAGAGCAGCAAGCATACAAAACCTCCAGCATTTTACCCACATCAGTTGCAGTCAGTTCAAAGGCGAGAGCCTCAAGTGCCAGCGTCACAAGCCGCAAAATAGCCGATGGTCAGCAAACTCAGCAGATAAACTGATAGCAAAATTGAATAGCCGAATACAGTTCAACGAATCGTGTATGCTCTATATGTACGGGGGGGGGGGGAGTTAGGTGTGCCACAGTACAACAATAACATAATTTGCATAGGTCGTAGTTTGATTTCAATTTCACTCGTTCCTAACCTCAAAACTTTTCACTATATGAATATAGTTCACTGAATATTTGTATATTCATATTCATATTTCAGACACTTTCACTAGTTTCTACTTGCTTACTTACGACTAAATATGCCTTAAAACAATTACATACCAGTTCCAGTAATTTCCACGTCTTGTGGCTTACAATCTGAATAGAGATATTTCTGTTTCCGTTCTATTTTTTCTGTTCACATTTTGTTGACTTATATTGAATATACTCCAGCATCTCTGCAATCATCTCGTTTCAATTCCATTCGTTTCTGAACACCATATTAAATCAAAATTGTGGATAAACTGAAAAAAAAAACAAATGATATAGTTAATAAGAATATATAGAAAGTACATAACATAGAATGTGGAACAGAGGAGAATATAGAATAAGAGAATAATAGAGACTACATTTGATGCATAGAAAGTATTTTGGCGTCTAACCGGTTTAAGTTAGTTAGTTAATTAACCCGCCTATTATATGGGCCGAGTAGGCAAGCTTAGCATGAAGCTAATAAGCCCCGATTGCAGTCGTATCGAAGCGTATCAGTTGGGGTTAACGCAAAGTCCTTTGGGGTGAGTGTGTGACGGCCGCCTGTGTCTGACTGACTCTGTGTTGTGTCTGTGCTTGTGTGTGGGTATGTTTGTGTGAGTGTGTGAGTGTGTGAGTGTGTTCGTGTGTGTGGTTATGCATAACGGTTCATTGCCAAGCTGGCAGCGTGGCAAGCAACTCCGTCTAATCACTGTCAAATGCAGGCGTCGCTTACGCATTCAAAGCGAGACAAAGGCCAACCTCGGTGGGCGAACGGGCGAACAGCTGAGGGGCCTGGCTGGAGTCGGGGACAGGAACTCAAGACAACGTTCTGGACAATACAGTCAAGCCAGGGGCGGAGTACGGGGCTCTGGCATGCTTGTTAATTCGATTAATTACAACAATCAGCGGCATGTTTCATCTGCAGCAGTGCCAGTTGTGGGTTTGAGCCGATGGGCCACGCCCCCTGCCCATCGGCCAGTTGGCAGAGGCTTAGCAAATTGCCCAATGCTAATGACGCCTGTGTGTGTGTGTGTGTGTGTGTGTGCGGGTGTGCGGGTGTGTGGGTGTGTGTGTGTGTGTGTATGGGTGGGTGGCAAACAATCGAAGCATAATGACAATGATAGATTTGCCAATATCTGTCATGTTTATGAGCAAAACAAAAGGGCCAAAGGCAACAACAACAACAACAAAACGAAAAAAGAAAATTGCTATCTTTCGCAGACCGACGCTTAAATACCCTTGTCCTGCACTTTGGAAAATAACTGAGCTAAATTGCAAGGCTTTATGCTGTTGAGTTTAACGAAGTTCTCTTCGAAAACAAACAACATTACTTTTCCAAGCAATCTCTTCCCATATGTTTACTGTAACATCTGACGACTTAGTTGTTGATTATGTTCACTCGGCTGTGGTTACTGAACAGGAATTTAAATACTTTATATAGTCAGATGTGTTACCTTCTATGCCTTACATGCTTCAAGATAGAATTATAATACCCTCTATGAGAGCAGAAGAACACACTGAGATACTCACACACTCACACAGAGACAGAGTGAGAGAGAGAGAGAGAGAGAGAGAACAAGTGTAATACAATATAGAACATAATTGGATATAACATTTATACGCAATCATCGACAGATTGCAAAACGATTAAGCAACCCTCGTGTGCAAGAAAAATGAACTGGAAGAAAACGAATAGGAAAAGGCAGCGGGAAAAGTAAATCTAATCAGGCAAAGAGCGAGAGGGAGAGAGCCTGAGGGAGAAAGAGAGAGAGAGAGAGAGAGAGAGAGAGAGAGAGGGGGGGGGCGCCAATGGACATGGGCGCACGAGCGGGGACAAGAGCCGAAACATTGTAGAGCCGGGCAATGCGGGCTGCTCTGTACTTGTTTATGTTCCTTTCTTTTCGACTGTAACTGAAACAGAAACAGAAACAATCAACTTAATTTGCCGCCCGCTGAAAGCCCTGTGGCAGATAAATTAAGTCATTAGTTGGAGCTGCCACTTTGCGGGGCAACGTTGGCGGGGCGAAAGTTTCCCTGTCCCCCCAACCCCAGACCCCATGGCAAAGTGGAAAATAAATTGGCGAACGTTTGTTTTGAGATTAACCGCGATTAGGAACTCTGAGACACGCATGGAAGCGGGCGGCGGGAAGAGTGGATGTGGAGTGAATCGTAGCAAATGTTGCCATTATTTGATAAGCTCAAACATAGACACAAACTGCCACGTTCCAGCCGTTCCTGCCCCGTTCCATTCGTGTGTTTGTGTAAACAAATGGCAAATGCGAGAATAATCGTAGGAGATTAAAAAGTTTCATGTGCCCGCACAGCACAACGGAGCCGAGCTTGTTCCAGGGCGGATGAGTGGCGGATTGAGACGGAGGTGAGGGGGAGTTGGCATGCCTGGATTCAGGTTAGGCGTAGATTGGTTGACGCGAGACAAATGAGTGGCGCACGTGAAGCGCCACCCCTCCCCTGCCCTACCCCTACCTCTACCAGCATGTCGCCTTGGCCAAGTCAAGTTTTTGGCCAGCTAATTTATGGCGCCTGCATACAAATTGGCTGTGTCTTCTGGCACGGGAATATCAGACAAAGCCCTTGGCTAACTAGCCCAACTAACTGCTAACTAACAACGAAGCCATGTGAAACCCTTAAGACGTCTTGAAAAACCTTAATTGCCTAACCAAGACGATCTAGACTTTATTGAGAATCTCCTGTTTCTGCTTGCAAATCAACAAATTATCGTTTAGCTTTGGAAGAAAAGACTGGGACTCGGATAGCTTTTCTATATCTATCAAGAATTTTATGTTTGAGTTTTAGGAATATTGCTCAAAGTTATTTTTTAAATTAATGTTCAAGAATTAAATATATTTATTTAATATTCAAATTATTATCTTACTGGGAGTATTAATTTATTATGAATATCCCTGAAAGAAACTTATAATAAATCGATAAGGACATGCTAAATATCTTAGATGCATGCCACAGAAAAAAAGGTTGCTGGTTTGGTGCACAGTTCGAACCAGCTGGCTTTCTTTGAACCCAACTGCCAACCTTACCCTATCATATATTTTCAAAATTCGAATTCAAATTAAATTTTTTGAAAAAATACTGTCCAAAGTTTTGTGGCTAAAAACAAAGTCAGATCCAGTCAGGTTCAAACCCAACTTGCAGCTGTTTCTGCTTGCAAATATTAGCATTAATCGATCAGTTTAGGACAGATTAAATACAGACATTATAAAGATGCTTCAGTCTAGTGTCCCATTGAAATACTTGAAGCTCTGAAAGTTCAAACCTATTAAAATTTTAACTATGAACTATTTTGGCAATGAAATAACTGAAATTCGTAAAATCGAATGTATAACAAATTTGAGCATTTCGTGTACATCATTTTCGCAACATTTTTGATATGGACTCCTTAATTTCATACAACAAATGTAGTTATTCAATTTAATGAAAATTTAGCTAAATTTATGGTATATCGCATTAGTTATATATGACTTAAGTTGTTTGTCAAATTCGGATGAAAATTAAACACAAAGAGCTTATTTCTTTCGGCAGACACATTTCTATTTTAACTTTTAGAATTTAAATATTTACGTTAGATGTGGAACTCCGCTCTGTTTTAATTTTGAGCCATAACAGTTTAAAATAGTTTCACCCGCAAGCGTGAAAAATTTACGGAACGGGTGAGTAAATCTTTTCTGTTAACCTTTCGCTCGTGGTCATTTTTAAAATTCGTAGTTCTCATCTTTGAAACTAGATTCACCGATTACGTCAAATCCACTGTGTTTGGTGGAAAACTGATGAAAGAGTCGAACGAGTTATATCTTAAAGAGCACATATATTCATAAGTAACTCAACATTTCAATAAAGTGTTGTTTAATGAAGCTCTTCCTGTTTAATGAACCTCTTCTCATAAATTATTTAGTTTATGCTTGTCGAAGGCTATAACTGTCTACAAATTATAAAATAGTTTATCATAAATGCTTATCTAAATTGCAGCTATTATTTTTAATACGTTCGGCTAGGTATTATAAATTAATGATAGGCAACATAGTTAAACAATGACTGGCAAATTGTAACGTTTAGTGGGTTCAGCGCATGCAAAGGCCAAAAGTTTTAATTAAATCATGAAAATTATACGACTGCAACTGTAACTGCAACTGCCACTGACACTGCAACTGCGTTTGCCAGCTAAGTCGGAATAAATGAGCAGGACAAGCAACAACTAGAAAGGAGACGTTCAACTCCCGTGCTGCAAATGCAACCCCGATTGCAAAGTTAGTCTGCATCAGATAGCACAAAGGGGCAACAAAAGCGCAACTTTAACAACAATAAAAGCAAAAAAAAATAAAAATAAAAAAAAAAACAGCAACAACGATTAGTTTAAGTTGGAGTTTGAGCTGTTGTAGTTATTGTTGGCGTTAAGGGCGCCGCCTACAAACGGCGCTAACAGACACACGAACTTAACAGAACAGCGCACTGTTAACGATAACATAACATTTAACGCTTTTTTCTTGCTTTGGCGCCTGTCCAACTGCTGTTGGCGCTTGTGTGTGTGTGTGTGTGTTTGTGTGTTTGTGTGTGTGTGTCTTGCCAGTGGTGGTGGCATTTGGAGCACCACTTACAAGCAATAACAAAAAGTGGGCGTTAACATTTTGCACGCGCTGCTCTCGCTCACCGCGCGCTCTCCTTTAAGACGTTGACGACAACGATACGACGACAATGACAACAACGGATATACATATGTATGTATGTATGTATGTATGTATATACATTTAACATTTGGCCACACCTACGCCTTTGGGCAAATCCCCTTGTGTCCCCCGCCTCCAACTCCAAAGCAACTCCAAACGAACCCCCGCTCCTTCAGCTAACAGCCTTAGATCTGACTGCCCGTCCTTAGTTATGTGCATCACTTGACATGTGGGTCAGATTCCTGCTGCCCCTTGGCAGTGGTGGGGTTTTCTTGGTTGCCTTGGGTGGGGCTGCAGCTCTTGATTGGCCTTTGCGTGATTTGTGGGCTGCGCATATTTATTGCAGCAGCAAAGTACATGCATATGCATGTATATGTGCATGCATATGCATGTATTTTGCATGGGGTATGAATCATTTGAAGTTCTCAAGCAAAAGCTCACACAATAGACATTTTCTAACGGGCTCAGCACAAGAGAAGTATTCAGTTTTCAAACTGTAATTACAAAGAGACAAAAAAAAAATAGTCATACAAAAGAAGAACATGACTCTCTTATTTTGAATCTGACACGCTTAGTTACTCTTCTGACACACACGATTCGTTAAGTTTGTTGTTGTTGCTCTTGCTGTTGCTGCCGATCGGCCTTGCAGTTGAACTAATTACTCAAATCATTTGAGCAACTGTAATGTGAGCGAGTTGAGAAAATGGGTTGAGTTTCGTTAAATTTTGACGACATTCCCGCTTTGAAGTTGCTCGCATGACAAAGGCGTATAACGGTAAACGGGCTGAAAGCTTAGACAAATTTCTATCTGATGCATATTTTGTTGCTTCTGGTTAGCTTCTTATTGGAATTTCTGTTGTTGTTGCCCCTGTTGCTATAGTCAAAGCAGCAGCTGAGCTATGCTAAATATTTGCGTAATTAAAACATGAAAAGAGTTGTGCGCAAACTCATTTAATTAAGCATGCGGCGGCAGCGCGGAATTTGTCAAGTGTCTTTTACGCAACGCTAGAAGCGGGCAGCCGGGGGCTGCTGTGCCGTGTAGCTGGCTAGCTTAAGGGTTGTCCAATTCACCGGCTCCGGAGCAGCATCCCGGCAGCATCCCGGCAGCATCACAGCGCAATAATCATAATAATTATGGATTTAATTGCCTGAACAATGCTTTTGTTTGTTTTAAATTAAAACGATGGACACTTGACACCGTTGTTGTTGTTGTTGTTGTTGCTTTTGTTGTTGTTGTTGTTGTTGTTGTTCTGGTGGTTGATGTCGGAGAGAGGGTTGCGCGTGAGGGTGCGAATTCTTGTTAACTGACTGTCAGCTGTAGTTCAAACTTGGATCTTGCTCAGCAATGAAGCTGCTCAAAGTGGACGGTTCCGGCTTATATCATATATACACTCAAAAATAAGGAAAATGCTCTGTCGCAAAGTTAAAGCTATTGTATGTCACTTATTTTTGGTTACACAATTCATAGACAACTTAAATCATATGCATACTGAAAGAAAATACGATTAAAAGAGTGAGAGAGAGAGAGAAGGAGAGAGAAAGAGAGAGTGTGAAAGAGGGAGAGTAGTAGGGAGACATACATACGTTGCTCGAACTATTAATATCAAAATCACAAACACAACACAATTTGGCACAACAAAAAATAAACACTTTTTACTCCAAATTTGGAAACCTGCGGGCTTACTTAAATTTATGAGAATCGAGGAGTAAGGCAGCTCTTAAAAGTACGTTCCTTTTCGATTCTTGCATTACATTACATACACATGTACATACATACATGCATACATACATGTATACGTACATACATACATACATATATACATACAAACGTACGTACGTACGTACGTACGTACATAACTACGAACATACGAACATACATACATGCATACATGCAAACATGCATACATGTATACATACATGCTTACATACAATCATACATACATACATACACACATACATACATACATACATACATGCATACATACATACATGCATACATGCTTACATGCTTACATGTTTACATGCTTACATTCATACATGCATACATGCTTACATGCAGACACACATAGATTTAAAAAAGCTTTTCGAAAATGAATTTGAAGCCCAGGGAATAGAAAAGAAAAGACTAATTAGAAAATCGGTTTCCACCAATTTCGCAGCCTAACAGAACCCCGTCCGAGCGTGAATTAATATCACAAAAAGTTTGTGCGCCTGGCCAATCAATCAGGATCAAATGTTCCATATGAATGGACGGATGGACAGAAAATGGACAGACTTGACATTACTTTGAGTTGTAAAACAGCTTTAATAGAACTGAAAGACTTTTCTTTCTTGTGTTCAAGCTCGCTTGGTTTATTAGACTAGATAACTATGTGGCATATCTTTATGATGGCAATTTAATTTATATATTCGATGAGAATACATTTTTCAACATTCTTGTGATTGACAGAGAGTAAATGAGGCAGTGCCCGGGCTGGCAAGCGTGCCAAATTGAAACATTATTTTTCATAGATGCCGCTGCGGAGGCGACGCGCCGGGGCCGTAAACAAAAGGACGAAGGACAACGCAACGTACGCATTTGCTGATAAGCAAACGGCGCACAAAGGACATTTTCATAAGCATTATACTGATTATGACACCAGTCGACAGAAACAAAGCACACACCCCCAACCCCCCAACCACAACCACAACCCCAAGCGTCCGCCCAGCTAAGATGTGAATTGGACGCATAGAAACTCAATTGTGGACGCACCCAGGAGCAGGCACACACACACACACACACACACACACACACACACAATGAAACAAAAGTGCTGATAAGCCGCCTAAAACTATGCAACGTCAAACTTATGCCCCACCCCCTACTCATACACTCACACACACACACACACACACACACCGCCCCTACCCCTGGGGCACATATGAGCAAGTCGCACAAATCGAAATCTATAAATGACTTTTATTGTTATGGCCTGCAGCGGCGACGCGGCGTCCTTTTCCTTTCTTCCTATCGAAGACAAACCAATAAGACGCCAAACTTTTCCTCGCACACACACACACACACACACACATGTGTATGTGTGTATATTGAAAAGATCGCTTATCTGGAAAGTTTTTGCGGTCGTTCTAGTTGCGCGCATCCGCAGCCGCAGACAAAAGCTGCACGGCAACAACAACAAGGACGCGTGTTCCCTTTTAAAGTTTCATTAATCAAGCGGCAAGCAGTGGGGTTGGGGTGCGGGTAGGGCTAGGGGTAGGGGTAGAGGGGGCCTGCGGTACTTTGTGCGACGGCAGCAACGTTTTATTATTTCAATTGCAGCCAGCGCTAAAAATATGAAACATCATTTATCAGGCTGCCTGCGCCGCCCACCCCTCGATAGACCCCAACTACACGCTGACAGTCTGCAGCTCTCTCTCTCTCTCTCTCTCACTCACTGTCCCGCTGTCTCTAACTCTCTCACACACACACACTCTGTGTGCGGATTTGAAATTGGCAACAACAATGCCGTGATTAATGGCTGTCAAAGCGAAAGAGTCAACAAATGTCAAGCACAAGGATGCACGCAAAATGCCAATTGACAGCGACAGCAACAGCAGCAAGTATGGGTAAGGGCATGCCCGACTAGAAGATACCCTGAACAGAGCATCGAGCGAGCTGCCCTCTTCTTCTCTTAGCCACATGCTACATATGTCAAATGCAGCCTTGATGAACTTCAGTGTTTGTACTCCGCTCTGTATGGAACTTATTATTATTAGCTTCGAAATGTTATCGATACTTATCGATTAGAGGAAAACGGGCGTGGTCATGAATCAGAACAAAGAGCTTTACTTCAGAACGACTGTTCCTATAAAGAAAGTCTACTAAACTAGATGTTACCTACGAAATAAGCTTAACTCGAAATTGTAATCGATTTTAGAGAAATAATATGTGTTTTATAAGGCTTTTCTCTTTTAAAGCGACTAAAAAGAGAAAAGCCTTATAATAGCTTAGTCCAATGTGAGAATGGAGAATTCGTAATCGAGAACATGTTTGGAGAAGTCGTTTGATCAAGATACGTTGAAAGAAATGAATATTTTCGACACAAGAGCCTTAAGTTTAAAAGAATTTCCAAAGGACATTCTTCAGATCAATGAAAGTAAACTGTTTTCAATATTTTTGTTAATTACATTTATTTTTATTTGGTTTTTTAATATTTTATTTTTTTTTTTTGAATTTTTTTTTTTTTATTTTTGATTTCTTTGTCTGGCGTTCATCTAGATTCGAACGCAACGCGGCGCATAAAGGTCCACTCTAAAGGATCCTATATCATTTTAGATGTGTGTAGCTTAGATTTTAGATATTTTTGATTTTTGACGTTGCACAATTAAAAAAAAAAAAAAACGTCGCTTATGCATTTTACATTTATTTAACATAGTTATGTGTGTAGGTAGTATTGTTTATATGTTTATATATATATATATAGATATATATATATAAGAATTTAATGCATAATTATTGAATAGACTTTTTTTTTCTTTTTTTTTTGTTTTTTTTTTTTTGTTGTTTTCACTTCTGTTTTTTCTTATACACACTTTGGTTTTTCTTTTCACTGCTTTTGCAATCAATCATAATTCTTTCATTATTTTTTTTTTTTTTTATATATTAAGTTTTATACGTTTACATACACGTGAATATTTTTGCTAGCTTATGTTTGTTGTTGTTCTCTATATTTTTGTATTTTTTCATTTAATTTGTAAGTTAACGCTTAGTTTTTAGGTAATTATAGATTAAATGGAATCGCATGAGTTGCTGACAATTAAATATGCATATTGAACATTAATAATAATCATAATAAAAAAAAAAAGTGTTTATATCATATTAATAAATACATTTATATTGTAACTAGTTTGCTTTTGTTTAGTTTTGCGTGCATTTTTCTATCATACACACACACACACACATACACACACAGACACACACACACACTCACACACATATATATCCCAACCTTTCCTTATAATTTCTTATACTCTTTACACTCGCATAGTTTTTTATTTATTTAATTTATGCTTATATCAAGGCTGCCCTCTTTTATAACTGTTTCTTTAAGCATATATTTTTACAATTAGTGACATATAAAAAAAAAATATTGTTCTTGTTTTAGCCTCGCACTAACTAAACTTAAATAATAATCAACAATGTTGTTTTAACAGACTTCGAAATGAACGCGAAATTTCAATTGTTGTACACATATAGAAAATAGAAAGTTCTTTAAATATTTACACATTACACAAAATGCCAATTTCTGTGTGCTTATTTTACAACTGGCGGCCTTCCAAATGGAGTTACAAAAACAAAAATATGCAAATCGAAAAAAAAAGGAGTGTATAATCGGTCGGTGGGGCTTGTTTAAGAAAATTAAAATTCTCAATTCGATCAGCCAACTTCTCTATGAACAACTCGACGGTTGAGTTAAAGCAAACTTCGACTAGCAACTAACTAAAGTCTAGTTAGTGACTAAACGCAACTGAAATATTATTTGCCTAGACTCTATCTACTTGTTTGCGGCATTATAATCAATATGCGTGGAGCTGTGAGCATTTTGGTCAGGGATATGGACATCAAAAGAGATCAGAGCACATCTAGCTTGGCTTGGACATAGAGGATGAAGAATAGGTCGCAGGGATCACAAGATCCTGCCTTGCCCCTAACTGAAGTCCGCTTGGTGCTGATTAGCGTAGAGCCCAGAGTGTTTGTCATAGAGAGGTCTGATAATATATAAATATTTTTTTTTTTTTTTGCTTTTGACAATTTTCAAGTAAAAGCTGCATAAATAAATCAGGAATACCATTTGAAATAGTTTCTTTCTTTCTTATTTTTTTTGCCGCTTATAAGTTTTTGTTATATTTTTTCGCTCTTTTTTTTTATTTTTTTTTTGGCACTGCTTTGAATTATTTTGGCACCGCACGCTTCGAGCGTTCAAAAAAAAGTATATATATATATTTATATATATCTATATGTATATATAATTATGCATGCATATGGTATATCGCGCATAGAAAGCGGTGCTGGGGCTTAAAAATCAACAAAACAAAAGTTAAAAAAAAAAAAAAAAAGTATTCATCATATTTAAAATTTAACAGTTTTCTTCTTATACATTGTTATTTAATACACATAATTTGTTTTTTTTTTGTATGTTTTGTTTTTTTTTGTTTTTTTTTCTCGCAAAAATTGCACGCAAAGTATTTACAGAGCTTGGAGGAACAGTAAATCAGAGTCAAAATAGTTGCGGGTTCTGTTTTTATATATATATATATATTTTAAATTAAAAAAAAAAAAGAAGAAGTTAAATAACTAAAGCTAAGAAACTTTAACTCAGTCAAAGCAAAACGAACATTTTATGGTTTAAACGTAGTTTTTTGTTTTTAAACATATTGATATATATATAAATATACATATATATATATATCGATATATGCGTTTGCATATTTGTAGCGGGCAATTGCGCATGGGCCGATCAGTTGCGATTGTAGAACTTCCTTTGGTAACGCCTGCAGCTGCTGCCCATGCTGCCAACGCCTCCGCCTGCAACGCCACCGCCGCCGCCGCCGCCCACGCCCATGCCCATGCCCATGCCCATGCCTATGCCCAAACCCAAGCTCATGAGCTGCTGCTGCTGCTGCTGCTGCTGCTGCTGCTGCTGTTGATGTTGATGTTGCTGCTGATGCAGCCCAAAGCCAGCAGCTCCATAGAACTGCTGACCAGAACTGCCGCTGCCGCTGCCGCCGCCGCTGCCGCTCATGCCCATGGCTTTATTTTAGCTGGACGCCCCCAGCTGATTCTTCATGTGCGCGGCGGCAGCTGCCGCTGCGGCGGCCGCAAATGGTGAGCCCACGCCGCCGCCGCCGCCACCGCCGCCAGTTGGGGTCTGTGGGCCATTGTTGTTGTTGTGATCGCCGGGTGTGCGCGGCCCGTTGACCATGCCGCCGCCGCCGCCGCCATTCACATTGGCGCCGCCCGTAACGCCGACCGGTCCGCCGCCCAGCAGTCCGCCGGCAGCGCCAGCGGCGCCTGCTGCGCCAGTTGGCGAGCCCTGGCCCAGGGATGACACATGCCGCTTCAGCATTGGATGATTGGCCATCGAGGCGAACACCAGACGCTCCTCGTAATCGTATTCGCAGAGTATTTTGTTCTCGCACAGGTAGAAGCGATCGCCAACGCAGAATCTGCATGGGAGAAAGAGTAGATTGTGTTCTTGAGCAAGGATAATCCATGTTTAAATCCAATTTTCATAATGTTTTAAGTGTGTGTGTGTGTGTGTGTGTGTGGCTCCGTCTCCGCCTCCTAAACTGTCTGATACCGGAATTTCCTCCTCCTTTTTCAGCTGTGAACCGTGCTTACAACTATTTATACTCTATATAACAGTTTTATATACATATATATATATATAAGTATATATAGCACTGTCTCGGCAAGACGCTGACGAGTTTGCCTGGATGTGGAGAGCTGAAGGCGAGCTGAGTGGCAGGAACAGGAACTGCTAACTGGAAACGATTTTTCCACATGCTTAAACCTGCGAGCGACTGACTGACAGCACAAAGATGACAATTGGCAGGCGAAGGCAACTGGAGCTGGAGCTGGAGCTGGAGCCGGAGCTGGAGCTGCCAGTGAATGGCCAGGAACTGAGTTGGCTGAAACAAAAGCGCAGACGAAGACGGGCACAGGCAGGCCGCAGGACTAACCGGCAAGCAGTCGGAACCGTATGGCATGGGCATATGATGACGGCTCACAAGGAAGTCAGATAAGCATTTGAAAATGTCACGAGCGGCAGCAGCAGCAGCAGCAGCAGGAAATGTTGCACAGATCTGCAAAACGTAGACTGCAAAGAGTTGCCTGAATGCCCAACAAGTTCCGCTTCAGTGAAGTGCAGTGTGCATTCAGCCAGCTGCAAATCAAGTTGTGTATGTGTGTGTGTGTGTGTGTGTCCGGGTGCAGATGCAACATGAAGCCCTTTGTCAAAATATTTATGTTAGCACCTGTACAGGTTGACAAGAGCAGCTGGAGTTGCCCAACATTTAAGCCCGACTCCAGTAAAGCCAAACAAGCCAAACATGGTCCCAGTTGTTTTGCTTGGCATGTGACAAACCGAATACCCTTACTTGGAGGCTCTCGAAACTATTTTGGTGCCTCCAAAGATCACATTCATGACATTAGTTCAAGTGTGGCATGATTCACATGAAGTGTGTTCCTAGATTTCCTTTTAACTAGCGTGTACTAGTTCTTTTGCTAAGTCCAGTTCCAGAACTTAAGCTGCATTTGATATTAGCTCGAACAACAATAACCAGGCATTATGTTATGTATAGCTCAGTCAGGATTTGCCAGCCCCTTTTGGCTAGTCCGCAGCTGTAACCAGTTGGGAATTATAAGCAACTTTAGTTGACGACTTTTCTTGTATCTTTGTACGTATGATTCGCTTAGACTGAGATCAAAACAAAACAAATAAAAAATGTTCTCAGCCTTGATTCTTGCTGCATGCTTCCAGTCTTTTCCTTTGAAATTTGTAGATCCTAGTTAACGTAATACAATAGATTTGTAAGTAGTTGAGGGCTGATGATTTCCAGCTCGAGATCCAACAACTTTACATGTTTGCATATATTCCTGTTACCGCCTTGCCTTAGGACTGGCAGACAACGTACTTAATCTATGCAAGCTCGAGAATATATAACAAAAACTTGAATATTTATCCAAAACTTCTGCTGCATAGCTCTATTTGAGCGCCAACTTGTTGGCCTTGGGCACATGCTCTCGAGCTTCTAGTGCAACATTTTTATGTTTGACAAGTACACGTAGTACCCCATCTGGACAGTCAGAAAGAGGGGTTACAGGGGGCGGGGGGGAGGGGGGGTACATGGGTAAAGCAGCTTACAGCAGACTTACAGCGGATATGAAATTCGGCTTTTGATTTACGTCAACTTTTTGTTGAATTTTTTTTTTTGTTTTGGTGTTTTTGTTGTTTTTGTTTTTGTTTTTGTTTTTTTTTTTTTGGTTACATTTTCTTTTTGGCTGCTGGCGGCGTTGCAGCAAATCGATTGACGGACTGGCTCTGCTCTATATGTATGTGTATGTGGGCTGTGTGGGCTTTGTGGGCGTGGCAGGGCATGACGCTGCCTCACGTCTACATGAAAAACGCTTTGTTTATCTACCAAAACAACAAAAAACGCCAGAGTCAACAAGGTATAAAAAAAAAAGAAGAAGAACAACAACAGCAACTTTTGGCTGTGGCATTGAACGCACCTGTGACATGCACACCACACATCAGACATGTGTGTGTGTGTGTGTGTGTGTGTGTGTGTGTGCAGGACTCGCACATCCGGGCAAGCGAAGACCAGCAACAAATTGTCAACAGGAAATACAAAAATTGTTAAAATGGCGCACGCTGTTATTTCTCTTTAACTCACTCCCTCTCCCTCTCTCTCCCTCTCTCTCCCTCTCTCTCTCTCCCACTCTTTTACTTTTCGGCTTGCTCTTCCTCTTGCGCGTGTACGAAAGATTCACTGCCAAACTTCGCGCTCTGTTTACCGTTGCCGTTACCGTTAACTTCCCCCCCCCCCCCCCCCCTCCCGCTGCATCAGCTGGCTGCCACTCAACTAACAACGTCGTCGATGCTGGCGACAGGAAATTATGCAAACTTTTCAGCAACAACATAAAAATAAATAAAAAAAAACAGCAACACATTTGATGCACTTTGGTTAACAGAAAAAAACGAGAGAGCGAGAGCGTGAGAGAGTGAGAGAGAGAGAGAGGGAGGGTAAGGAGGACGGTGCGCCACAGTAAAGAGAAAAATAAAATGCAAAACGACTTTCTGTTGTTGCCGCTATTCCGTTCATGATGTGGCAAGTGAAGGCCCGCATTTTAAATGTGAAATGTGCGACCGACCAACAATAATATTGGGCAGCAATGGTGGGCAGGGGGCATGGCCATTGCATGCTACCCCGCTGGCCATGTCGCAACGCCTCAATGACTTTTTGGCAATTGAATTAATTTACGTAAAAAATTGATTAGCCGCAAATGGAAGAGCGCATAAAGCAGACCACTTCCGATCCGTGTGACCAAAGAGTGTAACTTTGAGTGTAGAGGTTCCATTAATTTCCCTTAGGGAAATTTAAGTGAACAGCTTATGCGTGTCTTAAAGGCAATTGTTGTTGCATAGGCCTGTTAATATATATATAACATTGCACTGTTACAGAATAGAATAGAGGCCGAGTCTCTTAACAGACAGCAGACAGAGGCTTGGCTCTGCTAACAGATAGCCAAGCGTTGTTCTTAACAGACGCCTGTTACAATTGTAACATTTTGCTGTGCCAAACTTATATTTAAAAAAAAAGAAAGAACTAAAACGAAAATCGAATATTATTTAAAAGAAAATGCTAACAACTATATACATTTCAATCAAAATTGCGGCCTAACGGTTCAACAATCCCGAGGGACACATGCCGCACTCAGGCCACAATCTTGTTTGGGACACGCCTACTGTTACATTTTTAAAGCCAATTTTCGACAATATGAAACAAAAGCGCCAGAGATTGCATTGCAGCAGCCGGGGCAGCGAATACAATTGTATGTAACCGGGCGCTGCCCCTGCAACCGAGGACTGCGAACTGCGAACTGCGAACTGTGGACTGGGTGGAATTTTTACAATAAGCCAATATGTTTTAACATTTATTTCAATATTTTTGTATGGCAATGCCGTGTGGCGGCATTTTTAATATTTAATGCGTTTCGTTGCACAAGCAACTCGCATGGAGAATGTAGACAGGTCGGGACAGGATATGGGGTTAAGGTTCGTCCGGAATGGGGCCCATATGACCGAGACGCCAGCATATGGGCGAGCCGCATTAATAATGCAAAAGGACCTAAAGAAAAAAAAAACACACAGAGAGAGCGAGAGAGAGAGAGAGAGAGAGAGAGAGAGAGAGAGAGAGAGAGAGAGAGAGAGAGAGAAGGACTTACTGACCAGACCCGGCCGAGGTGTACGCACTTTGAAACTCTCCAGAGTGACATTTCCCGAATTGGCCAAATGCAATAAATTTTCGAAGAGACGAGAAACTGCACGCAAACCCATTTAGATGGGCTAAGACGATGACTAGTTGATGGCACCCCAAAGGGTTCGGGGAATCAAATATGCCCACGAAATTTATGCGGTTTTCATAGAAATTCAATGGCACTCAAAGGGGTTGCTTTCGCCCCTGGCAACCGGGCCCCCCCCCCCCAACCGCCCCATTCACCAAATAAATGGCAAACAACCTTGTAAATGATGTCAATTTGTTGTTGTTATTGCCGTTGCTTTGCTGCATAATAATAAAATTCTAAGTGCCATTTTGGCTTTGTATATTGGCCAAAGATTAAAAAGGGATTTCTCTGGAAGGGCGAGTTGTGAAGCTCCTGATAGTCAAATGGCCCATAAAAATGCATAAGTATTTTTATGTATCTAACATGCGAGTGGAACAATTGCTTGCCGCGAGAGATCCAGCCATGTGGCAGGTGGCTTCTTGCCTTGAAGTCCATTTTAGCTATATATTTAGCTTGAATAGACCTAGTTTTAGCTAATATTTTACATATGCCTAGTTAGATCAAGGCATCTGGTAAATAAAATATCTTCGACAAGCTGAAGTCTGAATACCCTTTACGACGAATATGTGAGAAACTGCTGCAGAAGGACGAACGTAAGACTTGGCTATGTCAGCTCGTAACTCGATGCTGATCGGATCGGAGATGCCTCCTTTTATGCCTTTTATCACAACATTATAATACTCTATGCAAAAGTTAAACAATGGGTTATTGGCTTAGTTTTTCAAGAAAGTGGATATCGAAGAGCCTGAATGTATCGATATGAGTGTATGCAGCGATGATAGCTCACCTGTGATTGCATTGCTGGCATGCAAAGCACTCCAGGTGATAAACATTGGTGCGTGCACGCATCACCATCTCGAAGGCTGGAATGACTTTGCTGCAGGCGGCACAGTAGCCCGTGTTGCCGAATAATCTGCAAGAGACAAAGACGAAGACGAAACCGAAAATTAAATTTATTCTATAATTACTCTATCGCTCTCTCTCTCTCTCTCGCTCTGTTGGATTGCGTGCCACTCACCTCAAGTAGTCGCGCTTGCAGAGCATCAGGTTGCCCTTGGTGTAGAGTGTGGAGCCGACCTCGCCGAGGCGGCAATCGCAGCAGCCGCACTTGAGGCAATCCTCGTGCCACAGCATGTCCAGGGCGCGCAGCAGGTAACGGTCCTGGATGTGCTTGCCACAGCCGGCGCACAGTTGGCTGCCGTTGTTGTTGTTGTTGTTATTGTTGTTCGCGGCGGCGGCGATGCTTTGCACGTTGCCATTGTTGTTGTTGTTGTTGTTGTTATTGTTAACAGAGTTGCCATTGCTGAGGCCATTGTTGTTGTTGCCATTGTTGTTCTGACCGTTGTTGTTCATGTTTGCGGCTTGTTGTTGCTGCTGTGCCGATTGCTGCTGCTGCTGCTGCTGCTGCTGCTGCTGCTGCTGTTGATTGGATGATAGCCCGACAAGTCCGGGTTCAGTTTTGGTTATATCCATAGTCATCATCTGCAGAGGAAAAGAGACCGAATTACCGATTAGTTCGATTTACACCCTTTCATATAAATATATATATATATATATAAATATGCATGTGTGTGTGCGTGTGTGTGTACATTGGGTCTGCTTATGTCCAGCCAGTAGCATTCGTAGGGCGACAGCGATCGCCTCCATTGATTGTTGTTGTTGTTGTCCCTCTCAAAGTTTCTGGGCACGTTGTTAATGCGCTGTATGTAGCTCTCATATCCAAAATCCTGCGGTATTGCCGGCACAATGAACCGTTCAATAGCATATAGGTCAACGAATTTGTAATCGGTGTTGAATTCGTAGTCAAAATCAATCGTATACATGGTCAATAATGAATCACAGCGACAAAATACTAATAAAATAAAAAAAAAGACAGCTCTTAAATGTGCGTAGCACTCAAAAATAAACAATTAAAAATAATAATCGAAGCGAATGCGCCACAGACAATGCCGTCTCGCCGCAAGTGTTGATCAATGGCAAAAAGTGAGCTTAACGGCATTTAACAGCTGCTGCACGCACTAACAGTGCTCTCTAATTTCGTTTACAGACGGCGGCGCAGAGCATCTGCTCTCGAACATTTTGCACAGCATACTTTTGCGCGCATCATGTTAATGCGCTGTTAAGCTTGCAGAATGTCTATTGGAGTCGTGCCAAATGTTATTACATAAGATTTTGGGCGTGTTTATAAATAGTGCTTACACAAGCCGCTGTCAAAGTTAATGCTAAATACACAAATATTACCAAAAAAAAAAAAAAAAAATTTTAAAAATAATTGTGATCATTTCAAGAACAGGGCTCGTCCGGGAGTTGAACCCGGGACCTCTCGCACCCGAAGCGAGAATCATACCACTAGACCAACGAGCCATTGCCTGCGTGCCTGGCACAAATACAATGTCAATGCCAGCTAGCAAAAGCTGCGACCCTGACACGATCAAGCTGATGTTGCGCGTCGCGCCGTATCAGCGCTTCGTGTTCTATTTTTAGCATATCGCAAGCTTCGATCGCTGCTCGCTGACTAACTGTTTATGCAGCTGCGCCTGTTTGGTGCGTGGGCGTCGGTCCTTGTCATAACCCGGCTAACTGTTGACCCGTTGACAGATTGCCTCTTTAGCTCAGTGGTAGAGCACTGGTCTCGTAAACCAGGGGTCGTGAGTTCAAACCTCACAGGAGGCAGGCTCAGCGATTATTTTTTGCAACAACTTTAAGCGATTTTTTTTTTTTTAGTTTTCCATTTATGCAAACTAATTGCACGAATTTTGAGCCTTCAACCGCAGCATATACATATACAACTGTCGCCCAATTGATGTCACTTTTGCTGTGCTCTTTTTGTTGTTGCTGTTGTTGCGAATGCGTCGCTGCAAATTGCTGACTGCAGCGGCGCGATAACGATAACAAAACATGGCCAAGGCCTCTGTCAATGGCCAACAGCAACAGCAACAACAACGACAACGACAACGGCAACAAATCAATGCAGAAAATGCCAACAACGATTTAAAATAACGAGATTTATGACAAATTGGCATTGGCAGAGCGCAAAACGCAATGGAATGACATGGAATTGAGAATGGTGCGGCATGGGCGTGCCATGGGCATGGCATGCAGCAGAAAAGAGGCCAAAATCAAAGCGCTAAATACTTAGTTGGTTTTTGCCAATTTCAGTTGCCGGCGAAACCCTAAAAATATGCTATGCCAACACGCAACAAAGTCCAAACGAGCCTCTGCCTCTGCCTCTGTCTCTGTCTCTGTCTCTGTGGCATGGTGTGCTCCCTTCATATGTGCAACCATTGTCTGCCCCGGCGTCAATTGTCGTCGTCCATGGCCAAATGCATTAAGCCAACACTGCTGCTGCTGCTGCTGCTGCTGCTGCTGCTGCTGCTGCTGTTCATGTAGCGCCAACTGTGACCCGGCCTTGGGGCACACAGCGTCGCGTCTGCGGCTGTTGCATGGGCCTGTGCCCGTGTCCGTGCCCGTGCAGCTCGTGCAGCTGCTGGCAATGACTTTAATTAGACGACGACTGTGCCCGGTGTCAAAAACTCATCAGCCGCCTCGACGGTCAACGGACGACGGACGACGGGCGGACTTCGCTCATAAAAATTCAATCAAATCAATTTATGTAAATTTAACGCCCGCCCAAATCGAAGCGAACAATTGCAATCGGCCAAGTCAGAGGCCAGCGCAGCTACATTTTTGTAGCTCCGCCGGCCAATTCCCCCTTGAGCCGCATCCCCTTTCCACTGACACAACAGAGCGGCGCATTCGGACTGCATTGTTATTTAGTTTAGTTCAAAATGAATTGAATGCTAAATGTTGGCGAAACGTTTTCATATTCGAATTTCATTGCCAATGCAATGGGCCACAAAATGCAATTGCATGCGGCGTATGTGTGTGTGTGCGTGTGTGTGTGTGTGGGCGTGGCCACAGTTTTATCGGAGACAGCGCATTCATTGAGCATTCATAGTTTTTGCGCTATGCGTAGGCGATCAATTAATTTATGCATTACATTCATCTCACAGCCCCCCCCCCCCCTCTCTCTCTCTCTCTCTCCCACCCTTCTCCTGCTCTCACTCCCACGCTGCTAGCATTGAAAATAGTGCTTTTCAATTTGAATGCAATTTAACTGACGCTTTGCCTGCTTTGTTTCATTCCATTCCATTTCATTTTCTATGCCATTCCATTTAAATGCATTTCTGTTTGTTATGTTCCATCGCTTTCATTCCATTCCATTTCATTTTCTATGCCATTCCATTTAAATGCATTTCTGTTTGTTATGTTCCATCGCTTTCATTCCATTCCATTTCATTTACTGCTTTGCTCATTTGTGTGTCATTTTTAGTTTCATTCCATTTTGTTCCATTGCCATTCCAGTCCGTTAAGTTCATGTAATGATCGTTGGATATGCTACTGTCTTTTGCTTTGTTTCATTCCACTCCATTCCCATTCCAATCAACTATTCTTCACATTTGTTCACATATGATATATTTACATGTGTCTTTCATTCCATTTCATTTTCCATGGCCCAAACAATTTCCTTTCGCTTGTCGCACTTCATTCATTTCAATTTCTGTTCCATTCCACTTAACGATTTGTGCTTCGATCATTCGACTATTTGTTAAAAAAAAAAAGAAAATACCCGCTAATAGCCAGCAATATTAAATGATATAATAGTGCCTGCAATTTCAATAATTACATATAATTGGTTATCTATTTTTCAATTTGCCGGAATGTTGCTCCGCCCCGATTTGAACGTTGCTTAGCCAAACACTGGCCGGCCACATGGCCACATGGGCACATGGATTGCCGCCGCTTGGCCCGCCAGAAGTGCGGAAAACGGAAACGCAACCGATACCTGGGCCGGCGCTAGGCGGCAGGGGAAACTAATTGCGCGACCAGAGCGCTCATTAAAGCCAATCAATATTCAAATTTCCAACGCGGTAATACCCATACAGTTGGCGGACGCAGACCCTTGATGTAGATTTTTGGGGGTTACACAACTGGCCCGACGGCATTTTCACAGTTTAGTTAGCTAAGCGGATGCCGTTCAGCCCCTAGCCACGCGAATCGGGCGTGTGAGGCGCAATCGGGGCAGGTGGTTCGGGCCATTGCGTTTCGTTTCGTTTCGTTTCGTATTTGGTTCCGGCTCTATAATTATGCATATGCATGTGGTGCGGGTGGTTAACCCTTTTTAACCCCAATTGCGCCAGGTACGTCTTGTTGAGCTTGGGTGGAGTGGAGTGGAGTGGAGTGGAGTGGGGTTGGTCAGAGGATTGGGTATAAATTACATGTTTGCACGCAAGTTGACGGAAGTTACGACGGTTATAAGAAACTGTCGCTGGGCCCGTGCCGTTCCATTCCGCGTTCCATGCTCTTCTGGAAATTACGTTGATTTTGCGTTCAGTTATGTTTATGGTTTATTTATTTGGCTTACGACCAGCCCACAGAGCAGGCCACAATGCTGCAATTTTGCGCCATGTATTATGCATGCGCTCCGAAAAGTAGGCAATGCAGCTGGTTGTTAAGAACTCAAGCCAGTGACGGCGGTGGCAAAATGTGTAATGGGGTACGGCCGGGTGCGGCAGGGTGTGGGAATGTGGGGGCAAATGTTGTCGCATGTCGTCATGTGGAGCGGATTTAATGACACTAATTAGTGGCCGAGGCTCATGTGACAAACGCGTTACGGCAACGCCAGGCGGGCCACGTTTAACAGCAAACCCTTTTCTTTGTAACAACACCCACCCAGCACCACCACCCCCATTCCGCCCCTGCACTCACCCGCTGGAGCCACTTCAAAAATCAGAGAAATTCTGCATATGCCTGCAACAGCTGCAAATCGGAAGCCCCAACTGTGTGTGCGTGTGTGTGTGTGTGTGTGTGTGTGCGTGCTTTTGAAGTGGCCGCCGCAAACCCCTTTTGACGCCGCCCCTGGCTCAGCCTTAATTGGTAATTAATTTATTTTGCATAATTTTTCGCACCGTTCGCTTTGCCCGTTGCACATTATGTTGCTGACATGTGTGTCTCTGTGTGTGTGTGTGTGTGTGTGTGTGTGGGGGCGGGTTGCGGATGGCGGGCTGGGTTTCGCATTAAGGGCAAACGCAATTTTGTTTATTTGGTTTTGGGCTTTCGGTTCGTTGTCGTCGCTTCGTGCAACTGACGGACATCGAAAGGTGTCAAAAAGTGCGAATTAAGTGCGAATAAACGTGCTGAGCGTGCACTGGACACGCCCCCCAGCCACTGACACACACACACACACACACACACACACACACACACACCGCCGACCACACCTGTCTGTCTGTCTGGGAAGCGCGGGTTGCATTGCGTAAATTTGCATTGGCGCCGCACAAAAATCACATAAATTGAATTTGTGCACGCAACGCGAGACGCGAAAATTGATGGCAAAATTATGAAAAATAATCGACTCAGTGATAAAAGAATAATAATAATAATAATAATAATAATAATAGCAGTAAAACGTTTACTTAACAGCTTATAAACGAAGCTAATCAAAGCAACAAAGCAAGGAAATAAATCAAATTATGGCCACAAATTAGCAACAATATAAAATTGATTTAAGCTTCATGCAATTTGCGGCGTGATTTTGTTGCACAGTGTGTGGGACCCAGAGCCCAACTGCATTTCCAAATCAAAGAGCAGGGCTGAATTTAAGAGAAAGATCAATTTATGTTGCCTACTTTTCAGAGCAAAACGATCAAACTGCAGAGAGAGAGAGACAGAGAGAGAGAGAGCGAAACCCCTTGCTATTTCCATGTTTTAGTCAAATGTGGAATACGTAAATATTGCTTAAAGGTCAAATCGCTTTAAAGGTCCAACGAGAACACCTGCATGAGCTCAAATTCAATGTCCTTTGGCCATGCAAGGCTTCCGCGCACAAATTAAAAATAAATAAATAGAAAAAAAAAACAGGAGTAAAAATAGGTACATCAAACTTATGCAAAACAAAAGAGCAAGAAAACTGAAAAACAGAAGAAGAAGAAAAAAACAATAAAGAGCAAAAACAAAAACAAATTACCGGCAACAAAAGCGGCGACAAACAAAACAAAAAAAAAAACAAAAAAATAGCCAAGTGCGCGATATGAAAAACTAAAACAATGCCACGAAAATGTATACAACATGGCACGAAGAAGCAGAGCAACAAGAAGTCGACAAGAAAGCAGCAACAACAACAACAACAACAGCAAACAAAACAATCAAAATTCATTTTTAATTTTTATACCATAAAAATGCAAACGACGTCTTTTGCAGGGGCAGAAAAAAAGTCACGGGACAGTTGGAGAGTAGCCGTGCAGAGTGTAGAATGTGGAGTGGGCTAAAGAGAGAACGCTCACGCTCAAGAGAGTGGGGCAGCGAGACAGAGTCGAGCAGAAAAATGGTCACCAAAGTCAAGCACGAAATCGAGTGACGACTAGGACGGTCGATCCCTTCCAGTCTAACGGCAAACAAGCTAGCGTCGCGTCGCGCCCCGCCCCGTGCCAACCCACACCCAGGCTTGCGACGAACAACACGTCGTTGCCTGGTCCATGTTGAATGTTTTTTCTTGTTATATATATATATATATATGTGCGCGAATGTATGTATGTACTTATATAACATATATTCTTTTATTTTTGTATCCAGCCAGGTAAAGTTTTAAAACAGAAAACGAGCTTTTAAGTGGCCGGGCCAACAATTAAATGGGAAAGTTTACAATTTGTTATGTCATCGTTGTTTTTGTTTTTGATTTAATTACGGCACGCCCATTGCCCAAGTGCCGCCCTGCCCCTAGCCATGTCCTGTCAGCGGCATGTGCAGCTGCTACATGTCGCCGCAATCCAATAAGAATTCCCAATATACGTGTTTTCAATGTACTTAAACTGCCATAAATACCAATCAAAATCAAATGCACACACACGCGCACACACGAGTGTACAGCACGTGAGAGAGCTGTTATAGCGGACCCTCTCTTTATTGAGCAGCTTTTTTGGCACTTGACACTTTGTGTTGTCACTGGCAGCAGCTTGAACTAAACTTCCTCTCGCCTCTCTTTTAGATTTGTTTATGCAGCCATCGATTTCACATGCATTTTCGACGGGCGACAAAACAAATGAAAACGATTTTGCAGTCACAACAAGACGTGCAGAGTTTGGCTAAAAAACGAAAAAAAAATAAAAGAAAATTTTGATCTGTTAAGCGCAGCTGAAAATTATGCATAAGAAATTTGAAGAGCTCAGCAATTAAATTGGGTGACTGATTATTGTTCTTGCATATCGAACATTTTGTTTAGCGACCATTTTGTTGCCTGCACAGTTGGCAGATTCGCCCAGAGCAATAATGCACATGTGTGTGTTTGCATGTGCTTGTTTCTCTCTCTGTGTGTCTGTCTGTGTGTGTGTAAGTGTCGAGTTTGTGTTTACGCGTGCTCTAGTGCTATTGAAAGCTTAACGTTGTTGTTTCTCTCAATCTCAATAACTAACAGCAACAACAACAACAACAAAAAATGGGCGAAAAAAGGGAAATAACAAATGCTGCCACATGCAGTCTGAATTGACCCCACCCTCCCCCCCTCTCCGCAGACCGTTACATCGACGATTCGAGCAGTGCGGCTGCTTGTTTGATTTATGCGCTTGTTCTTCTTGTTGTTGTTGCTGTTGTTGTTGTTTGTGAAACGGTGTTTATTATTGGCGCAACATATGGGGCAGGGTTTGTACAGAAGCATTTGTAGTTGTACTGTTATTGCTGCTGTTGCTCTTGTTATTGTTAATCTATTTGTACAGATTTTTCTGTGCTGCTTGCGATTCTAAGTAAGATTTATGCTTCCCCCCTCACTTTCACGTCAGGGACACATTGCGCCAACGATTTGATTTGTATGACAATTCCCATTTCGCCCGCTCTCTGCCCCTGCCAACCGCGCAGCGCACTTGTCAACTGATGTACAACACGACTGTGGAATTTTTATTAAGTTGTTTTATGTATTGCAGTTGTAGTTGGCCATTTGCTGTTATTTCTTTCTGCTTAAACAATTACGACAAATTGCGCTTTTATGGACTAAGCAGCGCAGACGCAAAACGCAGAAGGCCAACGCAGAAGACGTTGCCGAGATGCCATTGACTGCGACGCCAACGGCGACGCCGACGCCGACGGCGATGCTGAAGCTTCACGTAGCTATTGTCATGTGCGAAGCCCACTGCGCTAATACGCGACTCGAATGCGTGCACGCTCGCTCTCTTGCTCGCTCCAACTCGCTTCCAACTCGAACTTCAAACCGAGCTTAATTGCCTTACAATGCCAAATGCAGTTGCCGTTAAGCGGCGTTAATTAGGTGAAAGCATCCACGAAGAGCGCGCGCTTAGCTCTCTTATGTGCGCACTCAAATGAAAGAGTGTGCAGAGTGTAGTGTAGAGTTTGACGTGCACTGAACACGTGCGTTAAATTTAATTACCATAACATAACATTCGTTCAATTTATAAAGCGCATTCACAGGCCGAAAAAAAGCTACATTACTTTCGTTCAATATACGCTGTTTGCAAATAATTTAGTTATTTATTTTAGTTTGTTATGCCCTGCACCCGATTCCATAAGGTATATAAGACCTGCATATCTGTATGAACGCATCGATCTCGAAAATACATTTCGAAAGTACATATATACATATATACTCGCTAGCAATACGCACAACGAGGCTCTCTGTTCTATCAATATGCCCGCCCATTTTCAGTTAATCTCGCATGCAATTTCAAGAGTGTCAGTCTACGCGAAGAAGAAGCGTGTCTTATTGCATTTGTGTATGTGTGTATGGAATGTGTGTATGTAGTTGAAAACTAGAATATTTGTAATGGCAGGGTGTCTTCGAGTCGTGCATACCCCATTAGAGCACTCTTGCTGTGTATGCAGAAGGCAACTCGAATGTAATTACAGGGTATCTTCGAGTCGTGCATAGCCGACTAGAACACTTTTCCTTGTGGCTAAGCCACATGTGCATGCATGCCTTAGGAAATTCGAATGTTTGTAACTACAGGGTATCATCGAGTCGTGCATACCCGACTAGAGCGCTCTTAATTGTGGCTATGTACGCGTGTACATGCATGCAGAAGGCAACTGAAATGTTTGTAATCACAGGGTATCTTCGAGTCGTGCACACCCCATTAGGGCATTCCAACTTCATTTGGCGATCGGCTGAAACATGAAGAAATTGCTTGAATTTGCACGTGCTGCCCGTGCGCCGATCAAAGGGAGCAAAGCGGGGCAAACAGGGGGCAAATGTGGCAAAGGGGGCACAGGGGGGCACATGCACCAAATTGCCCGCGGAGCGTGTTGACGATCATGGCCAGCCGACGGCAGTGGACGGCATGGCAAGTGGATGGCAGCTTGTTTAGCGCTAATTAATGTGTTTTCCACAAAATTAGCAATTTGCGCGCAAATAGAAATTGCAGCGCAGCGAACGCTGATCGCTTGTTGCCATAGAAAACCAGTTGCACTCGCATTAGCCAAACAAAACACTCGCAAAACAAATAAATGAAAAAAATATATATATATATAAAAAAAAAACAACCTAAGTCCGGGCGTGCGGCCGGACGCACAATTAATTAAGTTGACGTTGGTAGCTCAGCAAAAAAAAAAAAAAGAAGATGTAAAAAAAAAACGACTGCAACTGCCGCATTGGCATTGGCATGTCCATTGCCAATGCAATCGTCTAAGAATCAATGTAATTAGTGGCCCCGCAGCAGCTCCCAGCTTCCAGCTTCCAGCTGCTGCAGGTGCGCTGCATGGCCATGCTGCAGTGTGGCAGTGTTGCCGTGTTGCAGCGAGCGCTTTGAGAGGCATTTCCTTTTGGTATCACTTATGATTAGGTGGCAAGCCGAGCCGAGCCGGGTCCACAGCCAAGGATAGCAAGGCAGCATCATTTAATTACAGACGCAACGCATTTGGCCAACTGCAGTCCGCAGTCGCATCCGTTACCAACTTGGCCAACTTAATTGAACGTAATTGCCAGCCACTTGAGAGCCAACAGCGCCCCAAGCCCCAGATGGAGCCCCAACTGCCAGCCAGTTGGTAGCCAAGCGCTGCCAGAGTGTTAAAGCCTAATTGAAACTGTCAAGTGACCGGCCTGGCAGCACCGTAACGAATGTGCCGGCCGGCCAACAGGCATAACAATAAATAAATAAATAAATAAATATAGATAGATAGATAGAAGAAGAAGAGAGAGAGAGAGAGAGAGAGAGGGGGGGGGGGGTGCACATTTGGATATGATTATTGTTAATGGCGCGAACAAGGGCTTTGAAACGTTTGAGCACAGCTTGGGTACACTGAGAGAAATAATGCACCAACTCTGCGCGAATATACTGATATTACTTAATTTTTTTTTTTCAGTGTAAACTATTTGCATGCAGCTGAAATTACAATATACATATATATATATATATAAAAAAAAAAAAAACGAAAAGTATTTGCTTGTCGCACAGTGTAACACTTGCACAACATTTACATAGCAAAGAAACGAGAAAACCAATTGCTGTTGCACAGTGTAAACTAGTTAATGCCAAGCGAGTCATTAAAGCTCTGCTGTTAATTAATTAAAACAAACAGTCTGCGATAGTTGCAGCAGGTGCGAGCGAGAGAGCGCACAACACAAGCAGATAATGAATGAGAAGCAAAGAGGAAAACTGATTGCACGCTATTCTTCTTCTTCTTGCTGTTGTTGTTGTTGTTGTTGTTGTTGGTGTGATTGTTGTATTTGTTGTTGAATTGTGTCAATTGTTGTTTGGCCAACACTTAGCTTCTGTCTCTGCCCATTTACAACATTTATAATGATAATAATGATTTTAATTTGCTTGTGCTTGTCTGAAGACGCGCCAGATAAAAGGGGCCCAGTGGGCAGCAAAATGCCAAACGTCGAAAACAATGCAACGTGCTGCCCACTTGACCAAATAGGTGTACACACACACACACACACACACACACAAAGGTATACTGTATCTGCACATATTGATACAGACTGGTCACACTGGCAAGCGCTCACCATTACAGTTAATTACATTTGCAGAACCGTATGAAAATTACGGACACATTGCCAATTCGGGCCCTTGTAGACAGTGCACATTAAATAACGGTTAACTGGCTGGCATCATTCTCACAATTAACAACAACAGCTACAGCTACCGTAACTGTTACAGCCGCAGCACCAACAAAGGCAAAGGACAATGTGCTTTTCTCTCTCAACATGCTGCGACGTCATTAATAACAGAGCCACCCCGTCCCAACATGGACACCAACTGCACACACAAAAGCGCGACGTTTGCATTGCACTGCACACACACACACACACACACACACGCACGCACATGTCCATTTGCATGGCTATTTGCATAAGCGATTTTATGCTGCGCCGCCTCAGTAAACGTCTGTGCGGCGACTTTTGTATGCGCTGCCAGCATGCGGGCCGCAATGTTAAATAAAGCTTCAGAAAAAGAGATACTTATCAATAGCTGAAGAGTCATGGAATTAACTCAGCAAACGTTAGTTAAATTAATGTAGTTTGTGTGTAATAGGTACATATATACGTATTAATGCGTACAACTGCTGCCAACTAATTGGTAAGCGTACTAACCGTATTGATCACTAGTTGCCCCAATCAATAATTACACGCATTATATGCAAACACACAATGTATGCACATATATAATATAATCGTGTGCTCTTAACCGGCACTTGCGCTCTCACACTCTACACTCGGCACTCTACACAAAAGCTGCGCTTAAGTTTTGGCTCCTGCTCTCGCACATGTTCGTTGCAGTAGTAGGGCGGCTTCTGTTGCTGTCGCTGTCGCAGTCACAGTCGCAGTCGCAGTCGCAGTCGCGGTCACCGTTAACGATTCTGTGCTGCTGCCCATTCATTTCTTCTACATAGCTGAGCACGAACCGTTTTATCAGCACGTTTACACCATATTTACTTCATTTTAATAAAATTTCATGCGATTTTAAACGTCGACGCGTCCCGTCTGCAAATGAAAAGCGCAGCGGCAGCAGCGGCAGTTATGCATATGTATGCATGGATGTGTGTGCATGTGTGCATGTGTGTGTGTGTGTGTGTGTGTGTGAATATGAAAAATGCACAATTGCTCATTCAAATGGAAATTATTTACACATTGGACACTGATTTACTTGATGGCGCTGCAGCAGCAACAACAATAAGCAACTGGCAATGGCAGCCACTTGTCCATGTGTGTGCGTATGTTGCATGTGTATGTGTGTATGTGTGTATGTGTGGGTTATGTCGGTTTATTAATATCCTTTCTACTTGGTTATGTTTTATGCGAAATTACTCAAGTGCAACCGACTGTTATTTACGCCGCAGTTTATTTTGACCCCCCCCCCCCCCCCCCCCCCTCTCACACACGCACACACACACACACACACACAATGGGTTGATTTTTATTTTCTGTCGCATCTGTGTTGCATTTTTATTCTGAATTATCATATGCAAATTGTTTTCTGTCCCATCTTTTAATTAATTTAATTTAACAATTATTTGCAATGACATTTTATTAATTTTGTTCTTTTTTTTTTAAATATTTATTTAAGCTTCAAAAATAAGCCTGAACAGGCACCAAAAACTGATTATAATGTTAATGCAATGTTAAATGTGAACAGAAATGGGAATTTAACATTAGCACTTAACAGCAACGCCATTTAACAGCGAGCAGTTGCTGTTAATTGGTTTTTTTTTTTTGTTTTTTTTAATGCGTTTTCACAATTTGAATGCTAATTAACGACAACACAAAAATTCAACAGCTTAATAAAATCTAAGCGAAACTGTGCCTTAACAATTTGATTTTTAATTGCATTGAATACAAATTAAGCTTATAGATTGTTGCTGATAATTGATGAATGAACGTCGGCTGCTGTTGTTATTGTTATTGTCACTGGTTTGCGGCGCTGTGATGCAAGACAACTAAATATAATTACAAATATACAAAACGACAACAAAGCCAAACAACAAAATGACAATTAATTGAATATCATTTTTGAATTTAAAACGACAACAACAACAACAACAACAGAAACAACAAAAACAGCTGTGCTCAATCGAATGCCGTTTGCGACTGAAAGAAAGAGAGCGAAAGAAGTGCAAACGACACAAGCTTAGACGACGCAACGAATACACTGCATTGCAACATATGTAATGTACATATGTATGTAAATAGAATCTTAATAGGCATAAATGTTAAGGCACACTTCGTGCTGTTAAGTTCTTTCAGCAGATAACATTATTTTTGCCTGTTACTTTTTTTTTTTTTTTTGCAGAGTATGTTAAGCGCCGTCGCTGTTAGCGACTTTGCTGCCCCCAACGATGCGACGCCTCTCATAACATTTTAACTGTCGGCATTGTCGTTCGCTAAACGAAATAAATAAATAATTGGCAATAAAAATACAATTTGCACGATCATATAAGATTTTGTCGTGTAATTGGCTAACTAACTGAGCGAACACTGACGCCTTGTCTGACTGTCTGACGGACTGACTGACTGACGGACTGACGGACTGACTGGCTGGCGAATTGAGTGTGCGCCCGTTGCTGTTAACATGCATTTGGCATTTGTTAATCTAAGCTTTGCTCGCGTCTCGCCCCTCTCGCTCGCTCTTCAATACATTTAGGCTTATGCCGTTAATTAAATTTGATTCTCTTTATTTGCCTTTCGCGGCGCTTCAGCTTCCGCTATCTTCGCTGCGTCTGTTAACTATTATTGCATGCACTTCTGCTTTTCTCTTTTACTCGCTCTTTCTGTTCCGTTTGATTTTCGTTGCGCTGCCTCTGTCGCTGCCGCTGCTCGCTGCGCGCGCCTTCCTTTTAATTTGCTGCCTTTATGCTTTTGTTCTGATATGTGGCTGAGCGACGTTCACTTAATTGGCTGCCAATTTATTTTATTTGCGCGAAATTGCAGCGCAAACAGCAGCAGCAGCAGCAAAAGCAAACCGGGCAACAACAACAGCAGCAATTGTATAAAAACTAGGCAACATGTTGCGCTCCCACACGCAGTTCCAATTGCAGTTGCAGTTGCATTTGCCGCTCTCTGCTGTTGCTGCTGCCTGCCTGCCAATTAATACGCCGTTCTAATTTTTATGACATTATTAAGCAGCATCTCATGGCCATGATACTCGCAAGTTGTTCGCTCGGCTGGCGACATCTTCCCTGCCATTTATGTGCAGTTTACAAACTTAATTGTCGCAACGGCGACGCAGACGACGACGTTGACTGTGGCACAGCATGTTGCATATGCGAGATGCGGCACAAGTGTTGCCCCCAATTTCAAACAATTGTTCGCGAATTGCGCAATTACCAATTTTCTCAAGGCAAATTTGTCGCTGTTAAAATGTCCCGTTTGGCGTTTGTCAAATATGTTAATAAAAATGTTTTCTATTTTAAAGCACAGGGAAATTTGGTGCTGGCTCTGTTAAAATGTCCCGTTTTGCGCTTGTCAAATATGTTAATAACATTAATTGTCTCTGCTTTTTGATCAAAGGGAAATTGATCGCTGTTAAAATGTTCCGGTTTGTTACCAATGTTAATTAACATGTAAAAAGTTTACAATAATCAGAGTTTACATAGACTTAAAGTCCATAGCCGGACTCTAGTTAAAGTAGGTTTATTGCCAACCCTCGTTCGAAATTTTTGCCAGCAACATTAACGGCAGCGCGCGGCTGCCTCATCATCATCATCATTATTAACATCGTCATTATTATGATCATCATTGGCAACATGTTGCTCCCATTTATGTGTGAAGTTGTGCGCTCTACACGCCCAGTTCCTCCTCTTTGTCGTTCTCAACGTTCTTCGTTCTTTGTCTGCATTCCTTAGCAGCTTCATTAACAATGTTTGTTGTTGCTGTTGTTGTTGCTGTTGTTGTTGCTGTTGTTGCCCTTTTTGCCACATGTCTTTTGTTGTGTTTTTGCTACTGTGCCACACACTCGGAAGAAGACGAGACGAAGACGAAGGCCGCGCTTGCTGCAGGCCTTTCAGTTTTTGCCGTTGTCTCTTGTTGTTGTTGTTGCTGCTGTTGTTGTTGTTGCTGCTACTGTTGGCCACTTGCCACTTGTTGCGCCGGCAGCGAAGCGTCGTCGCTGCTGCTGTTGCTGCTGTTTTTATTAATAATTGGCTTCAATGAGTTCCATAATTGTTTTGCTTTGGGACTTTTAATGATCTCTTCGCCGTTGTGCTCGACGTTGTTGTTGTTGTTGCTGTTGTTGTTGTTGTCTCGCTTGTTGTTGTTGTTGTTTTAGGCTGGCCAAGTGCTAGTCATCAGTTTTGCAGCCTTGTCATTACCGGCAACTAAGTGAGCTGGCCATGCTGCATTGTGTGGCATGTCTTGGTTGACACTGAACGCTGCTTGTGCAGCAGATTGCGACAACAGCATAAATACACATATTTGCATGTAAATAAATTCCAACCAAATGCATTTACAGCACTTATTCACAACAGATTGCTGTAGTGTTCGATAAGGCGCAAGTATGTTAACTTTAACATTTGCCCGTACTCACAACGAACGCGCGCTCTCACTCGTTCTCACTCACCCACTCTTTGGGCAAAGGAGAGCAGCAGCAACAACAATTGCATGTTCCGTCGCGCGGCTAACATTGCCTTTTGCTGCCTCTGCTGCCTCTGCTGCTGCTGCTGCTGCTGCTGCCTCTGCTGCTGCTGCTGCTGTTGTTATTATTATTTTGTACAAGCAATTAAATGCCTGCTGCGCTAGGCTGCTCAACCTGCTGCTGCTACGCATGCCCTCTCGCTCTGACTTGTTTGCTTTGCGGAGCATACACGTACATATACATATACATATATATATCCCGCTCCAGCGTCGCCTGGCGCGTTTTGTGGCGTGTTAATTAACTCAATTACGATTACTCGTCGACGGTGAATGTGGACGTTGCTGGCTGCACTTTTTGATAATTATAATATTTATAGCAGCCAGCCAGGCAGCCAGGCAGCCAGGCAGTCGGCCCAGTCATGGAACAAGGAAAGGAAATTTTCTTCATTGCCGACTTTTGCGTGTGTGTGCAGTAAAAGCGACAGCGGCGCGCTGGAAAAACTCTAATTAAAGCAACGACAACGGCAACAATAAGTGTGGCCATTTAATTTTATGACATTATCATGTGCAGTTATGTACAGTATGTCAATAAAGTGTTTTGACTAACGAAAAAAAACTAATTTTTTGGGTTTAGTTGAAAATAAATGTACCTAAAAGTGAGAATTTTTTTTCAATTCTAATTTATTTCGATTCTATATTTTTCCTAGAACTTAATGGCAAAAAGAATTGTTAAATAACATTACCCAAACATTTTATAAAATTAAAAAACTAAAAACATTCAAATTTTATGCTGTCAATAAAGTGTTTTTACACGAAACTTTATTACTAAATAACAATGTTAAAAAAACAGGAATATTTTTTTTTAATACTTTGTGTGGCTGCCATTAGCGTCACATACAGCCTGCAATCGCCGTTTCATTGAAACAATAAGGTTTTGTATGTATGTTTCTGGAATCTTCTGCCATTCTTCCAGTACAGCAGCTTTTAAATCAGTTTTTGATTTTGGACTCCGCTTTGCGACTTTTTTTTTCAAATATGACCACACATTTTCTATTGGATTCATATCTGGACTTTGTGGTGGAGTGTCTAACACCTTTCCACAGTTGTACAACAGCCAAACTCTTACCATATGAGCTTTATGCTTCGGGTCATTGTCCTGGTAAAATTTAAAAATTGGCTTATTGTCCTCATAGAATCCAAATTTCTGTGCACTACTGACGAGATGTGTCTGTAAAATGCTCAGATATTGTCTAGCATCCATGGTATTCTCAATGAAGGTCAAATCTCCTACACCCTTGCTCGAAATACACCCCCACACCATCACTGATAGTTTTCCGAATTTAACGGTTGGAATAATATTGCGGTTTTCCAACGCTGTTAGTGGCTTTCTCCAGACTCTGGATGGCCCATCGTTGTAGAATAGCATCATCTTGCTTTCGTCACAGAATATGACGTTACTCCAAAAATCGTTCGAACTATTTACATGGACTTGAGCGAACGATAGCCGCTTCAAAATATTCGCCGCCGATAGTAGAGGTTTTTTCCTGGCAACTCGTGATGTGTAGTCATTGGAATTCAGTAATTTTCGGACAGTTTCATGTGACACATCAACACCACTTTCTTCCTTGAACTCCTGAGCAATATCCCTAAGCGAAATTTGTGGATTTTTCTCAATTTTTCTCAGAATTTTTCGCTTATCTCTGTCAGAAATTTTGCAGGGTCGACCACATACTGGCTTTGCCTCTAGCCTATCTTCCTTATTGGCTCTGTTTAATATGTTGTATATCGTTGCTTTTGATAAATTAAACATATCAGCCAGTTCCGAGACTTGACGTCCCATCTGATGGTTATAATACACCAGCTGAGCGACTTCAAAAGTTGTTCTTTTTCCTGGCATTTTATTTTTCATAAAATTAAAGCAAAACGTTATAAATTGCAATAGAAAATGACAAGAAAAGTCGAAGACACAAGAGAAGCCAAAACGCATGGGCCCAAATCTAACGGGATCACCCAAAAGAGAACGGCAAAACAATTTACCGTAGCTGTAAAAACACTTTATTGACAGCATAAAATGTGAATGTTTTTAGTTTTTTAATTTTATAAAATGTTTGGGTAATGTTATTTAACAATTCTTTTTGCCATTAAGTTCTAGGAGAAATATAGAATCGAAATAAATTATAATTGAAAAAAAATTCTCACTTTTAGGTACATTTATTTTCAACTAAACCCAAAAAATTAGTTTTTTTTTGTTAGTAAAAACACTTTATTGACATACTGTATGTACATATGTACATAAAGAATTTGTATGCACATATGCCGCTCTCTCTCGCTCTCTCTGTGTGTGTGTGTGTGCATGCGTGTTTAATGGCATATTGCGTGTCTTGGCAAAGGGTTGCCAAGCTAGCTGCTGCATTTAATTGCAGCCAAAGTCGCAACTCTTTTGCGGCATATCGCTCTGAGGCGCTTGATCTTGGGGCGTTTGGCAGCTTAGCGTCCCATCGTAAATGGCATTACGAAAATTATATGGCTTAGCTCAAAGTGAATGTGTGTGTGTGTGTGTGTGTGTGTGTGTGTGTGTGTACGCAGGGGGTGTGCGAAAATATGTGAAGCGCAGGCCAAACAATTAAAACCACCACGAAATAAAAAACAACAACAACAACAACAACAGCAACAAAATAAAAACAATACTAACATAGCTCGTAATGCGTGAAGGGTTGCGCTTTGATTTAATTACGCAAGCGATTTGCATGTGCCAGCGCACAGGGAGAGGGCGGGTGCTGTGTGTGTAGAGCGAAATGGCCGCAATCTATGCATGTGTGCATGTGCGTATGCCGAATGTAGAATTAAACACAAACATAATTTGTCAGGCAGGCAGGCAGGCAGGCAAGCGGGCAGGCACAAAAGCTAAACTCATTTGGGCCCATCTCTCTCTCCACTCTCCCACTCTCCCACTCTTCGCCGGCTCAGCATACTCCAGCACACTCTACACATCACTCTACACTCTTGCGCTCTCAAATGTCATTTACAATGTGCTCGACTCATCAACGTCAACAGAAACAGCAACAACAACAGCAACAGAGTCAACAGCAGCACAGCCGCTGCTGCCGCTGCCACTGCCGCAGTCGCTGTCGGCGTCGGCGTCTGCGTCTCAGGCAACGCTTTAAGTTGTCATGTTTTTGACAGTTTGTTTGCTAAATTGTTTTGTAACATGATTCAGACATAATGTTTTTATGTGTGTGCCTGTGTGTGTGTGTGTGTGTGTTTGTAGCTTTTTACAACAATAGAAAGAAACAGTTGACAACAACAAAAACATGCAACGCTTTGAAGCGTGCAACATGTTGTCCATTAGCAAAAAAGAAAAAACAACCAACAGCAGAGGGGCAGCTTGTGGGCAAAGGGAGAAGGGACCAAATAGCATGCCTAGATGCTCTAATATGTTATGCATATGGCAGCCACAAACAGAGTTGCCAGCTGTGCTGCACAATATGCTAATTAATGTGGCAACTCTGCTGTCAGTGCGCGCAGCCAAACTAGAAAACTTTCTACGTAAAGAAGACACATTCGAGCCAGCCGAGCCGTCTTTCTGTTGTCAGAATCCCTAGCCGGTTCGAATCCCTATATCTTATGGGTATCATTGATCGGTCGAAAAGTAAGTAAGTCCAATCACTATATTACAGAGTATAAAAGGCACGATCGTTCGTTATTTTCATCAAACTGGGCTCTTCTCATGTCTGGCAAATGTCTACAAGGACAATCAGACTACGGCGTACCGCAGATATTTCAGATTTCTGGCTTTATTCTGCATCTGGAAAACTCATAGCATGACATCTAAATTGGCCTTAACTATCTACTCTTGTTGTTGTTGTTGGGCCAGTTGTTGGAGCCGCGCTCCGTGATTGTGTTGCTTCCGCCGGGATGTGGGCCATGGCAAGATTAAGTGATTCGATTCTCTCGGCTAATGCAGCCTCCTCTGCTGGCCGAACAGCTGTGCCACTTCCCAGCTGCGCCGGCGGCTGGCCGCTCTCTTTTGCCGCTGCCGCCAAAGTGACAAATTGAAAAACCAATTCAAATCCAGCCCATAGGGGGCAATTGGTATGGGTATGGAAGTGGGGGTTGGGGGCAGGTACGGGGTTTAGATTTGTATTTACTTCAATTGAATCGGTTGCAAGTTCCAGCGTCGGGCCAAACTCATTTCCTCCACAAATTTGCGGCGACTTCCGCTCTCAGTTGGCAGCCGATTTGCAGTTGCCGCCGACAGCATTTGCTAATTTGCAATGCAAGCGACGACCCCCCCCCCCCCCTCTCGGTCGGCGCCTCCTCCCCCCGATGCGCTCTTAAATCCTTCTCTTGCCCAAATGCTTGGCGCATAATAATTTTTCTGTTGATTTTTGCTCGTTTTTCTCATCGTCATCTTCGTCTACGTCTCCGTCTGCGTCTCCGTCTTCGTCTTCGTTTGCGTTTTCATGACATTTTCGTTTGTTGCTCTGCCAAATGCGAAAAAGTGGCAATTAATTTTGTCAGTGTTGCATTTAATGGGCCCACCTCTTTGCTGCACGGCAAGCAGGGGCTGTCAGGGGTTGCAGCGGGGCTGCAATGGGGGTTGCAGTGGGCGGCTGGGGCAGGGTGTGCTGTGTACTAGCTTGTATATACCTCTGTTATGTCAGCAGCTTGTTGTTGTCGATATTTAATTAATTTTCATTGAACTTTGCAGAAAATGCCACAAAGCTGCGTAATTTTTAACATTTCACACGCCCCAAAAAAACAAAAACAAAAACAAAAACTGATATCATACGAAATTTATTGCCAGCGCTGCGAACCAAACAAAAAAAAAAAAATATCTAATAAAATCATAATAAAATAATAAAAAATAAAAACTGCTTTAAGCCACCTGGCTTTACAATCTACACATTCTCAACGTCACAGCGCACGCCCAAAAAAGCGAGAGAGAGAGAGAGAGAGGAGAGAGAGAGAGAGAGAAGAGCAACAACAACAAGCTGAAGACGCCCCCCAGAAACGATATGCGACTGCCTAAGCACTCATGACATGCTCAGATATGATAGGCCGATAGTTCTATGAATCAAATTCTACCAAACTTTGTAGAAAAGGAAAATGTCAAGTTAAAAGCAAAGAGAAACTAAGAATATTTATGGCATTCCGAAGATTTAATACCCTTGCAGACATGGGCAAAAATGTGAGAATATGTTTAATGAAACACGAAAGATCCTTCCTTAAGCGCTTTATAATTTAGTGCAGCGATCTTGATAGGAGTGGATCGCTAAGCAAAAAAAAAATTGCAAGCCTTTCTATGTAATTCTCATTTCTGTTTAGTTTGTGCCAAGTGGCAGCCCTGAAAAGCTAAGTATGTATCTACCTATTCGATCTGCACATTATATGGAACATAGCGCTCTTTAGTTGCAGATTTAAGATTAAGATTGAACAGAATGTTTAACATTGTTATTGTTATTAAACATTTAAGCATTAATGACAATAAACCGTAACTGTAAAAGTGCAACTCGCGCAGTGGCAGTAAGCCTTAAGCCCTTGACGCATTCTTACGTGTTCGTAAGGCTCGTTTTGCCAGTAAAATAAACAGAACGAAAAAAAACAAAAAGAAAACCCAAGTAGCGGCACATTTTTAAGCCTGCTGAAACCCACGCTGACAAGGTGCTCATAATTTGCGACTTAATTAGCCTTAAAAATATGCGCAAGGTTCATTTGTTGACTGATTAAAATGCCCGCTAGCTGGTATATTTGTAGCTTTTGTCGTTGTTTCGGTTTTATGACAGCACTTTGGCATAATAAACCAATAAAAAAAAAGCGCCGAAAGCAGACAAGATAGAAGCGGCGACAAGTGCCACAGTTAACAGCTAAGCCATAAACTTGCGCGCCGTTCTATGTGATTCTCACAATTCACAATTACTGATAGCGCCGCTCTATGCGCGTCTCAGGCTGTTCTGCTAAATATATTACGTTAATAATTTATAATTTCTCAACACTTTTAGCTATAAATTAAATTGCGCGCCGTTCTATGTGATTCTCACAATTGCTGATAGCTACGTTCTCGCGACTCAGTCTGCCTCAGTCTGTCTCAGTCTGTTATGTATAGATAAATATGTGTGTATGTAAAGTTATATTGTTTTTACCTGTTAAGCTTAAATGTATGGCAGATGAACGTTTAAATTTTGAAAACTTACCTAGAAAGAAACAGAAAAATAGGACATAATTAATAACGGCGTAATTATTGTTAGAAAAAGGCCGGTAAAAAAGCACCAAAATGCATATTTTTTTCTAATTTCAGATGTGTTCAATCAAAATTTAATTCAAAATCTGATTTAAAATTGATTTCAAAGGTGTTCGAAATAGATTTGGATATAGAGATGAAGTTTATTTACGTTGAACATTTGGAAAGCTTGTCAACTCTATGATTTACACATGTCAATGGTACAAATACATCCAAATCCATCAAAGGGGCGACAAAGTGGGATATACTTAAATGTTCACCATATAAATGTTATTTTGTTTTATTGGCTCCCAGCCAAATGCAACGGATATTCATTCACACTGACTTGAGCTCATTCATTCACAGTCACACACACACACACACACACACACACACACACACACACACACACACACACACACACACACACACACACACACACTCGCACGCACACTTGTTCACAATCAATCAATCAAAAAATATCACCCACAAGAAATCTCAACCCAAACTCTGTTAGTTTCTTCTTACTCTCTTGCAGCTTCTCTCTCTTTCTCTCGCTCTCGCTCTTTACTACAGCTAAAAATAGCAATGTTTATTAATTTTAAGACAAGTACTAAAGCAACGCACATAAAAAGCGTACGAATATATAATTAAAAATAAACCCAATTGACCGAAATATGTGAGATTTGAGTTCGAAACGAAACTTGTCGCCGGCGTCGCTGCTAACGCCAGCAGCAGCAGCCGCAGCAGCAGCGACTGCACGCCGGCTAATTGGCATGCGGCTGACATATGTACGTACGTATGCGTATGTATGTAGCTCGTTCTCGCTCTAATATCGGTTTGTACTGCGCTCACTCTTTCGCGGCTAATCGTTTTGCGTTTGCGCGCGTTGTCATTTAAATTGTCTGGTTATTTCAATCTCTTTTCCCTCTATGCTAATCGCGCACATTGCTGCGGCATAACAGCTATGTTATTAGCTTTGCCCTGGTTCTGGCATTTAAGCTTCATGTTAAGAGTCGTAACTGTTATTGGGCATTTGTTCTGTGTGCGCCGCAGACAGCTGTTATTTGCATACTGTTAGGTCAATGTTGTTCATTAGCAGTTTCTGCAAACAACATAATACTGTTATGCTAATCGTTTGTTCAGAAAAATAAAGAGCATACAAATTGCGACTTTAAATTTTGTTTAGATTTTGCTTAATGTTTAACGTTTGGTTGAATTATATGTAATTAATAATCGAATACGCTGTCAGTGCTATTATTTGTTGTTATTTGTTTTTTGCTGTTAGCTTGGGTGCTTAGCATTTTGATTACTTATGCAAGTCAGATCGGGCCACATTTACATTAAACAAGGCAATAGCAAAATTTTATTAACAATAAATCAATTGCGAAGCGAACACAACAAACCGAAGGAATTTCAATTAAAATAAATATAATTAATAATAAGAAAAAGAATCGTGATTGCTCGCAGAGCATTGAACAAATGTTCAACAAAATGGGTATATATATATTTATACTATATATATATATATATATATATATATCAACACTAATTAGTTTGTTATTCTATTTAAATTAGACACACACACACAGTGGCGAGGGGGAGAGGGGCGGGCGACCTCTAGTGACGCTGTTAAATTTATGAGAGCGCAAATTGTCTCATTTCAGTGGAACTAATCGAATGAGAGGGCAGCAAATAAATAGGAAAAATAAAAATAAGCATGGAAATAAAGTTTATAATTAAAAATACACACAATAAGTAATAAAACGGCAAAAACGGCAACAACAAGAACAATTAAATTGTGCGCTTTGCGCTTTAATTGCATTTGCTGGCAGCGGCAACAATAATTATTAATTAACAATTAATGCACTTGGCGCAGTTGCAAAAAAAAAAAAAAAGAAAGCAATTGGCAAAAGAAATAAAATGAAAGCAACCGAGCAACTAAGAAAAAGGCGTTAATTAAAAAATATATTAAAGTCGGCGACGGCAGCAACGATTGCCGCACATTTAATTAAAATATATATATATGTAAGCATATAATTGCAACAACAACAACAGAAAACTAGCAAAAAAAAACATATATGATTAATAAATGAATAAAAACTACACTATATATATACAATGTGTCGTATGCGTCATTTGTAAACGGCTCGTGGAACAAAAAAATTAACATTAACATTTTACAGTATTTACACATATGTTAACATAAGAGCTCCAGCTGCGAACAATAACATGTGTACAACGAGCTTAACAGAACGGTTAGCAGCGGAGTACATAACATGGCGTTAAGGGTGAACTTTTTATAACAGTTCACCTGTATGGCATGTTATGCATTCTGCTGTTAAACGTTCTGTCAAGCTGCTACTTACATACTGCTTATAACATACTTGCATGTCATGGCGTTAACAGTAATATGTTATAATATATATAACTTCAATAAATGTTACGGTCTTTGGGCAATGAATGCTTATACAAAATATTACTTAGTATGCAAATGTAGCATTCAATTGTATTTGAAATGCTTACAGCACTTGTCAAGATAATTAATTGTCTATTGTCCCAATACAGATTACAATTTAAAACCGAGCTAAAAAACATATCAACATTGTGTGAGATTTAAGCTCGAAGTTAAAACCCATTTAAAGCTAAATCTATCTAATCGACTGTTTAAAGCTGTAGTTGTATATATTTCATCAGTTCTAATGTTAAATACTCTTGAAAAATATGCAGCTAATGTCATTGCGACTTAGCACACACTCGCACACAGAGCCTAATGACTTGCATTGTTGCATTGGGTGCGTCAAGTGATCTGCGGAGCTGCTGTAATTAGCATTACTTGTCACTTAAAAAGGTAAAAACGGGAGTCTGGCCTCGCCTCAGCTATGTGCAACGTGCAGCGTGCAGCGTGCAGCGTGCAACGTGCCCCATGCTGTTGACTTTGCTTGCAATGCTAATTAGAAGAAAAGCAAAAAAAAAAAAAATAGAATAAAAAAAATAACAAACCAAAGAAATGTAAAAAGTCAAGTCTCAACGCCCACGCGTCGCTCTTGCGGCCTGCCCGTTGGCTTTACGTACGACATTTTGGCATTTCCCAGTTTTGATAATGCCCATGGCGTCTATATAGCTGCCATATAGCGTGCGCGCGTGTTAGTGTCAGCCATGGCCAGGCCATAAATCTAAAGCAGTCGCCTACTCGGCCTCGGCCACGGCCTCCTCCACCTGCTCCTGCTGCTGTTCCTTAGGCCTTGCCTGCTTGGGTGTCGCTGTGTTCACTCATTAAGATGTGCCCCTGTTGCACGTTGCACGTTGCAAGTTGCCAGTACTTCGCTCTTCTTACTATATATTTCGCTGGTGTTTTTATGTATTTTTCATAACATAATTAACAAAAATTGAAACAAGCGCAGCGTCCACATTGGCTCCTCTCCATTGTGTTTTGCTTAGTTGTTTTGCTGGCCGCCCAGTTGGGGATTTGTTGGCCATTGTCGCAGCTCGCAGCTCGCAGCTCGCAGTTGCAGTTGCACATGGCAACTCCCCTTCTAGCCCGCCCCTCGCGCCCTGCCCAATGAAAATCTCCTCGTTTTGCTGACTTGCCTGCCCGGCTGCCTGGCTGCCTGGCTGCCTGCTTAGCTGCTGTGTGTCACTGAAGGAATTTTAATGATGACTACTTTTAGACATACACGCCTCTCCAATGCAACACCCCATCACCCCCCCCCCTTCCCCCTCTTACCCCTCCACTTAACCGACCCTCTCCTCGCGTGTCCCACTGCCCAGCCGCTTGGCCCCCTGTCACACTCTTTGGCACTCTCATGCGTGTGTGTGTGTAGGCTTCTAAAATGAAAAGTTTTTGCGCTTTGCCATTAAGCAACACTGTCCAACAGCATTCGGCGCACTATTCTGCCATCAATCATGATGTAAGACTCAATAATATTATTCAAAGTTAGTCAATCCAAACAGTTTGAAAATTTGCCAATACCAAAACCACGTAGATATACTTATATAAAAGGCTGATTGACTGATTGACTGATTGAAGCTCAAGCTAAATATTGTATCCCAGCTATGCTAGGCACGCTTTGACGTGGTTTTGGATAATTCCACACGCAATTGTGGAAAATTGGGGGACAACGTTTGTATTCAACTTTTTTTATTCACTTTCAGGTAACTACGCAAGAGTCTAACTCATTTTCAAAGATTGAAGGTTTAATGTATAATTATTCACGGATGGAAATGTTTAACATTCGATATGTTCAAATGATATATGATATATATATGATGCTTAAATGACACAGTTCGGCTACAGATTAACGTGCGCGTCTTCGCATATTGCTTATTTCAGCATTTGCTGCGACTCGAAGCACATGTTGCACAGTGTAATGATGAATATGTGTTAATACGTTGGTAGCTCTTTCTTATCCCATACCCAAGACCCAAGACCCAAGACCCAACGGCGACGATGACTTCGCTTTACAACTCAGTTTGCGGCCCGCAAATATTGACTTAATTGTAGTAATGATGCATGTTGCGCTATCTTATGGATAATGTTGTTGTTGTTGTTGCTGTACGTGTGGCTACAATAAATGCTAATGACTGCACTAAATGGCCCATTTGCGTTGCATTGTTTGCTGCCTTTTGGCATTCATTCATTGCAATTATCGAGTCGAGCGTCTCAGTTAAAGCCGCATTTGAGCTTGAGTCTTAGTTTCAGTTTTAGACGGAGTTTTAGTTCGCATTCAGTGCCGGCCTTTTGACGCAATTCTCTCGCAGCCGGCTGCAGTTGGCCGAGTTGTAATTAAAATACAAAAAAAAAAAAAAATACAAAACAAAAAGAAGCAAAAAAAAAAATACACCGCGTTGCAGCCAGACAGCCGCTGAGCCCGGCTAATTGGCAACTGGGTGCCCCAGTCAGTTGGCAGTTGCTGCCAATCCATGGCCTGCATCGATAATTGGCTAAACGCGAGCGTTCCGAGGGCAGAGAGCCGCCAGCCTCTTAGCCACAAACACCCCCCCCCCTTCCCCACCCCTCCGAAACACCGTCAGCGCCCCTATCCGCCCAAAGGCAAGTGATGAGCCGCACATGCCGCCACGCTGATCCATTCACGAAGCCCAGGAGTACATCAAAATGCTTAAATCGAAGCGAAAGTCAAAGTAAATCAATGCGAAAAGCGCGCTTAGCTAATTAGCTTGCGATTTTCGAAACTATTCACAATTTAAATACACATTTTTTTTTCGGAATTCAAAAAAGCAACAATATTAGTTGGCGCATAGAAGGGAAGGTATCAGAGAAGGTAAATATGCTGGATCTGTGTAAACGAGAGTCTAAGCACCAAATTTGGTCTCGAATTCTCGAGTTATGCGTTGCTCATAATCGATATTTATCGATACTATTAAAAACGGAAGGATATCGAGGGAATATATGTTCTGTGTATGGCCTGGCTTTTGAGGTGTCCGAGATCAAGGCGTTCCCATATTATAATAATCCTCGAATTGTGCTTTAAAAAAAAACAATATCTTGAAATCGATATTTATCGATGTAATTAATATTAAAGATGGTATCGAAAAAACATGTTCTGTGTATGATCGACATCTCTGGCGGCTTAAGTGTTCGAGATCAAATGAATATAGTTCTGCTTTAAGAGCAATTTCCGAATATCGATACTTATTTCATTTCATTTCATCCATTTTAGGGCACAAAAATATAGATATTATACAAGTAAAAATAGCATTGAAATGCCAAAATAATTTTAGACAAAACAAATCCATTATTTGAACCAATTTCGATATCAATTTGGGCACAAATGAGCTGCATCTACTTTCTGTTCCGAGATACTCCCCCAAGGCTATTCATTAAGCATTCAAACGAAGGCTGGTAAATTCCATGAGTTAGTTAATACAGCTCTAAAAATACACAAAGCTCAGTTATATATATATATATATATATATATGGGCACAATTAGACCGCACAATAAACGTGCTGGTTTATGGCTAAGTACATGATAATAATTGTACTGAAATGTGCCTTATCATGCTGCTCTATAAGTGAGACACGCACTATTTTTAAGCGACTGAATCGGGGGGTAGTTCGAACTGATTAGTAATCAAAGTGTTTTACGAGCGCGTCATACACTAACCGAGGGTATTATGATTGGAATAACCAGCTATTCTCTTGTTTCCATGCTGTCTGATCTAAGCTATGGTCATTCAATTCTTTCTTTCTTTAGCTGAAATACGTGACGAAATCAACTGGATCATAGGACTATAGCATATAGCTCACATGGCAACAATCGTTTAAATATGAACGAGTTTATTGCAATTTCCGCCAACAGGCGTGGAAAATGGGTGAAAACACGATGAAAAGGCAAGCACAACGACAAAAAATAAACGAAAGGCAGATTTCCAATTGAATAACATTGATTTAAATTGCCAGAATTACATTTAGTTTGAGCTTGTGCTGGCGAATTGTGCATTAGCAAAGGGTATTCGATGTGCGTCAGATGCGTCGATAACAGTTCTCGTTTTCTTTTTTATCGACTGGCAATGACTTAAGTGTAAATCGATGTAATCCAAATGGCAACAGCACAAATGGAACAACATGCAACGCAATCAGCGCTGACTCAGTATCCATTCGCCTCTCTCTCCAATTTAAATAATAATGTTATATATATATATATATACATATATATATATATATTTATATGTGTGACTTTGGCTGGTCTACAATTTAATAGGTTCTGTGTTCTATATAAATCATGTCAATTTACATGTCAATTTAGTTTAGTTTAGTTTAGTTTTTTTTTTTTGCCAATTAAAACGTGCATTTTAATCACACCTAAAACGTAACGTCTGCGATTAGTTCGGATCGGAACACTTTTGCCATGTTCGTAAGCAATATTAATCAATCTAAATCGAAATCAGCATTTACGCAAAGCCTGAAACCTGCCATAAGCTAGCCAATTTCTAGTGTGTATTTTCTACTTTGTGCTCATCAATTGCTGCCTATTGGGGTCAGGTGTTAAGGCGTCTATTGTAGAGCAACAGCTGTTGAAAAGCTCAATATGTAGGTGATTATAAATATATATAATTAAATATTTTTAATTAGCTAGTATGCATGCAAGTTTATGGGCTACTAAGTCGCATAGAACGTGAAGCAAAAGACGTCTTTAATTTCATGTTTAGCATAAGCTTTTCAAGCCGCAGCCAACTTAACTGCCTGAAAACACAGCTGGCAACGCTGCTTGATTCAGGCGCAGCCAACTTAATAACCCACTTGAATTTCTTGCACACAAATTTCATTTTCACTATAAAAAAATTAATATTTTAATTTATGTACCATAATTATTTATATTATATTTATTTCTATACCAAAAAATATAAACACTCATTAATTAAGCAACAAATTAGATAGATTAGATGTATGGAGCATGCTAGATTTAGTTATGCCTTTTTTGCATCGCTTTGTTTTCGTTGCCAAAATTATGCATATCATTAGCGACAATTTTGGCTGCTGCAATTTTAGTAGCTGATACTAAACAAAAACCAAAGAAAGGAAAAAACCGAAAAAAATTAATGACTGGCAACATTGTTGCGCCTTTTTAAATAGGCTTAATTTAAATACATAAACATGTTTGTTGCCATTGTCATTTGTTGCTGTTGGCAACAGCTGCGATGCTTGTTGTTGCTGTTGTTGTTGCTGTTGCTAATGCAATATGGTTCAGCTGCCAGCGCCCAGAAATGGTCTAATTAAAACGATCGCCAGCGTGTTCGCCGCTGCCTTCGACGGGCCAACAAATGAGCTACCAAATAATGAATTCAACTGAATATACCCCGCACGCAATACGCGCAGCGGGTAAGCCCAGCTGCAGCTGCATTTCGTACATGTTTTAATTTTCGAGGATACATTTTCAATCTACTTATTAAAAAAAAAAAAAACAAGGACCTGAACTTATATAAATTGCCAATTTATAAAAACTTCTTTTTTAATTTATAAAAAAAAATTTTTTTTATATTAAAACTTACAAAAAGTATTTTTTTAAATTTCTTAAAATAATATATATTTCCTGCATTTGTTTTTGAGTTAAATTTTTTCTTCACTTTTGAACAATAAAAAGAATCTATTTTTTAACATAATTTCCCTAAGAAAATTATTTTAGTTTTTCTCATTTTTGGTATTAAATCAAATGTAAAAAAAAAAAAAAAAATAATAATAAAAAATAAAATGGACTATATTTTATTCTCTTTTGGACTTCGATCCACAAACTTCGTAGATCTATATATATTTCTTAAAAAGGGTTTATATCCTAAAATTATTATAATAAAGATATAAGTCTACATTTAAATAATTATACAAAAATCTCTTTAAGTTTCTCAAGTCTGCCCAAGCTAGGGTATCTAAGGTGCGCCTACCTGAAAAAACGTTGCGCTCTTGTTATTGATAAGCTTTATTCGAATTCTAAGCACAATAGTTTATAATATTTAGATTTTGCTTATCCACAATTTTGTGCTTTTATTCACTTTTCTTTTTACAGGGCATCTGTCAGTCGTGCTTGCCGCATGGGTCACACTTTTGGCTTGTTGCTGTTGCTTAATTAAAGCAATCAAATTTGAGAGCAACCGTCGGCGCGTTAAACAATTTGTGCCAATTGTTGTTGCTATCGTTGCTAATTTTGCTATTGTTATTAATCTTATTGTTATTGTTGTTGTTCTTTTCGTCTTTGTTATTGTTGTTCTGTTGTGGCTGTTGCAGTTGCATAAAATGAAATTGAATTACGCGCTTGGCTAAATGCATTTTCACTAAATTTCTGTTGGCCATGCATAACAATATTATTTTTTGCCTTGCCTTTAAGTATATGCACATACATACATACATATATACGTACATACATACGTATATGTATTTACAAGTGTGTGTTCTGAATGATTGACTGATTGACTGATTGATGCTCAACGCACAGCCCAAATCGCTTCAGCTGCAATTTTTACTGCAGCTAACTTATTTCACCTGTTCGAGTTCTATTGAAATTTCACTTGAAATTGTGAAAAATTGATGGAATCGACTGCGTGAAACTTAACTGTTTACTCTGCGATCGGAAAACGATGCGTTCTGACTGATTGACTGAACATTTCGAATGGTTTGGTGTGTAGCTTATAGATAAATATACATCGATATAAGAAAGATAGATGAATATCTATTCAAGATGCATACGACAGATTGATATCTATATAAGATATGATATGATATCTATGTAAGATAGAGATAGAAGATGGAGATGCGTGGAAAATGGGTGAAATTTGCCAATACACGCAGTCAGATCAAAGCCGCGTCAATCACACACAAGCAGCATAATAACAAATCCAACAGACTTGACACAACATTTGACGATGCGCCAGTTGCGATTGTTGTTGTTATTGTTATGTTAATGTGTGTAAAAAAAAAAACAATTAAAATTGCTGACTTTTAACGGGCAGCAGTTGGCCCTTTTCTATGCAGCTCGAGCAAATCAAATGCATTTTATTTGCATTTCAATTCGTTGCGTTGCGTTCATTTTAAGCGCAATTAATGCGTCTAATACAAAACTGCATCACAAAAAAAAAAATGAAAGAAAATCGAAACTCTGTGCAAATACTCTAACATTTTCACAGAGTGATATGGCACACATAGTAATAGGCTGGATATAGACCTCAACAGACTTTGCAATTAGTTTATTTGGCTGTGCTCGGAGTAGTTACTAAGTCGAAGTCATTTTGAGGGCTTCATGGCCATGCTACGGGCCCAGTCTATCGTATGCACACATATATGTGTCTAAGCAGCCTCTATACCAATTTTCAGTTCTCTAGCCGAGTTCTTACTGGGCTGTTCTCGCTGTGGGGTTCGGGCTGTCAGGCCGTATCAGAAGTCTGCTATACCCGATGCGTATGCGAGTGCGAGCTGAGCAGATACAACAAGTAGGCAGCAGGCAGTGGGTAGGTGGATAGGTGGATAGGTAGGTAGTTAGACGATGATGACGGCGACGCTGACGACGACTGCGACTGCGACGTCGACGTTGAAGTCGTCGTCAACGCCACCGCATTGTTTTCTCAATTATGGAAAGTCAATTAATTCTAATGAGTGTGTGTGTGTGTGTGTGTGTGTGTATGTGTGTAGCATGTAATTTCCATTTTTTGCGCGCTTTGGCAACTTAATTTAATGCGTTGCAACAACAACAGAAACAACAACAACAACAACGACGGCAACCGCAACAAGCAACAATTGCATCCGCATTGCGTGGCTTCGTTTGTTGCATTCGTCGCTTATTTTGTTTTTGTTGTTTCTCTTTCCTCTTTTCTGTTTCTTTTTTTTTTTGCATAATTGCCTTTTGGCTTTATAATTATTGTTGCATACGCTTTTAATACGTTAATTAATTACGTTGCACATTCGCTTGTTTGTGCTTGCATTGCGCATACGCAGCGTGGCCAGCGCTGTTAACTAACAGTGTTAACTAACAGCGCTTTAACAGCTGCGCTTAAGCTCAAAAAATTACATAAATTGTTTAAATTTCTTGTCAATATGCAAGCTTGAACTGAATGCCATGCAATTTGTGCACTTAATTAGCATTAATAATTTTATAATAATATTATTTACATATATAATATAAATATCCAAGCAAAAATTGTGATAAACTAGGTATGTTATGCTAACATTTGCATTATAACAGTTTGCACATTTTAATTCATTTAGCCCTCTTTTAATTGTAGCCAAGGAGTCTTTTTTAAAACCTTCGGCGAACAAAGCATTTCGAGCGAACATTTTTTTTTGGGATTTCAAAGTCAAAGTTGGTCGAAAAAGATAGTTTACCTCCAAGAGACCTATTTGTGTGTGTGTGTGTGTGTGTGTGTGTTAATGATGATAAATCCAGGCAATAGGCCACGCGGCGTGTTGAATTTATGAACATGAACATATAGGCAATGCCGCTGTGGAATTTTAACAAGTTGCAATAACAACAAAGCGCTGCTAATTCCCCAAAGGGAACAGCGACAGCAGAGACAACAACAACAACAACAACAATAAGCATCACATTAACAATTTAAATACAAGAAACCAAATATAAATGAGAAAGAAGCAACACAGCGCAAAGAAATACAAATATAACTAAAACAAAAAAAAAAAATACAAAAAAAAGATAAAATAAAATGAAAACAAAAATAAAAAATAAAAACCCACTCGCATCGCGGACATGCAACAAAATTTGCACTTTTGCCCGGCAGCATACCAAGAACTCGCTTTGGCGCAGCAAAACGCAAGAATACAAAAAACGAATAAAAAATAAAATGAAAACCAATCCGAAAGCAAGGTCCAGTCGCCGCCAGAGACCTGTGCGAAATCTCCTGCTCCTGCCGGCGGGCAACTGTGCAAAGCTCTGCTCTGTTCGAGCTGGAGTTCTTGGCGGCCTGGTGCTGCTTGAGAATCCCCGAGAGCTCATTAAAAAATACCAAAATCTTTGTACTGAAAATGTGACAAAATTTTTAAATCACCTTCACTCAGCGCTGTCGTCGCGCCGCTGGACACACTGTGGCGCAGCGTGCACAGTGGTTGCATGCCCGCCGATAAAGGGTGCATTTTTTTTTTAAAAGTGGAATTGTTCTTTAATTCAAATACATTTTTATTCTATGTATTGTGTATTATATTAATTCTCTAGAAATAGTCTAACAACTTTGGAATGGTTGATGAGACAATAAAGTTCTGCCTCATATAATAATTTGAATGGAAATTATTCCCGAAAACCGATTTAAATTTCATTTTGTTTTAAAATTGTATATTATATAAATTTGAATGGGATTCTTAAATTGAAGAAAGTCCAGTTTATAATTAGTTTGTGTATATTTTTGTATGTTTGATAATTATTCAAATAATTTTATTTCAATATTTATTTATTTACTTTTAATATAATTAAAATAAGATTTTATACAAGCTGTAATCTTATTTTTATTATTTACTTCGCATGACTTTTTTTTCTGTTATGGAAATAATTGCCCTGCAGCTAAAATCCCTTGAGCGAATTTCCCCGAAATATTTGCTATTATTTTGCTCCATTTCGCGAGGCTCTCGAAGCACTGTGCGCACTGTGATCGTCGGAATGCGGCAGCCTTCTGAGTCCGAGTTCGAGTCCGCGTCCGCGTCCGCGTCCGAGTCCGAGTCCTGAGACCTCAAACAAAAGTGCAAGTGATGCTCATGTACAGAATCAAGTCCAGAGCATAATGAAGCAAGGGGGGAGCAGCAGCAGCAGCAGCAGCAGCAGCAGAAGAAACTCAGTCACTAGACCGAAGACGCGGAGACACTTGAAACTGAATCTGCGACAGAGTCTCGAGACTTGGATGCGAAAACTTTGGGGGCTGTCGCGTTCTCAAATAGCGAGTTGAAAGTTTGCGCTTTTGTGCATTTTTTTTTTTTTTAATGAGCCTCTAATTGACATCTGCATTTATTTAGCGACAGGGTGCCACACGGTGGTTAGTGTGGCCGCGTTGCAAGCTGCTCATCGATCATGTGGGGCATGCGCGGGGGCGAGTGCAACAATAAGCAAAAAAAAATAAAAAATATTTTAATTGGCATTTTAACTAAAAGTGTTTAGGCTTTAGTTAAAATTGTTGGCCAACTGAAAGCTGAGAACCGAGAAAACTGAAATCCGCAAAACTGGTTTCATATACATACAAACATACATACATACATGTACATATATACATATATATATATAGAGAGAGAGAGAGAGCTTTATACATACGCATACGAGCGGACCGAACAAAAGATCCGCGCGGTACGTTCAACCCAATTAACGCGTTGCCAGTTGCCGGCTGAGCAGCCCCCTCCCCACTCGCCCCTGGTCGCCCCTTACAACTCCCAGGCCCGCCAATTGGATCGAATGACATACAATTTAGCATGGGAGGCTGGACGTATTATGCAAAAATGCATATTGCAAATTGATAAGCGACCGAACGATCTGAGATATGCGTCTGTGGAGTGCGGCGCAAGAGAGGGGCGAGTGGGGAATCGACTGTCGGCACATAAAGCGAATGTCGCACGCACTGTTTGCTTCATTTACTCAAATTGAAAGCGACAATGTTTAGGGGCAGCCGCTCGGCTAATGATGATGTTTGCCAATCTGATCTCGCCATGATCATGCGGCTGCTGCTGCCGATGATAATGATGATGATGATGATGTGGATGTGGATGTGGATGTGGATGTTGCTGCTGATCATCGTTGAAGAGATCTGCACCATGGGGACCAAGCGAAGCGTAAACCCAACACACACACACACACACACAAGCACACAAACACACACAGCGCACATACAAAAAAGGGCAACAGCATCAGGCAAAGGGCCAAAGATACCCAACCCGAACGTACGCAACGCCGTCGTCTTCCTCGCCGCCGTTGCCGCCCGGGGGTAAGCCAATTAAATGTGAGATCGTGTAATTGGCAAATTAATTTCAAACCAATTATAAAGAAAACGACCACGAAAAAAAAAAATAAAATAAAAATAACAAAAACAAAAAGAAACGAGCGCAGGATCCGCCAGCAGCAGCAGCAGCAGCTGAGGCAGCGCAGCAGCAGAGGCAGCAGAAGCAGCGCAGCAGCAACAGCAGCCATGGCTGGGCTTTCGGCTTTGACTACGAGTTCGGCTGTCGCTTCGGCTGCAGCTTCGTTTAGGTGCGTGCGCTGCACAGATAAGAATCTGTGCAAATGATCCAAGCAGTGCCAGCGAGAGTGAGCGAGAAAGAGCAAGCGCTCGTTCGCACTCATTGCGCGTAAGGTGGGCAAACGAAGAAACTGACACAAATGAGCTAAGAGCCAGTCGTTGAGTGTCAATGTGAGCTTGACAGGGAACCGTAATTGTAAAAGCTAGAAACAGGCACAAACAAAAAAGACAGCCAGCCAAAAGAGAAGCTGGTAAGAGAGTGTTGACTTGAGTGCAGGGAATAACCAAGGAATAACACTTGCAAATGAGCGAGCTTTAAAGACATCAATTAAGAGAGCGTCAACATAAAAATGTCCATTAAGCGATCTATTCAAAGCATTACTTAAGTATAGACTAGTTAAAACAAGAGAGCACAAGAGCAAATGAATAGAGGGAGCCGAAAAGATTGTATGTTAAATGAAAGTTGGATAAGAAACTTCAGGTGCATTAATATATGATACATGAATAAGAGGAAAAGTTAGTATATTGTAATAAAAAAGGATTTTGATATGGTAAAAATTAGCTGAAAAATAGCTATTATGTTAATAAGTTCAGTAACTGAAAGAGTGTAGTTTAGGGGCAGTTACTTTATAATTGGCGCGCTGGCTAGAGGAATTTTTGACGCATGCCAAGCAATTAGGCAATTGACAAAGAGTTAAACGGATTCCTAATAAGCAAGATTAAGTATTGTCTTAGCCGAAAGTTGTCAAGGCTCTTCAAAAAGCAATTATAATAATATTAATTATAATAATAATAATAATGCTAATGCTAATGCTAATGCTAATGCTAATCCTAATACTAATGGTAATGATAATGATAATAGCAATGACAATGACAATGACAATTACAACGACAATGACAATGACAATGATAATAAAAATGACAATGACAATGACAATGACAATGACAATGACAATGACAATGACAATGACAATGACAATGACAATGACAATGATAATGATAATAACAATGACAATGACAATGACAATGACAATGACAATGACATGACAATGAGGATGATAAAAATATGAATATAAGTACTCATAATAATAATAGTTATAAAAGCAAATTTGAGGACTAGCCGTCAAATTTGGAAGATAAAGATAGAAAAAGCCTGGCACTCCAGAAAGAGTCGAATTAGCATGTATCTAAGCTTTAGGCGAGCATACGAGGGAAACTATATACTCTGTTCAACAAAGTTCGCAAATGAAGGACACGCAAGCGAAGTTCAAGCCATGAAATATCCTTTGTCAGCAACGGCTTTTTGCAGGTTATGTAACAATATAAGGATAAGCCCACACGCGCTGCACGCAGCCCCTCCCCCATGCCGCCCCCTACAGTTGTGTATGAGTTGTTTTTTTAATGAAATTATAATAAAAACATATTATGTGCAAGAGAGGACGTTGCGCACTTCATTTTTCATTTTGGCGCGACGCACTTCCTTTGACAAGCAACAACAACAGGAACTGGTCTGGCCAGCCCCTGCTGCACTCGCCAACCGTTCCCCCGCCCCTTCGGCCCATTGTGATGAGCGCTCTTTGCATGTGTCCCGTTCGAACGGCAACGAAGCGAGGGAAATATGTGGCGTAAGCCATCGACTACGGCCAAACCACAATTCCTGCCGCTGATGACCGCTGACGATGCCTCTTAATTATTAATAAAACCAATTGCAGGCCAAGTTCTGCAATGAGAGCTTCGTCTCCGTCTCCGTCGCCGTCGCCGTCTCCGCTGTCTCTCGAAGCTCGGCGCTCGGCGCTCGGCGCTCGGGCCAAACCAACAACATGTTAACTTTTTAATTAACGAGTTTTCTTTTTCGATTTCAATTTGCCAGCCAACACACACGCGCGCGCCGCATTCGCTCTGCCCACAGAACTGGCCTGTAGCCATACCCAGTTCGCCAGTCCCTGATCCGGAGCGAGTCGCTCGAGTTACCGTTGCCCGCAGCCAGTTGCCAGTTGCCAGTTGCCAGTTGCTACTTTGTGCGTGCTCCCTTGGCTACAAGCATAGCACACCTTACTATACCCTGTAAATAGAAGGGTATCTTAGCGCAGTAGAGATCGACGCTAGTTAAGCGCGTAGCTCATCGAGCAATATACAGAGGAACTTTTCCTTCCCGAAACGCACGCAAGAACATTTCACTTTTTTCTATAAATTGAATGGAAACATTTGGAAAAATTTGCCTTTTTTTTATCACTCAGTCAAGCGTACATCGGCCTTATATAGACAAAGGAAATGCAAAGATATATTAATATTATTGATTAATATATTAATTTTAGATTCTCTCGAATAACTCAATCCTTCAATAAGTAGATATCTTTAGATTATCTGCTGCCTGGAATCGATATACAGCAAACCCTCGTTTAACAGAGATATTTGGAATCTCTCACATTTTGGATAGGTCTTTCTTTCCTTCTCTCACAAGCAGAGTCACAATTTTGGCAACGAGCTTAAGACTTTTTGACATTTTCCTCAAACTCGTGCCTGTGCTCAGGTCACACGCAGGGCTTACAGGGTAACTGCCAGTCGAGCATGCTCAATTGGAGGACTCTTAGTTGTTTTAATTTAATTTAGCTGCAAAGTCGTTGCATGCTTCGCTGCATAATGCCACAAGGAGAAGGCGACTCGGCTTGTTCGCTCTCTGGTCAACAAGTTTTTGGCTACAGGCACAAAACTGGCCTCTAGTTGCGACGCCTCCCCTTCCGCCCTCTCTTCCTTTCTCTCCTCCACTCAGTTGGGCAATGTCATTTATTAATAAAATATTTGCAAATTGTTGTCATGCAGTCAGCTTCCAGCCCTCACCTGGCTGGCCCAAGTTCTAGCTCCTCGTTGAGTGTCATAAATTAAAGGATTACAGCGCGGGCAAAGGGAGGGAGGGCGAGCAGCTGCTTGCGGGGCAGCAACAGGAGCAGAGAGAGAGAGAGAGAGAGAGAGAGCGCGAGAGAGCATCCGACGTGCTGCTGCCTAAGCAAGTTGTTAGCATTAAAAGGCCGCAGCGCAATGTGTGGCAATTGAACACTGGACAACAAAATATTCGATTCAAAAGCAAGCCGTGAGCATGAAACGGAGATCAGTCAAGAAATACAAAAGAGCGAGCTTATAAAACTTGTAAAGCACACAACAGCACAGTTAAATGCTTACGAACACTGTCCATGTGCAATTATCGGTAAAAATTTGAAATTGAGAAATTTATGGCTTTACTAAATACCATTCTTATCTATATGCGGTCCACACAAATTGTGGTTAACGAGCTAACACCTCTGTGCATGTATGTACACATGCATGTATGTGTGTGTGTGTGTCTGTAAGTATGTTTGTATGTGTGTATGTATGTGCTCTACGACTAAGCATAGACCAAGTTTACTTTCAACTACATTGAAAGTCGACAGAAATGTATTTTAAGAAATCGCCTCTCTTTGCGATTCTCATGAATTCACGCAAGACTCACAGCTTTACATAATAAATTGACTCTCTCATCAATTTTATCTTTGCTCATTTATTCACTCTGCCCTCCCTATATATCACACTTTTACTGGCAATTAAATAATAGCGCATCTTTGGGTTATTGATAGATTTCTATATGAATAGAAATGAATATAAATTGTGTAACAGGCAGAACTGAGTATCGCCCCTACCACAAAGTAAGGTTCAAGCTTATCTCTTCTCATATCTTCGAATGTCTGCAAGCGTATTAAATGTTCGGCGTGCCAAAGATATTCCCAATTTTTCTTTTTTCTCTCCAATTTAAATTAGAGAAATTTGAACCTTAGCCGAGCTGAGCAGTGTTATTAGAGTTGGGCATCACAAAAGAGATGCGGCGTTGGGCGTGTGCATGTGTGTGTGTGTGTGTGTGTGTGTGCATATACATATGTACATGCATGTCTGTGTAGGTGCGTCTGCGTCTGCGTCGTCGTCTGTTGCTACTGTGCGAGCCGCGAGGTGCGCGTGCGCGCCCTGCTGCCGATAAGATCGTAGCTGACGCAGGAGCTTAAAGCGACAGCAAGGAGGGGCGTGGCGGAACGGAAGGCAGGCTCGGGTCGGGTCGGATCGGTAGCCAAGGCAATAAGCCATACTAATAGGCTGTTGCTGCCAGACGCAATCGGCGGCCGCATCAGCGATGGGAGTTCGAGTTGCAATGAAGGTGCCTCCTTTGGCGTCCGGCCCCGCCTTCGCGCTTACATTTGCCACATTTGTATGAATAATTTAATTATTGTTTAAATGTTAATTAATGCAACGTGAGTCGCGAGTCGCGAGTCGCGACGTTAACTGAGCCAATGCACTTCACTGCACTTTTTTTTTTTTGCTTTTCGTTTCTCGAGTGTATTTTTTTTTAATGCTTTTTTGTTTTGTTTTTATTTTTGCACCTCCACTTTACACGCTCCGAAAACAAGCGAGACGCCCAGAGAGTCTCAGTTTATAACTTGACAGACACGCATTTGGCATTAATGGGCTGCTTGACAGACAACAACAACAACAACAACAACAGCTGTGAGAGCGAAGCTAACTGCGAACGTACAAAGAGAGAGAGAGAGAGAGAGAGAGAGAGAGAGAGAGCGCGCGAGAGAGCGGCAGAGCGGGCCAGCAACAAAGCAGAGGTATTGCATATGCGTAAAATTTGCAATTAGATGATAACTGGGAGCACACACACACACACACACACACACGCACACACGTCTAAAGGGTAACTAATTAGGTTGCAGCGTCATTTTTAAGAAATATCGCCATGTAACACGAAAGAGAGCCGCAGCAAATGTGAATGTTAATGAGAGAGCAATGAGAGCAAATGCATAATGATCATTGTCAGCATAGCTTGAAATAGTACAGTAAATGTTGCCATAGAAAGTTACTAATTTTATCGCGCGATACTTCCTATAAAGCTATTAGATATAGTTGTCCATTGCTAATAAGATTTGTCTTAGCTATGACAGGCATGGCGGAGAGCTCATTGCTCAACATTTGTTACATTTGCAAGCATCACATTCTGCAATTCCATTCGCAGGCAACAGCTGATCAATTTTGCTTTGATTCACATAAGCGCCGTAAAAGCTTACCTTCTAAAGGTCAAATAATACGGCCTCGAAGTAGGGACTCCATTTAATGGATAATCTTTGCGACATTTGACCAAATTACAAATTACGTACAAATGTTAATCGTGGAAATGGGCTATAATATGATATGATATCGGGACAGTTTCCACTATGCAACAGAAGGACGAGTTTTATGACAATAGCTTTGGGAGTAAAAGACAATTTTGCCTAGAAACAGGCGGACAAACATGGCTATAACGACTCGACTTTTGATTCTGATCAGGAATACATAACATTATTAAACATATCATATCAACATATCTATCATATCAACATATGTAACATATCATAATATATATTATACACTCTAAAATTTCTTGCCAATTTTATGTTAATCTTTTTTATAATTGCACAATACACAAAAAAAGGACTTTCGGTTTATGAATGTTAGCTCAGTGGCTCTTAAACTGTTAGGCAATAACTTAAAACTGTGACTCTACAACAAAATGGGGAATATTTTCCAATTTTGTTGACTCAAACAATGAATGATCATTTGTGGCTCCAAAAGTTTGGAAATCTCCCCCTGATGGGCGTGGTCAACAGCCGCACAGAGCGTCGATTGTGGCACAAAACTAATATACTCCTTGCGTACACTTTCACAGAGTATACAAATATCAGAGCACGAGAATTCTTAATTTCCAATAAACAAAATGTTATCGCAGTTAGTTGGGTGTCAAATGACATATTTGAAATTCTTGGCGAATTCTCAAATGAAAGTAGCTCGACGGAGTTTACATGGAAATGTTTACATAGCTCTGTAGCTAATCGTTATGTTATGGCTAGGAATGCGATGCAGTCTTCCGAAAGATAATATCTTTGGGACAAAATTGTAATTGAACTGATTTTAAGCTATTGTCTTTTCTCAAGCCGATTCTTATCAGGACTTTCTGCAGACGGCGATCTATGCTATTCTATTAAAATTCCACTTCAGCATTTTTTTGATAGCCATACGAAACCAAATAAGCATAGACCGAGACCGAACACAAATGATAAACAAATCGGACTCTAATTTCGGTAAGTTCAAATTTCTGATATGCTGTCAATAAGATCATCTCTTTTTTTATGGTCTGGTATTGAAAGCAGAGCCAAATTGTCAATGCAAGCAAAATGCATGTATTCCGGAAATGAATACAGTAAAAGATCGCTTGAGCGGACAGAACTAACAAAATATCCCAACTAAAAGTTGGCAATCGTTAGAAAAATCTATCTATACATAATATATATATATATATATATATATACTGGGTCTGCCTGTAGGTAAAGCTAAAGCTAAAACAAACTCTATTTTGGCTTAAAAAAAGCAGATTGTTTTTTTTTTATCAATATTTTCGTTTCAAAAGTTGTTTGTCGAAAACAGAAAAGAAGTTTTTGTAGAGAGCTGCGAGAACTTCAGCAAAGGAATCTGGCCGTTAGAAGAGCGAGATCCTCGCCAAAGGAATCGTTCCATTAGTGGAGCATTTACTGTGCCCAAAAACATTTAAATGAAATTCTACAAAAATGCTGCTGCATAACAGTTTTTCGAATTTGCCAATTAATCAGATTTTTGTTTGATTTTTAGCAATATTTTTTTTTTTTTGATCGTTTTCATATTTACGCATAAGACTCACGCACACACACACACATGTACAACGCTCTGTGCACACAGTTGCAGCAGTCTATGTTAAGTCTGCTCTGTTATGTCGCTGTTATTGTTGTTATTGCGAAACTTGAAACTGAGGCAATTAACAGAAAAGATTTGCGTTTTGTTGTTCTTGGGCCGTTCACTCGGCCGCGTCGCTCGTTTTCTTCTGGCCTGCCAAATGCAGTCGCAGCGACGGCGACGGCGACGGCGACGTTAATTAAAACAAATGGCAAAAATAAACAACAGCAGCAGAAACTAAAAGTAAACTAATTAAAAGGATCGCAGCACAAAAGTTTCGACTTACATATGCAGAAAATTGTTGCTTTTCTTGCTGCGAGCGGGTTTCGTAGCTGGCGACGGGGGACGGGGGTTATTTTCTTTTTTATAGCTTTTATTGTTGCTGCAGTCGCTTCTCCTTCTTCTTCGGCTGCCTTTTCTGTTTCTGCTTCTGCTTCTTCTTGGTTCTGGTTTGTGGAAAGGCTTTTTTCTCTCTTAATGTTTCTTGTATTTATTTAGCGCTGTTTGTTGTACAATTTGCACACAGGAATGTGCTAGCGATTATTATTGTTGTTGTTGTTGTTGTTTTCTTTTGTTTTGTTTTGTTTTGTTTATGTTATGAATTGTTGTTGCTGCTGCTCGCAGCTCTCAGCTCGCAGCTAATTGAGTGCGAATTTTTATAGTCGTACTAAACGCATGAAAATTGCTGCTGCTTGCACACGTGCAGAGCCAATGAGTGCGATAGGGAGAGTAACACAGACCGAGCGAGCGAGCGAACGAGCGAGCGAGAGAGCGAGAGTGCGATGAGTGGGTGAGAGTCGTTTGCGCGCGTGATTTACCGTTGATTGAATTAATACAGATGGCAAGAAGAAGACGCTTCTAACGAGGCAAGATCAGTCCGCACATCAGAGAGCCTGGAGCGTCAGCGATAGAGAGAGCGAGAGAGAGAGAGATAGCTAGCGAGCAAAAGAGCGAGGTAGAAAGAACAAACTGATGCCCGACACCTGCAACAACACAAAACACACGCGAACTGCGAACTGAACTCGACTCAATTAGTTAGCTCGTAAATTTGCATATTTCAAATAATTGCGCCACACACAAACGCTAATGCGGTGGGAAGTATGGTGGGGCCGTACACACACACACACACACACACGCACGCACAGATGTTTTTTGCTGTTGTTGTTGTTATTGCTTCAGTTGCTGTTGTTTTTTTTTTTTTTTTTTTTTGTTTGCCTTTTTTCTTTAATTTTGTGGCACGCACAACTTACACTCACTTGCATAAATATCTTAGAAACAAAAAAAAAAGAAATAATTTGTTTGGTTTTGTTATAATAAACAATGCGCTTCGCACTTTGCACACAACAAATTTGAGTTTCGCGTTAACGTAATTTTATTTACTGTTGCTTTTGCTGCTAACTGCTACTGCGCGCACACACGACCGCCAGCGCCGAAGTTCACTTGACGAATGCGACGAGGCTGCATGAATGAAAACCGAATAGCGGCAGCAGCTCTGTTGTTGTTGCGTTTGCTGCTGCGCTGCTGCTGCTGCTGCTGCTGCTACTGCTGCTGCTGCCGTTACGGCTGTTAGGTGGTTGCGCTCTGGCGCTCTCTCGCTCTCACTGGCTTATCAGCTGCTGTTGCTGCTGGCTGAGACCGGCATTTGCTGTTGTTGCTGCTGCTTTTGCTGCTCCTGCGAGGGTTGTTTTGGCTCTTGCGCATATTAAACGCTGCTCCAGATTCGTTGTGGTTGGGGTTTTTTGTTGTTGTTGTGGCGTTTTTTTTTTATTTTTTTTTGCATTTAATGCTTTTGGGGCTGCGCTGCCATTGGACGCCAAACGGTTGGCTTTTGGCTGCCAGCCGCCTATCGCAGGTGCCGGCCAACGAGGGTAGCAGCAACAGAAATGCAGCCCGTTAACAGCGTTCTGTTAGGCACACCTGTGCGTAGGCGCGCACTGTTAAACTTGCTGTCAAGTGGCCCCAGACTAGCTGCTGTAGGTGGAGCCAGCGCTAGCTATATACAAATATCCATTTATTCATTTGACTATGCCGTTTTTTAATTAAATGACAAACCCTTCTCAAAGCTCTAAATGGCCGGGCAGCTACCATCGTCACGTTTCTAATGAGTTGACAAAAATGTAATTTTTTATATTTGACGTGGACCTTTGTAACGGGGTTGCAAGCAATGCTATGGCCTTTGTTGTTGTTGTTGTTGTTGTTGTTGCCATTTAGCCATTTATTATTTTGCACCTCGGACTGATTTGATTCTTGTCGGTTAACCAACCAACTTGACAGACACATTTCGCTGGAGATAATAATCCTGCTCCTGCTGCTCTTTATTTGGCTGCAAGCGGCCAACCCCTTTTTCAGGCCATAACAAATTTGTTGCAAAAAAAAAAAAAAAAAAAAAAACAAAAATAAAATAGACTAAAACAAAATAATAATAATAATAGAATAAAAATATATGTAAAAACCTAGAGCGAATCGCATGGGCCCATGAACAACCACATAATGAATTGGCTGCATAAATAATAGGCTCAAACTACTTAGGATAAGCATAGCGCACGCACCCAAGACACACACACACACACACAGAGAGAGAGAGAGAGAGAGAGGGAGAGCAGAGGCGCAGCGAATCCACCGCAACCCCCTGGACTGCATCCCTGTGGCCCATGCTGGCAAAGAGCAGCATTATTCATACATAAAAAGCCAATTAAAAATTTATAATAAACCCCGCGCCAAATGCAGCAACCCCAAAATAGAAAAATAAACGTAAGCAGTGTGCACAGTGGTACCAAAAGCCATACATACATACATACATAACCTGCAAGTCAATTGTCTAATTAATACATTTTCTTTTTCAACAGAAAAATATAAATTAAATATATATTACAAAAGAAAACCCAACCAAAAAAAAAATAAGCAACAATAATTTTTCGCCATTTTCATCAGACTTGAACCACTGTACACGGGCGGCCGCAAAGTGAAAGCTTAAAAGCATGTGAGCATTGCGCACAGGATTCCTGTCCTGTCCGAACATGAAGCTGGAATCTGATGGGTTCGGGGTTGGGCGGGTTTTGAGCGGGGGTCGCACACGCAACCAGCGCTAAATTAGATGTAAAATAATGAACATTTCAATTAAAATAATTAATATTATGAAGTGCACGGCTCGATTTGACAATGGCCAAGGCAGATGAGCTCAAGATCCTGAGGCGGCTGGCTGCTGCAAGTCGTAGCCCGGCCACTAAGCACTCAATTAACCGTTATAATGTTTGCGGGACCAGGCTATGCTTGCAGCATGTGCTAGCTAACGGGACAGAGTAACGGTGTGCGTGTGAGCGAGAGAGAGCGAGAGAGAGAGAGAGAGAGTTGGGTACTTAGAGATGAGCTAAGGCTTTTTAATTATAATTAAACATGCGAGCGAGCGAGCAAACGCTGGAATAGAATGGAACGAGATGGCATGGAATGGAATGGGATGGGCTGATGATATGGTTTCATGGTATGGTTCCTATGGCTTGGCATAATCACTTAGCCGCGTGCAGCGCAGCATTTAAAATTAATTCTACTCAAGTGCGTTTTGGGCTGCCCGAAAACACGTGGCACACGTGAAGCGAATTGACGGAGGTGGGGTGGCGGGGGCGAGCGGGGCGACCGTGGCGGCTCGGGATGGAGCTAGCAGCGATTACCGTTAGCATTTTTGCGAGCGAAACAAATTGCACGCTAATTGCTCATGTTCAATTAAAAGCAAACGCGAACAGAACAGAAAACAGAACAGAAAACAGAACAGAAACGAAAGCCCCAGCTCTAGAATCTGGCCACACTATGCGCTTTCCCACAAGGCGCAGCGAGAGCGCGAGTGCGTGTGTGTGTGTGTGTGTGTGTGTGCGATGCAAAGTGAGTATGTGTGTGCGTAAGAGAGAGAGAGAGGGGGAGAGAGAGAGACGGCACAGACAGACTGCTTTTTGTTTTGGTTTTGATCCTTTGCGCAAATAATTGCCTAATTGTCTCTGGTCGGGGCTTTTCAGTGGCAAACATTGTTGTTGCCGCCGCTGCTGCTTCTGTTCTTGTTGTTGTTTTTGTTGTTGCTGCGCATGCAAATGGCAACGCATATTTCTTACACAAATCCATTTTCATCTATTAATTGGCAGCCCTCAGCAGCTGCTGGCCAGGACATGCATGCGATTCGCCTTCCCCCTTATACACAATTAAGCGTTTGTGCAAATAAAAATCGAAACGAACGCTTTACAGAAATATGTAAATTTAGCACTTGAATTGCTCGAGACGTTAACATGGTGTCTCGCTGGCGTGTTCACAGCGCATTGCCAAGATTTTCGTGTTCGATTGGCAACAAGTCTAATTGGTTATGATAATGGACAATTTCGATTACAGTTTTCTGCACTTTACTTTGACAGAAATGATATGCATTTGTTTTTAATTAAACCGGTATGTTAAATAAACGAACGGGAACGGAACTTAACAGAAAAACCAGCGACGATCTTAACACTAATAACAGTCTGCTTAAGCACACCAATACATGCATAACTGTCTATGCACATATTTGTAGTTATGCTAAATGAATTTTAAAATATTTGGCTACCTATGTTAAAAAAAAAAAAAACTCAAAATGGCCAACAGTGTTGGTAAAGTTGCGAGGCTCAGACACAGCCGGCTGCACCTTAAGCAGCGCCTTGTTACTTGCCAATTAATTTGCATATATGAACGTATGTATTTACATGTGTATGTCTTTATGTCTTTATGTATAGGCACATACGAAATTGCACCGCAATTAAATGCATCGTTGACGTGGTTGTTTGCGTACTTGAGAGACTCTTTTTAATTTTTGTTTTTGGCGCGTTTTCGCACACCGTTCGCAGCAGCGTTTGCGGTTATTATTGCAATTATAATAGCTGCTTGTTGTCAACATATTGATTGCCTCTTGTTAATCACATGTAAACGACGAGCGTACCACCAAAAAGGTAGAGCGATCGGCGTGCAGCAGAGTGCACTTTATCATCAGACATACATATATTTTGGGCAAATTTAAATGCCTGAGCATTTGCATTGTTGTTACGTGCATGGGACCCATAAGAGAAGTATAAGAGCGAGCGCAAGCGCGCGCGCGCGCGTGCGTTCCCTTTTCAACGCGTCTAATTGCGTTGCATTGTGCGTCAAACAGCAGCAGCAGCAGCAGCAGCAGCCACTGGCGGATATCCAATTTCAATACATAATTTATTAGCTGTGACTGTGAAATGCGAACGCGGCCGCACAATGCACTTTAAAATTGCCACTGCTTGAGCTCAGTTACGGCCACTTTTAAGCAGCTCGGCAGCGCATTTGCAACCCATGATAAATGATAGGGCGCCGCCTACGCGCGTCAAGGGTTGTCGCCGTCGCCGTCGCTGTCGCATTTCGCGGTACGCCGCAACGCCGATCAAATGGCCGATAAGCGCTGACAGCGGCAGCAGCAGCGTTGCCAGCGCCGGCGTCGTGGCTGCGGTTGACAGTGCAAACGGTTGCAAGTCAAAATTAATTAGGATTTTTCAACAACAACAACAGCAAGAAATGTTAAGCTTGGCACCGACGCTAAGATACCCTTTACTAAATACTATTATGCTAAATGTTAATGTTGATGAAAGTCTTATACGAAATACAACATTTTGGCGTCATGTGTGCAAAACTCTTATAAGAACTTTTAACACCCTGTGAGCTACAAAACCAATTAATGTACATAACTAGTTACATATATATATGTATATGTATGTATACATACGCATAGCCGAACTGTATGAGCAGCATTGAAATGCCTGGCTGCATAGCAAAGTTAAGGATGCGCCTCCGGTAAGGGTAAATTGGTAACGCCAAGCGCTAAATTGAAATCAGTACAAAAAAAAAAAACAAAAATACGATCATTAATCATCAAGCCAAAAGGGTTGACGCGCTCGACAGTGCCCAAAATTCAAAACACCGCAAGAACAAAAATTGAATGAACAAAACAAAAAACAGTAAAAAAAAAATAAAATAGAAAATAAAAATAAATAAATAACACGCACAAAAGGGTGGCTTGACCGGCGCCAGAACAAAAACAATGCTAAAGCATAAAATAAACAGCAACAACAGCGATTTTTACCTTCCGGTTAAATATGTTTAATGCTCAGTTTTACGAGTACAACGCGCATTAACAGCTGACTTGGCAGCTAGCTTCGGCTGCTCCTCGTCGGAGGACGATTCAAGCATTGACTCCAGAAAGAGCACACTATGATTGGCGACAATGTCACGCAACGCTTCGACAGCCCGTGGCGGCTGTTTCATCAATGCCGCCACAGCGTAATCGGTTATGGCCGGATTGTCCATGAGGCAGTTGCGCAGCTGCTTGTGGCGGCGACGTGTGCGACGACGTAGCGCTGCATCGGAGAGCTGCTCCTCATCGGAATTGGCGGAGCCCTCTACCAGATATTGTATGGCCAGCTCCAGATTGTTGGAGGCTCGCTCCAGCGCATCGCGTGCCTCGTTCTCCGGATAGCCCATGTCGGCGACGAGCTTGATCAGGTTAACCGTATCGTTTGCATCGGTTGACACGTCTGTCTCTGCAGCGTTCTGTTCGTTCTGCATATTGGTTGGCATTGTTTTTTTTTATATTAGTTTAGCAGCAGCTTCTTTTTTGCCTTAACGTAATCCAATCAGAGATGTTCGTTGCGAGCGCGCCTTTTTATTCATAGAGATGCGCAATACTGCGATACAGAATATCGATTAACAACATGGATATTCCGCAACACTGACGCATGCAAATTTATTGCTGACGTCACAGCACTAATTCCTTTACAAATTGGCTGCATATGTTACGGGAGTGCCATTCATATCTCGTTCTCTTTGGTAGCCAGACACGCATCGATACCAGCTGAGTATCGTCTGCAGGCTTCGAGTGGCTTTCGTTTTTTTTTTTTTTTACGAAACTTAGATAACAAAAAGTTGGCAACAATTACGCACACACACAACAAAAATGATTTTATTATACAGCTGCTTCGCCACTGTCTCCGTTTGGTATGCTATTTATGCGTTGCACAATTTTAAATAATCACCCCATTGGGAAATTTCATGGAAAGTCCAACAAACATACAACAATCGAAACCCTTCCATTCTCTCTTACTTTTGCTTTGCATTACTTTACTATTTGTGTGCGCATGTATGTATGTGTGTGTGAGTGTTGCTTACACTGATTTATTGCCATTTTCTTGGTGCGCTGTGTTGTCCTTTTCGGTTAACTCTTTGTTTATAAGCAGCAGCACAGGGACAAACAAGTGGTCCGTAAAAAGCATTGCCATACCCTCATCTATCACAATTTCTTGCTACAGTTCTTACATTTTTGGGTTTAAAAACGCATTATTTTGCTTTTGGTAATTGAAGTTTTTAGTTTTCATTAGCCAAAGCCGCACAAGGACCAAATGACAAGGGACAACAGTGGGCGCATATAATAAATGGCAAGCATACATACGCACTAAAATTAAGATATAAGACCCGCTGAGCCCAATGAGTACGTAACAATATGCGCACTTACATATATTTAAAAATTAATTCTCATTTGGCGTTGCCAGCTGCTGTGTTAACGGGCAAGCGATTGGGCAGCGCTGGCAAATGGCGAAGAACGTAAAAGAAAACGTAAGTCGATACTTTTTAAATGCTCGCACACACACACACACACAAGCGCGCGCGCATTGGAACAATTTTAAAACGGATATCAAAAGTTTTAACTTGAGCATTTGATATATGGGCGAAACGTGCGTCGACAGCTACAGCAGCAGCAGCAGCAGCAGCGACATCGATAGTTATCGCAGCGGCTTTTGTGCAATTGTTCGATTTTACAAATGGCAAAATCACTTAACACACCGTTAACACCCACATTAGTTGTACTTGGACGCACACACACACACACACACATGCGTATGTATACATATATGTATGTACGCGTACGCCTGGGAAATGCACAGCGCTCCACTTACGGGTTCGTTTCAATTACTTTGCAGCTACCCCAGGCGGACTTGCGGTACTGGGACTGGGACTGGGATTGGGACTGGGACTGGGCGCAGGGATCATAATCGAATTAAATGCAATGCCAACAGAACTGAAACGAAAAAGTCATTAAAAACGCAAGGCTAACGATTGCACGCAAATTTGTTGGTACCGGCAACAGCTTCCCGTTACCCGCCACCCGCCACCCGGCAACCGCCACCCGTTGCTGGTCGCAGCACACATACGTGCCAAAAACTATGGCCCATGAATGGAATTGGAATTGGCAATCGCACGTGGCACGCTGGTCACCCGAGATAAGCAACTGGCAACGCGTGGCCCGCCACTGGAATGCACCCTCTCGCTCCCTTCGCCCAATCACCCTGTCTCTGTTGCACATATACTCAACGGGAGATACCAATCAATGGGCATGACGTTACGTATTTATGACCTGAAATCGGATTGGCAGATTCATTTTCATCACGATTATCGTTATTAATATTATTAGTGTTTGCACTAAGCAACTGACTTCCCTTCATTTATATTCTTTTCATCTTCTTTTTTAGCTCTCCTTTATCCTGGAGGCGTTGAGCTGTGAATTGGAAAATTGAACAATCCAAGCGCCAAAAAGCTGCCTAAAGATAAACGATCTAAAGCTCGACGATACCCGATTGAGATAGAGTTATGCATATTTGACTTGAATAAGCCAGAAAGTGTAAACATGCTTTTATATACATCTTTTTTTTTCTGCAATTTCTAAAACTGTTTTTTACCATTGCAGTGGAATCCGTTGATATGACCCAAATATGGAACTAAACAATATTTGAAAATGTACAACATTTTGCACAATTAGATATAGCTTGTAATATTGAAACCATGCTAATATATGATATAGATTATAGAATATGTATTTACAGTTAAGAGCTTAACTTTGTATAACTGGTTTGTCAACCAAAACCCTTGCTATATACGATTTTGTAGAATAATATATACAATACATTGTAGAATATGGCTAGTTAAGTTAATTGTTAAATATGGCTTCCTGTTTCAAGCCGAAACCTTTGCAATTTTCGAATCTCTAAATATTATTAGTTGAGTATGTAAAATTGGCTTTTCGTAGTCAGTTGACAATATATCTTACGATGTTTTAGTATACCTGTAAGCATTAGATGTTTCTATAAGCAAAGGCGAATCTGTTCGAATTGCCAGATTCGAATACAATTCAATTAGAATTTGACTGCGCCCGCACACAGTAACAGACAATACGTGGGTGTCGGTTGTGTCCACACTTGAAATTATGCAAATGTGAGGCAGGCACAACCTAGGACAACACACACACACACACACACACACGATACTTTCACACGGCGCCAACCCCGTTCAGCCAATGACCTGGATGCGCTTCCTGACAGATGGCACACATACGTACATACATATACGCATATAAATATTCATAAAAATTAAATTTGTGCATTTTTGGTTGAAATGGAAAATCAAGCTTAGCAAATCACAAATTTATGTGGCAATCCATCAATGCCAGGCCCGAGGCCGAGCAAATTTAAAGAGCGGCAGCAGCAAGGGGCAACAATTGCAGTGTGTCGCCTCCGCTCTGGCCACGGCCATGGCCACTAATCGCTTCCCACGATCGGGTCGGGCGCACAACCGAAAATTTCAATATGTAAAATTGCGCCTTCATTAATCCGTAAATTAGAAGCATTGAATGATATCGGGCTCAACTGGCTGGTTGACTGCTCTGCCGCCGGCAACGTTGCTCTCCACACCCTCTGCTGCTGCTACCTCCCCCCACCACCCAGCCCGAGATCTAGCTGGTGCTGACAAACAAGCCGCGTAGTTGAAGTGCACCCTGCAGCCCTATAACAAATCACTGCACACACACACACACACACACACTCACACACACAGAGATGGGGCAGAGCACACATGCATTGAGATTTAAACTGTCCGCCGAACCCAATGCCACCACCAGAGCCAAAGGGCACAGCAGCAGCAGCGGCAGCGACTCCGTTGCACAGTGTGCACTTGTATGCGAAAATGCGATCAAAAGAAAATCAACAAAATTGCAATAAATACAAAAAAATTATTTGAAAAAAAAGGTCAATAAATTGTTTAAATTATTAGCAAATAATATTGTATATAAACCGACTTCCTTTAGTTTGGTGAAAAAAAAAAACTGAAGATCTATATAAAATCGAGTATAGACTCAGAGTAAGCCCACTTACATTTTTTTTAAATTAACCATTTAATTTGAAAAGTTTAAAGAGTAGAAAAAACCAACTAAATGCTTTTATTATATTTTCAACCTATTTCGACTGCTCCAAAAATGTGAATGAAAGGTATCTAACTAGATTTCCTCAAAAAATTTGCAAGTAAGGTAACTAACTAGAATTCAATTAAGAGATATGAACATTTTTGAGGAAAAAAAAAAACTCCAATTTGACTAAAAACATTTATGTTGGGCAAGACATTTTGGTGACTTAGTTGACAATATTAAAAGGCTGCTATATAACTTAATATATTAATATCTGATGCTCAAAGATAGTTGCCTACGTGCAATTGTATTTCACACGCTAACAATTGCATTCGAACCACTGTGCCGCTGTGCCTGCAGTGACATGTCAACAACAAAGACAACGGCGACAGCGAAGGATGACATAAGAACTACAACAACAATAGAGAAATACCACAAAAAAAAAAAAAAAACAGGAGGAAGAAGAAGAAGAAAAAAGTCGGGCTGTCGAAATGAAACGTAACAAAATGAATTGAAATTTGTATTAAAACTGTATTAGACGCGCGCTGCTAACGACGACGGCGACAGCGACGTCAGCGTCAGCGTCGACGCCAACGTCAGTGTCGGCTCGCTGCGTGGCGGCTGCCTGTCAAAATCAGCGACGCATCCTGCGTTAGGTCATTTGAATAAGGCGACGGCATACGCTTTCCCCCTTTTACCCCCGCAGCCGCAGCCAGGCCAAATTGCACGCACTGAAGCATGAAAAATGCGGCGACCACAAGCAGCAGCAGCAGCAGCAGCAGCAGCAGCAGCAGCAGCAGCAGCAGCAGCGGCAGCAGTAGCCAGGACTCGGCGAAGGGCAGAACTCAATTCGAGTGTAAAAACGATGCGAGCAGCAGCAGACGCGACCGTTTGACATTTTCGTGTGCGTAATTAAATTACGCAACTGCCAACAGGGAGAGATCCATTAGCAGGGCTCGAAAATAATAATGATAAAAAAAAAAAATTAAATAAATGCTACAATCGCAAGTGCTCGACTGGAATATATCCTGTAAGCAGCTCTAAGTGTACTTTATATGTATGTACACCTAAACGTATTTACTTATATGCATGTGTATGCGTCTATATTCCCTAATATAGTCCATAAGCTAAATGAGTTGTGCTGACTGATTGACTGATTGACCGATCTAGGAATCGGAGTGTGTCTGCATCTGTATATATGAATGTAGTTAGCTTATGTGATTGAAATTCACGCTATTTAGAATTCCACCTGCAAGTGTGGGAAATTGGTGAAAACGTTTGTAATAAGCTGTATTAAATGAGTTGTGCTGACTGATTGACTGATTGACCGACCTTGGAATCGGAATATGTCTGCATCTGTATATCTGAATGTAGTTAGCTTATGTGATTGGAATTCACGCTATTTAGAATTCCACCTGCTAGTGTGGAAAATTGGTGAAATGATTGTAATAAGCTGTATTAAATGAGTTGTGCTGACTGATTGACCGATCTATGAATCGGAGTGTGTCTACATCTGTATATCTGAATGTAGTTAGCTTATGTGATTGAAATTCACGCTATTTAGAATTCCACCTGCTAGTGTGGGAAATTGGTGAAAACGTTTGTATGTCATTTTTGATTGCTTAAATCTCAAAAAGCTCTTTTTAGAAATCGTTCTAAAACGTATTTAGAGACGTGTTTTAGACTTTTTTAAAGTCTACAAATACATTTTACTCTCTTTAAAGTTATTTTTACCCTTGATTTCTTCCTCATTTCATTTCACTTCTTCTTTATGAAATTACGGCATGAGCTCAGTCTAAGGCTAAGATCTATGCATATCTAGTTTTTAATGCAATATTTACACTATTGAGCCGAGCTTGCATAGCTACAGATATTGTCTTCCACAAGGGATCTATGTAGGCCTTGGACTGATAATAAAGTAGTCACTTTTCAGATAATGCGTGCACAGTGAAGGTTTTATATTTCTGTAGCATAGTTCACATACAAATCTGATTGAAATTTTAAAACCTTTTCAAAATAAACTAAACAGCTTTCATATATTTGTAAACTTTCTTGTCTTTTTTAATTTGTTTTTTGTTTTTTTTTGTTTTGTTTTTGTTTTTTTTTTTTTGTAAATTCGTCTACTTTTAACAAAATTGAGAGTCGAGCACAATGAGTAAATACTTCAACAAGGAAGTAATCGATGAGTTGGAGAAGCGCTTCCATCGCCGCATCAATGAGATGCCAGCAGGCTCATACAAGGCGGTGCCGGAAGGCGACGCCTATCTGCTGTTCGTATCCGCCAATCCTGAGGCGATGCTCAGTCGCCAGGTGATTACGAAGACGGTGCAGAAGATTTGCTATGACGCGAATTTGGGTCGTCGGTGTTCGGTGCGCATAGAGGGTGGACCCTACAATCAGGACATGTCGGACACCGGTGCACAGTCGGAGCACGTGGAGGACTACAACAACAGCATTAAGAGCTGGAATTCGCGCAAGATGCACACGATTATGCCAAATCAAGGTTCCGCAAATTTAACGAAATGCCCATCCAAACAAGAAATCGAAACGCTTGCGGTCGATCCAGTTGCAAGTCAGCAGCCGGAGCCCCAAAGAGGCTATATGCTCGAGGTCTCCAGTCTGAGTGATCTATTTGATTCCGGCAGTGAGAGCGATATGCTAGAGACACCTGATGGTCGCATACTGATCGCCCAATACAAGGAATATCAACATCGTAAGGAGATCTACGAACGCTTCAAGTCGGCCCTTAGCCCGACCAAAATAGTGCACGGACTACGGAGCATGGCAAGGAATTGTGTGAAGCTCACATTTGGACGGGCAGCGCCGCTCGAATGCCAGGACGAGTCCCAAATGTCGCCCACGCTATTCGGGCCGAGCATCGATGAGCCGCTGCTCGTGCTGGCCGATCACGTATACCGCACAATCTGTTGGCTCTTCGAGCCGGAGAGCCCAGCTGGCGCGGATCAGACCCATGGCAATAGGCCACAAGTGCTGCGCGCGGATCGGCCCAATCTGGCCGTCATGGGCAATCCGAATGATCGCACAACCGTCCAGAATCGCGGACGTATTCCAACCAAATGAGATGCAAATGACAGGGTCTCCATCAACCAAAACATAATTCAATAAATACTTTCGATATACTAATTGTTTTCTATATTAGGCCAAAGGCCATGCAATAGTATTCATCTGAGTCTTAAACCGTTCGAACGGCAAGCAAATAACTTTCATACAACCGTTTTCCGCCTATTTTCCACTGTTGCGGGCGAAATTCCCCAAACACGTATTCATTAAATTCTTTTGTAGGGCTTTGAAAATAATTTTAAGGCAAATCGAAAATGACTTAAAAATTTGGCAAATACTCTTAGAATCGCACTTTCCACTTAGAAAGCTTCCAAATCAAATCCCCCCCTCCCCCCATACGCAACCAGGAGAAATGCATTTGACAAGTGTAAAACATGCCTCAAATGAATTTTCGATACTCAGTTGGCTGGGATATTTGATTAGCTATTAATCTATTGATTATGCACTCACCTTGAAGCCGGACGTTGTTGCCGCAGGATTAAGCTCAATATTGATATTGTTTGGCTCCATAATGAGGCCCAGACTCTGCAGGTTGCATGGCTGCGGCAGCTGCATGGTGGGCGTGGGCACCTTAAGCACCGCAACTGTGCAGTCTATGCTGCTGGCGCTCACCGTTGCGGTTGCTGGCAGTGTTTCCGGCATCCTGCGGTTTCAATATACCTTTCAATTGTTGTTGTTTTTGAAGCTGCTGCTGCTGCTGCTGCTGAAGCGTCGCCTTCAACTGCTCAACGCCGTCTGGCAAGCACTGCAAAGATAGGAGCACATTATTAATATATGGCGGTCGAACATGGTCTCGAACCCGCAAGAGCACACTCCGTGCGAGTGGCGGAACCAGTTAATTAAATTAATTTCATAAAACTTTTCAAATATCATCAATAATGAAAAAAATCGAACCTGCATGTAATTAAAATCATGAAAATCGCATAGAAAGGCGGGGTAAGGAAGGCAGGCAGAGCGTGTGGAGAGGAGCGAGAGGGATTAAGAGAATGGGCAAGCGGGAGTGAAAAGAGAAAGTGACTAACAAAAAGAGAAGGAGAAGAGTTGACCAGGTAATAACGGTTTTGTGGTCAAGAGGAACAGAGGGAAAGTGAAACGTGCGAGATAATAACTAAGAGAAATACCAAAAGAGGGTGTTACATTTATTCCAACTAAAAGAAGAGCATAATAAACATTTTTTAGAACTTCATTATATTATGAAATAAGCAATTGATTTACTATCCCGAAATAGAATACAAGCAATAACTGAGATTACCAAGAAACTTGGAATATATTTGAAAAAATAAAAACATGAAAATCGCATAGAAGAGCCCACCGTTTAATCAAGAAACGCGAAGTTATACATTTACGCAAGTAATATATTTGCAACAAAGCCAATTACAGGGCATATTCAAGTCGAATACACTCTCCTTTCAATTGATTAACATATACGTTCCTCTTGCATCGACGCCTAATTTAAAGACGAGCTAACTTCAGCATTGAGTAAAAGCCTGAACAGCATGTCCTTGTATTTAACTTCGAAAACATGAGCTTTGGATAAACAAGTACTGAAATAGTTTTAATTGGGCAACAATTCTCTCTTTGACTGTTCAAAATTGTATACAAAAAAAAATAAAATAAAAATAATAAAAAAAATTTGCTACTTTAAAATTTTCTATAAAACAGACTTAAAACTTGTATAGCGAATAAACCATGGACATTGATGAAGAAATTCGACAGAATCAGAGAAAAATACACGCGCTATTAAATATCAATCGTCGCCTTGTCGATATCTTGGGATTTGTGGATCATCTGGAGAGCTCACTGGACGCATTGTCAGTAACCACAAGTCGCTATTTGATGAAAAAGAATTCATTGGAAAACAAGCAGTCTGTAGAAGCTAATGTTGTTATGGAGTCTGAAATTAAACGTGTTGGTCGGAGTGATGCAGTCGAATTGAGCGATAATAACGATGCCACTGAGATGTGATATTGGCTTCTCAGTACAACTAATTTATCGAACTGCCAGCTAAAACAACATTCGAGACATATGTATAACATACAAGCATATAAAATACATTATTATTCACTTTATTTTGCACGCATGAATACAGGCTTGATTATCTAATGGGCATGCATGGGTGTTGGCAACGATTTGAATCTGATATGCAAGGAATCGATTAATTATCGATTATAAAAATGAGTTTTCCTTTGACATTTCTTTCAGTTTATTTCGCGTGCAGGATCAATTTTGGCGCTAATATTTGCATACATTATTAGAGACGGATTAAATGTTGGGCTTATGTAGATGTAAGAAACTATTTGGACTGAATCCTATAAACAAAGATGCAAGTAATCGATTAATTATCGATTATTAAAATGGGCTCTTATACCGATTTCATACACTCTATTCACATGCATTAATACAGGATTATATGTGGGCTTATAGGGACGTTGGAAAAGATTTGGACTGATTTCTGTGCACAAATCAATTTATCGATATTGAAATCGGTTTTGAGCCCCTGGCATATGACTTTTGCGAGAGGCATCGCTGATCATATTCACTATAAATATTTGTAGATATAGTTATATTATTATTATATTTTTGCTCTTGATCAAAATTTTGTATAGATCTGCAGGCGATATATAAAGTCAGACAACTATATCATTTAGCTCCCATGAGAACTATCAGTCAATAACTTGTTTTTCAAGGATAGCTGCTCCTCGATTGCATTAACTTCTAGAAATATACCTGGAATATACCTATACACAACTCATCAAAACAAGGGACTACTATATCCTAGAGGATCGGTCGAAATCAGAATTCTAATTGCGTTTCATATGCCTAAGTAATTTTAACCAAACTTAGCCTATATGAATTTTGCCATGATCTTATTCACATGGAACTTATATATCACAGAGCTAGGATCGATTATATAAATCCTTATGTTTTTTAAGTTACCCTCAGTTTTTATAACTCGGTGCACCGAGGTTAGCCTCTATAAGTATAAACAAATAAAGAAGATTTAAAGGTATTTAATCCTCGGCACTCCGAAGATAACTGATCTATATGGTTTATATATAAGTGAATATCCCTTTAATCACAAAGTACAGCAACAGGTTAGAGCAAAAACTTAACGCATTTAGTTTTTTGTTTTTTTCTTTTTATAAATATGTTTGTCTTTTGTTTAAATGCGAATGCGTTTGCAGTTTATTTGTAGTCTCCAGTTTTGGTATACATTTGCTATAACTTATTCCTACAACTAAAGGGTAGGTTCATATAATATAGTAGCACTTGGATGTGTCCGGTCGACGGCGCAGCAGACGGGAGCTAATACAAAACGTTAAATAAAAAAAAAACACAGTGAATGCATTGATAAATTAGGCAGAACAAAGAAAAAAAAACAAAAAAAAAAAAAAAGCATCAGCATAGTTGTAATATCGAAACGTTGCGAGGATTGGCCATAGCCGTTGAACGTTAGTAGCTACTCCTGCAGGCGGCGACGAATCTCTGCTGGCAGTTCTGCCAGGGTAACATTGGACTCCTGCCGCGTGCGTACCTCGCGCAGCTTGACAATGCCCTGAGCCAGCTCGGCATCGCCCAGAACGATGGCCAATGGTATTTGGTGCTCCTCGCAGTGCTGCAACTGGACCAACAGCTTGGGATTCACCTTGTATGAGTGCTCCGCCTGTGCAATTAATGTATTGTGGTTAATAATTCGGCATAGTCAAATAATTGACAGCGTACTCACCTTAATGCCCGCATCCCATAGCTGATTGAGCACGCGCAGTCGTTGCTCGTGCAAGCCCTTGTGGGCAGATGCCACATACACCTCAACATCGTTGGTGCGCAACTTAACTTTGCTGGCGGCAAATTTGGCTTCGAGCACAGAGAAGATGCGCTCCACCCCGATCGAGACGCCGACACAGGGCACAGCCTTGCCGCGCGGATCAAACATGCCAACCAGATTGTCATACCGGCCGCCACCTGCCACGGAGCCAACGGTGCCGCCCTGCTCGGGCGCCTGATCACCGTTTTGCAGCGTCTTAACGGGTGAGCCTGTGGAGCCAGGCTCCGCCTTGAGCACACCCTCGTAGATGACACCCGTGTAATAGTCGAGGCCACGCGCCAGACTCAAATCAAAGCTGACGCGTTGTTCCAGTCCAAAGAGCGAGCAGTATTTCAACAGGAGCTGCATGCCCTCGAGCCCCTTGACGGCATTGGGCACCGCCTTCAGTTTTGGATCGGCCAGCAGTTGCTCGACAAGCTCGGCGCCACCGCTGAGACGCACATACTCGCCAATTCTGTCGGCAGTGGCGCCATCCAGGCCCTTCTCCTCCACCATTTCCTTGCGCACTTCCGCCCAGGGTGACTGCAATGGAGCAATAAATATTGTTTTTTGAAACATCTGCACATTCGGCTTTATGCATTCGAGTTCACCTTGTCCAACTTGTCGACCGCCGAGCAGATGGCACGGAAGTTATTTGGAGGCACACCGCACGCCTCAAACATGCCATCGAGTAGCTGGCGATGATTCAGCTTGATCACATAGTCGCCAATATCCAAAGTATCAAGCACTTCGGCAACAATCTTGACGCACTCGGCATCCGCCAGCATCGGATCATAGGTGCCGGCAATATCAAAATCACATTGATAGAATTCGCGATAGCGACCGCGGGTCATGGCGGGATTATCACGCCGATAGACCTTGGCAATGTGATAGCGCTTAATGCTGGATATTTTGTTCATGGCCAGATAGCGTGCCAATGGCACGGTCAGGTCATAGCGCATTGATAAGATCTCGCCGCCCTGATCTTTCAGATCGTAAATGAGTTTCGAGTCCTCGCCATATTTGCCCGTTAATACCTCCTGCCAGCAGTTAAAAAACAAAAAATAAACACAGTTTTAATTATGATTTAAGAAACAGACTGTAATGGAACAGAGTCGTTATTGTCACCTTCAGCTCAAAGACGGGCGTATCGATGGCCTCGCCGCCGTGCCGCTTGAACACCTGCACAATCTTGTCCAGCACACCCTGGCGCAACGTCATCTGCTGCGGGGCATAGTCGCGCGTGCCTTTCGGTGTTTTCAGGGTGAACTTTTGATTGGCGGGCGCCGCATCGCCGCCAAGTTTGGCCTTTAGGGCCAGCAGGCGGGACACCTCCTCATCGATCTGCAGTGGATCAAAATATAGAAAAATGATATGCGTTTAAGTATCCAGGCGGTTTGTATAGTGCACTTAGATGCTAACCTTATGCATTTGTTGTTGTTGTTGTTGTTGCTGTTCTTGTAATTGTTGCTGTTGTTGTGCTTTCAATTGTTGTCCAACGCTTGTTGACATCGCGCGCCCCTCGCTAGATGGCGCCAGCGGCAGCTGCTGGCGGGCAGGGCTAAGGCAAGGGCACTGAAACGCAACACTACAGCGCCACTGGCGGCCAATTGAACGCAACATTTTGTTTTTGACTTTTACTTTCAATTTTTTTTGATTCTCGCTTTTTACTAAGTGCTTTCAAATATAGCAACAAATTGCTTGCATTAGCTCTTATCAAACCTAATAAACAACAACAACAATGAAAAAAACAAAACACCGATTAGAGTTGTTTTTCTATTTTTTTTTTTTTTTTGTTAACATATTTAGATGTATTCTTTTTTCAACTCCGCGATTTTGAAATTATGTAAAACTGTTAAATGTGCAGAAATTAATGCGTGTGTGTGTGTGTGTTAGTTGTGTGTGTGCCGGAAAGGAAAATAAAAAGGTTTTTGATATACAATTTTCAATGCCATACAAAATCATTGCGTTCCATTGACCGCTAGCCATGCCCTGTTCTCCGTTTCATTGCAATTGGGCATAAAGGATGTTCTCACAGTTACACACTTGACACTTTAGTACACTTGAAATTCGAAATCGAAACTCGAAACTGAAACACCGCAATAGCGACGCCGCGACGCTTCTGCTACGCCTCAACAATTTCAAGGACATTTCACAAAACGATTCATTTCGACCAAAAATGATTAAAAAAAAAATAAATAAATAGCAATTGGAGAATTTTCGCTTTTTTTTTAATCACCTTTCCATTTTTTTCTTTTTATACCCATCAAATATGATCCTAGCAAAAGTTTGCTATAATTATAACAATCATGCCAGATATATCTTACATTATAATTCGTTTTTGAGTATCGATATATCGATATGTTATCAAGGTTTTACGACTGCGAAGCAACAGCTGATGCCCGTGCTCTTGAATGCAATGAACGCATAAAATAGCAATTAACGGCATACAATTACCCTGACATGCTGCTTACGCACACACGCGCACACACACGCACACACACATACATACAGACAAGTGGAGGAGGCAGCGTCAGTTGTTGCCAAGCCGGTTTCAGCAACACTTCGCTTAGCCAGTCACTCGGTCATGAGCACAAAATATCACAACAGCAACAACAACAACAACAACAACAACTATAACAGTAACATTCAGCATTTAGAAACAACAACAAAAAAAAAGGGGGCAAAACCAACCAAGTTTTGAGTTGTACAGCGAGAGGAAGGGATGACAGATTGGGGTGGGGGAGGGGGTAGTTAACAGTTAAAAAGCTCGCTGTGGTTTACTTGAAGGCTGCCAGTCAGTCCGACTGACTGACTGAGAGACCAGGCATTGCAATTCAATTTGGACAGTGTTGCCAATATCTCTTGTTTTTTGTCTAATTTGGCGTTTTTTGAAAAGTGCAAACATTTTTTTTTTTTTTTTACTGGGTTAATTTAAAAAACAAAAATGCAGGGCAAAACTTAAAGTAGTGAACTTTCAGTTCTTATATAGGGTATCTAATTGGTCAGTCATGAACAGTATTGAATTATTTGGCGGACTATTTTCTGCCAAGAGAGGCAGGCACGTGCTTATACATTACATACCTCTACTCGGATATATCGTAACTATATGTTTTATTTACAGATCGAACATATCGCTTCGGCTGCTTGAATACGGTCATACGTCAAAAAACAACGCGATTTGTAAGTGCATTATGCAGAATTATTTGTTATATCATGCCTTAAATTGTGTGCATATGATAAATTTTTTTATGAATTGGAAAAGTTGATAAAGATTTTGCTGCTTAATCGTATTTCCAAGTTAAGGCAGTCTTCAAGCAAATATGAGAAACGAAATATTGCAAATTAATTTGCATTATCAATAGGTAGGTAAATAAAGAGATTTTCGTATGAGATATCTGAAATGGATAAAACTCATAATCGTATGTTTTTCCAGTTGAACAATTCAATGTAGCTTTTTCATGTCCCCTTTCCCCCACCTCTTAAGTTGGCCACACTGCACAGCAACAACAACACAAGAGTACAGATACAACAATAACAGCACGAATGCGAATGTGAAAGTTCTGTGTTGTTGTTGCCACTGTGGATTAAGCTCACTGTTATGTACATGCACAATCTAATTACAGAGCTGAAATTCAATAATGAGAAGCTGCCAACGCAGCACGAGCGGAAGGAGAAGAGGTAGGGGGAGAAAGCGAATGTGTCATGTTGCGTACATATGTACGCATGCATGTGCGGCTGATGAAATACGTAATTATCGTTACGTCCAAGTAATTCGATAGAAGTGCAACAGGATTCAGATGAATTTATATATACATACATATACATATGTATATACATGGGGTTAAAATAGCATGGCAAGCGCGGCACACTCAAACACACATACATAATTACATATGTACGTACGCACGAATGGCTTAACAATGTGTATATGAATGTGCACACTGAAAATGCTTTTGTTTCCATGCATGCATACATATATATATATATATAAATACATATATACATATAGATATATGAATTGCATATATATAAAAATGCATTTAATATGTATGTATTTCGTACTGACCTTCTCTTTGGACTCCTTCGACGCTTTCAGTTGACGCACGAGTTCGCCTTGTTCTTTAATTTGTTCCAAAATCTGTTCACGCGTATCACTCATATTCCAAATGCCACAGCACCAACGATTCACAACAGTACGACACTACACAAAAATTGGTTTAATTGCGAATTTGCACTGTGTCGTGGCAAAAAAATATGTAATCGCAAGATTTTTGGTAACTTCGCGCGGGCTGCAATTACTTTATTGTTGGCTGCCAAAAATAATGCACGCGGCCAGCCGTAAGTAACAGGCACGTAAATAACCAGAGTGCGTTAACGCAGTAAAGAGCAAAGTATGCGCAAAAAGAGCAACGTAACGTGAAGAAAACCAAGAAAACGTAACAAAATATGTAATTTTTCGTTTAACTAAAATTTGATTATTGCAATTTAAAAGTTATCAAAGTTACCAGTTAATATGAACAACAATATTGGCAATTGAATTAATTTCGTATGCGAGTGCGTTTGCTAATTGCATACAAAAAAAAAAAAAATACTCAATAAGAAAATACTGACATCAGCGCCATCTGTACTCTAACAGACGTACCAAAACCTTTTGTGGGGGCATTGTTAAACACTAATAATGTTTAAAAAAATTTTAAAATCAATTTCAACATGCGTTGCATTTTGTTTCGTATTGTCTACCTTCAGTTTATATTTTACACTTGGGGAAGTGAAGTAAATACAGAGCAATTTTTAAGAAATTTTACCATAACATTTGATGAACTTTGCCGGCCACAAAGTTCAGCACATAAATACTACCAACAACAACAACAACAATAAACATTTACAACCAAATCACAACCACAAAAATGAAACACAACAAAGCCGCGCAATATCAGCGCAACATAAAAATACAGACATACGATCAACTGGAATCGGACATGGAGAACGCACACAAAGCTGTGGAACGCAAACTAAACTATTTATCCGAATCCAACCATGTTACGTCCAATTCGCGCGCCATCAGACGACGCGGCCAGCGCTCCAGCGAGGGCGGCAGCGGCGGCGGGCACCATCATCGGCGCAAGCATGGCAACAAAAAGTCATCGCAATCGAAAATAAAGGACGACACATCGTCCAATGCGGCGCCCCAAAAGAGCGACACCGTACACAGTGAGTAGCAGCTAGAAAGGCAGCAAATGAATATGCTAAAGGGTGCTGCAGGTTTTTTACAGTCGCCACGCCGCAACGGGCTGTCGCCGCGCGACCTCATCGAGGAGGAGGAGGATGATGATGAGGTGAAATTGTCGCGCACCATGCGCGGCGCCATGCAGGAGGAATACGAACAGCATCTGGGCCATTCGCATCGACGCAGCCAGCTGAGCATCAAGCACATCAATAAGCCCACCTACAGTTGCAGCTCGTGCGGCGCCATCTTTCACATCAAGTCGCTGCTTGGCGCGCATCGTCGCACCCACGACGATGATTTTCTGGTGCGCTTCCGTGGCCGTCGTTTGCGTGAGAGCAGCACGGCCCTGGCGGCCGTACCGGCTGGGAAACAGTGCAAATTCTGTGATCGGACCTTCGATTTGGAGCGGGCCCTGCGCATCCATCAGCTGTGCCATTGCAACAAGATCACGCCCCAGCAGCGACGCAAGCTGGGCTATACGGATCTGGCGCACGAGAAAAAGAACGCGCCGTTGCCCAACTTTCAACGGATGGCAAAGGGTGCGCATAACGGCTTGCCGCTGCACACAGTGCCCGATCCCAATATGCCGTATGTGGCACTTGGACCGGCTGCCATTAAGATGATCGAACAGGAGCAGCAGATGAAGGCCAAGCGGCGCACCACCAAGTACACTGTCAAGGTGGCTGGGCCCATGGGACGTTGGCGCTGATGCGATCGAAAAAAAAAAACCAACAAAAAAACAAAAAAACAAACTACAACAAAACACAATACAATACAATACAATATTACACACAAATAAGCTGCTGCAAACACAACAAAACCAAACACAAAAAGACGTTCGCTTTGCAATTGGAGTACTTTGAAATAGTTGGCGTTTAAGTGAACAGTTTGCCTTGCATATACAAATCATATTTTGCATTTTGCATGCGCAACAAATTAAAGGCAAATTTTAGTGAGAAACTCTTGTGTATGTGTGCGTGTGCGTGCGTACCGTTATCAGCAGGCGCCAGCATTTAAGCATAAAGACAATGCAGCTGCCAGCTGCCAGCTCAGCTGTTTTCGAAAAGAAACAGAAGCAGAGAACCAGCTGTGCATTAAGCTTAAGTTAAGCTTGAGCAGAACTGCGTATACATATGCAAAAATACAATATATGTACATGTGCGTGTGTGTGTGTGTGTAGAGTACAACCCGGCCGGCTGCTAACTCTGCCCTAAACGCAGCTTAAGCATTAGATCAGTATATACAAATACATACATAGATTATATACGTGCATGCATATCCATACACATACATACACACACACACACACACACGTATAGCTGTGTGTTATTATCATCGCTTTTGCTAGTTTCATTTTCGTTTTTTTCCGCAAGCTCACACCGCGACTAATTTTAAAAATAGTGAGCGTAACGCCATGAGCGGCTCTCTGCGCCCGATCGTGTCTGTGTCTGTGTGTGTGTGTGTGCGTGTGTGTGTCGGCTGTGTGAGTTTCGCTGACTCTTTCGATAAAGAACAGTTAGTTAGTTAAAAAAAAGTGCATATACATAATAGCAAAAAAAAAAAAAAGAAGAAAGAAAAACAAAATAAAATACAGAATCGAATCGAATGGAACTGAAACAAAGCTGTAATGCGGCACCTCGCGATGTCCCAACACATCAGTCGAAGTTTAACGCGACAGGTGCTCAGTTACCAGATCGGCTCCGGCTCCGGCTTCCAACAGCAACTGAGAGAATTCGCGCCTTTCTGAGCGGCTCCTGCAACGCGACATTCGTTTCAAGTATTGAACATAATTTGCATGTGAATTGCAGTTGTTGTTGTTTTTTTTTTTGTTTGCCGTTGTTTGTTTTTTTTTTTTAAACTTATTTATTTTTGATGCGAATTCGGTCAATGCTCAAACGTGATAGTTAGTGCTTAATTTGCGAGTAGCTCAGTTGAAACGTAAGGAATCGCACAAAATGAGGTGAGTGCTATATATATATATATATATATATATATATATTTTTTTTTTTGGTTAATCGAATAAGGTTCTCGAATTTATGCGATCGAAGCCAAATGAAACAGTTGTGAAAATTTTGTTAAGAAACTAAAAATCATAAGAAAGAAAAAAACAAGTTAAATGAATTATAATCATGAGACTTTTCGAATTCGACATTGTTTAACTGTAATTGTGGTTAAGATTAGAAATTAAATGAATTTTGTTCGAACACTCATCAAAGATCTGTTGACACAATCATAATTAAAACTATTAACAGGTTTTTCATTACGCCATTTAGCGTCAACTAACATGGTCCCAATTGTAAACCCGATTCCTTCTTGACACTATCTGCAAATAGTACCATATCGTGTGTACCAAAAACAATGCTAGCAACAATAATAATAATACGCAGATGTATGTAGGAAAAACAAACAGAATTTTGCAATCATAAATTTTGTGTGAACGGTACAAGTACGTATCACAAGTCAATCACAGCCGTTTTGCCATTGAATACCCTGTTATATAGGACTGAAACGGCAAGTCTCGCTCGAGCCGAACCTTCAGCTGTTGCATTCGATAAATGTAGTTTTGTACAGTCTGGAAACTGTTTCGATTTATATAGTAAGTTATGGCATATCTCATATTCTATATTGATTACAGTGAAAGCTCGCTTGAGCGGACGGACTCAGTATAGCCAGGTGTATAATTAACACAAACTTGTGCATCTTAGGCTTAGGTAACGCTCAGTTTCTTCAGTCTGTTAAATATCTCTTAAAAAATATTACTGTAAGTTTATCGAATATGAGGCATAAAAAGTTTAAACATAGCTAAGGTTTTCTAGATTAGTTACAACTTTTACAGGGTATTGCGCTATCAATCACATGAAAATTTAGCCCTTTTAGTCATTAAAAGTAACATGTACTTAAAATGCTCGCTGAAATGTAAGCGCGATTGGAAATTCCTTTTCCCTAAGTTCTGGACCAACTGGAGAAACAGAGAGTGAGACGAAGAGAGAGAGAGAGAGGGAGAGGGGTAGCTCGCTTTTTGTGCTATCTTAGAGAAATTGTATTTTAGCTAGAATTGCTGTTTAAGCATTTTATCGAAGCACTCGCAACTTATCGCCTTTGCACCTGTCGTAATTTTGCAATTAGGCAGTTTTATGGACCACTATATAAATATATATACATATATATATATATGAGTAAAGAAATATGTGTTTGGACAAAGGCTTACGGCTTACACTCCGCTTGACATTTACGATATGCTTCAAATATTTGCTGAATGGATCATTGCGCCGCTTAGCGGGCTGCTTAATAAAATCATTTATGGATATGGTATGTGACCACGATAAGATTAAGATAAGCCCAGCGCGACAATGTTTATCGTTTTATAATGCCAAAGTAACTTGGCCATAAACTATCAACTGTTTGGTTGGTTCCATACACAAATCGTATAGGCAGTGTTGCATGAATGGAATTTATATCTGAAGTTTTTTTTTTTTAACCAAATTCAAGTTCACTTTCGCCTTGGGCAATAGTTGCGCGCGTATTGCTGACCGGGCGTGCTTGACTGGCAGATGCCCTATACGCAGCTGGACAGCTTTGAATATGCTATGCGAAAGAGTCGCAGCTAGCAATCGATATTTATCGATTTCGGGCAACTTCTATATTGATTTTTAACTCTTTAGCTCTTATTAACTCTCAGCTAATATGGACTTTCATGCCAAATACAATCTATTTGTATTAAATATTCTTTGACCATCGCGAATCTAGAATCTAGATTTGATCGTTTTGCCTGCCTAACAGCCGAACATACCCCTTTCCATGCAATTTTAATGGGTACAGCTTTACAAAACTATGTAAATTATCAATCAACTGACGTGCCACAGTCACAATTATGTATTTTATTCCACTTTTATTTTCCGCCAACATTTTTGTTTCCCCCCCTTAACATTGCCCTTGACCCGATTGCACGTAGCTGGCTAAAAAAAAAAAAAAAAAAAAAAAAAATAAACAAAAATACATAACAATTTTTTGTGCACACAATAAAAACGAAACGCTTGAATAAATTTGAGATTGAAAATAGCCAAAACAAAAAATTAAAAAATTTAAAATATATATTTCATGCTTGGCTTAAAGCTGTCAATTATCTGGTCGATTGATCAGAGAGATTTGTAGCAAAGTTGGACGGAAAAGATTTGTTTTGTTTTTTAAATAATTATTATAAATTGGTGTGCACGGCATTTAACGGTATTTACATTTCCACGCATATTTCACCACTTGCGTTTGCCATCTGTTGGTGGAATCGCTAAAACAAGTGTTGAATAATTTTTGTTCTATGCATATTTCAGAATGAGAATGAATTAGTTGCGATAAAGTAAGCGCATGAATCAAGACTCAATTATTTATAGCTATATGATCCGATAAAAGTCCAATACTCTCTCTCTTTCTCGCTCGCTCTCGAGATGTTAGCAGCGCCCATTGCCAATAGTTTTAGCAAAGTAATTAGTATTACATATGTATTCGAACCGGTTCCAGCTTTAAACTAACTATATATAGAGTTCTCTGACGAATTCTTACCCTTTTTTTATGGCAAATAAATATTTAAAGCGTGCAAAAATGAAAGCTAATTGCGTGCTAAATATTTGACTAGCTTAGAAAACAAACAGTCGAAACTTAATGTCTGTTTTAACTAATATCACGTTAGGGGAATTGTTTCTAAAGCAATTCATATATCTTCTTAGTTCTTCGAGGGCTCTTGACCTTCGATATGTATCTCTATCTATGTATATAGATGAATTGCGCTGTTGGACTCGATTTACGAGCACGTGAACATATATATTGCGTATATATATACATATATGTATATGTATATCTGGATTTGTCGAGAACAATGGGCTAGGTGGGACTTTTGGCCTGCAGAGATAAGGCCCATAATAAATGCCACTTGTTTATGCAATTACTTAAACCATTTTATATCGTTTGATGTATATTGATAAAATGCTACCTCCAATAATTAATGAATGGCGGCTTCTGTTTAACTACCGAAAGACTGTAAAACACAAATTACTAAAAAATGCCGATGGGCATCATAAATATGCCCAAATTATACCAGGTAATGCATTAGGCCTCATTTATGACACACATACATTAAGGTGACGTTCGACGATGATCTGCAAAAAATCAGTATATATATATATATATATAATGCCTCGATCTTAATCTGCAAAAACTTGATCATGTTTACAGTAGACAATGACTTGAAGAAACCGAAACCAGATATCGCCAGACACTCGAACCCACCAATTACCAGAATTATCAGTATCATCAGCTATTTGGGATTTGGTCGCGTGCTCTACTTCTGCGCCTTTCTCTTTAGTCACTGGCTGATTGATAAGGCCCAATTGGTAAGCGCCAGTAAAAGGTAGTCAGGACAGACAGGTACCCTATGTCTAGGCTTGAGGTATCCTGTAGATAGTATTGCCAGTTCGATGGGAAGAGACGAATCAGGAGCTAGCATTATTTAATACTCAGATCGAGACTTTGTCTGTTCGGTTCCATTTTCTTATCTATGGAAAGATATTCTATCGAAAGAATATATTTATAATCGATTAATCGATGAACAATCGAAAACCTTACGGCTTTAAATTAACCTAGAATCATTGGCCTCTGAAGTCTCCAATTTTGTTGAGTTCAATTCCATATACGAGACACCTTAAGCTCTGTTCCAACTCCATCTATTCATAGTGTTATGCCTATGATAGCCTGACGAGTTAGTTATCGATATATTTATTTATAGCTATAATGCTAGAAACTAAAAGGAAGATGGGGATAAAGATAAATAAGAGCCGGTTAATAAACTAATAATCGAGAATCAGAAGAACTTCAATGCCAAATTGGTTGGCTTTATGAGAATAGTTAAAATTCGATATTTATCGATGTTAGATAAACGTTAGATCAAATATTAAAAGGCGAGTTTATCTGGTATCTTTATCCCGCATAGTCTCTAATGGACATCTATATAAATACATGTGCACAACATATCGATAGGCCCATCAAATATTTTATGGTTGTAGGGTATAAAAAATCGCCGTTAATTATAGAAAATTGCTTGTTAATAGCACTGTCGAGTTTAACAGCCGCATAACGTATCTTTACGACGGGCAATACCTTAAACAAAAAATGAAAAACAACAACAAAATACGTAAATATACTGACAAGCATACACTGATAAGCGCACTACCTGTACGACGTGCATTATTGGTCGCCCGGACTTGTCCCACAGATGCGCGGCAACTACAACAAATGACCAACGGAATTGCCAGACAGGGCAGAACAATTTGAAAAGTCATGGTACTTGAGAGCCGTCACGGGAGTGCACCTACAAATATCATGGCTAATTAAAAAAAAAAATATATATACATATATATATATGTATATATATAGAGAATTTAATTATACGAATCTTTTATCAGTTGTAAGGCCATGATATTATGATTTGAATATGTTTTAAAATATATTGAAGCGTTTCTGGTTCGAGTTTTCTTATCGAATGCTAATAAATAAGTCTAATTAAGACATTAATGAACGACCCCAAGCACTTACGTTTATAATGGACAATTTATTTGATGATTACTTAATTAGTTTCACTTTAAGTTTAGCTTTTATATGCACTCAAGATTATAGAAGCTGACTGTACGCAGAATTTTCCAGTTTCATAGAAGCTCAATGCCATGAAATTCGCAATAATCGATTAAATTGATATCGATAAATTGTATATCGATAAATTCGCTTTCTTAATTGCTAATGAAATGTGCAAGGGAATGACGGAATGGAACATGCTCACAATTGTACAGTTAGTTGCACGCTGCACACGAAACAATCGAATGGAACAGCCAGTCATTGTGGCTTACGTGCACAATCATACGACCTGGACTCAAAATGAAATTTCTAAATCGAAACAGGCCATACAATACCCATACGTGTATGCCTGTATACAGAATTAGTGTTAATCCAGACTCTCGAAATTCTCAGTATTTTCACTTAGTAAGCCTGGAGCCAAAACAGTTGTTGCCTCGTTTCGATTATATTTATTTAACAGAAGCAAATCAAAATTGTGAAAAAGGGTATTTAACAGTGAGTGTATTGTGTGTTAGCGATTATTGCAAAAGAAACACGAATAACATATGTACATGTGTATACATATATATATATATATATGTATATATAGTCTTCGGTCTAATCAGAATTGTTGAGCTGGCCACTTGATGAAATCCCGGGTCTAGCACTTGGGAGTCCACTTGAATAGGGGTTTGGCGCCCGATTAATTGCCCATTTTTTTTTTTTTTTATTATTATTTTCTAATTTGTGTGTGTGCGTGTGTGCGTGTGTGTTGTTTGTATTTCAGGCTATTGTTGAATAAGAGAAGCCTTGTATGGCTGGCAATCGTCGCTCTGATGGTCACCGGTCTGACGCTTGGCCTTGTCTTCGGACTGAGATCGAGGGATACGCGCTATATAACTGGAGCCGTGGTCTCCAATGGCATCGGCTGTGCCGAGGTTGGCGGCTCGATGCTACAGGAGGGCGGCTCCGCGGTGGATGCGGCAATTGCAACGCTCCTGTGCGAGGGCATCATGTTGCCGCATTCGATGGGCATCGGCGGTGGATTTGTGGCAACAATATATACGCGTCGCACACGCAAAGTGGAAACGGTAATGGCACGCGAATCGGCGCCAGCTGCTGCAAACAAGGAGATGTTTGTGGGCCAGAAGGAGGTGACGGGCGCACTGGCGGGCGCTGTGCCCGGCGAGATACTTGGCTATTGGGAAATGCATCAGAAATATGGACGACTGCCATGGAAGGCTCTGTTCCAGCCATCCATTAAGATGGCCCGCGAGGGTCATGTTGTGTCCCGCTATCTGGCCGCTGCCATCAGCTCCAAGCTAACCCAGATCAAAAGTGATCCAGCGTTATCCAAAATGTTTCTCAACGATAAGGGTGAGCCGTATGTGGAGCACGATTATATGAAGCGGCCCGCCTTGGCCAATACACTGGAACGGATCGCTAACAATGGTGCCGGCGAGATTTACGATGGCGGCGAGACGGGCGTCAAATTTGTCGAGGACATAACCAAATTGGGCGGCATTATAACACTGGATGATCTAAAGAATTTCAAGTAAGTATTACACTTAATAGTGCTCTAAAAGCAGTAGAGACGGTTAACAGTGTTGGGCAATTGCTAAATGTGCACAAATTATCGATAGTCGATTACCGATGTTTGATCGCGATTACATGAGATGGTAATAATTTAAAAAAAAAAAAAAACTCTCTCTAATCCTAATTACAGAGTGCGCTGGGAGAGCGATGGTCACATATCGGCAAATGTGACCGGAGGATTTACGCTGTATACGACACCGTTGCCGTCGAGCGGTCCGGTTCTGGCCTTCATATTGAACGTGATGAGTGAACTGTATTCGGATAATGAGGGCATTTACTGGCAGCGTGTCATTGAGAGTTTCAAGCATGCGTATGGACAGCGCACAAATTTGGGTGACTACGAAAATGATCCGGAATATGGTCAGAGCATAAAGGATCAGCTGGAGAAACTACTTGGTACCGAGCTGGTGAACACCGTGCGAGCCCTGATAAACGATGAGAAAACCTCACAGGATTACATGTACTACGGCGCCAATTTTACCGTGGAGCCCGATCATGGCACCGCCCACATGAATGTGCTGGCGAGCAATGGCGATGCCATATCCATTACCAGCACCATTAATACATAGTGGGTAGCATTGATTTAACACAATTTGGCGATATAATGAGTTAAACTATATTCTCGCTAATAGCTTTGGCGCCAAGGTAGCTTCGCCGCAAACGGGCATCATATTGAATGACGAGATGGATGACTTCTCGACACCGGGCGTTATTAACAGTTTTGGCGTACCCTCCTCGCCGGCCAATTACATCTATCCACACAAACGGCCCATGTCCTCCATGAATCCCTCGATTATTGTCGATGCCAATGGCGATGTGCGCATGCTGGTCGGAGCTGCTGGCGGCACCAAAATAACAACCAGCGTGGCAACGGTACGTATGGGAACATGGGAACCAAAGCTATCTATTGCACGCCGAGCTGATAACTTCACTTGTTCTCAATATGGCCAGGCGCAGCCAACTTAACGAGCTCCCGCAAAGGCCTTGACGCAGCCAACTTAATGCGTCGCACTTGTTTGCATATTAAACGATGCTGTATTTATTGATCATCCTCTCTTTTCTCTCTTAGGTCATAATGAAGTATCTGATACGCCACGAGAGCATGTCGCATGCCGTTAACGATGGTCGCCTGCATCATCAGCTGATACCTATGCGCATCGATTACGAGGCGGATGTAAATAGTGAGGTTATAGAATATCTGCGCAATGCTGGACACACATTGAGTGATAATCCTGGTGACGGAGGATTCGCTGCAGTTACGGCAATCGGTGCGTTACATGAACCGGAACCGTTCTTTGATCGTCGACGCGTGGGCAGCGTTTTGACATTACAAAATAGAAACAAGATGCAGCATTAAATAGTTACAATTCTGGCTGCCGTATCGGCATCAAATTGGCTAAGCTTAACGCTTGATTGGCGAGATTTTTCATTTTATCATTTGAACTCTCATAATATCTATGTATATATATATATATGTATATATATATATATGTATACATATATACACATTTACACACACATGCATACATGTGCATATATATATATATATGTATATTTATATATATATATATATACATATACCGATATATATATATTCATTGTAACTGTAATTATAATTATTACGCATCTGTACATATGTACATATATTTGTAAATTGTAAAATTTTGTAATGTTTAAAATGATGTAAATAAATGTAACAGCTCGAATATTGCAACAGTTTCGAGAAAGCAATATTACAAATAAAAATTGCATCACAATTTTTAAAAAGTGCACATTTAAACATACGAAGCTTGAGTAACGTTTTCTAATCGACGCAAAGTGGATAACGTAACGCAAAAATCAGCAGAGTATTTTTGCGTAATATTAGTATTTTTCTAAAGTATATTTTGCCTATCGCTTATCGATAGCAGCCGGCATTTATTGCGCATCGCTGCCGCCAGTTGGCGTTAAAGTGCCGAAGGTGCCACCTGATGTGCTAGAAAACGTCAAACGCGTGGCAATTCCAAATACTGCTGCAAACTTTTTTTTGTTTACGTTTACACCGCAGTTAATTCTGCATTGCATTCGACAACGTTGCGCGCGCCTTGCGTATTGTGGTGCGTTCGTGTGAACAGCAGCAGCAGCAGTAAAAACCAATTTGCATTGAACTGTAATTGCTTTGCACGGGCATTTAAAAGTGTTAAGCCGCTACGCTCATTTATCATTAACGTTGATTGCCTTTTGATCAACGCTTTCGCAGCGGCGGCTCACCTGGTTCTCGTTTACACACACACACACACACACACACAAACACTCTGACAGTAACTTACTTTCAGATTCAATCTCACACACGCACACACACACACACACACACACACACTCGTGCATTGACATCTATATCGCATCCAAAGTTAAAAATTCTTAAACAGCCTCTGCCTGCTGCTATCTTGGCTAATTGTTGTGCGGCTTTTGCCTCCATTTGCTTTACATTGCTGTCGCGTAGCCGCTGCTGAGACGCCAACGACAAAGCCAACGGCGACGCCAACGTCGACAAAGCCGTCGACACGTCAACACAAACCGAATTGGAAATCTGTATCCAGCTAACGTAACGTAACTGTATTTCATTAAATCACAATACTGGCGAGATGCGTGTGAGCAACATACGCAGCGGCCGCATTTGCCGCTTGGTTCTCTGCCTGCTGGTCATATTGCCGCTGCTCTATTTGCTGGCCAACTGGAGTGATCATCACAAGCGTGTCCAGGAGGCGTATCATACGCGCTTTGGCGGACCCAAGTTCAGTCATCAGCGCCTCGAGAACAGGCCACGTGAGGTGCCCAAGCTAGTGGAGGGTAAGTACATACATACGCGCACATCTATCCATTGGCCGGATATGCTTCCTATGGAACTATATACAATAGTAGGCCGACTTTGACAATGCGTCGGCCGTAAGGTAAAACTTGCAAATGCCAGGTTTGGTCAAGATAACTTGAAGAATTGTACAGCTTCTCATAAAATATCTCACATAGGACATCTTGACGGTAGATTGCCGGCTCCGGCTAAGTATGTATTGGCTGCAAATAGAAATGCGGACAGTAGCTTTGGAACTGGAACTCTAGTTTGCATAGAAATGGACGAAGGGAATGAAGAACACGGCTATGTTGAATTGGTTCGTCATACTGCCAGGACGTTGCCTTCATCGTGTGACCAAATTAAGATACCCTCTACATACATCTAGAGCAATAAGGTCTTCTTTGCCAGGCATCCAAAATACAGTAAAAACTGAGTCATGGACAGATATCCGCTTTAGGTATCAATTTGTTTCGAGTGCCAAGCGCAATTTCTTTTACGAATACGAGATTTATCGGACATGAAATAAGGTTTCCATATGCTTTGACTAGATCTTGGACTTAGAAGACACGTAATAGAAGAAGACTCAAATCTTTATGTCCTCCAATATGAATAATCATATGTAAAAAGTAATTATACTCGCCATAGCCTGCGATGATATCATAATTATTTTTCGTATCTGTTATGGCCACAACTGGTCTGTGGCGACGGGCTCGCCGGAACAAGTGTCGCATAATTATAATAAGTACATAACTTTAGTTATTGTTTTAGTTATTTGCTGTATTTGCATTTGTTTGCCTGCCGGCCGGTGCATTTTGTGTGTGTGTGTGCGCAGGTGTCGATCGTTATTTACTGGCGAATTGTTTGCATTTGCAGGTCTGGGCAACTTTGAGCCGAAAGATCTGAAGCCACGTAACGGGCCCGGCGAGAATGGAGACGCGCACACGCTGTCGCCGGATAAGAAGAACGTGGCCGATGCCTCTGAAATGGAGTATGGCATGAATATTGCCTGCTCCGATGAGATATCGATGCATCGTTCGGTGCGGGACACACGGCTCGAGGAGTGCAAACATTGGGACTACCCATATGATCTGCCGCCGACCAGTGTCATCATTGTGTTCCACAACGAGGGCTTCTCAGTGCTCATGCGCACCGTGCACTCGGTCATCGATCGCTCGCCCAAGCACATGCTGCACGAGATCATATTGGTGGACGACTTCTCGGACAAGGAGAATTTGCGCACCAAACTGGATGATTACGTCCTGCAGTTTAAGGGCCTGGTCAGGATTATACGCAACACTGAGCGCGAGGGTCTCATACGCACACGCTCGCGCGGCGCCATGGAGGCCACAGGTGAGTTCGCCTCCGAGCCAGGACAAGGGATTTGCCGAAAATTTGTTTTTTGTTTTGTTTTATTATTATCGTGTACTTAAGTATGTATGTATGTATGCATGTATGTATGTATGCATGTATGTATGTATGCATGCATGTGTATGTATGCATGTGTATGTATGTATGTATGAGCGCACGTTTGACGCAAATGTTGACAAAGTTATGTTCGCGCTGCTCTAAAAATTCAAATGCAACGTATTTTAAAGTGGTGCCTTACTCCTCGATTCTCATGAATTCAAGTAAGCTAGCAAGGTTTCCCCACTTTTAGTGTTTTTTCTACTGTGTTGTGTGCTTGTTTTTTTTTTTTTAATGGGTGTGTTTGTATGTATGTATGTAGGTATGTATGTAGGCATGTATGTAGGCATGTATGTATGTATGTAGGCATGTATGTATGTATGTAGGCATGTATGTATGTATGTAGGCATGTATGTATGTAGGTATGTATGTATGTAGGTATGTATGTATGTATGTATGCGTGTGTATGTATGTATGTATGTACATACGTGTGTGCGCGTGTGTGTGTGCGTGTGTGTGTGCGTGTGTGTGTGCGTGTGTGTGTGCGTGTGTGTGTGCGTGTGTGTGTGCGTGTGTGTGTGCGTGTGTGTGTGCGTGTGTGTGTGTGGGTGTGTGTGTGTGCGTGTGTGTGTGCGTGTGTGTGCGTGTGTGTGTGCGTGTGCGTGTGCGTGTGCGTGTGTGTGTGTGTGTGTGTGTGTGTGTGTGTGTGTGTGTGTGCGTGTGTATACAAATAAATTGTATTGTTTTGATTGATGAGTAAAGAATAAAACGGTCAGAAACATAAAGATCTCTAGCTTAAATTAGGATTAGGATAAGAGGATACCTAAGGTGTTGGTTTTAATGGTAAATAGATCTCTAGATTTTGATTTTGTATTCTTTTTAATGGTCTTAAGCAGCATTGATTACATTTTAATTCTGTTGCAGGTGAGGTGATTGTTTTTCTGGATGCGCATTGCGAGGTAAATCTCAACTGGCTGCCACCGCTGTTGGCGCCCATTTATCGGGACCGGACGGTGATGACGGTGCCGATCATTGATGGCATTGATCACAAGAGCTTTGAGTATCGTCCGGTATATGGAAGCGACACCCATTTCCGTGGCATCTTCGAGTGGGGCATGCTGTATAAAGAGAACGAGGTGCCGCGTCGGGAGCAGCGTCGTCGTGCCCACAACTCGGAACCCTATCGCAGTCCAACGCATGCGGGCGGTCTGTTTGCAATAAATCGCGAATACTTTTTGGAGCTGGGCGCCTACGATCCCGGCCTGCTGGTGTGGGGCGGCGAAAACTTTGAGCTGAGCTTCAAGATCTGGCAATGCGGCGGCAGCATTGAATGGGTGCCCTGCTCTCGTGTGGGCCACGTCTATCGCGGCTTTATGCCGTACAACTTTGGCAAGCTGGCCAGCAAGAAGAAGGGCCCGCTGATTACCATCAACTATAAGCGCGTTATTGAGACCTGGTTCGATGATACGCACAAGGAGTTCTTCTACACACGCGAACCGCTGGCACGCTATCTGGACATGGGCGACATTACCGAGCAGCTGGCATTGAAAAAGCGCCTCAACTGCAAATCATTCCAATGGTTTATGGACAACATTGCCTACGATGTGGTTGACAAGTTCCCAGCCCTGCCGGCTAATTTGCATTGGGGCGAATTGCGCTCGGTTGCCTCTGATGGCTGCCTGGATTCTATGGGCCATCAGCCGCCGGCCATAATGGGTCTCTCCTATTGCCATGGCGGTGGCAATAATCAGCTGGTGCGACTGAATGCCGTCGGACAGCTGGGCGTTGGCGAACGCTGCGTGGAAGCGGACCGTCAGGGCATTAAATTGGCCATCTGCCGCTTGGGCACCGTCGATGGACCCTGGAGCTATAATGAGCATACCAAACATTTGCTGCATCGCGTCCACAAAAAGTGCATGGCACTGCATCCAACGACGCAGCAGCTCTCGCTGGGACAGTGCGATGTCAACGATGGCTACCAGAAATGGCTCTTCAAGGAGATACGTCCGCACTGGTAGGAGCGCCGGGGCACCTAAGGCGGCAGCCAGGCATTAAGGCAATATCTATCAAGGGTTTCAATGGGACGTGCATCATGACCGGCAGGGGTAATGTGGGTGGGCTCGAGGGGGGTATCCAACGGGGTTTGGCACCGTTTTAGACAAAGGGAATTTAGTGAAAATGAAAACAAATGGAATTGTTGTTGGTTTTATAACGTGCACACACACCCACACACGTACATCTATATATATTTATATATATACTTCTATATTTATATATATATATATATATCTTATGGGCCTGGGCAATCGGTTTACTTGGGCATTACTTATTTATGATTTCCCATGATATTGAGCAATACAAATAGATATTAATATTATCACTTTCTAAATTGAGTTGCATGCATGTAAATTGCGAACAATTCGAGCTGTGATAAGCAGTCCAGAGATTGGCATGACTCCAAATTTGCAATATTTAAGAAATACCCTCAAGATATTTACATGTGCAAAAGCTAAGCTATTTGTTTTTTGACATGAATAACCGAGCATAGATTGGTGCTTGCTTTAAGAAAAAACTAATTCGAATATTATGCAATTGACTGGAACTAAGTTAAATATGTAAATTAGCCCAACCGACTGCCCATAAGTTACCCAGTTATAAAAAAAATGTGTGTGTACGTTTATTTTTGTTGTGCACAACGCATGCGAGAGAGTGAGAGCGACGAGTTTGACGCACGAGCGAGATGGCGAGTAAAGGCGTGAGCGGTGACGCTGCGCTGCAAAAGAGGGAGAGCGAGTCGTGTGCAATATATATATATATATATATATCTGTTCGTTTGCAATAAAAGCCTTGCCAGGACATTATTATGAATATCAGCAAACTAATTTGTAATATTGTAGTACATATGCCTACTACAACTCCATGTAACTATGTGTATCTCTCTCTATATACATATATTTATTATATGCCTATGTTTATTAACTAAGTTTATTGCTGCCACATTCCAGAAACTGATATAAAGCTCAACTTTATGCAACTTTGCCGATTTGTAACTATATTTTGTATTTTATTTTTTTGTTTTTAATTTTTTCATGTGCATTTTGTTAATATTAATTATATACATAGTTTATAGACGTTTATTGAAATTGAATTGATTGGAATTCCCAAACACAACCAATTTGTAGCACGCGCATTTCTCGCAGTCGCTGTGTGTTTTTAAATGTAATTTTTATTATACATTCATATACATGCATATACACAATATATATAGGGTATATATATGCAATATATATATATATACATATTATTTACATTCAAGTGTAACTCTAGAGTTATAAGTCTGAATAATAAATAGTAATAAAAAACGTTTTCTAAACACTACTATAAAAAATAAGATCTGTCAAATAGAAATTTTGATGTATGTGAAGTATCTTACTAAACTGCTCGCTCGCAAGATACAAAACAAATCAGATAAATTTCATTAGTTTTACAAATTGTTTGGATATGGAAAATATTTTTTAACATACTTTAAAAGGGCTTCGTAAACATTCATTAGGTTCTTAAGAAAATAAGTTTAACTGGGGAACTGCAACACTTTCTGTTTTTTCCATCATGTTCGGGAAATGGCTAAAAAAGTGTTCATTGATGTATGCGTATGTATGGATGTATGATTTTATGTATGTAGGTATGTTAGAATGTATGATGCATGCATGTATGTAACCGGAGATGTATGTTTGCATCTATGTATATTGGCATAATCTCTCATACCAAACGTAAAATTTCTGTCAATTTCAAGAAAACGTATTTTTGAATGCTTTCTATGCGATTCTCATGAATGCAGTTGTGTGTATATACTAAATAGTATTTATATTTATTTTGTTAAATTCTTCTTGGCATGCATGTACTTAAGGTAGCATGATTGTGTACACGTATGTATTATCTTATAAAGTTTTGCACACTATGTGCAAACAGGTAGACAATCTTAACTGATATTATTGTTGAGGTTCGCATTTAATATATAGACGTGCGTGAAACTGATAAATATGCTACTTACAACATATTCTTCAATTTCAATCAGATCAGGAGCAATTGATTTATGGAAGCGTATGATTCAGCATTGATAAATTGATCAATAATAACAGGTGCTATCACTGACCATTGCCTAATCTTGTTTGCTAATTTGTGAGTGATGATGACACCACTTGACGTTGACCAATTCCAGGGAAGTCCTCAAGAGTTGAGCTGCCGCCTCGATAGGGTTCTGCGAAATGTCCCGAAATAGAATCAAGAATAATTAGATATGGCTACATTGGAATGCTATTGGAAGTTAGCCAATTGTGATGAAAGCCATCATTTTTTGAGAACGATATTGCGCCAATCCTATCACTAATTAGAAAGCTACCGTACTAGTGTCTGTCAAATTGTCAGGTGCTGTTTACGTTGTTTATGATTCTGGGCCGCTTATCAGCCGCCATTGCGAGCCGCCTAAGTCGAGAACAGCCTGGTACATGAGTCTGTTGCCCCATGATTAGATCGGTGCGGGGCGAAACGCAATATCACCAAATTGTTCAATTTAATTGACTGAAGTGGGCTGGGCCGGGAACATGCCTTATCAGCATTGGTTATGGTAAATACTTGTTAGAAAAGGGTCATATTCTATGGTCATGGGGTTTGTGCACAAACTTCCTCACTTGTTTTCATATTTATTTTCTGGCATGGGAGGTCATCTAGAAGGTCTCTCTCTCTCTCTCTCTGCCTCTCTTTCTCTATGTCTTTCTGTGGCTTAAGCGATAATCTAATGTTTTTCACTCTTGATTTGAAAAGTATTTGAAAGTTTTCAAAATTTGTACTAGGTTTTCTATTCTCTTATACAACACTGGCATTGTTCAAGTGTGTTCTTCAAATGATAATATATTGTCTAAAATTTATTTCTGGAAATGAAGGAGACTAGAAGGTCTCTCGGTCCCTCCCTCTCTCTCTCTCTCTCTTGTTGTTAGGTTGTTAGTTTTTAATTGAAAAGTATTTGAAAGTTCCCGTTTTTAACTTCAGTCTAGAAAGTTGTATAACACTGGCTTTGTTGGCGTATGTTCTTCAAATGTAAACGTACTTTTCGAAAGCAGTTCAAATGTGTATAGATTAAACTTTTATTATTGAAGCCATGCATCTTTAGTTTAGATTACTTGACAATTTCCTTTTCAGGTTAGGTCCGGTTAATACGGTTGACGGATTTATTCGTTAATATACATATATGGGCTTAGAATGGTTGATTCATTTTGTTCATTAAACAACTGGCTCAGTGTTCGGAGTTGCTTGTAAATTGGGAGAAAATGCCAATATATGATATTTGGTATTGTTTCATGTACGATCTTCTATTTGTTCTGGAAACCTCTAGATGAGTGCGTTGGAAGGGCATACAGAAACTGCTTCGTACGCAATGATGAATCACGTTCTTGTTGTTGGATTAAACGTTGTCAATGGAAATTGTCAATTGGCGTGATAAGGGCCGGAACCGGGCCTGTGGGCTTGGGGCGTGTGCTGCGAAATTAAACGAAACCAAAATCGACTGGCTTCCACTTAATTGGCTCTAGTATAAATAATAAAGAGTTTGCCACTGCAGAGCTCATTCAGTGATTACCATTCGCAACAGTTGGAACATATTTATATATATATATATATATACGTATATATATTTGCAAATCTTTCGCAAAATGTGCAAATTGAGTTTGTGTCTGTTGGTTGCCATCTTTGGCTGCCTGTTGGCCCAGAGTTTGGCGGGTGTGGCACGTGACGCCGATATACATCGCGATATTGTTGTGGTCAAGAATGTGCGCGATTTTGCTGCCCAGCATCCGGGCCTGAAGATGCAGCGGCTGGAGAAGCAGCCGGCGGTGCGTGCCAGCGGACAGTCCGTGCGTTATACGCTGGGCGCTCGTGTTTCCGGTAAGCGATAGTTGTCGTTGCGGCATGACAATAGTAACCGAAAGTATGCAACGAATTCTTAACACTCTTGTGCGCTGCCTACTTTCAGGCGACAGACTGGTTGCCCAGGGCGCCGACGTCTACAGCTATCCGGCACGCAAGGATGTCAGCCTGCAGCTGACATATCCGGAATCCGGCGCTGGCTCCATTGTCACCTTTGTGGAGCTCATTTGTACGCAGGACAACAGCGAGGGCAATGCCTATGTTGTTGCCGGCGGCATTGGCCAGCGCTTCATATCGATTGTGGTCGAGGCCAAGCAGACCGAGAACTTTGCCTACCAGGCCCAATATTTTGGCTCCGATTAAGTGAGAGCGCCGCTTTCTCCCGCAAATATTAACTGTCTTTATTGCATTCTTTTCTTTGGCTTACTATTTTTTTTTTGTTTTTTGTTTTTTTTTTTTTGATGTTTGATTGTACAAACTATCGCATATACACACATATATAAATGAATTACTATCTATAAATTGTAGCGGCTTTCTTTATAGAGGGGCCTTCATATATATCGCTCAGCAGACAATCGCTGGCAAATAAATCGAAAGTGCTCACGCGCTTCACACTTGAGAATAGGTATGCGATCTCGTAAATTAGCGCTAAGCTTTCAAATATGACGCCAACGCCTGGCGCCCCATCCGATCTGGGGATATTCCGAACGGTCTTCAAATAATCTAGACAACTGTGGGGTGCACGCGACTCGCAACGCTTGTGATTTGTGGTACCAAGATCAAGGAAAAATAGTTTGACTATGGTTAATTCGAACCCATTTTATATGAAGATAAGTAGTACAACGTATGACAGCTACTGTGGTCTATATAAAATGCCAAGCGGAGCGTTAAAATAATTTTGTAGCACAATATGGAATATTACCAGGTTTGTGCTTGGCTTATACAAATCATAATAATAACAAGTGAGAGGTTCTAGTCGAACCCTGAACCCTCTTTTTCCCACATTATATGCATATATATATTTTTTTATTTTAGAAGCTATTTACATATAGCTTAGTTTGGTGACTCTAGCCTTTATTATTTACCAAAATTACTTAAAAAACAGGATATCGATATCGATTTTTATCGATTGCTTGGAAACGGAGTATGTTATCGATTATCGGAAACAAACTCGATCTGCGCAGGCACTCGGAGCACCTACAGACGGACATGGCTAGATTGACTCGGCTATTGATGCTGATCAAGAATATATATACTTTATGGGATCGGAGATGCTTCCTTCTGCCTGTTACATACATTTGGATTTTGCACAAATACAATATACCCTTATACCCATTTTTAATGGGTTCAGGGTATAATAACCGTTACAATACAAAGAAATTTAATTAAAAAGCGTATTTACTGAAAATCTTAAAGCAAGTTTCTCTCTCTTGTTATTGATCTGCTGATCTTGATTAAATTGCTGTCTCGAGTTTTTACCATTTAACTTGGAAAGTGTTGCCATATCTTTACAGAAATTCTCGATGCTTATGTCCGGGCATTTCCCTATCGCACGAGTCAGCCTTCTATATGCTAGTTACTGATACTGAGCTCTGGCGATATATGTTCTATTTCGGTTCGCTGGCTTTTGCGCTCGGCTTAACAAGTTTGAAAGAAATGTGTCAATTTATCAGACCCGAAATGTTTGTTACTAACTTAATGATAACTCATGAGAGCGGGAGGGTGTCGATTGTGAGATACCCTGTAGTTACAGATTGAATGGCATTGATCTCTTGCGCTTAGACGAGCTTAAGTCCAGACCAGGTCATGCTAACCTCTGCGTATGCGTATAGGATACAAGAAATAATTGCCCGATATTTCTCGAAATAGACGTTCTTTCGATTGGTTGCTATTGTGCGCAATTATGTATATCAAGGTTAAGATTGCAAAACAAAATCCAACAACACTTCTCTTTAATCATCAAAAGCGACGATGATAACAATTCTCGACTGGGTTACAATCAAAACTTAATTTTCGACAGCATAAAAATAAAACCACATTCGTTTCATTAATAATTTTATGATTTCACTAGAAATCTTGTGCAAGTACTTATTATTGATTTTTAATTGAGTTTTACATCTCAATGTTAACAATAAAATTCACGTTTGGCTCAAACATTGTTTTCGTTCTGACGCAGTCGCAATGCGGCAGATAGCTCTTGACTCATCGATGTACATGAATATAAAAACTGTCTGGAATCGAAAGATAACTAAGCACTTGTATTTATTAAATATTTCAATGAGTTGTTTTTCCTTTTTCTTTATTTCGATTGTTGCCACGCAAAGAGGCATCATAAAACATTTGATTGTTGGTATACTTAATATATTGTATACAATAATTTCAATTGGCAAAAGTATAAAAAAAAAACAAAATTTCATATTATTTATGGCAAATGTTTATGTTTTAAAGTTTATTTTAAACAATTTATTTTTTAGTCTGAACTTAAGTGTTTGTTGTATATATACTTTGATTCAAAATCAATGTATTGGGTTCTTAAGCATTTTTTATACCCTGAACCCATTAAAAATGGGTATAAGGGTATATTGTATTTCTGCAAAATCCAAATATATGTAACAGGCAGAAGGAAGCATCTATCACAAAGTATATATATTCTTGATCAGCACCAATAGCCGAGTCGATCTAGCCATGTCCGTCCGTCCGTCTGTCCGTATGTATGAACGCAAGGATCTCAGAAACTATAAGAGCTGGAGACTTGTGCCTGCGCAGATCGAATTTGTTTCCGATAATCGATAATTTACTCTGTTTCCAAGCAATCGATAAAAATCGATATCGATATCCTGTTTTTTGAGCAATTTTGGTATATAATAAGAGCTAGAGTCTAAAACAGAAAATATATATGCATTTGATGTGGGAAGAAGAGGGTTCAGGGTATCCCCCAGTCGGAACGTCTTACTTGTCTTAAATTTCAGATGAATTTTTTTTATAACCTAAACCCATTGATTTGGTTTTGAGCTCAATTCCTAAATATCTAGGCTAAGTTTGCCTTAATTCAAATGCTTTCCATAAATCCAATTTGAATGCTGCCGGGTTGTATTTTATTGTATCCGATGCAATTAAAGAATTCTTGGTATTATTCCCTGAGTGTGGAAATCATATTGTGAAATTTCCGTCGAAATGTTGATTCATGCATGGCTATTTTTATCATTTGTATGATGCACTTTGACTGGTCCGCATATTTATTGAAGGCACTGTGCGGCTTTTTGTATGACAATTGGGCATTATATTTGCTGTCGCAATACGATAAATATGTACATGCACTACTATATGGTTAATGTTTTTGTTGATTTTTGTCGCCGATAAGGAAATCAGAGTCCAGCTACTTGCGCACAATGAATGGGCAAACAATTTGAAGTGGCCAACACGAAGACGGAAGTAAAAGCCAGGTCTCAAGTAATATAACCAATAACTAACAATATTCTAATATGGGGCTCAAGCCAGTATCTAGCTATCACATGATGACCGGGTGAACCATGATCACAATTTTGATTGTTGTTGTTGTCATTGTTGCTGTGGCCACGCGCTGCAAATCGATCGATTGGTAATTGGTGGAGTATATTAATTGCTTGAATCCGTTTGGTGTTAGTGCATGTCTAAAATTATTGGCTCTCAAGTGGCCTATTTATAGACACTGAGCGAATGATTGCCAATTAGGAGGCCCCAAAAGAAAATGAAAAAAAAAAAAAACAAAAAACAATATAAAAGCCAAAACCATGGCCAATACTAGTAGTCTATGCCGGCTTATCGTTCAGTCGTCGAGCTGCCTTATCTAACGCTGACCGTCGATAAGAGCGGGCGGTATAAAAGCCAATGCACAAAACAGTCGCCAATTAGATTGCACAGAGCGCGGAAGCCACAAACCCAAATTCCATCTAAGCCAAAATTCGTTTCTTTTCATTTAATTGTTTGTTATATTATTTGTGATTTTTTTTTTTCGCGTGTTTTTTAATTGCGCCCAAAAATGCCGCAAGTGATTCTCTCGTTACTTTTGCTGTGCGCTTGCGCACTCGCTGCGCCCACGCAGCACCAGCACCAGCACCAGCAGCAGCAACAGCAGCAGCAGCAGTCGCCGTCGTCGTCGGCGTCGCCGTCGCAGCGCGCCACCGATCTCGTCTATACGCCGATCACGTCTGTAACGGATGCTACTCGCTACACGTCAAAAAATCCAGGAGTGGAACTGCTCGCCCTAAACAAGGTGAAGCATGCCAAGGGCAATATTGTGTTCAGTGCCGGCGAGCGAATAACGGGTAAGCCAAATTGTCATCTCTAACTAAATATGAATAGCTGGCTAACGGGACAACTCGTTCTCGTTCTCGTTCTGGTTCTCGCTCTCGTTCTCGCTCTCGTTCTCGTTCACGTACGCGTCGCCAGGCGATAAGCTGTTGGTCAATAGCTATGATGACGAGAGCTTCACCACCACCGTGGATATTGAGGTTGAGATGACATATTCATCGAGCAGCGGCACTGGCGTTACCTTGACCAGCATTGAGATCTATGTGGACACATCGGCGGATGATGCTGATGCCTATTTTATTAATGGCGGCATTGGCAAGAGCAAGGCATCCATATTGCTGGCCTGCAATCAGACGCGCACATTCTCGTATGAGGCCTTCTTCTATGGTTACTAGACTAAAGAGACCTAATTTGAGAGCAAATAAAACAACAGCATCTTCAACTTGGAACTGAACTGTGATCGCCATCGCTCAACGCTAACGCCATATCCATCCCATTCCTTCTCTCAGAAAGACAAGTATTATTATAGAGCTAACTTTTAATTTAATAGAAAGAAAAAAAAAAAAAACACAAAACTAAAATGAGAAACAAAAAACAATGAAAACATGACAAAAAAAAAATAACAAAAAACAAAACAAAAATTGTCTAAAGTTAAACTCACCAAAAATTGTGCAACTTATTCGATATTTATTTCTTTGGTTCCCTTATCAGACAGTTCAGTTTTTATTATTATTATTTCTTTTTTCAATACTTTGTCTATTTGTGGGGCTCTACGGGCATAAAAATGGCACTGGCTTATCGTACACACACACACACACACACACACACACACACACACACACACACACACACACACACATCCCTATATAAATACATTTTGCGAACTGACGCGCGGGTTTTTCCAATGCAGCTCCATTTAATTGAAATAGTCATTCTCTGCTTCTCCCTATATCATATGATCTAATAGATAAGGTGATGCAGCGCGTGGCACGTGTCGTTCCTCATGTGGCGCTAACAATTGATTGATTGATTGATCAAAAGAGCCAATTGCATTTCTGTTTGGGTAAAGCCCCCAAGAAGCTCATAACAATCTAAATATACATATGTATATTATATTATAGCAGAGACAGAGCCCGTAGTTTTTATGGTTTGCCAAAGAGCTTTCGAAACTAAACTCTGAAATTTACATATTGCTTTTGTTATCGACTTGAGTAGTCCGAATTTGCTTAATACCAAGAACTTAGTTAATACTCGATGGCTTATCGTTAAATATATGTTTATACCGTACGAATATTTTAGGCCAGCTTATCAGCTTAACTGGTGAGCTTAACTTGTGAGCTCAACTTTAATGAGTGCAAGCTCGTGAGCGAAATGTCAACTCTGCATGCTTTTTACTTAATGGTCGCATGCTCAGCTCTCGCCCTGTGCTAAGTTAGTCATAATCGGGCTGGGCCTTGCATATTCAGTTGATGGTTGGAACCAGCACAATGACATTTAAAAAAAATATCGGATGGATTCTTTCGTTCGCATTCTTCGCAGCCCATGTGGTGCTTATGATATTGGCTGGCTGCGGAGCACTTAAGTATTCCAGTCAAACACAAATGATTGAACTGTCAGGTGGGTTCAATGTCTCGGTGGATAATGTACATATATTTGTTTGTCTCTAATGCATCAGTCGTGGCATTGGGCATTGCACGATCGTCAGATTATGTTATTGCACAGATGCATTTTTGTAACCCAAATATGTAACAAGTACAAGACTTTTGACTCAGCGGCCAGAGTATCGAACAGTCGGCTACAACTGACTCATATATACATTGTTATCTTACTGAGCAGTGGGTGAACGGTGCCCGGAAAGGAATGGATACCCTGCTAGCACTTGCCAATTAGCCGAAAGCTGTACCACATTGGTTGCCTACAAGAGTCTGGAGCGTTCTGTGACAGTTTGTGGCTTCATTTCACAATCTGGCCAGGAGCTGCTCTGCTGTCCTGATCGTGCCGAAGCCATCTCACGAACACTAACACCAACAGCAACACCGTGAGTAGCTGCTCGATGCATGTGTTTCTTGACTAACATCTCACCTTAGGGAAACAATTCCAGTCCAAATGTCAACACATCTGGCCTCCCTCGGCTATTATAAGGCGGATACCCTAGACGAAATTGAGTATCGCTGCACGGCGATTATCCTGTCGCCAAACCAATTGCTGGCGACAAGCAAATGCGTGGGCAACAAAATATATGAGAAGCCCAACAGAGTCCTAGTGGGTGTTACAGACCCAAGAAAATTCTTTGATCCGGAGTTAGAGTTTGAACTTACGGTACTTTCAGTTTCTCTTTTTATCACTGCCTGTGCCTTGTATCAGCTAGATATCCGCAAAAAGGATATAAGGGTTTCCATAAGGTATAAATATTTTGGGTGTGCTGCAACAGACGAGTCGATCGGTTCGTCCTCCCTAAATCGATACGCCCCTCCTCTAACTGCTTTTAGCTGTACTTTCAACAGGGTATTGGGCAGTCGTTCAATTGGGATAAGTTTTGTTTACATGAACGTAATGTATATTTTACATTAGCAAGGATCGATACCTGTCACCCATTTCATTGTTCTGAAGTTTTTCAATATTGGTTTTCCCGTAGAATGAAGTTTGAATTTTGGGTACAGGCACAGAGTATCCCATAGTTTGCCACTTTCTGGAGCACTGGCGCACATTCAGTGAATTCAAAACATCCGAAACGTTGATAAAAGTGGCTTTAATCCCATTACAGACAAAAGTCCAGTATAAGGACGATCTGGCACTGTTCACGCTGTCCACCTCGATTGATGTGAGCAAAACAGAAATGGCAAATGTAAGCTTGGCCCTGCTTTGTAATGAGACCGAGCTGGAGGGAGTTCCGAAGCTATACGCCGTAGGCTTTGCTCAGGATAATGGTTGGCATAGCTGAAGCTCTAGGTTCTCAATTAAATCCACAATCCTCCCTTTGTCGACAGGCTCCAACTGTGGCCTGTTCAAGACGCGCCTTGAGAGATTCAATGACTGCACCAAAGTGGAACTCAAGCGTCAGGTGTCGGCCATCGATAAGTCCAGGAACCTGTGCTTGGTACCCCAGCGGAATGCTTCCCATGCCGGCGTGAGCGATGAATGCACCAAATGCCTGACGGCCAGCACCAGTGTGCTCCATGTGGAGCGAGCGGACGGCAGTTTCTGTGTGGCAGGCATTGCCACGCCCACCACCAACGATTGCATTGTGAACAGCGGTCCGATTTATTACACCAGCATCGTAAACAGGGCCGGCGAAGAAGTACTGCCCGAAAACCAGACGGGAATTGCAAACGCCCGCTATCGGACAAGTCAAAATTAAACGGAATTTCTTTAAGAAATTTCCCATTAAAAAAATATATGGTATATAATACAACAAATAAACAATCATTGTTAATCGCAATATATATATATATATATATATATATATATATATATATATATATGATCCACTTTGGAAATTTCGCTTACATTTTTATTTTTTTTTACTAATCTCAAAATTATCTGAATCAGAGTGAGTGAGGGATACAGTGAGAGTGAGAGAGAGAGAGGAGAGAGAAAGGGAGGAGAGAGAAAGAGAGAGAGGAGTGAGAGGCAGAGCGGAGAGAGAGTGAGCGCTAGAAATGCCAGATTTTACGATCAATTGCATACAGAAAACAAGATTACGAATTTTCGTAATTTTATTTTATTTTAAATGTTTAAATTTAATTTTAAATATTTGCCATTTTATTTTAAATAAATAAATATAAGTCGAAAATAATATTTTCTAAAATTTCGATATGTAAAAATTAAATAATAAAAAAAAGAGCTGTATTCGCGTTCGTATGATAAGGAATATATATATATATACATATATATAAATATATGTATATTTTATTTGTATTTATTTAAAACACAGATCAGTCGGTGGCTTTAGTTTAGTTTAGCGTGATCACTTTTACTGTAAGCATAATGTATATTGCCGGTACATCCCAGATGTCGACCTTTATATGGCTGCTCGTGATAATTTGCGTGGCTGGCAGTGTGGGCTGGCCAATCAGACAGGGTGAGACTGGGTATATTGGTTCTTCAGTGCGTTTGTTTCTAAACTCAATTATGTAAAAACAGAAGGCGATCCATGCACCTGGACTATAAATTATCCCAAGAGCCATTGCAGGCTGGCCAAAAACTGTCAAACACTGCCCGTGTACATCGATGAAAACTTTTTGAAATTAACTGATATACCCAGCTGCGGCTTCCTCGACGCTAGCCACTCGGAGATGTTTTGCTGTCCCGATGAGATGCCTGGCCCAAAAGTCTCAAGCCTTACATTGGCAGCGCCCACGTATGTCACTTCCCCAACCATTTTAAAGAGATGCCTCAATCCATCATTCTCTTCCATTTTGCAGATTCCATAATAGCTTAAATCATTTGGCCTCACTCGGCTATTATAAGGCGGATACCCTAGACGAAATTGAGTATCGCTGCACGGCGATTATCCTGTCGCCAAACCAATTGCTGGCGACAAGCAAATGCGTGGGCAACAAAATATATGAGAAGCCCAACAGAGTCCTAGTGGGTGTTACTGACCCAAGAAAATTCTTTGATCCGGAGTTAGAGTTTGAACTTACGGTACTTTCAGTTTCTCTTTTTATCACATTCTGTGCCTTGTATCAGCTAGAAATGCGCTTAAAGGATATACGAGTTTTTGTACAGTTCAAATATTCTGGGCGTGCTTCAACAGACAAATCGATCGGCTCATGCCCGTTCCAACTCAGACAGAAGAGATTAGGAAATGTCGACTATAGGTTATTGTTTATCAACGTAGATTAAGTTAATGTCAAGCTATCGATAATTATCGATTTGTTTTTTACGCGCATCTTTCACTTTTTTAATCTCGAAGGAAGTTTTTCTTATGGTCATTTCGCACCCTTTAAATCGATAAACCCCCCCCCCCCCCCGCCCCTTTACCTGTTTTTAGCTGTTATTTCTTTTGCCTGATACTACATCGCTTTTATACCCTGTTTTTTTTGAAGGGCCTTAGAAAGGGTATTTTGTGCACTTTAAGGGCACTAGAGCATGCAAAACTTTGACAAAAGTGTATTTAATCCCATTACAGACAAAAGTCCAGTATAAGAACGATCTGGCACTGTTCACGCTGTCCACCTCGATTGATGTGAGCAAAACAGAAATGGCAAATGTAAGCTTGGCCCTGCTTTGTAATGAGACCGAGCTGGAGGGAGTTCCAAAGCTATACGCCGTAGGCTTTGCTCAAAATAATGGTTGGCATTGATGCTATGCATCTGGAGCTTTAGGTTCTCAATTTAATCTACAATCCTTTGTTGACAGGCTCTAACTGCGGCCTGTTCAAGACGCGCCTTGAGAGATTCAACGACTGCACCAATAAAAATCCAGGAACCATCGATAAGTCCAGGAACCTGTGCTTGGTACCCCAGCGGAATGCTTCCCATGCCGGCGTGAGCGATGACTGCACCAAATGCCTGACGGCCAGCACCAGTGTGCTCCATGTGGAGCGAGCGGACGGCAGTTTCTGTGTGGCAGGCATTGCCACGCCCACCACCAACGATTGCATTGTGAACAGCGGTCCGATTTATTACACCAGCATCGTGAGCAGAGATGTTGGGAATTTTCCCATCACAGCTAATAATGGCAGCTGCCGGAATTTATGTCCTTCGTTCAGGAAAAGGGGTGTCAATACAAACTAAAGTTTTTTCATTTTAAGATTTTATACGATAATACCATATTCAACAATTTCTATATGAATAACTATATTTATTTTATATTGTACGTAAATTCAAAATCCAATTTAAGTAGAGAAATAACGTCAAAAATTGACTATGATAAATATATATATTCGCGATCAGTAGCAAGAGCGGAGTCGATATAACCTTTTCTCAGTCTGTTCCAGCCAGCATACACGACTGAACCGGCCTGATCGTAACATTATTAGACGTATCACATATTCTATATACATTGTCACAGCATTCAGATTGCTTAGAGATATGTTTCAGTTCATTTTAAGTCTTTCCCTTGATAATATCCAAAATTCCTGAACGAAATGAATGTGCCCAATCCAAACACAACAGCAGCTGCGGAATCCCTAAATGCGGACTTCTTTTATGGCTGGGATTTGCTATTTAAGACTGTGGAGAGTCGGATTGGCAAGAAGGCGGATGTCTTAATGGTTCTCGCCCATTTTCTGCTGACCAAGCATTGTAATTTTCGTTGCGTGGGCATTGGGGATGATAAGAGCCTGCCGGTGGATGAGATTGGGAGCGAACTGCTGCCGGATCAGTGGAATGGGGATAGTTCCAAGTATTCGCTGAGATATGTGCACAATAAGGTGCTCTATTTGCTGCTGGCCCATATAACTGAGGATGCATTGATTGTCAATTTGCTGGATACGAACACCAAGAATGTGTCCAATCTGTGCGTTTCCCCGGACTCCCTTGTGGAAGATCTGAGGGGTAATATTGCAAAAACTATGCCAACGGCTGGCGCCATTGTTGATCGCTTCCGCCGAGAGCTGTGCGATCCGGTATTTGCGGCGAATGCCCGGGAAATTACCGTACCGCAACGGACCAGCCAGACGCCCGCGCAGACCATAAATCCTCTGGCCGATGAGTCCCGACGTCCGCCCGCATATATGCCGCACAGTTTCGAACCAAATCCATACAACTTGCCCGATGTTGGACGCAGCGATCTGGATCCACTCGCCGGCGGTATCGGTAATCTGTTCCCTTTTCCACGCAATCCAGGCCCTCCTCGTCCAAACATACCCGGCCAGGGTGCTCCAAATCCCGATCATGCACAGCCGCCAGACTGGAATCCCGATCATTATATGTGACAGCGGGTCAGAGCACAGCCGGGACCATCTTTCGGGAATCACTTACAAAATCAATAGTTTAATTGGATAATATCGCATAATAAAAATTAATTACTTTAGAAACGGGACAGAGGCGGGCAATACCTGAGCTAAATCAAATTGCGTAAAAGCGATTAATCATTTGGTCTGATGGAACAAATACTTGACATAATTATCTAACTAGGTTAGGGGTGCGATTTTGATTATGAAATCGGGCACGTTTAAAAATGTTTTGATGAATAGATTGTAGATAATACAACGTCGGACCAGTCCAGAGGGGGAGAGAGAGTCGTCTCGGTTCTGGGCTCAAATCAACTGACTGCTCTGAGGTTTAGTTCGTGAACAAGCTTTTCCACATCAAATGTTCACATGTTATCATAATCAAAAAGAAATGAGTCAGTTTAATTTTACTGAAAATAACGCAGGGCTAAATTTGATCTCATCCCAAATTTGACTTCTATCCAAAATGGATCTATACATATAATCATAACTATGCAATAATGGGGTGTCTCGGTTCGGGCTTCTGTTATTGGGAATGGAAAGATATAGGGTTCGGTTCTAAGAAAGACAAAAAAAAAAATAGGATTTTGGATCGGAAGCGGCTCAAAACTGGTAATATGCTCTTGCAATTATTAAGTAATTTTGATTGGCTATTAATAATAATATTAATTATGGTAATAATTATTATTAGAGATGATTAATCTCAACTCTCAAAAATGAGCAATTTGTGCTTAACTTATCGTTCCCCTAACTAGCCTAACTCCCACGGCCTGATTCACACCTGGCTCGGTAACAAAACAAATGATTGTTAAATGTTTCTCTTCTCTCCGAAGAGCTAGCGCTCAGACACTTCCTCACTCCGATGCTGTGCTGCTGCTCTGCTCTGCTCCGCTGCCGGTGCCGGCGTCGGCGTCGGCGTTGGCGTCGGCTGCTCCCAACGACGCTTGGCCAGTGGAAGAGCGACAGTTGAGCGCGAGCGACGCGCCTGTCCAGTTCGTAGTCGGATCGGCCATGCTACGTGTTGTCGTCGTGTTATCTGCGCTGATTTGGCTCTGTTTAAGCAGCTGCTGCTGCGGCTATTACAGCCTCCAGGGTGCGTACTCTCAATCCCAATCAAGGTCCCGTCCCCCCCTTATGTGTCTGTGCTTTGATATTGCAGTGGCTGATTCCTGTCCTACACGTGGATATCTAAGCAGCTGCCAGCCAGCCGACCAGTGCTCGACGCTGGCACAGTTCATCGAAAGTGGCCGGCTGTCGGCCGATGCGGTGCTCAACTGTGGCTATACCACGACAGGGGAGAAGATATGCTGTCCCCGCGAAGAAGGCAACAGCACGAATCTGCGCTTCTCATCCAGCGACAGCAGAGCCAACGATACCCAAGCCACGACGCCGTCCTGGCTGAACATATTTAGGACCGATCGAGAGTATTTAGCGTCCTTGGTGACCACGCCAGCGCCAGTTAGCTCGTCCAGCATCGTATTTCCGAACAGAGTCACAGAGACGGGCGCCGCCTGCCAGACGCCGCTCTACAAGGGCATATGTGAGGCAGTTTCCGATTGCCAGAGCCTGGTGCCGCTGCTGCAACAGCGTCGGCTGCGCGATGAGGATGTGCAAACTTGTCGTGACGGCACCGTCGAGGAGATCATCTGCTGTCCCACCAATCTGCCGCTGCACCCGATTGGCCATGTGGGCGCCGAAACGCGTTTGGGCAAAGCTGCTGACGATGATGCGGCGGCCATAGCCAAGGCCGTGGAGCTGTTGCCGCATTACACGCATCTGGCTGCGCTGGCGTATCCGAATGCCGCCTTCGATGGACATGTGCATCGCTGCACGGCGCTGGCTCTGACGCCACAGCTGCTGCTAAGCTCTGCCGGCTGTGGGCATGCCAGTCATGGGGTCTTTGGTGTGGCGGATATGCGCGATGTGGACGAGGAGGAGGACTATCTGGTTGATATTACAGTAAGTAGCCCCTCTCCCCTCTCGCTCTCTCTCTCTCTCTCTCTCCCTCTCTCTCTCTGTCTCTCTCGCTGACTCTTCCCTCTCGCTCTTGCTCATGTGTTGTTCCTGTGCTTTGGCAGGGCGTGGATATGTATCGTCAGGACTTGGCGCTGCTGCGCTTGGCCCAGTCAATGCCAGTGGATCAGCCGAAGGCTTCGCATGTCAGTCTGGCGCCCATTTGCAGCCAGTTCGAACTGACGCGCCTTCAGGTCAGCGGACAGCTACTGGCCAGCGCGTGGGGCATGGGCAATGGTAAGGCTTGACCTTCACTCCACTAGCTTCAATTCTAGATAACTTCATCTTCTTCTTGTGCTACTTCCACTGCTGCTCCTGCTCCTCCTTTAGGCAGCGATTGTCCGCTCTATGAGCTGCCCATGCGCCTGCTGAACTCGGACGCGTGCAGGGACATTGGCAAATTGTCTGCGGTTCAGGATTTGCCGTCGTCGCATCTGTGCCTGGCGCCACGTGATGTCGCCGCGCTGAGCGCCAGCAATGTCAATTCATGTGCTCCGTGTCCGGCTGTTGTTGGCAGCGTGCTCCATTTGCGACGTCCCAGCGGCAGCCGTTGTGTGCTGGCCATTGCCACGCCCACCGGCGACAAATGCAATGCAGAGGCAATGTATTTTACGAGTCTGCTGGATACACGGCTCGTGTACTTTGTCGAGCAGCAGCAACAACAATACCAACAACAACAACAGCAGCAGCAAAGGCAGCAAAGGATGCCAAAATTAATTCGATTTTAACGTGTTTCCACTGCAGCGCAGCCAGAAGCTGCTTTCCAAATGTGATTAGTTTATTTGTTAATGTACACGTGTATATATACGTATACATACTTTATATTATTATGTTATATATAATATTATTATATATATTTTATATCATATTAAGTCTAAGAAAACGTACATTTTATATACGTATATAGCTTGTACTTGTAGCATATTCAGATGTAGACACTTATAAATTATATATAAACTGGTTTTCCAGTGCATTGCTAGTTCGAGAAATAACAATAATTGCAGGCCCCTCTAACTATTGATGAATTCTCTTCTTTTTTTTTTTTTCAAAACAAAAAAGAAAAAATATGTTAGAAAATACTAAAAACAAAAACTTATGTTATTTTCAGAATTGGAGAAATTCTCATGGAATGTTGATTCGTTTTGATTTTAAAAATTTCAATATAGTATAGATTCCTTTATTTTGATTTTTTTAACAAAACATGTGTAGCTTGAGATTTTAAGCTTGGAACATAAGCTCGTGTATCAGGGCCAGTGTTAGGATTATATGGCCAAAAAGGAATCTCATCCACAGTCTAGCATAATCGAGTTTGGAATGCGGACAGCTGATGAGTTTCTCTCTAGAGAACTATCAAAATGTCGAGCCTTGCATTAGCAGCAATAAGTTGCTAAACAGTGGGTAAACAACGTTTGATATATATGCATATATATTTTATTTTTTTTCGATTACGTTAAAACAAATATAAATTTCATCAATTGCGAATTGTGGCCAAAATATTATGAGCCGAGACTTTGGGCAAAAACCCACAATAAACTATTTGATTCAATTCCATGCCGCTCTCTGAATTCGACTCAGACACTCGTCGTGTATTTCCATTGAATCACAATTTTTTTTATTTTTATTTTAGCTGCTGTTTACTTAGGAGCTTATGACCAGCGGCTCGTGAATACCTGTAGCTGCGCTCAGTTGCGTATTTTGATTCTGTGAAATGCTTAAAGCTAAAACCGGTTCGGCACACAGCACGGTCAAGACACAAGAGGAACAACAACAATGAGAACAACAAGAGTGCTCGAGTCGGGAGTGCCCGACTGAAGATTGCCCCTGTTTCAATTTTTTGGGCCACGGAAGAGGTATCCCAAATGTGATCTTGATCTGCTTATACAATTCGTGTAAATACGTACCAAATTTGATGTACTTAGCTTTTCAACTTCTTAAGCTTTGCCAGTAATATAATGTCTTGAGATCGATATTTATCGATATTTTAGAAATGGCAAGTATAGGTATATTCTTGATCTGTGCCTAACATCCGAGTATCTACATACCAATTTTAATGAACATAGCTCTTACATTTCTCGAGCTATGCCCAAGCTAGGCCAAGTCTTCAAATCGATACTTATCGATATTTTGAAAATAATGAAAGATATCGTGAAAAATGATCATTTCGAATTTAAAATCTCTTCCTCTTATGTCTAGATCAACTAAGCTCTTCGTGTTCGATAATCAGAAAAACCGCATTCCCTCTGTTACATGCGCTAGCACCCAGTTGGTATACCCTCTTGAGCCATTTTGAGCGTGCTCAGGGTATATTAACAACCGCTTGGCCACGGTCTCAGCTCTCTGGCTATGGCCACCGCTCCAGCTATGTGCGTTGTAGGGTTCTAATCTCAGCTTCAGTTGGCAAAGCGACGCGTTGCTGTGAGGTAGCCCGTAGCCCCAGCCCCAGTCCCACGAATCGGTGCCCTATACACACACACACACACACGCACACACACACACACACACACACACACCGATAAGAGCCGTACTCTGCGTTTCCGTACAGCGCCTGGCACCGGTTTAAATTATTTTTTGCTTTTTATTTTAGTTCCAGTTTGATTTTATTTTATTTATTATTTTTTTTTTTTAATTTTTTGTTTGCCTTGTGCTGTTTAAATTAAAGTGTTGCAAAAATAAGAAAAAATAACGACAGTATATTTAAAAATACATTACAAAAATCACGACAGCAACAACAACAAGAAAAAAAATCGAGTGCAGTTGGTTTATTTGTTTGATTTGTTGTTATCAAAACAAAAGGCTTAAAACTTGCGCGTGTCAAAGGTTCGTCTGATAATAAACAACAACAATAACAACAGTAACAACAACAACAATAATAATAATAACAATAAAAGTAGTTATCAAAATATTATGAAAACACGAGAAATGTTGTGCATTGCAGTGATATAGTCTGGCATGGTTTTTATTCATGTTAATTACACGTTGGCCCACAATAACATGCATTTAACAAGTACAGTGATGCCTGACTATAAATGCATGCGGCACATTTTCAACAATATTCAGTCAAAACCAAGTTAATACAGTTGTTAAATTTTTCTCTAGCTAACTATAAGCACAATCCATGAGAGATCACCTCAAGTGCAGTCTGCCACAGCGCCCTTTGGTCTGACATCGTAAAAGCGTAGTAAAATTTGAATATATGTATATGCACCTGAATTGGTGCATACAAAGAATATACCCTATACCAATATGAGCCTGTCCAGAACTTTTAATTAGATATATAAAAAACAAACAATATACCTTATGACAATCTGAGCAAGTCCAGAAAGGAAAGTTGGGATATATTTGTAAAGCTGAATATAAGCAAATATTTCAGTCCAGAACTTAAAATGAACCCTGAACCAAACCGACCTTGCCTTAGTTTATTTGAGTATCTATATTAAATAAATCAAGGCCCAGTCGGTTCGGTTCACGGTTCATGGTGTACATGAATCTAGGTTCGGGTTTGAACCTTGGCTCGCAACATATTTCACATTTCTCAATTGAGAACTCTATATATTGTATTTGAATAATAATAAATATAATTAATATTAATATTAATGTTATTTTTTCCATTTTCAAATATTTTTGTTAAAATTGATAAGAGAATATTTTCGTAATCAATTTTTCAAATTAAATTATAATAATACACATTATGATATACAATGTTTCATATTATTTGCGTTTATTCAAATGCAAATAAAATACTATATAATGTCATATAAAGTAAATAATAATCTGCTGCGGCTGTTCTTAAGTCAGCTAATCCTGGATAAGGTTCGCTTTTTTGGCAAATCAAATATTGGTGTACCGTTTTCGTTTCAATAGAACTCACGTTTATGCCATGAAATTATTGAATTACTTCATTTTAATATTTTGTAACGATTATTTCATCACACTTCTCAATTTTCTTGGCGGCACCATCAGTTATGAAATTTGAAAGATAGCTGAGAACACAAAAAAATGCCAGTTTTTATAGCGGGAGCTCAAGAAACCACACTGATATGAAAGATAATTTGTTAATTTGCTGAGGCTTGTACTACAAATGTAGCACATTTAGGTATATCTGTGCGGCCAAACGATTGTTAGATAAACCATTGAACAATGTGGTACAAATTCGCAGATGTTATTGGGAAACAGGCTGGAAAGTTTTTGCTTTGCCTTTACCAGAAATATGCAGGTTACCTTATGGAGACGACCAGCTATAGGGTTCAATGAGCTGGAGTCGCCCAGAAACCTGTTGATCGGAAACTATAGTGAAAGGTCTAAAAAAGTACCATGAATCACAGCCATACGTTAATATTTAGCGGACTATCTCATGTGGCGCTCAGCTGATTTGGGAAATTTCCACGGGGCTATCAAAAATAGTAAACAAATAGAATGTGTGTTAGGGCTTTATGCTGGGCTCCAATCGGGTTTTCCAGTTGCCATTGATCTGATGATGGGACTTACGTATGCCAGAATTCAATTGATATATAGGTCAATCACAGGTTCATTATTATCAGCAGACTTGCGCTCCAAATGAAATACACAACAAAGAAGAAATCTCTTTTGAGTGTCATATAAAATAAATCATTCGAAATACCTCAAGAGCCACTCGATTCGAAAACTGAGCACAAACAGTCACTTATATTCTGTACGATTTTTTCTGCTATCTGTGAGACAAGTACTATTCAAAAGTAATTAGCCTACTTTGCTCAATAAAAAATAAAACTAATATTTCTATTTGTGAACATGTGTGTTGATAACAAATTTGCTGTAATTAGCTGTTGGAAATACGAATTTAAAAAACATAATTTGCATTTAATGAGATTTTAAATATCAAGCCTAATTAATTAAACTAAAAGTTATTTTTCATTTAAAATCGAACTTAGTGTATTTTGACATTTTAATCTGGACCGGCTTAAGCCCCTGGAAGAGACTCAAACGAGAAAATAAATGTGTTTAAGCTTTTTCAAAATAATTTTATTTGTTATCTCTGCCGCTCTATGCGATTCTCATGGTCACCGTACTTTGTTAATTTAAGAATTCTTAGTGCATACTTTACACGAAGTATATTTTTTTACATATTTGATTATCCAAATCTACAGTTCATCTTTAAAAAGCTGATATTAATTAAAATAAAACTCATCTAAATACTTAAAATATTGTAACTAATAGAAATGTATATATAAAAGTCATCGATATTCAATGTGTTGTAAGACCCACGGACAGCCAGCTATAAACATGTTTAGCCTTCCTCAGGCCTTTCATAATTAACATTCTCTGGCGTTGTTACTCTTCCCCTGTCACTATTTTTCCGTTCCTTTTTTAGCCTGTTTCTTGCTTACGCTCACCTGCCTTATAATCGCCTTTCTATGTGATTTTCATAGAACCAAGTTGGTTAAAGCCGTTTCTTTTCCTATTGACTATGAAAATAAATAAAATATTAATAATATTGACTTTATTGACGAAAACTTTATTGCAGAACCTGTCTCGCAGTGTGGATACCGCTGGCCTGGTCCAGTAAAATGAGTGCCCGTCGCCGTGGCTTAAGCTCCAGTCTCGCCTCCTGCCACCTGCTGCTATGTGGCTTAATTCTGTGCGCGGTGTCACATTTGGAGGCACGCGAAGGTCTGTATTTGGCTGGGTTCGTTTTCTTTTGGGTATTCGCATTGACCATATCCTTGTTGCAGAGGGCGATGCATGTATGGTGAAAGAGAATCTGCCGGGAGTTTGTCAGACCTCATCCAAGTGCGAGCCGCGAATTGACAAATATATCAAAACGGGCAAGTTGACCGTTGACAAGGTGCCCAGCTGCGGCCTGGGTCCGTACGAGGAGATTGTCTGCTGTCCGACTATCGATTGCTGCGAGGATGATAAGGGGTAAGAGTGAATGGACAATTTGAAAAGGGAGTCCGTTTTGTTGCTTTTGTTATTGTGCCCAACCCCAAGCTATGTGCCAATTGTTGTTGTTGTTGTCGCTGCATGCTCCATGCCGTTGGCTAGTCAAGAAACTGGCGTCTAACATAATTCATCTGATTTACGTGCAGCCCAAGCCAGGTCCCAGACATCACAACCACAACTAGCTCCACAACAACTACCACAAGAGCTCCGCTGACCACGGCGAGAGCATCGAAATCGAAACTGGATGAGGATTCGGCCTATTTTGACTTTCAGCAGCTGATCAATAACAAGCCAAATACACAGCCACAGCCACAGCCTGCGAATGGATTTCCATCGCAAACTCCATTCCAGACGCAGCTCAAGCCCCTAAACCCATTGGAGCCCAATGTGCCAGTGATAACCCATGAAGCCGTGCGAGAGCAGCCAAGATTCCAACCCAATCAACGGCCCGCTGTGCCGGAGGGCAGGGGTCAGTTTCAGGATGTGGGACCCTGGGGTCAGGCGCCTGCCATGGACAGGGAGCCAAAGATCATTAACAGACCGCTATCGTGGAGGCCACAGCAGAGACCAGGCCGAAGACCAGTCCCAGTCCGAAACCCATTACCAGACTCGCTTCGCTTGCCAGCTGATCAGTCACAGGATCTAATACAGCTGGTCAATCAGCGGCTACGTCAGCAGGGCATGAACATTGTGCCCGCCACTCAAGTGGTCACATTTGAGTTGCCCAGGGAGCCGCTGACGATGACGACAACGACCACGACGACCACCGCGCGTCCAGCTGTTGTAACAGTCCCCAATGTGGATTTAGATCCCTGGGCACCATTCCGCTTCCGGGAAAGACCCCTCGATGAGGTCGAGACGAATGAGCTGGGCAACGGCATTGCTGCACCATTTGGGTTTGTCACAGCTGAAGCATTCACATCAATTGGCCCTAGCCTCCATCATGCGTAGCCATCAAAGAACAGCCACCCAAACTAATCTCTTACCATTTGTCCATTTCCAGGCCGGAGACCACGACGATACGAACTATTCAAGCCACGCCCACCACTCGAGTAGATGTATCCGAGCAGGAGCGACCAGCTGTGCGAGGTGAGTAAGTAGGATGATTTACCGACTGACTAACCGATTGACTAACTGACTGACTGACCGACTGACTGACTGACTGACGGACTGACTGACTAATCTGACGGAATCTTGTCTGCACGGTTAGATGGGGTTTTATTTCATTTGCAACTGTGGAAAATTGTTGGAAAATATTTGGTTAAAACCTTTTGGTCGATACTTTTAATACTCGAACTATTAAATCGTATACCTGAACTAGGAAAGATGGATCTAAAATTTTGCTTTAATTTCCCATTTCGCATTTGTCTATTTCGAAAGTGAGTTGTAGATCGAGTTAAGTTTGATTGGACTGACTGCATCGAGAATTAGTTATGGGCACATTCTAACTCTTCATTTGATAAATTGCTTTGATTGTTCTTTGCAGCTTGTCGCCTGTTTGAGGAGCTGCAAAAGGAGCGCCAAAGGGAGGGCCAAAAGGAGGCCCTAACGCTCCATATACTGGACGGTATTCCGGTGGAGCCTGGTGTATATCCGCACATGGCGGCAATTGCGTTTAGTAACTTTGGCACCTTTGTCTATCGTTGCGGCGGTTCGCTGATCTCAAATCGCCATGTCCTGACGGCAGCCCATTGCTTCAATGAGGATTTGCCCGTTCATGCTCGCCTGGGAACGGTGGATATCGAACAGTTGGGCGAATTTTATCAGGACATTGCCATAAAGGTAAGTCAATTTACGTGGCCGTTTAAGCGAAACGCAATTATATGCCAGATTGGATTCTCTTGGGCAGGAAAACATTGCCATACATCCGGAATATGTGAGCACCAGCAAGTACAATGATATTGCCATACTTGAGCTGGTTGAGGAGCCCAGGCTGAGTCTATATATATCGCCGGCGTGCTTGGAAACGAATCTCTTCGATCCGCCAGAAACTGCACAGCTCTTTGTAGCCGGCTGGGGCACCATGAATCAGACCAGTAAATAGTCAAACGTACATAGCTCACCCGATTCATCCGACTCACCCAACTTTCTTCATATAGCTCGACGCCAATCGAAAATATTGCTGCGTGCACCACTCAATACAGTTCCATTGGATCAGTGCAATGTCAGCTTTTCCCAGCAGCCGAATACGAAGCGCTTCCTAAAGGATGGCGTGATTGGGTCGCTGTTTTGTGCGGCGGACAGGAAATTCAAGAAGGCGGATGCCTGCCAGGGTGACTCCGGTGGTCCGCTGATCCTGGAACGGGATATTGTGAACAACAAGTATAGCATTGTGGGCATCATATCATCAGGCTTCGGCTGTGCAACCAAGACCCCGGGCCTGTACACACGTGTCGCCTCCTATTTGGGATTCATCGAGCAGATCGTGTGGCCAAATAATGTTGTTTAACCCATAACTGAGATTAAAGGATCTTCAATGTATAGCACTAAATTCTAAGCAAGTCCATTTAAAATACAAAGCTCAACATGTTTTACTCTAATACCTTAAGAGTTTGACTAATCTCTTGAAATAAGTATTTAGGTGAGAGCACACATAAACTGACAAACGGAAACGGAAACGGAACTTGAAAGTCGTATCACATCGGACTGCTATGTATATAATGAGGTTTCTGTAGTTTATATATTAATTGATATTCCTTAATTAGTTTTTAATTCGAAACTAAGCTATTTGTATTTAAATTTAATTTAATCGTTTGCTTGTCTAGTTCCAAAATCGCGTTGGTTCTTTTCAGTTGTCTGGTTCCGTTTCAACATCTATCCCTGCTGGAACTCTATGCGCTCTATGTCATCCACTCGCCTACGTAAACAGAGCAGCAGCAAGAGCAATGCTACTGTCAGACATGTAAGCTCGCTCTCGCTCTCTCGCGCGCTCTCTCTCTCTCTTTTGCTCTCTCAATCACTCTCTGACAACTGCGCTCTATCGGATGACAGCACTGCCAGATGCAAAAAAACAGGATGGCAAACGCTTTAAGCTTTCGCTTTACAGAGCTTTTGCACAAAACAGCAGTGGTTTAACCGTTACAAATCGCCGCTGCCGTCAAGCAGCTGCTGCTATTGTCAGCTCCTTTTGCTTGGGTCGCCCGGCCCAGCAAGCCCCTGCAATTGCCGCCTCCCCATCTCCCCGTTCCACTCGTCCACTGTTCCACTGTTCCACTGTCGCTGCCGACTCTCGACGCAGCGCGCCCGCTGCCAACACACACGCGTTTCGTACAGGCAACAACTGTTTCAGCTGCTTCTTAAATGCTGCTGCTGGCGCTGTGGGCGCCTCAGTTGGTCGCGGGACTGCGTTGCCGTTAGTTCGTGCCCAGCATTTAGGAAGCGAGGAACAGAAACAGCCTTTTGGGACTGTTACTTCAATAATTTTTTTTTCAAGTGTTTTTTGTTGCTGTTGTTATTGCAGTTGCGCTCGTTGTTGTCGCTGTTGCCGTTGCCGTTGCTGTTGCCGTTGCTGTTGCGCCGTGCAGCATGCAACGCTTTTGGCGCGCCTAGTTTGAAATTTTGTTAACACTTGCAAATTGTGCGCTCATTGGCTATCAAATGTAAGTTTCTGCTCTGTGTTTATTTATTTATTTGTTTGTTCGCTGTTAACTGTGCATGTTACACACATATCGCTTATCAGCGCCACATATTGACGTATTAATCACAAGCTGGGAAATTGTTTTCAATTGTACATCTGCTGCGGCCCATTCTTGTGGATAAGCATCGAATATAATAAAAAAAAAAAAACAAAACCAAAAAATAGTAAACATATATAAATAAAATAAAACTAAAAAAAAAAAAAAAAAAAAAAAAATGTCCAGTAGCCTGGTCACATTTGCATCAAAGGGCAACGTGTGCTGCGATAAGAACCGTAGACAACAGGTGCTCGATGTTCGGAATCTTAACTTAATAATCTTGCTTTATATTTGTTGTATTCGCGGCGAGTTATTTGATTTCAACTTTTTGTGATAAAACTATTTAAATACAAGTTTATTTGCTGTGATTTGGTGAAACTTTTCTTGCTTTTCTTTCATATTTTGGAGTTGTAGCTTTTTTATTGTTGTTTTTTATTATTAAAACAATTTTGATTTGGTTTTTTTTTTTATTTTTTTCAATTATATTTTGATAATCCTCGAGATACAGCATTGGGGCAGCACCGAAAATTTTGAAAACTCTCTAGTTCTTGAGAAAACTTTTCTTAAAACAACTTTTAACTCTAACTTTAATTTAAATAGAAACTAATAGATCAGTTGGTCTGAGCTTTTGATTGTTTAATTGCTTTTCGAAAGCAAAACAAATTTAACTGTGGACCCAAAATCCGTTCATGCTTTGCATATTTTGCTTCATTTTCGTGTGTTGTCTCGTCTTTTTATGAGTTATTTTATTGCTGTTCTTAAATAATTTTTCTTTTATTGTCTTATAATTTTAATGAGCGGCGGGACAACGTCGTGCAATCAGATAAATGTAATTTGTTTTCTTTGTTTTCTTAACCATTTTTAATTTGAATGAGAAGTGAAATGCTAGCGATATCAATTAAATTGATTTGCAGACTCTTTTTGGGCCTACTTTTAATTGTTTTAGGAATTTGTAGATTTTTAGATTGTAAATTCGAGCTGTTCTTTTATTGAATTCGGGCTTAAGCCGCTTGAATAGAAGGCAGACTAACTAGGCTCTCAGGTAAAGAAACCCGCTTAAAATCCAATTGGAATTTTTAATAATGGGCTCTATTTCTATCAAGAATTGATTGCTGCACTTGAGTTGAGAACTCGAAATATAGCCATAAAACAATAAATAGCATATTAATTAATATAAAATGAGAACGAACAATGAAAACAATTTCTTAAAGCTAGCTATAAATTAACTTTAACTCCATTTATTTGCGGCATTGTTGCTTAAATAATAGCCATAGAGAGTTGTCATTAAACTGACAGCATGTTTAACTGGCTTATCACTCAAGTTGGCTGACAATGCAATATTTGTGTTCCGGTTGATAAATTGCCATCGATGCGACAATTTTCACGCTCAACCGGCCAATCAATTAGAAATTATCAAGTGAATTTTAAAGCAATTTATTAGTCGGTTTTGTGCTGGAAATTGGAGAGAGTGTCGTTAACTGTTGCTGCTGACTGCTACTGCTGATTGCTACTGCTGACTGCTACTGCTACTGCTACTGCTACTGCTACTGCTACTGCTGACTGCTGGCTGCTGCTCATGTGTGTCTGGGGTACGTGGGTGTCCTTCGAATATTGCCGACGGCGTTCGGTTAGAAAATGTGGCTATAAATGTGACACTAAGTTAATAAATTTATGGCCCAAACACACCCAGCTGATATGGTGTGTGTGTGTGTGTGTGTGTTGTGGTCTGCTGCTAATTTTCCTGTGTGTGTGTGTGTGTGTGTGTGTGGCGGCTATGACACGACAACGCTGCGGACATCAGCAAGGCGGATGCCAAAAAGTCGAGAATTGTGTGTGTTGTTGGCATATTAATAATATTTTTATTGGCCGCTTATTTGCCTTTTGCGGTTGAGCTGCACGCTTGTGTGTGTGTGTGTGTGTGTGTGCTAAATACTGTACTAATTTGAGCTGACAAATACAATCGCCCACAAGTTGTGACCTCTTTTAATTAATAAATATACGCGCAGATAACGCAACAAAAAGAAGCAGAAGAAAAAACAAAAAAATTAATAATATTCATTCACAAGCACAAAATCAATTTTCCCCATTTTATTTACCTTAGTTTTTTTTTTTTTTTTTGCCTTACCTTTGTTGCCTTTTATTCACTTAAATTAAAAACAAACGTTGAGGCAGGTCGCAGCTGTGCTTCTGTCAGCTAAAACAAATTGAAGTCATTTTTCTATATTTATACAATATTTATGCACATCACATCTGAAAGTTAGCGACAACAAACGATCCCATTGAATATTCATGTGAGAAAAACAAAAAAAGTGTTTGACTGAAAGCAATTACAGGTGCTCGCGTTTGGTCGGACAAATTGCATATAAATATTCATAATTTATTGATAATTTATTTTATATGGAAACAAACCCATCTGGCTGAGTGTAGGCACTTGACAGTCGGCTGTCAGCGACTGCGTAATGCCCGTCCTCAGCTTTAAGATTCCCTGATCCGTCAAGTATCCAAGAAGATGATGACTTTTCCGATTTAAGCGCATTCAAACTAGTTTTGTACTGTTCATTGGAGCAGTTCTCAGTTTTAAGATTGGTTTATATATAGATTAGGCACGATTTGCCATGCTTACAACAGCTTAACACCATATCTGATCCACAAATATATTGTAGTCTTATATTCAAAGTCAGAATACATGAACATCTATTAAAATGAAGTCTATTGCGGCTGTGCGCTGAAAAGTATGCTATACTTTTGAGACAAAGAAATATCTCTTGAGGCTGGAGCTTCGCTCTTTCATTAGAAGTTGAGATAATATGGAATTTGTTCAATGTGCGTCCAGCTGACCATCCGATTATGGGGCGTGGCAAATCGGCAAAATGAACATCGCTTATTAAATCTGGCGGATGGAGGGCTTTAAGCTGTTATTGACCTGTGAACGCGTATTACACGGTCGTGTGCAACCGACTGCAACATTCTTGTTTGTTTAATTTAATTTAATTTGATTTTTTTTGCAATTATTTTCGCAAAGCTTTCCGCAAACTTTAAACAAAGCCCGCATTGCTCATAACGAAATGAATGCATTTAACAGCTTAATGCAGCGATTACTGATTTTCTATGGCATCCATAACATATTTGTATATGTATATGTATATATGTGTGTGGCGCAATTAGTATGATGCTCAATATTTAAGTTGACTTTGGGCTCAGTGTCACAGCATTTAAGTATATAGGCGTTAATGGCTTAACTTTGTTTTTAAAACAGATGAGCTATGTGGGATAAAATGTGGAGGAGTATAGATTATCACGCAAAGGGACCTGTTATAATCCTGATAAGCAGTTATCGGGCATCGAATCCTTGTAACACATGTCAGTGAAACTGTCGCTCAGTCTAGAACTTGGCAGAGATGCATTTGCCCAACTCACATAACTGCCAAATGGGTCAAACATATAGTCGATGTCGAGGTTTGTCAGCCCAGAGAACTCAGTTTCTTTTGTTTTCCCCGATTTCAAGCAGTTTTACATATATTTTATTTAATTTAAAGACAAATAGTTGCAGATTGTCAGCCCAGCAAGCAAAGAAAATGATAGGAATGTAATCGACTTATTGCTGTTCATTGGATTAGCTGCAATAGATTGTTTTTTAATTCTCACACGATGCCACACCAGCAGTTGCCTTCCAGTTTTGGCGCTCTGCCCGCCCTCCGCTTCTCTTGCTGCATTACAAACATTGTGACAAATTAATAGTTCCATCTGGACAAGAACGCAAGGACCAAGTCGACCTGTACTATATATATATATATATATATGGATATAAATATAGCTCTTAGAACCTCTCTCCGCATACAGCTAAATCTAAAGCCGACTTAAGCATAGATTTGCCACAGATACTTTGATGCCGCTTTGAGGAATGCAGCAATAAAAATGCCAACGCAGGAGGGTCGCTGAGAAGGTGAGGCATGTGGCAAGGGGCGAGGGTTGACGACAAACGGAGCGAGGGTCGAGGCCAAAAAGTAAGCGGCTAATGGCGTTAGTTACTTAGTGGAGGCGTTTGGCTAGGCTGCTGATGGAGCCTGCAGCCTGACGATTCACGCAATTGTGTGTGTGTGTGTGTGTGTGTGTGTGTGTGAGTGTGTGTGAGTGTGTATGTGTGTGCGCTTGTAATGCACATAAATTTAGACAAGTTCATTTTTGTATAGCGCGTAAATCTTTACACAAATCTCTCATTTCGCTGGGTCATACGAGGCCCAAACAAAAGAAACAAGTTAAAGTGCTTCAGTCGGGAGTGCTCAGCTACGAGATACTCTGCATTCGCTTCAAAAATACACTGTGTGCTGTGGCTATGCTTCTCCCCATCATGGGAAACGCGTTCTCGCATAACTCTTCGGTGCTTAAAGTCTTTACGAGAATATGTGACGACGTTTGGGAGGAATTCACAAACTGAGCTGTAAACAAGATACGAGAATCTATCTATCAAATTGGTTGTTTCTATGATCTTCGAGCTATGGCCTTGTTTTGTTTAACGATATTTATCGGTATTATGATATGAGATATATTAAAAATATACGATATTCAAGCTTGTAGCTTTTGTTGTTTCCGAACTGTGTATGTACCGACTCGGCTCGTCGTTTCAACATACCTTCTTTCGTTCAAATTCAATGCATACAGGGTATAAAAAATCACTGCATACGAAATCGCTTGAAGGAAACGAAAAGATAAACAAAGCATAACGGTAATACACTCACAGTGAAAGAAAAAAAAATAAACGCAAATTACACATATATCTATATATAGATACACATATACATATATGTATATATATATACATATTTAGCTTATATAATGCTCTCATATGGCACTTAGTTCGCAGTCGAAGCCGGGGCCATGTGATGTTAGACATAATTTTTGTTCTTTTTCTTTCGGAGCCTGTCATTTTTTGGGTACATTTGTCTGTTGTGTTTCTGTGTGTATATGTGTGCGTCTTGGGTTGAAGGGTCGTTGACAATGGTAAAACAACTGAAAATTTATGGTTTGGCATTAAGGAAAATTTAATCGATTCAATGCAGCACGTGTTTCACCATTTACCCCATCCACTGTGACCTCCAATACACCAGCTCATCCCCGGCCCAGCCCCGACCCAGCCCCGACCTAGCCCATCCCAGTTCACGTCCCTCGTCGGTTCTCGGTACCCACAGGAGCAAACGTGAACGCGTGCCGGCACTTGCATATGAAGGAACTGGCAAACAACAAAACACCCCTCAGACTCCTCGAACCCTAGCAGCAGAGCACGCCTCATAAAACTCTCTCATATACACGCACGTCTACCTTATGAAATTTTCTTAATGAAAAAAACAAATTATAAAAAAAAGTAGCGGAAAAATCGCTGAATTTAGCTGAGCGAAACTCGAAATACACTTTTCTAATATAGAACGGAACTAGGCTTTGCTAGCTATACTATAAATGACTACATTAAGTAAAGCTTCATGAAATATTTGAGTCATTTTTTCTGATTAGTCACTAGAGTTGTCCCATATAAGGCAGACTCTGATTGGACTGCGCAATAATAGTCGGTCGTGAAAAGAGTATTCACAGAGTTGGTAATGGCAAATGCGGCCCTCGTTCACTTTCGCTTCTGTGGATTAACTCCACAAATAACTCATTCACAGATCATTTTCCAAGACTAATAGGGGTATGTCCATTAAAGTAAAATAAAGAGAAATTGCTTGTTGGGAGAGCTTACCCACTCAAGACATACTCTTATTGGACTGCTCAACGGCTTAAGGTCATGGAAAGAGAATTCGCCTATTTTTTTTAGTTCTGTAGATAAATAATTCTGGAAATTACTCGGCCTAAATAGTGTTTCCCAGCCCATTTTCCAGCACTGTTAGCGATAATTCAAAATGAAGTAAGCAGAAGATAGGAAAATTGAATCATTGTAGGCATACTTTTATTTAACCTTCTCCGTTGGGCTTCAATCTCAGTGAAGCTCAACTCAAGAGTTCAGTAGTTCCACTTATAAGCTGTTCACAGCCCGTTTTCCAACACTGATAGGCTTATGTTATTTAAAGTGGAAGTGCTTGCAAGAATATCAGAAGCAGCTTAATTGACTGAAACTAAAATGTTCAGTTCATGAAGCTGTTTTTCCGCTTAGTTGAACCCAGGCATTGGTTCAAACCTGTTGTTTGTCAAAACTTTTCACAATTGGAAGTTCTACTGAAAATGCTGCAAGTTGGGTCTAAAACAAACCTTCTTTACTTTGAACCAGTAGGCTGTTTCTTTTGCGTTATGTTTCTCTTTATTGAATTAATTACTAATTAACTATTTAATTATTTAATTAATGAGTGTATAATATGGCATATTTTTTGCGAAACTTTGGCTACAAAGCTTTGCGCTTTAAGCAAAATAGAGCTCTATCAAAACAACAGGCGGTTGGTGCAAGTCATTAAGCCCGGCGAGGCAGGGTATTTGTACATGTGTAAATACATCAACGGGAAAAAGAAAAAATAAAGAATACAAACTGAGTGAAAAGTTTAGCATGTGGAAGTTTTTGCCGTGCGTGTAAATTATTTTTGGTCCTGTTAGTTGTTGTTGCCGCCTCTGTTACCGTCGCTTTTATGGCAATTTAAATGCCTGTTGCTGCGGCTGTCAATTAAAAATGTTATAAATGTTGTCACAGCTTGCCAGCGCGAAAATAAAGTTCGCCATTTGCATATAAAAAATATTGTAACAAAAACATTTCTTATACTAATATTTCGAATTGAATATTCAATTCAATTCTGGAAAGAAAAATTATAAAGTATTTATGTTTGAATTTTAGTTCAATTTTCCACTCCATTGATGCTCCTCACATTTAAGTAAATTTAATTCGAAACAGTTCGAAATGAAGTTGCTGGTAAACAAATAAAAATTGAAACTTGAGCCAGCGACCTCTCATTTGCTGGTGCGACGCTCAAACAGTTGAGCTAAACTCAGACAGGTTTCATAAAAATTGTCAGCTTCGTTGCATTTATGGTTCTGCATTGATTTCCATTTAGAATAATTTCTTTTTCTATAAGTATATAGATATAGCACGTTACACACTTGCCATGATACCCTTTGTACCTCAAATAGTTCTCTACTTAATATCATATACATTTAACACGTTATTTTTGATGACAGAATTATTTTCTTTTATGTAGCAAATTAAATAGAAGCTCTTATGTTAACCAGCAGCTGGCTTAGTTGATTGGCAAGCGTTGTGCGAGAGCAAGTGTTGAGTGCCACACAATTTGCAACAGTGCTTGACAAAAAATATCGCACATCGAACGACAAACGGCAGCTAGTCAGCTAATAGACCCAAAATTAGCTGCGCTAATTGAATTAGTTGCATGGCAGCTGGCAGCTAGAGTATGGCGGAATGTCGCCTCAGTTTCTATTAACATCTAGAAATTTTGCTTCAGCTGAGCTGGGCTGGTTGTCAATTAGCCTGTAGCCTTGCTTCAACTTCAAGCCTTTTAAAATTGCCGTCCGCAAATCGTTTGCATTTGCCAGAGCTTAGCAGCGTCATGGCCCTTTCTCGCCCGTTCTAGCCCACATTCAAATTCAAATGAACTCATTAAACTTAATGAATAACAGCATTGTGGCATTACAAAATGATGGCAGCCAGCATTTGATGGGCTTAAAACTGAAGCCAAGCCCGCCCCGCACAGTCAACTTACATAGAAGCGAAAATTCAATTGTTCCCAGAAACGCAAATGCTAAGACTTCCTACCTAAAACGTTATTATATCACGTTTAAAGATCAATTAGCTTAGTGACTCAACTGTCAAGCTTTATGAAATATAATAAATTCAAAAAGTTCACTTAAAGCTTCGAGCTAAATGGGAAATAAGCTTTAATTGTTTGTTTCTTTACATAAATTGAACTCAAAGCTCAGAAATGGAGCTTCTGATGTGCTTGGAAACTTCTTCAAAGATTTTCAATCAAAGGATTGATTTGTAAATGCTTTGTGATATAAAAGTATGCTTTAGTTTTATGTTTTATTATACAAATCACATTTAAAGCTTAGAAATTTAGTGTTGCTAGTTATTAAAGTAAAACTTTCTCATCGATTTTTAATTTATGGTCTTATAAGCAAAAGCTGAATAAGAAATCAGCCTGTCTGTCATGAATATGCTAAATGTGCATTAGCGAAATTGAGTTGATTGCGAATTTGAAAACATCTACCGAAAAAAAAGCAGATAAAACAGTTTTCCTTCTCGCTGTTCATGGCTGCTTTTATCACTTACAAACTGTTTGCTGTAGCCCGTTTTTTGGCCCCATATTGCGCAGGTGTAAATTTGAACCGCAAGTTGCCCTCACACGAGAAGCCATTGAAGGGGCCCGCACGCGCCGCCTGTTTTCAATTGTGCGACACCAGAGACTTTAATTTCATCAATAGCCGGCGCACGACTTATGTGAGCTGGTATGGAAATGGGTATGGAAATGGTGGCACCATGGAAGGGTTCTCCAATTTGGTTGGGCTGGCAGCCCTCCAGCTGTTGTTGCTCAATATTTCATTTTTCAGCCGCCTACTTGAATAAAACTTCAACGCACTTCAAACACGAAATTTCGTAGAACACTTTAAGGCGCAGGCAGGCACCAAAATGAACGAAACCTCAAGCACATCATTCTGTCAGATTACGACAGACAAGTACTGTATCAAAATCGTGTGGCTTTCATATGGGCCCTAATGAATAGACATAGGCATACAGACTGCAGATCTGAAGGTTACTATGGTACAGCATGGGTAAGTCAGTAAACACTTCACTGACATGTGAAATGCTCTCATGCATATCTCACTTTCTGATCACTTCTCCCTTTTTTTAATGGAATTTGTTCATTTACTTCGCCGCTTCGCTTTTGTTTCTCCTTGATCTTATATCGCTCCATGACCTTATCGCTTCTCGCTTTATTCTGGGCTATTTTACACAGCGCTTCTCTTTTTTCAGTACGCTTCTCGCTTCTGTTTACCCTATTTTGATATTCTCTTCTAACATGCGTGTCTCATCCGTTTGCCAAAACACTTCTTCCCATTCGCTTGACTTTCCCTTGACATCGACAAGCACTACGCGCTTCTCGCTTTGTTTCGCTTGCCAAACTGATTATTTATTCTGGTTACGACACGTTTTAAGCCAACCAACTTGAGTTAAATTCAAGTATACAAATTGGAGTGAAATATTTAGTTTTGTTTGAAATATAAATAATAAATAATCAAGCTGCGCAAGTTTTGTTTTGTGAAATTTGTTAACTAGAATTAGTTAGTTCAGCGAGTGGCACACTAAACGGTTTCTCGGATGTCACAAACAGTGCTGCAAATTGCGCGAAAATACTTCCGTTGAGTGTTCCAGGTGCTCAAGGTACTCTCCCCGTCGTTGTCAATGATTATGTAATTTACGCATCACGCATACGCACCGTATGCTGTCTGGATTTTAAATGATTATATGGCATAATTAAAACATTGTTGTCTCGTGCTCGTCTTTATTGTAGACAAGGTCGTTGTCATTGCCTTCGTTAATTTACAGTCACATTTCAAATTCTCTTGAAATGGGCGTACTTCATTTTTAATATCAATTAATTAGGCAGAGCCTTCACTTTTGCCCTTGCCAGGCAATTAAATCGGCGCATTTATTATGTTGCGTTTTTTTTTTTTTTCAATTTTATTTTTAAATCTGACAAATTGGTGACTTATATAGCTGGCGCTAATCCTTGGAACACAGCAGATAACATTTAAATGGGATTGCATGGCTCTCCGGCTAAATCTGTCGACCTACTCTTTAAAGAAATGCGCGTGCGGCGGCTTTTGTTATTGCCGCTGCCTGACCCTAAAAAATGCAAATGGGCTCGACATTCATCGTTTTACGCCCCCAAAAACACAAAAGCGTAAACAAACCAAACATTTCACAGCCTATACAAAAAGTATTCGCACCGTTGTGTACACAAATGTCTGAGTTGCCCCACCGCGCCGGAGCCCCCGCAAAGTTCAAGGATATCGTAGCGGCACCATATTGAAAACCAGCTGCGAACTGCGGCCCTGCGAGCTGGAAACCAAGTCAAGGTAACCCAGTACCCAGGTCAAAAGCCATGTGCCCCGTCACTAAACCCAGCTCCGAATCATTCACTGGTTAGCCCAGAGTCTGGTTGTCGCTCAGAGAAGGCAATACATTGTAATGCCGGCATGGGCAAGTCATAGATCAAATACCCTTTGACGCGGCTCTTAGGTTCCCAGAAGTCAAATTTTTCCTAGAACATTTCTTGGTTTTCTTGGTCTGTTATTTGACATTCACTTTAGTCAAGCCAATGGCAATTAACAGCAGCCAAGCGCCGCGTAGTGTTTACTTTTAGTAAATATTGTTCTACAGTTAGTCAACTTTCACATTTTCACAATACAACTTAACAAATGTTAATGCTTATATGTTAGACGTAATGTAACTTAACATACTGCATAGCTTATACATCATGTTACTTAACATATGTATTTTTAAAGTGCTGTTAGTTATCTTTCACATATTACTTAGCATATTATGTACCCTGCTCACCATTTAACATTTACATGCACATGCTCACATTTTTTCGATCTGTTGTGTGTAAATGTTAGATGTGTTCAGTGCCCAATACCGTTAGATAACTGCTATTCTATAATTCCTTCTTTGTTATACCAGTAGCTGGTTACGACTATTATCTCAAGCGTACACATTGTTCAAGTTCTTCCAGTACCTATGCTTATGTACATATGTGCTCGTAGACTAGTTGTACGTACTTTGTGGTTGTTAGGTAACTTATAATTCCTGCAATCGAAGGCCTAAGGCTCGCACATATTCTTAGCCCCTTCGCATTGTTACAACTGATTTGATAGCTTTGCCAGCTGCTGAATTGCCCCCGCTCAAATACAAGAAAAAGCAGCTGCAGCTTTTATAGATATCATTTGTTCCATTCAAAATCAGAACTTGAATGAGAAAACAAGAAGACCTATGCAAATGAATACGCAACCATGTAGATTGGGATTCGTGCAACCGCAAAAATCAATATGCGTGTCTCTAGAGATGGGCCCGGCAATTAGTAGGCAGTGCCCCATGAGATAGCCAGTTATTTCAATTTCAATTTCAATTTCTGTTCTTATTTGCAATTAGGTAAGCTCTTTCTTTCGACTTTGGTTAATGGCTGGGCTAACCACTTGTACAGGTTTCCCTTCAGGGGGCGTGATCCATTCAATGGCACTTAGTTAAAAGCTGTCCAGCACTGAGATTAATCATGCGCACAGTTAAACATTTTGGTAGCTGACAAACCGCAGTCGTAACTTTTGAGCTTTTTGTTTTTGGCCGCCGCAATTTGATTATGGCCAGGGCTTTATCAAAAAAAAATAAAATGAACTAAAGAAACGTAAAAGAAAAGAAAAGTTAAAGAAAACCAACTGCTTACACTGGAGACCAGTCGAATGTCCCGGCCACAGGCCATTGACCAAAATCAATGCTCTGTTCGGTATCATTACATCAAATTTCCACAAGTCCCTTCGACTGCTCTCGACAATTTCGTATAAAATTCATGTCGCTTTGAATTTTTGTTGTTGCTATTGACAATTGCTCGGGCCAGCCGGCGGGGACTGGAGCTGGAGCTGGAACTGGGGCGGGGTGTTGCTGATTTGTTGAAAATTGCAACGCGCCAGCAAGTCAATGACCGGCGCAGGGCGGCGCAACCGAGCAAAGGAACAGGCGGCGAGTAGCTAAGCAAACGGGCGACCGTGCCACTGCAGCAGTGGGCGGGTCACGGGGCGTTGCAGCATTGAGCTCAACGGTCGCAGGAGCTGCCGTTGCCCGCATAGACATAGACACAGCCATAGACAGAGCCATAGACATGCCCATAGATATATAGAGAGAGGCAGGCAAACACCAGCGCACACCCAGTGCCAGCGAGCCAGTGTGCTCTTTGACTGCACACTCGAGTTGAAACTTGTCAATTTCTAGAGGCGCCAACAACCCCCTTCTGGGCAACCGCCCGCAAACGCTCCAACTGGCAGCAGTCGCCGCCTTTGCGCTTTTATAGTTTTCTTGTTACTCAATAAAGAAGCAGCTACGCAAAAGCAAAGTAGCAAAATCAAATCAAAGCGTGAATTGTCAAACCAACGCTCGAATACCCTGCCCAAGCAGTTGTCTTTGCAGTTCCATATATAAACCGATTCAATATTTATTAAAACGCTTGCGGGTAGTAAACAATTTAATTTATCCCTTGGAAATATAGTTGATAATTGGACTTAATACACAAAAAATATGGTTTGGTTCGGATTCCGTCTAGAATCTCTCGATTCTTTTATCAAAAAACTATGCTTTCGATTCTAGATTTGTAAGGCCTTTCTACTCAGTCCACAGCTTAAGCTACTTGAGAATTTTAAGCAACTGAGAGACGACAAGGCTAGCAAAGCCAAGGCCTACTACTGGGGCAGTCGCTGTGTTTGCGATTTACATTCTGGGCTTAATGTATACCAATGTGTTGTTTGCATGCATGGACTTTGCGTAAGTGTATGCGAAAATCAATGCTTAAACTGCTGTGAATGTTGCGAAGCAGTTGATCAGCCATCGGCTTGCAAAATCAATTTCCGCTCAAGGTTTGGCGTTAAGCACAGGCAACAGCCATGGAATAAGAATGAGAATGGGGTTTACAATGGGAATAAGCATGAGTTTAAGCATAGAATGGACATGGAAATGGGAATAGTAATGCGAATGCGAATGTGAATGCGAATTAGTAGGTGTATAAGTTTCGATATAAGAATGAGCGCTGTAATTATTTTAAGTGCCATAAATGTTCTCTACTTCAAAGACCGAGAGAGAGAGAGAGAGAAAGAGTCAGTGGGCGTGGGTGCCCAGCCAGTCTGTCTACTTATGCAGCAAAGTATGCAATTATCGCTACACTCACCTGTTCTGGGCGTGGGCGGCTGGATCGGTGAGTGAGACAGCAACTGTGAGACAGCAACTGTTGCGCTGACACCGATGACAATTGTCACGACTGCTCGGTTGTAAATTGGCTTGATTGGCACTATTAAAATAATTAACCCTTGCCATGTTACGGTTGGCACTTGCCATCCCTTGTACCCACGTGGCGGGGCGCATAAATTTCACTTGCTTTTTGTTTTCTACAAAAAAACTCATTTGTTGGGCCTTACGCATTTGGAGGTTATATTTAAATCCTGAAAATATCTCTGGTACTTGAGTATGTTTAGGTGCGTGTATTTTTGTGCATGCGAACATAGAAGTAAGGTATTTCCTAGTCGGGCACAGCATTGTTTTGTGTGTTTTTTTTTTTGGCATTAGACAAGTTTGCACACATACAAAAATTATAATTGGGCAATTCACGAACTATATCTATAATTGCATTTCCTTGTGGCGCAGATTTTTTTGAATTTTTAGTATACGTATGACATACCGATGGAGCCGAATTGCTTAATGATTGCCGCATATCGCATTGGGTCGTGATTGTGCCTGCTGGCATTTAAGTTATTAAACATTCAAGTTGTTAAGGACGGAGCTACGTGTCTATAAGATGTCTCCAAAAATTATCTGTGGCAGTTAAAAAGAAAATCAGTGTGTATAAAACAAAATCAATCTCTGTTTCGAAGAGCATCGGATAAATTATGTACATTGAGAAAGATGGGCAGGCAGCCAAACGAACTACAAAATAACCTCTATTCTCTTGTGAATATGACACTAAATATTTAACAGACCCAGCTCATTCTAATGGCAAATACAAATAAACAAAAAAAAAGGCCCTGACCCGAGCTAAAAAATTTAGTTCAGTTTGGTGATGAATGTATAAGGCGGGATTCGCCATGCATTACGATTGCAGGGATTTATAAACGATTGAAAGGAATTCTTCGAAAACTCCAAATCTGAAACAATAAGAGCTTTTTCTTAAAATATGCAATAATCAATAGATAGATGTCGAAGGGTTTAGCTTACTGCTACGTACCCAGACACAGATACAGCTATCTTCATATACATATATAGCTCTTTTTATGTCATATGGCCGATTGTTGCTATAGCTATAGTGAAGCGATTTATGAGATCCTTACAGATATGTTGAGAAAATAGTGAAGCTGCGGAGTTTGGCTCAAGGCTGGGTAGGGTATGTTGAAAAACGGACAAGTTTACCATACGGGAACTTAATTTTCCTGGAAAGCGGCTGAGTTTTAAGAAAGTTTTCTTGATAATGTAGCGAAAGAACAAATACCAGTATATTCCAAACTTGGTACAATTTAATTGACACTTTTGGTCATTCTAGCGGAAAACTTGAGTTAAAGGCAAGCCCACAGTTTGAGGGCGAGCAGCAATATGGCTGTCACATCATCAAAGCGACTTGTTGGCGAGATAAGCAATAAGTGGATCAAGTGCGCAGCAGAAAGGCAAACAATGAAAGTAGACACCAATTTTCAAGGATGTTCTGTCCAGAAGTAAAGGGTCATAAAGTGTGGAAAGCAATACGCAGAGAACCAGATGCACAGAGATACATATGTGAGAGGCTCACACATCTGAAAATTTGTGGTTTTAAGTGCAACTGAAGTTCCGCCAGGCAGGAAGCGTAATAAAAATTTATTTTCTTCCAGTGGCTGTTAACTGAAATAAAATTCTCAATCCCTTTAAAGTCAATTGGTAAAACATAAGCAGAGGCACTTACACACACACTTATACATATATGTATAAAAACATGCTCATAAAAAGTAAATGGACAAATTTTATGATCATAAACCACAGGCAACAAAACTAAATATGTTAATAAAATGCCTCAAAAATGTTGAAATATAAAGCCGAAGGTGGAATACTTTATCTTTTTGACGTATCACAAGAATTAAAGCACAGTCGATAGTGACTCCTTTTTAGGTCTTACTCAAGCCATTGAAATTGGTTGTGCTTATCCAATATGGATGGTCTCTGATGGGAAAGCCAGCTATATTGGCGATAGCGATAGGCACAACTCGCGAGCTCTATAACCCAATCCATATTGACTCCATTTGGGCTAAAGAGTTCAGATTCGGATAGCATTATAGCTGGCTGTACTCTACCAATATGCTGTACGACAGGAAAACCAGCAATATTGGCGATAAGCATGTTTATCGATATGTAGTCTAACCGATAGATCATATCGATCTGATCAAGCTAGTAAGTGACGCATGTTGCTATAATCACGTGTTATGCATAATTTTTGAAATATTTTTAATGTCCATTTCACTACATCACATCACAATTTGTATTGTATTAACTTCTTTTGGCCCATTTCTCAGCATCGCTCTCGCCAACACCTTTTGCCTCGGACTCGGCGGCATCACTGGCTTCATTGGGCTGTTGGTTTTGTTGTAGGTTGTGCTCCCTAATATAGCGAACAGTGCTTATCGACAGCGATTCCAGCGATACCCCAATGCGATTCACAAAATCGAGTAAATCCGTCAATTGCCGATGGATTGTCAATAATGCGTTTAGTCTTCTTTCATTACGTAGAGCTTCTTCTTCAGCATCCATGGTTTAAGCTATATCAATTTTTAGTATATATTTTAATTTTTTTTTTTTTTTTGCTTTTCTGTTTTTTGTATATTTTTTTTTGGTTTTTTATCGAAAATTTTTCAATGTGGCATTTATTTTGTACAATTTAGAACTCTCTGAAATGACTTAAACAAACCCCCCCGTTGAAAGGTACTGTTCCAAAACACAAAGCTCCTTTGATGGCAGGTTGAGTGCTGAAATATGTGTAGCAGCTGACTAGATTAGTTGAACCGCTTTTGCTGTCTTTATAGCTCAGAAATCGATTATCTTCATTGAATTTTGAATCAAATACTAACATAGCCAAGCTCAAGGCTGAGTTCGCATGGCATACAATTATTTGTGGGGCAGTAACTAATGTGAAATCCATTTGATTTGTGTCTTAGCGACACCAGCTAAACGTCGCCGAATATTATAGCAATAAATTTGATGCCATTTTCCGGCCAAGTTTTAGATGAATTGAATGCTTCATGCTTTATGGCATTGGCTTGGATAAATTTCATGGCAGTGTCAAAGGGCAACGCAGTCGAAGGCGCTGCTAAGTATGCTACACATTCACATATAAGCGGTTCTCGTGTGTGTGCATGCGTGTGTGTGTATGTGTGTGTGTGCATATCTGTGCGTGTATGCATGTGTGTGAGTTCCAAAAACAATAAACGTAAAATGCACAAATACACGCACAAATCACATTAAGTGCGTGTGTTCTTCCTTCTGTTGACTAAGAGATTGTTTGTGGCTGTGAGTGTATGTGTGTGTTTGCGCGCGCGCGCGTGTGTGTGTGTGTGTGTGTGTAGCTTATCAATTTCTATGTCTTTTACGCTGCCCTCCAATGGATGTTGCCCCCTGTGCCTCCATTGCTGTGCCTTGGTTTGCCCCTTGACGCGCTCATTTACCTGCCATAATCAGTCAATGCTAGCGGAGGGATGCTGAATGTTGTGCAGAGTAATAGAGGTGTGGAGGGGAGTGGTGGTTTTTAACAGAAGGGCGTGCCATAAAAGGAGCTGATAAAAGTTTTTGAAATGCCTTTCGTCTCAATGGCTTTTACTGTGCGTTAATTTATGGCTGGCAAAGCTTGACAGCAGTTGCGATTTTCATTTAACAATTGTCAGCGAATGTGCATATGTGTGTGCGAGTTTTGTGTGTATGCTGTTTTATGTATTATATGAAAAGACAGAGCAGAGAATTAGCTTGACAAAAAAAAGCACCCAAAACTAATTGGCCTCGACGCGCATATTTCATGGCAATTTTATGGCTAAAAAATAATTTGGTTGCTCTGCTCATTTAATAGCTTAGCGTGTAATGTGGAAGGGGGAGGTGTGGCGGGGTCTGCTTTTGAAAATCATTTGTTTGCTAATTAAATATATTTTGCCAGTCATTCAATAGTGCATTTGGCAGCGTCGCGTTGCGTGCTGCCAGACAATTAATTCGCATTCGTTTTTATTGTTCTTCTTCTTGTTGTTGTTGTTGTTGATATTCGAGCGCATTTGTGTTTTATGTTGCATGCTTTTCAGCGCAGCGCAGCGCCAAAGGCGTGGGCATGGGCATGAGCGTGGGCATGGGCAAGGGCGTGGATGTGGGCTGGCTGGCAGTGACCGGGGCGTGCACACGCCCATTAAGTTCATCGTGTATGCAATTAATTGAGTTTTACGCAATGCCAAACAAAAACAGCAACAGCGCTTAGTATAAAATTCTCCATTTTGTTGGAATTATACATCATTCAAATGAATAATATGCAAAGCGTGACAGGTGTTAACGTACACGCCGCGAGGGTCAGATGAGATTTACTCTTAATATTGCGAAATCCACCATCAAGTTCGAAATAAGCGTGAAAAGCAGCTGTTCGTGCAAACGATTCTTCAGTTTCAAATCGAATTTCGAAAATGACATCTGGCTGGAAATTCAAGCACTTGTTTTTAAAAGAGCTACATTATCAAAAAATGTTGGCTGCAATTTTGTCTTTTTCATCTTTCAAAATACCAAAAGTAATTTATTTGAATTTTTAACATAAAGCTATTAAGGGGGGACAAACGATGCATCTGCTGCTTGCTCTGTTTTCTGCTTGGTGCTTATAATTCCCAACTGGTTGTAGGTACGTGCTGGGGACAAGCGTTTGTAAATCTAGAGTCGGTAGCAAAGTCTGCGTATAATAGAACACCTTCGGTGTGTTTATATGTTGTTAACCTTGGCCGGCGTGAAATGTACCCTATGAAGAAATTAAACTTGACTCAAGCTTCAGCTTTATGAACGACCCTCGCCGGTTGAGTAATATTCGCCATACTTTGCAAACTAATTGGATAACATATATAAATTTACATAGGTTTATAGGCCAAGGCCAAGACCATCGGAAATGCACTGAAATTTATACATTTTAATTAAATTGTAAATTGATATTCAAAGCGAAATATGTGTGGGTCGTTAAGCATTTGAATATCTAATAACAACAGTTCAATGCTTATTCCCCATTTCCTGTTTACGTCCTTAATACCAAATGCCTAATTAGTTTGCGTATGCGTCGAACTAGCACACTATATAGACATATATATTTGTGTGTTATACCACTAGAAATTCAAATCCGATTTGTTAGTTATATTTAATTCAATTAAACGATGACTACATTTAGTAATTGGGGATAATAATTTGTAGTGACAATAATAATAGGAGTGAAACATTGGAATATATTCCTAATAATGCGGATTATCCTTGTTGTAATTTAATTTAAAATTTTCATTTGTAGTAAAACCTATTTTTCAACACACTGGCCTTAGATACTAAAAACAGGACATGGTCTTTAAGAAGAGCTGCTGACAGACCCAATGACATGTCATTGACTGCGTCATGACCTCGCCAGCAATGAGAGTCGCGACGTTATTGAGATTGATTTTATATTTATGAAATTATGTGGAAATTTACTTTGTTTTGCTTCTTCTTTTGCTTTCTTCTTCTCTGTTAACTACGAGGAATACAATGTGAAAGCCTTAAGACATTCATTATTTTCTCATTATATGGTTATAAGACTTCATTGTAAGAATATCTTGGGAATTTTATATTGAGTATGAGATCATGTTAATCTGCCGACTACAGCTACTTAATTAGTAAACTTTTTGGATGCGAATAAAATTGGTGTTAAACAATTAAAGACGCTATGAGTAAACAAAATGCGCAAACAACTAGGTGGTAGATGTCAGGCGGGTTTCGCTTTACGAAACCAGCATAATACAAACTTGAGACGCATAAAGTTGTTAGACGGCGGTTTATGCTGTCGTTCTTGTGCTCGTTCTCGTTGTTGTTGTTGTTGCCATTGTAGTTGTTGTCGTTGTTGTTGTTGGCGTTAGTAGCACCTTCGTCTAGTGTGCGATGTTCCGCATCAATGAGCGCTGGAGAAATCAGTATTAATTACTTGACTTCTTGTTGGCTCTGAAGCCAGCCAAAAACAGCAGCAATGGCACATGTCACACACACACATACACACACACACACACACACACAGGCATTGGGTCTGGCAAATTGTTTTGGTGCGTCGCATAGTCGCCATTAAATCTAATGGCCAACTAAATGGCGCATCGCATCGCCCTCTTTTGGCTGCGAGGCTAAGTGGCCGCGTTTTTCGTGGCGCTGCAAATCTGGCACTTTTGGGCCACCTACGCGTGTACTAGTAAAAACCAGATCTGTCAGCGTTATGAGTCGTATACTGTTCGCAAAAGTTGATTGTGTGTGTGTTTCGGGGAACTTTTAGTCAGCTAAGGGATTTTAAATTTCGGCCATTACTCAGCGAACAGAGTCAAACGAGTTTGTTGCTTCAATTCTCGTTACCATTTGGATGAATTTTTCGCTTTAACTTGCGCATTTTAAGTTTAATTAGTTTAGCTTATGATTAGCACATCAAGAATGCCGAAACAGATATAAAGTGGAAACACTTAGCGCAACTCTGTTTCATATTTCAATATAGTATATCAGTGCATTTATTTGCGCTATCCAACACTGCTAAAAATTTCAGCCAATTCCATTACGAAGTGGCTCGCAAGTGTTTCTTATTTAATTTAAGATACAATTTTAGGTAAGATAGAATTTACTATAAGCTTGCGCTACTCAGCACTGCTCAATGTTTCAATCAGTTATTCTGCAATCCAAATTGATTTTTGCTTACCAGCACTGTTGCCAGTGTTGGCACATTATTCACTTGATAGATTGATCAAATCGATCCCTACAAATGATCTATCGATGACATTGCTAATCGTTAACCGTGCCTTTCCCTATTTCCTTTTTTGTTTATCAACACTGTGGCCAGTGCTGCCACATGTACGCAGTTCGTTGGCACAACATTGAATTTGTATAGTATTACATCTTGGCATTGCTTTGCGCTGAACAGAGTTTATAAGTGGCTGTGTACTTTGACAGAATTGCAAGAAAACAGACTTGAAAAGTGGTAAGCTGCTTAGTTTTTGCTAAAACTGCTTAGGAACTGTTGAGCAAAGTGTGCTTGCCGACTTTTATGCAATGTTCAAGTCACTTTTTATTTTCTTTATTTATATATATATTTTTTCTTTTATTTTTTACTTAAAAAGTATTTTGAATTTATGGTAAAATTCCAGAAATTTTACCGGAGCTGACTAAGCACATGCTAGGCAAATGCCTGAGAACAACCGCAGACTTGACTTTCGAGTTTGCCCAAAGGCGTCGCAGCCGCAGCCCGCAGCGTGTACGTTGTCTATCGACATTTTGAGGCAATTCAAAAATGTGCTGGGATAGAGTGGGAGGGAGATAGTGGGCGAAAGAGAGCGGGCGCATCAAAAATTCACAAAAGTCGGTTGCAAGTTTATTTAAATTAGAGACTTAAGGATCGCATAAGTTACACAAATCGTGTTAATAAAATTAGAAATATGCCAGCTGGCAGATAGGTGTCTGGGGAGCTGACGAGGGCAACTACCTAAATTGACAGTAACTGGGTGTGCGAGGGTGTGTGCGGTTGTACAGTGCTCAACAAGTGCGGAAAATCCGAGTTATTCTGCTCGCTACAAATGCAGATGAGCAAACTAAAAAAGAACTGAAGCGTAACTGGGGCGATAGTTGCGCGCTGCACGTTGCACATTGCACGTTGCACGTTGCAATGTGCAATGTGCTGCCGCCACCCTACCCCAAGGGAGCACCCTGTGGCCGTAATGCGGCTTGTCAGTGCCGCATAAATCATTGAAGGGGATAATAAACTCGACAGGCGGTCGGCATATAACGTTCGCACAGGGTGCACCAAACGTGCTAGCCGAAAGAAATACAGAGACTTGGACAGGCACTGGCAGGAGCAGCGGCTCGAGCAGGGGCCGGGTTTGCGGCATAGACAGAGAGCTGGGCCATCTCGATTGGGGCCGGGCACATGTGTGTACCCCCAAACGTGGCACAGATAAGGCCCGCCCGGCCACCAAACAGAGGGCAAAAAACTGCTCATGTTTGATGCCTGTTTGGCCAAGGGCGTCAGGGGTAAAAGTGCGGGCCTGTTCAAATAAAATTAAGCGCACCAACAGCAGCTGCCATTGCATGGGTCATCAAACCGAGCGGCCGCTGCAGTCAGCGCCCATTCCTTCACATTGTATAGGGTGCTTGTGCTATTCAAAAAATTTTAAAACTCAGTTAAATTAGTAAAGTTCGATCTTCAAATTTCAAATCAGCCTTCGCATTTTATTATTGGGGCGCTTATTTTGTCAACTTGGGACTGAAACTTATGCGAGTGCTTGACAGTTGACAATGGATACGTTTGCATACAGGGTGATGGCTAAGTGAGACAGAATATATTTCGCCTAAAATGAATGGAAGCTTTTAAGGTATCGAGAGCGAGCGATTATTTTCAAATGATCGCTTTAGTCCTTTATTAAAGCGCAATTATATGTAAATGGGAAATTAGGTTTGAATGAAATTGAAAGACAATAACATCAGTTGGGTGCCTTTTGAGACGACATTTCCTTACCCGAGGCACCCTTTAAAGTCCAGAGACAACAGCTTCGTTCACAAACAAATATTTTTCGTAAGTGAAGAAAAATTAGGTACAATAAATTGAACGGAAGTCGCTGCTTAAAAAGGAAAAAAAAAGCAGCAACGAAAACAAAAATAAAAACAAAACAAAAAAAAAACAGGGGAAAGAGAAGGGAAAAACAAGTGAAATACGGCAGGCAAAGCGGAAGCTTGGAAAGTACAAAAACACCGACAACTGGCAAATGTCGACATGGGCCGGGCAAAAGCCGGCTTTCAGGACAAGCGGAGCGGGGCAACTGGTGTTGTTTGCCTGCGGCTACTGCTGTGGCTATTTGGCCAACACACACACACACACACACACACACACACACACACACACGCGACAGCGACTACGCGTTGTTGTTGTTATTGTCTAGCCATCTAGATTGAAATTCTTGAGCCGCCGTAGGCCCGAAACAAGCTTATGTTTATACCCTGGCAGCTGGTGCTACAATTCTTTTACACAGTTTGTCGCCATATTAGGGAGCATAACCTACAACAAAGCCAACAGCCCATTGAAGCCTGTGATGCTGTCGAGTCCCAGGCAAAAGGTGTAGGCGAGAAGCTAAGACAATCAAATTGTGATGTGATATAGGGAAATGGACATTAAAAATATTTAAAAAATTATACGCAACACGTGATATTAGCTACATTATTCCGATCGATAGATCTATCGGCGACACTACAAATCGATAACTATGCTTATCGCTCATTGCCAATATTGCTTGCTCTCTAGTCGAAAAGCTTAATGGAAGATTTCATAAGATATCTGAATCTGAACTCTATAGCGTTAGTTATTAAGGTTATCTTAAAACTTTCTTAAATGGAGCCACTATCGATTGTGTTATAGATATCGATAGCTATGTCTATCGCTTATCGCCAATATAGCTGGCTGATGACACCTGAGCCTAAAACCTTGAGCTATATTTCTTTAATGTTGTTTTAAAACCATCTTAAATTTATTCAGTATTATAGATCGGTAAATTTTGCATATCTGGGATGTCCGTGTGTGCAGTGATAATTATGTCATTTAGCGGCTTATAAAAAGCATTCTTTATTTTATTATACAGTTAATTATATCATATCAGCTGTATGCAATAAGAAATTTGGCGTTGTTTTTTAAATTGAGGGTATTAAATGTTCGGCAAAAATATATAGTCTAAGCATATGTGTGCTTTACGCGGAGACACCACTTGAATAAGTCCGCACAACGGGAGCTGTTTAATAGAGACAGACAACTAGACAGCCTTGTATAGAAGGTAGGTAGTAGGAAGCACAGCTGACAGACGTACTGCCAGGACTAGACAAGTATACAAGTATACGTTCTGTTCAGCACGCCGCATTGAGATTTTCAATTTCCATATAATGTGGCATGTCGGTGCAACGCCGTTTGAAATGGTTTTGGCAATTTCCGTAGCAAATACCAAACAAAGTAAAACCAAGCGTAACTTGCAACAACTGCAACAAAAAAAGAAAAAAAAAATAGAAAAAAAAGAAAACAAAACAAAACACAAAAAAAAAAACTGCAAAGCGACCGGCAAACAATGAATCAAATGAATGAATAGAAATTTTATACACGTAATGCCATGGACGGCATTCAAGCCAGCCGACAAATTTGTCGGCAGCAATTAGCTAGAGCAAACAAAAGCATTCTAGTCTATTTTCTCATGTTACTTTTTGAGTTAATGTTAGCTAACAACCACTCGAATTGTATAAGATAGCGCAGCCGATTGTCAAGCTGACGCGCAGTTCAAATAATTTACATATTTAGCCATCGAAGTTTAGCTGGTGTTGCCATATGCTCAAAGCAAGTGCAGTTTGGCAACCTGAAAAATCACTTGTCAAATATTTACCAAATGGAAGTGCCTGGTAAAATCAAATATACATTTTACTAATGTTATTTACATACGCAGCATTAAAGTTGCGCCTCTCACTTTCAAAGCGAATAAATTGGACAAAGACGAATTTCGTTGGAGTTTGAGATATTTTAGAAATTACTTTCTAAATTCAATAATTTTTATCTTTATTAAATTAAACTCATATTATGCTGTTATTTTAAACTCTGTATGTGTATGAAGTCTTTCAGTAAATTATTATTTTTGTTTTCTTTTTTCTTTTGTAAGAAACGCCTTTTAACATTTTTTAAATTTGTTCTACAGTAAAAGCCTTTCCCAATAGCGTGTGACCACTGTGCTCACATTTTTTCTTTTTCTCTTTTTGTTACTCTGCAATTTCAGGATTAAAAGTCACTTTCTCTTTTTCTGTGACGGCAAAGCCTTTTATTCACTTAATTTTTTGGTCGGGTGTACATGCACAGGTAATTGTGTGTGTGTGTCTTGTATAACTTGACAAAACGAACTGTGCAGCACATCCAGCCCCCTCCAGCAGCTCCCTCTCTTCCCTTTCAATCAACAAATGCAATTTTTTTTTTTTGCATGCGTAATGTTAAAGTAAATGTAGTATCCAACCATTGTTAGAGTGCCTCCTCCCGCTCTCAGTCTTCCGCTGGTTGCCATTGTTGGGTCTTACCTGTCATGTCAAATATTCATAGTGGTTGCTGCTGTTGTCTTCTATTTTAGGTGGTAAAAATGCCGCCCGCTGAGCATCATGTGGCCACGCCCCAAGCGGCTGGCAATGACGACTTTCAACTGGAAGCAAGCACAAGTGCCGAGAAGTGGAAGGATGTGCCGGACAAGTATTTACTGGTGATAGCACACTTGCTGGCCGGCCATAGCAATGAGACGGAGGATATGGAGCGGTTCAATGGCCCGATACTAAAGGCTAGCATTAAATCGGTCTATTGGCTCTTTCTCATCCAGTATGCGGCCCTGGCGCTGCTGGGCGTTATCCTCAATATTGCCATCATTGTGTACATCATGTACCATCGGCTCTACAAGGATGTTACGCATGCGTTCATCATTAATTTGGCCTTCTGCCATTTTGTGCAGTGCGCCCTGGTGTTGCCCATTTCGTTGATGGTGATGCTGCTCCAGAACTGGATATTTGGCCAGTTCCTGTGCTTTTTTTTGCCCATGCTTCAGGTGAGTGCCAATGTTACTTATTACTCCCAGCCGGCCAGCACTTTGGCTCCAGCAAATTTTAATTAAACTTACACACGAGCATTGTTATCTCAGTTCTCCCCTGTCTCTCTATCTATCTGCCTGGCTCACTCCGGTCTAGGCCAGTTCACATTCTGTACTAACGTTGTAACGCTGCCAGCGGGCCAGATGAGCCGATAAACCTCATGGCACTACGACAAGTTAATAAACTTAACGCAGTCTGCTTTATCGGTACGCTCCTCTGTTCCGCACACAATGCCAGAATTGCAGTGCAAACGACAAGGGGGGAGTGTGGAGTGTGCTGTGGGGCATTGCAGGCTACCAAAGCACATAGCTAGAAACAAAGTAGAGATTGGTCAGAGGAACAGTTAAGAGCCAATAAGACACTAAAATATGAACCAACTGCAAACAATGAATTCAACTGGTTATTGCGATTTAAGCTCTTTGTGCAGTTTTTCATGAATTTAATACGTCGAATATAAGCTCCATTTCACGATAGTCAAACACTGGTTTTGATTTAAATCTTTACAAATGCATAAATTTATATTTCGTTTGTAATTCAGTACAGACTAATTAAAGCAGATTAGGGTTTCTTACATCGTTTGAATTGAATATAACATAAATTGCAGATTAATTTGTTGGAGCATATTGTTTTATCTTTTCGCAATGAGTCACATATCGTTGACCAACACTGGCCATGTGATGACTAGTGTCTATCGAAAATAGCAATCGTTATCAGTTTTTGTGAAAGAAATTTAGCAAATTTTACTACTCAAGAATATTGTATATAACATTTCCGATTCACATATATTTACTCCATAAAAAAAAATGATGTTGACTTTTATCAGAGTGTTATACCGTTAAATTGCCACATGCCTGCAGGGTATTTAAATTTCGGCACTCCAAAATAATAGCACTTAATTGCTGTTATTGAAATAATAGCTTCAATTAATTAATTATAAGCCAAGACAGTAGAACAAAGTGCTATTTGATACTTATTTGAGCTAGATATTGTCAAACCCCGCCCAGCCCCATTAATGCTTTAAACATGAATACAAGATTCTTGACATGGACTCTTTAATGGAAAATTTAATTGCTTTTTGGATAACCAACTCATTTAGAATTCTTTGCTCCATTGTGACAACTAATGCTCAAGTCAACAAATACACATTTAAAATAATAGTAAAAAAAAACCCGGTCCGTGTGTGTACTCACATTTGTAAATTTCCCAGTATTTTATTATAAAAGTAAGTCTAATGTGTATGCATAAAAATGTAAACATTTGGCTCAGATTCACGTCGCAAGCTGCAGCTCAATATGAAAGTACGAAGCCTACTTTAAGCTTGTTGACATTTGCTCAGAAAAGCTTTTATTATTTCATTACCATCAACGATTAATTTTTTAGAGTTACATATACGTATTGTAGGAAGTGCAGTAAAAGTAGTAAAAGCAAAGTTGGTCCAAAAGACACGAACTATATATTCGAGCAATCATTCCTGTTTCATATAGTGGTCCAATCCATATGTACTGGTGTAAAGAGGAGGGACATGTTTTGACATATCTGTATTAACTCGTCTGTATATATGTATACATGCTATGAGGTCGGAGGCGTATTTAATCGCCTCTATTTGAGTACAACACTTTTGCGATGTATGGAAAAAACATGAAGGAGTTTAGCCCTAAGCTAAAAAGTTGCATTATTTTGTGGGCTTTTTAGCTGCAAAACACAATTCGATTCGATTTCCCCAAACATGCACGACTGCACACGACACGCGCCTATCCCCGACGCTTTTCTCATTTCTGTGACAGCCAAAGGGCTACCAACTGAACCTAATTGGCATGTCAGGCTCCTTAAGAGCACCTGAAAATCAAAAGACCGTAACGATACCTATCCTAAGTGATTTACCAGTCCACACTTGGCTCAACACATTGCGCCCCTTGTCACCTGTGACATTGCCAGCACCGACGCAATAGCTCCTGCCGCGTCTTATTGTCAAAGCCACAATGATTGACACGTCTCACAGCTGCAGGTACATTGATGTATATATATATAAATATATACACATTTCTGTATATACATTTGTCTGTGTATAAATGTAAGGCATTGGCGAAAAAACAGAAATTTACTCTCATTCAATTTGTTTTGTTACTTTTATTTAACGTTCTCAGGTCGCCTTTGTCTCAGCGTTTGACGAAAATAAATGTTACATGACAGGAGTAGAAGTTTCGATAAAACGATTAATTTCTTTCTTTTATTTATCTTTATCTGTATTCATTGAAAATGGGCGAAATGTTTATCTGCTACCCGAAAATCATAAGAGCCAGACACAACAAATTTATTGGGCGGCCCCTTGTATAGTGTACACAGCTTAAGGGTATTTTACTTTTTATAGAAATCCCTCAATTTTCACAAAATTGATAAAATCCTATTTTGAAAGGTAAGGCCATGCGCTTTGAAATATATATACATTTGAGTGTCATATTTAAGCCCTGAAAAATTCAAAATGCATGCATTTCCCGACATGTGGCTCCCAGGGGAAGAAGCAGCACGGCCGCTGAGTGAAATGCGCAGCAAAACAGACAATAACGTGTACACAAAGCAATAATATCACATGTATGTACTCAATTTTGAAATGCAGCCTTTACATGCTAGCTGCTGCTTTAGATTGTATTATAGACGCATTTGGAGAGGCAAAGGGCCAAGAGGCAAAATCGTAAGCAACGGATATGATTCGATTTGATTGCTATCACAATGGGCGACAAATAGCAAACGGATATTTGTGGCATTTACGCATACATTTATCTTTTTGTGCGTGTGTGTGTGTGTGTGTGTGTGTGTGTGTATTTGTGCGAGCCCTGCACGCCTTGCCCCACCATTGGAATTGATTGATGCCACAGCCCACAAACATTACAGTTCACTTCGATGATGCCTTGAATTTCTTTATTTTAAGTCAAACCCAAATGAATGCACATTGCATTTACGACTATATCTTTTTTAACATTCCTATGTGTCCTCTTCTGGCACTTCACCAGTATGCTTGCTGGTGAATTTTCTTGTCACTCGACGAGAAATGTGAGTGGAACTGAGCCAACTCCAAGTGCCCAGGTCTTTTTGTTCAAGTGCTTCAAGTTTTAAGTTCCATATCTTGGTCGGGCAATATGAGTGCCTAACAAAAAGTCATCTACAGAACATTGTATAGAACATTCAATCTTATCAAAATCTTAAGAGGATAGGTAGAGCGAAATATTTAGTACATGCTAGATCTTTAAGGCTCATAGAAAAATTTGAATTATGTTCGATAAAACCCATTTACTTTCGACCAGTTTTCATTCCTTCTTTCGTAGTTACTTAATAACAAAGTAAATAAAAAGAAATAAAGGTAGAAATAACTGGGGGATTTGAACCAGCGACTTCACGTTTGCCGTGCTAACAAGCTAAATTTACACAACACATTTATATGAATGATTGTTGCTGTCCTTAGTCCTTTTCTTAAGCCGGGCTAGTAGTGCAAGCTTGGGTAAATATTTCCCAGAACTATCGTTTTAGTTTCCATCAAATTCGATTAGCCTCAGTAACGAGATTTATCTGGATTAATATGTTAAGCAAGTAAACAATATTAATGCTGCAAGGGTATTGAAGCTTCGACAGCCAAATAATTTGTTCTTCACGACTTCGCCTAGGTACTTAGTTATGCCAAGACGTATAGACTGACCATTGCCCATTGCTAAACAATCTGTTAAATATATGATATACACACACACACGCACACACACAAGCACACACGTGCGTGAGGTGTTGTCACAATATCCAATCTGAACTCAAGCAAATAAATAAACAAAGCAAAGACCTAGCCGAAAATGGATAGTCGGGCAAATCTTTGGGATTTCGCCATTCAAGCATAACAAGATGTTGCCATACACACGCACACACACACACACACACACATATAGATGAGTACATATGTGAGTGCGCAGCCAAGCGAGCCGAGCCTGCTCCATTGGTGGGTGCAACAACAATCAGAGGCAAACAAATTTGTTTCAATCACCGCACACGCCCAAAAAATATTTTCCCAAGCCATTCGACTAAGTTAACAAAGCTGAGGAATCAGCCAGCACCAGCTTTTGCCTTTTCCATGACCGCCCATCCCCCTAATCTGGTATCTCTTTGTTTGTGTGCTTGCAGGACATACCGCTACACGTTGCCATGATATCGCACATCCTGATTGCCTGGGATCGCATGCGCTGGCTAAACGATCCGCTCAAGGGGCGCATACCCGGCTTCGTCTGCTGCTGTGCCACCTGGCTAACTGGGATGGTGATTGCCCTGCCCTATCCAATTTATACGATTTACGTGGAGCTTGGGGTGAGTATTCATGAACATGAGCAAGCTTAACGTGTTGCTTTATTAAAAATTACGCGATGTCATATGTGTGTTTCTCTGTATCTCTGTGTGCCTGAGTGTCTGTGTGTGTGCGTGCGAATATTTGAATGTGTGCATTTTGTACCTGCCTAGATCAAAGTGAATTCAGCAGACCGTTAAAGCATTGAGCTGAGCTGCTTGACAGCCAAAGCATCGACCCTTGGAGACATTAAAAATCTCTATATGCTTCTTAAGTAGTTCAAGGAAATCTCCGAAGAAATTTTCAAGGCCCTTCACAACAATTGCTGCTTAAAATCAATCAATTTTAATCGGTCACAGCTTTTTATTTCTGCCATGCTAACCATTTGTGGCATTTATTGAAAAATCTTCAATTAAGTCAAATTATCTTATTGTCATTTGTCCGATTTCTGAAAACTAAGTTTTTCAAACTTTTTGCTATTCTTGTCGATCTGTTAAGAAATAAATATAATAAATGAAAGTGATTTTTATTTTTGGAACCAACTAATTTTATTTTATTGATTTGACTCATCAACTATTATGGGAAAAATAATATAGAAATCTTCAATGTAAAATTTATTTTCCTTGATAATTGTAGCTTTACGTATATCTATGTATATATATATATATCTTCAATGTACAAACTATTTTGAGTTGCATCAAAATAATTTGAATTGTTTCAAATAATTCGTAGCTCTGTAGAAATAAAATAGACTTATCGATGTCTACTATTTCGATACATGAAGGAATCGATTTCATAGGCAACTCTTATCCAACTCACATGACTAGACAAGTTTCAAGCTAATGGAAATATATAGTAAAATATCGGAAATAGCTAGTTACGTGTAACAGTTGCCATGATTAAAATATACAATAATAATTAGATCTTTTCAAATCCCGCCATGTTTTTGTAGATTTTGAAGGTAATGTTTCACACCTACTTAAACTGAACAGCTTATCGCGTTGTTGCAGGTTTCGGTTCGCGAAATGGTTCAGTGGGCTTAGTTTGTCTCATGTGCAACCGGAATATTTGTTATACAATGTGCGCTGTCGCCTCGTTTGCATCCACCACGCCATCGTCTGGGAAAGCCCCAGCGGTCTGATTAGCAACTAGAAACTGGCAAATGGCAACTGGCAACTGGCAAATGGTAACTGGCGAATGGCAACTGCAGCGGTTCATTGCGAGGCGCCCGACAATGTTGGCCCGCTACTCTGAATGGGGGAAATGCGGCATGCGGGGGCTGCGTCTGTCTGGCTGTTAGCACGTGTGATGGTGTGTGGGCCAATTTGAAACTCGTTAACATGGCTTGTCAACTGCGCTTCTATTTTGCTGCCAAAATATTTGCAACATGGGGTTTTAAAGTGCGCCCACGACAACGACAACAACGCACATAAATATTTATGGGCCATAAAGTGTTGCAACTTTTTGATACACTCATCGCGCTCGTGTTTCTCTCTACTGTCCTTTTCTCTCTATCTCCTTCTCTGTCTTGCTCGCCGTGTTTGTGTAAGAATGTGCATATGTGTATTTTTAGACCCGACCTGTTTATGCCTTGTTTGCGTGGTGCCGATAATTATCGAAAGCAGCCGTTTAACCGCACAAATACAAAACAAGCTTAGACTCATCCTTAAATAGGTTTTCGTTATGAACTTTATTCTAATGATAGCTTCACATTAATAATTCTTAAATTATCTATAGCCTATTATATATTGGAATACTTTTAACAGATAATGGAGTCCAGCGCATCGGCAAGCGAAGCACTTTCTATAATTTAGTTCGTTTTATACCCTTTTAGAGGGTTTAATAATTTTGTCATAAAAACTATAATTATTCTAGATCAGCATTAGTAGCTGAGTTGTAGTAGTCCTGTCCGTCTGTCCATCCGTCTGTTTCTATATGAACTAGTTCAGTCTTGAAACTTTGTCAAAACATATGTCAGAACCGGTCGGATCGGATCAGTATAGCCGCATAGGAACAATCGGTCAAGTATAAACAACTACTTTGTTTATCAATATATTTAAAGCAAACTCGCCAGTTATACGTTTTACCATGCTCCATATCTTATCAACATCGGCCAACTGTACATATAGCTGCCACAGTAAATATCGTCCAAAAAGTAGGTTCTCAGCATTTGCGAGCTTCACTACTATCACATATTTGCAAGAGGCAAATGTCTACAAGGGTATTAAGTCTTCGGCGTGCCGAATATATCCTTACTATTTTGTATTTATTTTGTACTTGTGGGTAGTTGTTCCAGTTATTGTTCTGGGCTTTTGGGTACTGAACAAGTTTTTATTTTTTTTTTTTCTTTTATTTAAAAATTAAAAAGTTCAAATTTGATAAAAGGTAACTTATTTTAGTTATTGCATTTTGCATTAAGATAATGGAAATATGCATATAGATATCTCGAATATTGACTGGCAAACCGGAAATTATAGTAATAACCATTTAAAAGCCCGCACCGTAACATTTGCCACACTCACATATTGTAAATTAATTTATGAGCTTAAATAAGAGAGTGCACTAAGAGCGAAAATAATATTTTTATTTATTCTAGGCAGGCTAATGAAGTGGTGCGGGCGGCCAAGTTGAAAATTGGGACTTGATATTGCTTGCCACTTGCCACATGCCGCTGGCCACTTGCCACTTGCCACTTGCCACTTGCACCAATGTGCTTGAAGTGGCAGTCTTTTTGGGTCGAACAGGTAGCGCCGAGAGCCAAACCCTTCAGTAGTCCAGCTATTGGGCGAAACGCTCAGGTCAGCTCATATATCATGATTGGGTCGGTTGCTTGCGTGGCTTGTTGGCAATTATATGCGGTATTTATGCAGCAGAAACTATATGGTATACTTATACATTTCTGGGGACGCCAAACGACAATTTGTATAATTTATATGGCAATTCAGTGAATGTCTGGGGCACATAACAACCGACGACCTGCAAGCAACAAGTGACACATGCGGCACGATGATGATTATTCCAAGGATGATGACCAAGATAATGATAACTACTTGTGTAGCGATAATAATAATCAGTCTGATGATAATTGCGACGATTTATAATATTTATGCCCAAACGTCGATTATCATTATGTGCTGGGCGAGTGTGTGTGTGTGTGATTGTATGTGTGCATACTTATAAGGCAGTCAAACTCAATCAGTCGTCAATAATATCATTAATTCAATACACATGCATATATGCGTATGCTTAATTTGTTCGCAGTGCTAGGAACCAGACAAAAGACACACAACAAAAAAAGCACAACAACCATAAGGACACGCTTCGTAGAGCATCGGGCCTAAACCCGCCTTAGATACCCATTGCTGGCGGAGGGCTTATTATCTCATTTGGGTTCGCCTCATGTGCAATTTATGAATATTTTACGTATACGTAATGGCCGAATTGCTGCTGAAGAGGGTAGAAGTGATGTGCCATTTGGCTTGGTATTTCTATTTGAGTTCAACAAATTGCTTTGACATGCGGACACACACATGGGCACATGCGCACACACACACACACACACACACACACACGTACACATACAGACACATACGGGCACCCACTCGCTTGCCGACAATGTGAACTTTGATTCGTCATGTGGCAAGCGATTCCATGGTGTTCCTGCAATCTTACACATTCCTTTATGTCCTGTCTGTGATTAACAATGATATTCGGAAATCATCTTTGATATGAATTTTGATAGGTCTGTTGCGAGCGGGCAAGTTCGATACAAATATGGCAGTGTCTGTATTTTAAACTGACTTCAACAGAAGCTCTAACACAAAGGCAACCGAACATAATTCTACATAAATTCACAGCAACACATTCGCTAAAAAAGGTAACATATTCTGGGCAAAGGTTGAATATACCCTTAACCAAATCTCGACCAAATATATATAATATAGTTAACAAATATATATAATATATATGGGGCGAAACCTGGAAGGAAACTTCAATGGAATTAGTTTGATAAAGGACAGTTGTGGCTTAAGCTGAACCAAACATTATTTTCCTAACAACTTGTTTTTTGATATTTTAAAATTTAATTGCCATTTTTTCCTTTTAATTTTTGACTATATTTTCAGTACTCTGAATTCGAACAATAACCAATTTTTTTTTATGTGCAACTGTTCAAAACAGGACGAACCAAAGGTCGAACCAAATCCAGAAACTGTTTCATGCAGGTTGAAAAATAGGCTGCGAAAATAGAATTTAAATTAGTTATACATACGTACTTGATATGCATTTACTATTTACCCAATATGTGCTTATTTTTTATGGATTTAAGTTTCTATTTGTTTGAAAACATTTTGTACATTGCATGTGCAATTGTTTCGCTATCCTTTAATCGGTTTATCGATCGGCAACGTGATAAATTTATTAAGTTTGCTTTTAAGTTAAACTCTTTGCTAATGGCTGAAAGTCTCCCTTCTGCTTGAGCACAAGTTTTCGGTTTGAGATGCGGGTTGAAGTTCAGGCCCGGCAGGTGGAATGCAATGCAATTTCATCGCATGGTCAACTTTTATTCATCTTTGTCAGAATATGCCAAAAAGTTGTTGAGCCAAAAAAATGCAAAAAAAAAAAAAAAAATATTCTCAAATTGAAAATGTTTTATATTTTCATTGGTCCCAGTTCGCGTCCAAGTGCCCGCCCCCCCCCTGTTGAGCAATGAAAACGTCAACACCGAAACAAATTTGTTTCGAAGTATGGTGGAAAAAAAGCAAACCTTTTTACCTACATCAAGTCCAATCTGTCATAAGCTTGATATTCTGTGGCGTACATTTTGTTCCCTTTTTTTTAACTTTTAATGCCCCGAACTCATTGAAAATGGCTAAAGTGGGCATCATAGTTTTGTGCAAATGTATGTGACATGCTGCTGAAAGCACTGAGCAGACATTCCTGATCAGGCCGACGGGTCGACTCGATTCAGACATGTCCGTCTGTTCGGCCGTGTTCACGTGTCGGTTTCGAAAATTACACAAGGGAATAGAAATCTAAAATATATTTTCCTGTTACTCAGAACGAGTTGATAATTACAATATATCTCCTCGAAATCGAGACATGCTTTTTTAAACAGATAGATAAACAATAATTCGCCCTCCCATTCTCAATAATAACTAATCTGCTTAAGGAAGAGCATCTTACTATGATATATACATACTTTTATATGCTAGATGTGCTCAAAATTTCAGAAAGATCGGAGTTAATCAGGAAATAATAATGAGTGGCAAATGTGAAGAAGAAGCGGAGGATTGTGTCTGTATGTCCATCCATTGGCGCTGTGTTCAGCGTGTCTGCTAGTCGAGCATGCCCAAATAGAGCACTTTAACCTGTTTTATATGTTGTTTGTTTTCTGCAAATTAACATTTTCGCATAAAACTGTCAGAGAATTTCGACCGCAGTCTGTCAATTAATAACAAGTTATGTGAATCTAAAAATGAACAGATAAGAACAGGAACCGGCCATGGGATTTATAACTGGCTTAGCTGTAAGCTTCTGCGTCTTTTCGATATTCGGCAAATGAAACTCAAAAGGTGCAAATGCTCGCACAACAATGCAGGGACGTGCATGCAGAGTCCTGTTAGTGCTGGCCACACCCTTGGCGAACAACAACTTGGACAGAGTTTATTTATTTGTTTACGACGATTCCATTGTTGTTGTTCTCCTTGTTGTTGTTGTTGTTGTTGTTGTTGAGCAAGGTCTTGTTACGAATATCCGCTTGCCCGCATTGACTTTGGCACGAAGCGTTTCCTAATCCGCAGGCCATCACCCACGCTCTGCGCCCCATCCTCATTATTAACCATTGAACTTACCCGGATATGCGCTTGGAAAGCGAAATTATGCTACAGGCCACGAGTCATGAAAATAGAAGTCACTACGCAAAAAGAAACGGCAAATCGTAAACAAGCGTGGCAACACGACAGCGGGAGCGAAGGAGGGGCGGAAGGGGGGACCATGCCAAAGGCGGGGCTATGCTAAAATTCTTGTGTGACCCGAAATGAATATTCTAGGTTCAGTTGGCAATATATAAGTGTGCGTGTGTATTACATTTTATGTGGGGGATCACGAGCTTCAAAGGGGCACGAGATTGAACTTGGAATTAGAAAAAGCATCTCCCACGATCCCCAGTTGATGCAGGTCAACTTTGAAGATGTTGATTGGCATTTGAAGCCAACATTTATCCTGGATTATAGCTTAATGTGTTGGCTTATTTAAATACAATACGAAAAATTGCTTATCCAATAGTGTGGCTATTAATGCGCGAGATTATTAATTGAATTTCCATTAAGCATCTAATATATCTGTGCTACAAGCGAGCTTTCTATCAACTAAATTAAAAAGAAATTGATTCATGCCAGAATATTAAACCGTTAAGAGTTGTTCAAAGTTAAAGTTAAAACCAAATCGTTTGATGGTGTTTTGACTAGTTCCCAAACAAAATAAATCATAGAACAACGTACTGTTGCTGCTTTTGGACTTTTGTATTGAGAATTGTCTTTTCTGAAATCAACACAAATTTGGTTAAGCATATTGTTTTACATAGATGGGTCTGGTTATTCGCTAAGAATCACCACCAAATATTGGATTACTATTCAATTTTTGTAGAGTTTAAGGTCAGAGCTGAATCGCACGACTTTATGACGTTTCGGTCCATTTGCCTGCTTCAGACACGGCTTCAAGGATTTGGCAACATCCTTAGCCTGGCCGGGCTCCGACGACTTGCGCTTGCTTGGCATGGAGACAACATTTTTATACGAGGTCACCGACGCCCCCCGAATCCGGTCCGTTGCGCCCAACCGTGGTAGCTTTCGATTGGATCCCCTGAAGATCGAGTAGAGCTGTGTAGTCTCCTTTAGCGGGAAATGGAGCGACCCAAGTGCCAGCTTCTTTTGCATTCCGTTGAAATTGATATGCAAAGTATTTGACATGTCAACTAGCTGGTGTATGTCCGCGGGTGGTTGCCAGCCCGGCCCCAGAACGTTGCCAGAGTGTTCCCGGAAACTTGACGCCGACGATGATTATAAGCGCGAAATTCAACCGAAAATGTTGTGACGGAAAATGAATAACAAAGCTTATAAGCCCAAAACAAAATAAATCTACTATTCACCAACAATATGTCGACCTATCAAATTTTTCATTCTGCTCAGCTACTTAGTTGTTGCCTCATGACTCAGAAAGCGATGTCTATGTAATTTTAAAGGGTATTTAAGATATGACTAGCCTTCAAATATGGAATGCAGTTGCGACAGCGATAGCATAGATAAGTTGGCAGCATCTTATCAAGCATTTGGCAACGCAGATCAAGCAATTTAAATACTCTGTTGAGAAACTGATAGAGAGTATATTCGCCCGTATATGATAATTTAAATATATGCTCATGCATTTCCGGTACTCAGGTGAAATGTTCAAGTTCTTACACTGTGAACAGAGCATTGCGCAGTCGGTCACACGATAGTGCGATGTTCCTACTGTAACTGCCTGCTGTGCACATCTCTGTCAGGCTTTGACACACAGCTTAGCTAATTAGAATATGAGAAGAAAAGTAAAAATTTGCCTGCCTACTCATTAATGCGGCTGTTAAAGTTAACAAGTAGACAAGAAGTGGGAGGAAGCGAGCTTTTTTAATTGAAATCTTCTGTTGCGCCTCAAATTGCAAATTCCTTTTGATATTTAAAGTTTGAAAAAGTACTGACAAATAGTTTAAATAGAAACTTTTGCGCAGTAGCATTTGAATGCATAGCTGCTGTATTGTAGCTCTTTTATGTAGGAGCATTCAAAAACCGAATGTAATCAAATGTTTCCTTGGTATTTGCTTTGCGGACTAATATAACAATTTTGTAAAAGTTGCACACACATGACCGTAAATGCGACTTCCGCTCCAGCCGGAAATCGAAGTGGCCCGCCGGCGGGTGCCCCATTCGGTTGCGTATTTTCCTTTCATTTTCTCTCTCTCTTTCTCTCTCTCTCTCTCTCTGCCTCGCTTTTTATCATAACCATCATTATTGTTATTATTATGAATGTAACTATGTTAGCAGCCCAACCATTCTGTTTGCGCGTGTGTGCTTGTCTAAGGCTTATTAAATTCCCATTTACCGGGCGGCACAGGCGGCCCATGCAAATTGCGCTCTCAGTCAAAGAAAATTAGCTGAGTTCTCTCTTGGCCACGGGCCATGTGCTGATTGCATTGATGAAAGTAAAAGCCACGGCAACAACAAGGAGAAACTCTCCTCCTCTCTCTCTGCAACGAGACACATGCATGCATGTGTGTATGCATGCGCCCGGTCCTTGCCAAATATGATTGCCATGCATACGATTAAGTTAACAAAACATTTCCGGAAACTGAAAGAGGTGAGGTTTTTCAGGTGAAGAGAAGCCAAGTCCCATTTGTAGATGTTAATATCGAATAGCAGGTCGACTCAGTTAACATATATATACATTTCAATCGCTCATGATAGTCAACTCATACCCAAGGATTTTTAAGAGAATTCTTTTTTTTTTTGGAAAATGGCGGTCAAAGTTTCAAGTTTCTTCCGTTTCCAGATGCAAGCTTATTTTCAAATATCTACATAAAAACTTAATAAATACGAACTTTTAATTATAAATTTAATTATAATATGAAACGTGGAGAAAAAGAGCGTGAATTGGGTAGAAAATTGATGTCCAAAATTTGAGGCAAATAACTGGCTCAGACCATGACGGGCAACACGAGCTAGTATATTAATGCGTACATGCACTTGAAATTACAGAATCGTGGTCGAACGACATTTACTTAGCACAAGCATGCTCCGTAAGTAGAGCAGGAGAGGCTAGTCACCTTGCCAGTGGACAGGGGGGCTGCACAAGACATGCTCTGCAAGGAAACATGCGGCGTAGGGTTAAGAAAATATGTAGCATACTTATGAGGGGCAAATATCAACTGAAGCTCCGTGGTGATTTCCTTTGTGGTTTTCTTGTTATTAATGGACAAATGTGTATTGCTTTCAATGGAAAATCTAAAAGGCAAGCAACACACGCTCCGCTGCAGAGGCAGCTGCAGCGGATGCCCCCCGTCGCTATGCCACAAGCTGAAATACTTGTAGATTTGTGGCACATAAAATACCAATTCAAAATTCGCCCGACTTTTGCTTGTATGTGCTGTTTACCAGCTGCACACCGCAAGATGCGAACCTGCCACCGAATGGGCCAGACGGGGACAGCTCGGCATTATTTCGCAGTGATTCGCCGCAATTTTAATGGCTTAGCTGTTGTGCGAATTGCGTGGCAATGGCCAACGAGCTCTCATTGATTTTATGCATCCCACAATCGCTGGTTCGCTGCCTCGCTGCCTCGCTGCTCCGCAGGCAATCAATTTTTATTGCCCCAGCAGCCAACAGCTGGAGCCCAATGACAGCTGCTCTAATAAGATGAAAACATCTCCACAACCAAAAACCCGGAATGTGCTTGCTTCAGCCAGTCCCAGCCGTCAAGAGGACATTTCACAAATTTCATATGCATGCAGGTAAAATTTGTTGTTGCCCTTGCCTTTGCCTCTGCCCTCGCATCCCTATCCACCGACGTTTCCAAATTTCGGATAAATGTTTTACATATTGTAAAATAACAATATAAAAATGTAGCTCACGCAGCAACCTGGGTTACTCTGAAAGTAATCGTATGGGTATTGTAAAGGAAGCAAGAATGTAAACTAATATATACTTACAAGAAAATCTGCTAAGGAGTCGAAATTAATTCGATTTGGGATTCACCATTGACACAAACTTTTATTAAGGTTTTGATTGTAATTAAGAAATTAAACCTTTTCGAAATTAAGATGTATTATTCTCTTTAGTCATAATTGCCCGCTGTACTGAAAATATGTAAAATCTCGCATATTTTTGCATACAAAATTCGGGCTAAATTCGATCTCTATCAAAAATATCATATCATAATATTTATAGATTGATATCTCGGCAAATTGAGTTTCTATTATGCTTACTTTTGTATAGACCCTCGCATGTTTTGTTAAAAGCTTGCCCGGGCTTGACTGGGCGGGACGCAGCATTCTACTTAAGATGGCATCTAAAATGTTCCTCTAATATTTATGTACTCTAATGTGCGTATGGGTGTGCGTGTGTGTGTGTGTGTGTGTGTGTGTGTGTAAGTGTGTATGTTTGCTTCTGGGGGTGAGCACCTTGAGTTGTTGAGCACTTCAGTAAAGTCCTGACAATATTATATGCCAATGCGTCTTCCCGTTCAAGTGGTTGGCCCCAGTTGATGATTTTGTTGCTGCTCATCTTATGGTCATATCGTAAGCGGCTTATTTTTGCAAACAATTTGTTATTGCTGCTGTTGTTGTTGTTCTTTTTGTTGCCTTTGTTCAACTGGCTACATATGCAATATCCAAAAGAGGAAAATAAATTCCAAACTGTGCAATGCATTCGTAATGAATTTTTTTTGCCAACTGCAAAGCTGTAAAAAATACGTACAGTGGGCGACCGAAGTGCAGGTACACCAAATAAGCTTTAAGAAAAGTAGCCACTTCTTTATAAAGGGTATTATATTTTTGTTCTGAAGTGCATAACGCATGGAAGGAAACATCTCAGACTCCATCAAGTATATATATTCTTGAACGACAGCCATGTTGATATAACCATGTCGGTCTGCCTTCCTTCTTTCCTTCCTGGCAATACATGTACATAAAGTATGTAACATTCCAACGGATCGGACTGCCTATAGCTTTCACAGAAATGATCCACGTCTGGAATAACGCAGATATAGCTGTCTTTCTAGAAGTTAGCTGCGTGGTGCCACACTTACATGGCGCACTGTATAATGATTCTGATAAGCAACCGATTTCAATATAAAGTTCTTAGAATACTTATTCATCTATTCTGGCAAATATAAGAAGTCCATTATCAGCCCATACACATGCATGCATGCACTAAGACATCAGAACCGTGTCAAGCCGTATAAACTCACATTTGAAGGTCACATGGATGGGGAGGGGCGGGTATCGAAGGGAAATTCGATAAAGAAAATGACCTTTTGTGCTCCAAGCAGAAAGTGTCTGAAGGGTGCACAAGCTGCCCACGTATCATTCACTTAGTTTATACAACTTTAGACTTTCTATCTTTCTCTCTCTCACAATTTCCCAGAACCGAATCTCATCTGCATTTTGCGCAGAGTTGTGCCGGGGGGGGGGGTCAATGAGGACAAGTAACATGTAGACGAGTACAAGACAGCGGGAATACAAGTGCAAACACAAATATAAATACAGATACAAATAGACAATACAGTTAGAAGTGCACAAACACTTCTGACAAAGTTAATGTGCATGTGTGTTGAGCAATTGTATTACACTCATGCACACTCACGCACACACACGCACGCACACACACGCACAGGCGCACCCATATTGGCCAAATGTCTCCTGGTGCCATTGTCAGCAGTTTTTGGGAAGCAACCACTTGTTGTTTTTGCTGTTGTGGTTGTTGTTGTTGTTGTCGTTGTTGTTGTTATTATTGTTGTTGATTGTGTGCTGTTATTGTCTGGCAGTGCCCCACGCTGTTATGCACATAAGCATAAAATATTAATACCGTCAACTTCCATAGCAGCAAAAACAGTCAAAAACAAAAAAAAAAAAAGAAAAAACAAAATATGCAAAAGCTAATAACAAGTGGGAGTGCTCTAAACGAGTAGAGTACCCGACGAGTAAATACCCATCACCTGGCCGGGCGAGAACAATTGCAGCAACTTCTTCTCTCGGATCTAAGAAAGATCTGCTCCCGATTTATTATTCCATGTTTATCTTTTGATCTTAAGAAAACATATAAATGGGGCAAAAAATCACTGGACACCAACAGAACTATAAATAGATACCTTATACTAACGTTGTAGAGTACAGGGTATAAAGTGAAATACAAAGAAAAGGAAATCAAGTGAAAAAGAGTATAAAAATGATATGAGAACACAATATAAAATATATGCAGAAAATGCGCTCGGACAAGAGCAAAATTCCTAACTTAATTAATTTTTGCAGCTCACATTAAATCCTTTTACACAGACCAAGTGTCTGTTAATTAATATACCAATTAATCGATGGCCTAATTATGCTTTTTAATGACTTCAAGGTACTGCGACCGCGTTCAGATTGAGTTAACATTATGCTCTGGGCTTTTGGCTAACTATTTTTTAATGCCAAGCTATAAAGTTGCGCAGCTAGCTGTCGTCTGACTCTTAGCTCCCCACACTCTGACACTATTTGAATTGAGATGAAATGAGTCACATTGGTTCGCTTAAGCTTTCAGTTGCCGCAGCAACTACTCGTGCTTCTTACCAAAAACGAATATCTTATGTAAACATCTACATAATATCGTGCACTCAATTTTGTAACAAATAGTTGCCGAGAAACGATAAATAGCATTTACCTGAAAGCCAAAAATATATTAAAGTACAAACTATCGAGCTAATCTTGTAGCAAACGGGGAGCTCTAGCACTGGAATGAGTTTCTGTGCGCGCTCGTCAATAGAAACAGAGTATATTGGGCTTGTGCAAAGTCTGTCTTGTTCTTGTTCGACCGATTTGTAATTTTCATATCTCTTTATGACTGACTGACAGACTAACTAATTGACCAATTGATTGGCGATTAACGCATGGCCCAAGCCGTAAGAGGAAGCTGAAGTTTTCACTGACGAGGTTACTGGAAAATTCTAGCCGCAAGTGTGGAAAAATCGTGAAAAACGGTTGTATAAAACTTGTTCGCTTACCGAACTGATGGTAAACGAAAACATGTTTTCTTGATGTTCTTTCTTAACATTTACCGCTCTTAGATTAAAAATGCTGTTCAAAAGTTTAATAGCCGAAAGTTTATATATTTCGGCTTCGAGATTCTCGCCACAAGAGGCGAGGTTTAGGTTCTTTATTTGATACTCGTGGACTTCAAGATGGTACGGGTAGACTTAAACTTTCGACGGATAAGAAGTAATATCTAACACTCTTGAGACCTAATCAAATCCTGATATCTGAAACCATAATACTGCTCAGCTTCTGCAAAGGTCGATGCAAAACATGGAACAATCGTTTTGTAAATTAAGCGCTTTGCTTCTCTTGCATCCTGTGATAGAGTATAACGCAGTCGGTTTTAGCCGTCTATCACAAGCTAGTTTGTTGCTCTTGATTGTCTACTCGTGCGTATCTCTCTGGATCTGTTTTGAAGCTTTGGCATGTTGGGTCTGGTGAAATGGTCTGACAGCTCAACAGCTTCTTTTTGGAATCAAAGTCGAGTCACACGCACATTTGAATGCCGAGTCAATATATGTGTGTGCGTGTGTCTGTGTGTGTGTATTTGTTTTTTGGCTTGTGTTTTGTGCACTTTACGACTTTAATTATGTAAGTACATAATTGTGTTATTATCATAAGCGCACGGACGCGTTGCTGGTCAGGAGCCGCTTGCTCCTTATGCTGTACGGGTATTCGTGTCTCTGTATGTATCAGTGTGTGTGTGTGTGTGTGTGCGTCCGTCCGTCCGTCTGTCCGTCTGTCCTTTCATATATCCGCAGCTCTGTGTGCGTCCAGGCCCAACCTTGGCTGACCGCTCTGCTTGGCAAGCATTTTACGGCCATTAAGCCCCTGCAGTGTGTACTTTTTTGGTTGTCCACGGTTGTTATTGCGCTTGGGGTCGTTACCGTTCTGATGCCACGCCCCTATCCAGGTTGCCTAACATTTGGTGCGCCCTTGCTTACATTTATAATCTGTGCTCGTGCTCTGGCTTCTGGCATTGTTGTCCCTGTTATTATTTAAATAATGGAATGCGCAATGATTTTAATTATACATTCGAACATTTTCCGCGCAACCAAATTAGTTTTTTTTTTTATATATATATATATATATTCATTAACAAACTTTTGAAGAAATTAAAGTAACTGAAAATGAGAATGAAATAACAAGTTCCGACTTCTAATTAAAATGTGAACGGTGATTATTGCTCCGCGTATTCGTTGTTGTTACTGACAACAACTTATTTGCTTTTAATTAGACAGCAAAATTAATTACACACACGCTGGCGTCTAATTTAGTCCCTAATTATTATTATTTTCGGCTATATTTTTGTTTGTTTTTGTTTTTGATTTTGTTTTATGTCTTCTTCAAACGGCGTCTAATTATATTATGGCTTTAAAATATTTATTATGCCTACATAATTTGGCTCTTAGCCTGCCGAGTCTCAATTTCGTTGCCAACTTAATCTTTGCATTGGTTTGTGTGTGTGTGTGTGTGTTGTTAGGAGTAGAAGATGCTTGCGGAATAGAAAACAAATTCGAATTCAATATTCGAATATTGTATCTTATTTCAGGTATTCAGCTTCTTATGTTAGCTGCAAATAGATAAACAGAATGTATGCGAAGGATTGAAAAACTTTATTAACTATTTCCCAGTAAATTCTTGACTAGAAGCAAACCTGTTGCAAACAGAAGGCTGAAAAGATGGAAAGCGATAATGCTTACGTTGAAGGAATAGCAACGAGTAGGGCTCAGAATTTCTTGAATATCCTTTGCGAAAAGTTTTCAACAATTTTGCTAATTGCAAGCAACTTTGTGCAATTTCCTGTTCACAAAAAATCCGTAGTAAATATTTTACTTTAAATTGCTCGAATGTTAATACTTTAGTATATTTTAAGGATCAGCTTAAACACAGACTTATTGAGATTTGTTTTCACTTTTTATTTCGAAGCCTTTTTTTTTAGGATACAAATATTAGTTAAGCAATAGCTCTATGTGGCTCATCCAAAACATCACTTAAAGTTCGGGAATAATTCATGATTGAGAGCTGCTTGACTCAGGTGCCAGAGCGTTGAACTAACGAGCGGCAGGACGCTGGCTCGAATGCAGCTCTTATTTTAAAGTTTCATATTTATTTATTTAATATGAGTACTTTTCACTTTTATTAACTGCACAGTAAGGAACTGTAAGAGGTCCTTGAAACTAGCCCCATGCCAGGCTTTGCTTTTAATTCACTGTGTAGCTTAGCACAACTCATTTATTGATAAAGCCTTGTGGAGGAGAAGTTTGTTGTTTCTCAAAACAAAAAGGCCTCGGGCAAAAACATTTTAGCTTGTACTAAATTATTATTAAGTGCTTTTCATTATAAGTTTTCAAAAAACACACACACACACATGCACACAAACACAGACAGACAGACTGGCACACACATACACAGACATACCGCGGCAAACAGAGGTTTTGGCTTCTGTGATATCCTTGAGAGACAATTCGTCAATGTCAAAATGACGACATTGGGCACGATTATGCGTACGAGTACTTTTGCGCCTGCTGTTGCAATTTGTTGTCAGTGTGGCACTTGCCGCTTGCCACTTGCCCCTGATAGCATCATCAACCAGTTTCCAGTCCACTTGCCCACTTATCTCCATTCTCATGCCCAGTTCTTTTGCCTGCCTGCCGCCTGGCTGTCTCCCTGTCTCTCTGTCTCTGGCTTCACCCTTGCGACAGGAATCTGCGGAATGTCGCCTCCCTTACTAGCCGCTAGGTCCGCGACCCGAGACCCGCGCCACTTGCCACATGCCGCTTGTTGCTTGTTGCTTGTTGTTGGCATGACGGAAATAAATTGTTATTAATGCGTTTGGTTCATAGAACGCCTTCGGCTTTGGTCTTTCTTTCAGCTTAGTGTTATGTTCAATGAATTATTTGACACGCGCGCTAAATTTTAAATGGCTTTGTCTGTGGGCGTGGCTCAAAGCCCAAATTAAATGTGCGGCAATTTAATGCGGCTGCCACTTGTTGAAGAGCACATAAACTGTTTACGGCTGCCGTCAAATTGATTTGTGCCAGGCAAACGGAACAAATCAATTGCACTGCTTCAGCCGCAGGTAATCATAACGCCACTCAATAGACGGGGAAAACACAGCATATCGGGCGTGGCAAAGATTTCCCAGTGCCCCGTTCCCGACCAGCTTGAGTGTTCGCGTCGGCGTCAGAAAGCTTAAATGGTAAATCGGAAACAGTCACAGACGGTGCACAGAAAACTCAGCTAAGCACTGTAAAAAAAAAATATAAACAAAAAAAAAAAAAAAACAAGTAGAATGACGAAAAAATTAAGAGAAATGTGTTCACATAAAAACAGCAGGAAAATGTCGAGCAAGTCGAGCAATCAACGTCGAAGCTTGAATATACTAACAAAACATAAATCAATGTTTATCTATTTATTTATTTATTTTTTTAATTTGTATCGAAATAACTTAAATTGTGCTCTTATATGTAGATCGAACATCGGCACATTGTCATATACAAGTCATTTATTTGTCGTTCTTTAGGCATAATTCAAATATGACAAGAGCTGGATCTTTAAAATAAATTACCAAATATTTCACGAGCTGAAAAATACTTCAATATGATTGGCTGCCCAGAAGACAATCTTATGTTACGATCTATAAATTTGCGCTCTTGAATATGCACGTAGTTAGGTCCTGAAAACTCCATAAAGATCAATTGTCAAAACTATGCCTTAAAAAATTCAAGTCGTCTGTCAGTTTTAACGCCTTAAGGTTCGTTTCAAAGTAAATAATGTACAAAACCGGCTTAATATAAGATTACAATATGCTTTGCGGGCTGCCAAGCTTCAAGACATAGTCAAGATATTGCTATGATATTTCATAAGGAAAGTGTATCAAAAAGATACCCGCAAGACTCGTTAAATTGCGTGCAGCTTCCGTTTCATGCCCGTTCTCGTTGCCGGCTCGCATTGGCCATGTTGTTGGCGTTGGCGGGATCTGTAGGCATCGTGGTTGGCCGCAGACCTAATAAAATCGCAGATTGCTTCGCTTAACGCTTTGGGGCCAGCCTCTGCCCCCTGTTCAAGCTCTGGCTCATCATCATCGTCATCTTTGTCGATGTCGCTGCCCCTTGTTCTTGTTGTTGTTGTTGTTCTTGTCGTCCTTTATTTGCATTTTGCTGTGCGTTGGCCAAGGAATGCAAAACAGATTTCTTGGCCAGATTGTACAGCGCTAACAGTTCATTACCCAAATGACTGCTGTGGGCAGCCAGCATCAGAATTCGGGGGCTTGGCCAGTGCGCCCATTTATTTATGTCGCTAAAAATGTTTAGCTCACATTTTTGAGCCCAAGTCAAAAAGTTTTTACACATCCGCCCTATGTATATTGCTCGTAGTTTACGCTCCGTAATTTTCTCTTTTAAACTTTGTCGCAACTTTTTAGCCATCGGCCCTCTCCCCTCTCCCCTACGACTTGCTTATATTGAGCAAGAGGGCTACATGTATGACTACTTATTTATTCTAGTTTGGTGGAGCCCTCTGTTGTTAAGGGAACTGCAAAAACTTTATAATAGTTGCTCATACAAAATCATTTACGAGTGTCTTTCATTTAATGCATGTGTGTGTGTGTGTGTGTGTGTGTGTGTGTATGTGTGTACTTAACGTATGCAACATAATATAGAAAGTTTATCAAAGTGCCAAGTTCCTAAGCAAAAAATGTGTACATCCAATGTTAACGAGGAAATGCCAAAGAGTAAGCCCAATCCCAGCTACAACTTTCGCTGGTCCGGACTGGGTCCGTTGCTAGCGGACAGAACTCAGGTGGGACATATTTGTAACGTATTCGGCACGTAATCGGAAAGTACTGAGGACGTAATCATAACGTAATGGGAACGTACTGGAATCGTATTTGGGACATAATCGCGTCGTCCTCGGGACACACTCCGAACATACATCGGGACGTTATCGTAACGTATGTGAAACATATTCATAACGTAATCGGGTCGTACTCGGGACGGTAACGGCACATACACGTAACGTAATCGGATCATAGTCGCGTCGTACTCGTAACGTAGTCTCAACGCACTCGTAACGTATGTGCAACGCGCACGTAACGTAATCGGGACGTACTCGGGACAAAGGCACGTCGTCCTCGGGAAGTAATCGGGACGTTCTTGGAACATACTCGTTACGTAATCGGGACGTAAGGGAAACCCAACCGGAAAATACTCGTAACTTATTCGTAACGTAATCGCGATGTAATTGAGTCGTATTTGAGATGTAATCGGGAAGTAAACATAATACATGGGCCAATATCTGCACGCTTCCGTTCGGGTTATTTCCATTAAGAATTGGATAATGTTCTGTCAGCAGCGCTTGGATTAATAGATAATACTATATATATATTATTTTCTTATGGGTTTTGGCTGTGCCACGTATGTGTTGCCAACATGCGTGCCATTGCGCCAATAACTTTTTATCCATAAATTAATTTCCTGCTCTCGTTAAATTTCTTTTGGTCTCCACATTGAACTTTCAGCTGCGCTCCCGTCAGCGAAAAATACTCGCATGTGTATGTGTAATTACAATTACGCAAAATGCCTCAACAAAACCATCGTGGTGGCATGCCACAAGCCGGCGGCATGGCGTTGATCAACGTAACATGTGGGAATGTCTGGTGGGTGTTAACAATACAATTACGAGTGGGCTGGAGCAGCTAGACCAGCAGCAACTGTAGAGGCCAGGGGCCATGCACGGATAGAGCATGCCATGGCATCTGCTACGACCGGGCCTAGGGCTAGCAGCTGGGGCCATGGCCACGGCCAGGGCTTGTGCCGGGGCCTGGGTCTGGGCCACCAGCCAGGGACACAACGAATTGAACTTTCGTGTGTGCTCAACTTTAGCGGAAATTTCATTCAATTATCTTTTTTTTTTTTATATTTTTGATGTGGGCTCACCTGGAATCAATAGCAAGTGTCTATTCAACTGAATGCATGTGCACAAGCGTATTGTCTTTGCTCTCACACTCGATACCCTGTCATTTAAGATGCAAGTAAAGGGTATATCGCGTGACTGTGTGTAACAGGCATCTGCTGGCATTTTCAACTGTTGACACAAACTGTAGACACTGGCTACATTTTGTAGTGTTGGTCAACACTAGAAAGGCTGAATTATTCTTATTTCTATTCACTTAAGATGCTTTTCACACTTATTATAAGAGCCACCACTCTAGCTGGAAAATGTTCATGTGACCAGCTTGGAATAAACTAAAAAAATTGAAAATAACATATTTGAGTCTTAAGTCGAGCACTTTCGACTCGGTTTATCTGCCCAAGGTTATTAAAATGGCAATTTTACACCGACCCAATGCCACTCATTTACTAGTCCTTAATTTGTTTTTAATAATAAACGCGATTGTGTGCGTTAATTGTGTTTGTTGTTGTACTTTAATTGCAGGACTACTTACCACAGCTGTCCGGCATTGGGCTGTGCGTTGTCAACTTGATGGATGACATGCAAGAATATACACGGGGATTGTTTCTAATCATGTAGGTTCGACGGGCGTTGAGCGAAAAGCGCATTTCTTTACGACTGTTCGCTTTCAGGTACTGTGGCCCGGCCGTCCTATTGTCCTATTTGTATATACGCACCTCCCAAGAGCTGCGTCCCCCGGACGGACCCTTCGCGGTCATGATGTACGAGCATCGCGTCGATCTCCGCATGAGGCAGAGGTAAGTGTTTCGTAATTAGATACATGACTGGAGACTTTCTTACTGCTCAACCGAAAAAATGATGCACATGTGGATTAAAAGATAAGCTGGCAAATTTTCGTTGGGTTGCAGCTATTTTCACTCGTTAACGTGGAAAATGAGCAGAAAAATGTTGCCTAAACTTTTTTTATTTACCATCCGATCGGCTTCAAACTAATTTTCAAAGATCTTAGTGAGTTTTTACTTAAATTAAGTTTTAACCTGAAGTTGATTTAAAGCTCTACATCGTTAAAAAATGAATAAGTATGCCAACATCTGTTGCAGTTCATTCCAGTGGGGGTAAAATGGGCGGAAAGCTCGTCTAAAATGTAAGGAAAACACTTTGCCAGAGCAAAGCTGTGTAATACGCGCTACATTAATAATAAAATAATACAAATTTCTAGCTGATTCATTCAGCGTTTTCCTGATTTGCATAGAAGACGAACGCTTAACGGGGTTTTCCTTGTTATTTCGGAATATAATAGCTCACATTTGGCATATTAAAATATTGCAACGGGGGAAAAACATAAAATACCTGCGGCACGTGCCATTAAATTAAAATATTAAGCGCTTGCTGGCCACTGAAATAAATTGGGGTCATTATTCATTTGGTCGTTTGGCTTCGATTTGGGTTTCAGTTCTGCTAATTGAGCTGATTAATTTTTTTTTGTTCGAACGGATTGAGATTGAACTGGATACGGGTAGGGGACAGCTAGAGAGGGAGAGTGGGTATTGGCATTGGTTACCATAAAGCAAGCGGGCAACCCAGCAACCGGGCAACCGCCGGGCACCTGAGCTTGTCCGTTGCTAATGAGCTCAATTCCAACCCAATGGCAGTTTAATGACTTCGATTTCCTCAACAACTTTTTCGACATTTCTCTTGCTCACCTTTCATTTTTGTGTTCTTTTTGTTGCCCGGCACAGGAACTCCTCGACATCATCGGAGCCGCGCACGCACAGCGGCGGCGGCGTGGCCGGGCTAAGTAATGGACATGGAACAAGCACCCGCTCCTATGATCTGTACAGCGCCGAGCTGGACGTCTGCCGGGAGAAGCGCAAGCAGCGCAATTTTGGCAGCATGGCCGCCACCCAGGTGGTCTGTCTGTGCCCATTAATGATACTAAGATTCGCACGGCTCTCGCTCGAGGAGACCTACGAGAATCAGAAGCATTTCGATTTTACCTATTTGATGTTTGTGTGGGTCGCATTTCTGCCCACAGTCATATTTCCTTGTATTTATGCCTCGCAGATATTGCCCAGGTGAGTCTCACTATTGTTATTCATATTGCTACATGTTTCCACATAAATACGCGCATTATATAAATACTCCTTGCATAATTCAACACTGTTTCCAGCATAAATGCTGCAACCAAGCATTTTGCAGCACTGTCATGCACACATAAACGCATTTCCAAGTACTCGCGATTGTACATTTGATATTTAATTTCCTTTGTTTTTCAAAAAAAGACGCGAGCGAGCAAACGAGTTTTTGCCCTCGCAAACTCAAACTCGTACTTGCCAGCGCGTCTTTAAAAGCATAAAGTAAGTACTTGGCATTTGTAAGTGCCGAGCGAGTTGTTTAATTCATGGTATTCATTTGTCAGTTTTACTGGTTTATTTGAAATGATTTGAATAATTTGATGCCAGCTGAAAGGCAGCCGTGCAGCACTGTATTTGTTGTTTGTCCGCTACACGAGTGTTTTTTTTTTTTTTTGTTGAGTATGTTTCGCATCATTTGTATCAATGCTTTGTTTTCCGATTTCCTTCCATTTCGCAGAGATGAGCAGGAGCGTCTGCGCGGCTATTTTCGACTCTCGGCCAAGCGCAAGCCGAAGTCACAGCGTCGCAGCAATGCGGGCACTGGCAGCCTGCAGGATGACTCCATTGAAAAGGACGAGCACACTAATACCACAAGCGTTGCGGTAAATGTTGCGGGACAGACGCAGCCCCCAGCCGAGTCACAGAAGCATCCACCCAAGGGCAACGCAGTGTCGCTGCGTCATGAGCGGAGTCCGGGACATGGCTTAAGCTCCACGGATCGGTACAGCGGTGCGCCGCATAGACAGGGTCAGTCTGCCGTCAAGGAGCGAGATCGTGAGCGGGATAGGGATAGGGAGCGTGAACGGGATAGGGATAGGGAGCGTGAACGGGAACGGGAGCGTGAACGGGGTCGGGATCGGGAACGTGAGCGACGGGAGCGCGGCGGTCATGTGCTGAGTGGACGCGGGGCTGGGGACGCTGGCGTGGTTAATAATCTAGGCAAGCATATGCGCGGCAAAAAGCACGATGTCAAGATCAATATAATCTCGGATGGCCATGGCTCGACTGGATCGGGCCGCAAGCAGCCGCCTAGCAGCAGCAGCAACAACAGCAGCGGCCGCTCCAAGCCCGCCGCCGGCCAGGCCAGGCCAAAACCGACCATAGAGTACATGTCCGTGTCAAACAACTCGGTGTCCAATCTGACCGCCTCCAGCTACTGCAATGGCAACAATAGCGCGCTGCTGGATGACAGCGGCACCAGCAACTATGGTGACGGCGAGGAGAGCTCCGTGGTAAGCAGCGTGATGCATCCGCCGCAGCGTTGGCCCCACGTGGCCGGGTTGCGGCATAAGGATATCTCATTTAGCGAGTGCAGCAGCACCTTCTCCTCCAGCACGCTGGAGCGCGACTTGGAGATTATCGATCTGCTGGAGCGCGAGCGCAGCATGGACATACAGGAGATGATGCAACGGGAGCAGCAGGGCGAGAAGGTTCGCCTATCTGTCGGCGGAGTTGGTCGCCAGCTGCCAGACATTGAGAAGCTATATGCGCAGCGCTCCCCCAAACCCAAGCGAGACTCCGGCTATGGTTATGATAAGGGCGCATTGGCGCTGGTGATGCCCGGCAGTGATCCGCTCAGCATGTCGCTGGCCAGCAGCAGCCAGCCCACAGAGTACAGCCTGTGCTCCAATCTGCAGGAGCATCAGCTACATCAGCAGGCACAGCAGCGTCTTGGCCACTTACAACAGCAGCAGCTACAACAGCAACAGCAGCAGCTGCATCAGCACCAGCAACTGGATGAGGAGGAGGTGCCGCAGGACTTTTACGATAGCTATACACCCGGTGGCAGCAACAATTTGCCGCCAGCAGTCCAAGCGGTGCAAGTTGCAGCGCCCGCCCCGCCCCCACCCACCTATCAGTATCAGTATACGCGTCGGCTTAGCCGCAAGAGCTCCGGCCCCGGTTCGCATCATGTTCCGGGCGGCGGCACCGCCCGCGGCTCTAAGCGCGATAGCTTCAATTCGCTCAATGGCACCGATCTAATTGCGGGCGCATTCTGTGAGCTAGATCCCACACAGCCGCTCAACAAAATGGCCGGCCTCGAGGGTCGCATGCGTCGCAGCAGCCCCCGGAACGCCAGCTTCAACTCCAATTCGGCGCGCAGCTCAATGAAATCGCGGGATTATGGACATGGATCCACGCATTCCGCGCATCCGGAACTCGACTTTAGGGAGAACATTTTTGCCGAGCTCTAAGCAGGAGGTGGTCTTTGGCAACAGATTTTGCGCCCCACTCCTGGCAAGAAGTGCTAATGCACTTCATTATGCTCCCTTCTTTTTTTCCATTTTTAAAAAACAAGTATTTGCATATCGCGGAAATACTGAAACTTTTCGAACCAAACAATTTTTTCTACTTGGTAGCTTAAGGGTAGTAGGGCTTAGGCAAGGGGAACCGGGGGGAGCGTAATGTTCGAGGGGAATTACCTTTTTTCCCAGGGTAATTAAAGTGTTAAGTGGGGCAGCAGAGGCAGGCTGCAGGTATTGTAGGAGAACTTTTTTAGCAGCTTAAGGGTAATTTTTTTTTGGACGAAACAGAAATAAAAAATTTTTATTAAACAAATAAAGCCGCAAGGTCGAAAATATGTACGTTGTTTCTCAATGTACAATAAAAATATATATAAAAAAAAAAGAATATGCTTGTACACACGTAATGCTAATCAAAAATATGATTAATTTTTAAAGCACAAAGACATTGGGAAAGCGTGCCTGAAACAAAAATGAATCATGTATTTTTAACGATCCATGAGAAGTTGCTCAGCAAAGTTGTTAGACAGAAAAAAAGAGAAGAGAAGAGAAGAGAAGAGAAGAGAAGAGAAGAGAAGAGAAGAGAAGAGAAGAGAAGAGAAGAGAAGAGAAGAAGAGAAGAGAAGAGAAGAGAAGAGAAGAGAAGAGAAGAGAAGAGAAGAGAAGAGAAGAGAAGAGAAGAGAAGAGAAGAGAAGAAGCAAAAGAAATGAAAGGAAAAGGAAAAGGAAAGGCATATTTTTAAAGAACCTATTTCAATACCAAAATATCAAGAGTATAAAAATATATAAAAATATTACAATGAAAAAGAGAAGACAAACAAAGTAATTCAAATAAAGTATTTATATTCCTCTACAGAAAACAAAAGATAACTTTGTTGGCAAAACGGTTAGCACAATTCATGTTACATGCTATATTTATCAATGTTGTTATAAGAACTAAATATGAAAGCAAAAACCGAAAGAAAATAAAAACCAAAATCGAAAAATGAAATATTTTTAAAACTCAACTAATGAAATGTTTGTTGTGTTTAACTAAGAAAATGCTCCTCGAAATAGGCACAGCATGAAATTAAATAATTCAAATGTGCCAAGCAACAACTTTAAATACAATTTAAACAAAAACAAAATATTTGAAAAATAAAATATAATAAATTATATTGTGTATCTGGTCTATGTGCAATATTTGTAGTATATACATTAGGTACACATATAATTTAGAGGCAGTGTATGTTACGTATGTTACGAATTAAATGTTGTTAACTTCTGAAAGTTCAGTTACATTTCAATGTCAATAAGAATACAAGTTAAACAAGAAAAAGAAAAAGTATACATATTTATTATCCATTACAAAATAAATGTTTATGGTGAAATATTTTAAATATATCAAGAATACAATGCAAGGTTTAAAGCTGATCCACACAAGAATATGAACACAATATTTAAAAAAATAATACAGATAGTCAACAGTTTATTGAATGTTATCAACCACAATAAAAATAAATCCAAAGCTAACTATATATATATATATATATATATATGTGTGTTTGTAAACTACACACATACATGCCCGTATACCTGTGTATGTCTGTATTAAATTAATTGCATTCGAACCAGTTTGCAATTCTTGCGAGCCCCGAGAATTGCAATCTCCCCCTTTTGTACTAAGTGTATACCAAAGTATACCAAAGCTAAATCTACTCTGATCACAACTGGCTTAAGGCCTCTACCAAATTTAATTGAGCTCGATTCATCAATGAAATGTTATAGCATTCGTTGCAGATACCCCTAAAATTTATTAAAAATAACAATAATAATACTTGAGCTAAGCAGCAAGTAATACAGGCACTAAGGCAAAAGTCCAAGCAAGCCCCATAAAGTTTAAGTCCCTTATATACTATATATATATACAATTTATATATATATATATATATATATATATATATATACATATTTGTGCTTATATTGAATACAGTTTTCGTTGTTGTTGTCTTTTTTTTTTTTTTTTGTATTTGGTGTATAAAACAAAATAAAGAAACTAATAAAAAAAAATTGATGTGAGTTAAACCCACAAAAAAAAAACTGCTGCATTGGCGCCATTTTCTTTTTTATTGGTATTTAAGCTGAACACAGTGACACCGAGAGGATTAGAACCTTGTCAAGGGTTAGTTTCTTTTCCTAATTAAAGAATTAGTAAGTATGCACTAAAATACATAAGTATATAAACGCGTTAATTAAAAAGTTTATTTGTAATTTCATTGATTTAGTTTTTTTATTTTCTGAAAACTATTTCTTCAAATAATTCTATTTAATAAATAAATATTAATTTGTATTTTAATATCCATAAAGATATATCATATAATTTTTAAATTTGTTTAGTTTATATATTTTTTTAATTTAATTTCTTTAGTTTTTTATATTTTTAAGTATTATTATAAGTGTTTTTTAAATATTTTTTTCTTGCATAATCTTAAAATTCGATTTTCCTAATATTAATTTGTAGCATGTATTTTATATTATATAGTTTTTAATGACAGTATTATCTTCTTTAAATTTTATTTATAATTTTATTTTCTTTTTAATTTAATTTTACAACAGATGTACTGGGTATTTCGACCACTGTAGCTAGGTCATAAAAAGGTTGATGCCTGTTGTTTGTCTTTCGGCGCTGGCCTATGTAGATTGCGGATGGTATGCGAATGCGGATGCGATTGGGGTGTCAGGGCTGGCCGGAAGCAGGTCTTGAGCTGAAGCTGTAGCTGGAACAGGAGCCGCGTGGCCTGTCGCCTCAATTTAATCTGTGCAAATGCAAAAGCGAAAAGGGGAGCCAAAATAATTTGCAGCGCAAAATAATTCCCTGGCATGAGCCAGGCAGAGCCATTGGCCAGAGATTGGGTGCAAATGTGCGTGTGCCTCTGTGTCTGTGTGTGCGTGTGTGCAATGAGGTCAGTGTGCGAGTTCAAAAGTTCAAGCGCTTGGGTTTAACAGCCTCAAATCGGGCGCTGGTCGCATGGTGTTGTATGCAGCATCTGCGCCTCTCCGCTCGCAGTACTCCACTTTTGGGAGGTCAGTTGGCAGCCGAAAACCGTTCTCCCTTGCATTTTCGATGACCCACTAAAATGATTAAGTACCATTATTTAGCAGGACATCTCTCTCTCTCTCTCTCTCCCTTTCTTTTTGACCACACGACAGGTCTACATATTTTCCCCTGCTTTCTTATACTATTGTGCTTCTTATTTTATTATTATTATTTTCTTTTATTTGATATTTTATGGTGCATGTCCTAATCGCTAAATTACACGTATTTTATGAGCTTTTGTTGCCTAAAAAAAAAAAAAATAATAATAATAAAAATGACGCTATAATAATTTCTTATCGCTCGTTCGACAGCAGCTAATTTCCCGGAATCGAATGGCTCGAAGAAAATATTTCCTTGTCTGGCAAGTGCTTTCATCAACAAAGAGGCTCCAAAAATATCGAACGAGCATCCTGTATTTCGCAAAACATTTTGAAAAACAGATTCAATTTTGAATAAAACCTTTTCATTATTCAATACCCAATTGCCCGCTGTACTGAAAATATTGCCAGTCGTAGATATTTTCATATACAAGATGCGGGCAAACATTTTTTGGGCTTTCCCCAAAATTGGCATCTACCCAATATGGTTAGATAATTGCAACGTTTGGTACCAAAGCTCTTTGTAGTTTTTGGGGACTGAATGTTCTTTTAGAGATTTTTATTTTATGCTTCGAAATTTTTGTTTGATTTAGGGTTCGGTTCGTATTTAAAACAAAGCCAGATATTCGAGCTTGAACAGGCTCGTGTTTACCCTTATATCATATTACCGCAATAATATCTATATTTAAATAAAAACCTTATAAGCAGGAAATCAAAATATATGTGCTTAAAAAATATAAGCTCAATTTTATTAAATTATTGGCAACATTATCTACTGATATCTTAAAGCTTCACATAAATATGTTAAATAATTTAATTTTTCTTTATATTTTAATTAATATATTTACCACATAAAATACGCGAAGTAGTCTGTAAAGCTCTTTTTATACCCTATATCCAATGAAAATGCGGAACGGATGCTTGATGGGAAAGTACGGACTTTAAATTTCAAATATGTGTATTTTGTACTATGCCAAACGAAAAAAGAGCTTATCAGGTTTTTTCGATATCACGTCCCATTTGTAATTGGATTTCACAGCATGCCTCAACGAATTTAAGAGTTGGCTATGATGCCTTTTTGTTTGACAAGTCAAGAATATTTGACTTATTAAATAATTGCTTCGAAAATGGGGAAAGTTCTCATATTTATATCTGCATTTTTTGTGAAATGCGCAATTCAAAGCGTGCTACTAAAAATCAATGTTTTTTGTTACAGGGTATTTGGCAGTCGAGCACAGTCGACAACAGCGTGCGCACTTGTTGACAGATATTTTATTGGAGTCGCTCTGTTTGTTATTTACATAAAAATCGGCGATTCGGTCTTAATGCTCTGGAAGCATTGCGATTATTCAGCTCTTAATCTGTTGGTCAACAATTTTAAAAGCTTTAGCCTTCAGCCTGTCACCATTCCGGGCAACAGCTTATTACAAATATTGCAATACTCGTAACATGGATATACGTATATATAACATATATGGACTGCTTGTGGTATTACAGCTAATTGGCTACTGCTGGCCGTTTACTGCTGCTGCTGACTGTTGCTGCAGACTGCTTACTGGCGCCTGTGTCTTGATTGTCGGCTCATTGTCATAATGTGCGTGGAACAGTGTTCATGTATTATACATACATATATATTTCAATATTGATACATACCCTTTATCGCGAGCCAATGGGGGCGGTCGGAGGGCGTATACGTGCAGTTGGAGCAAATGGCATACATAAACAACTTTCAATCATATGAAATGCGCTTTCAATTGCGATTGCGTCTTCAAAATGAAATGAAACGCGCGCGCGACCTAATAAATGTATGTCGATCACGTATACGCCATGTGGACGGGCGGCCACTGCCACTGTCCGCTTCGGCTGCCCACTTAACACTTATGTAGGTGGTGTTCCATGTGTGTGTGTGTGTGTGTGTGTGTGCACTCATAATAGTTGTCTTTCATAATCGGTTTGGCCAACACAATTTGAAAGTTGGCAACGATTTGAGCCAATTGGCAATGCAATTGCAAATGCAATTATGGGCAGCTTCTTGTCTGTTAGCCTTAACCCCGCTCTCTTATCAGCTGTTGGCCATTTATTGATATCGAAATCCCTTTGCAGACACCCGACACGCTTCCACGCATTTTGCGTATGCCACGCACGTTCCCATAAACAGCATTTTATGCCGGGTCTTTATATTTAGTTGGCCCTGTGGTCACATCATTTTTGTTGTTTATATATTTTTCGCTCACTTTTGCTGTTGCTTCTGTGTCTTTTGCCCACTTTATTTTTCGGTTTCTTTTTGGGGCAGCGTGCATGTTATGTAAGCGACACGACCATATTCAATTTGTATTTGCATGTGCCCCCGCAAGGGGCCTTATTCAGAGGCCTATGCTGCACATATTTCTTGTCGCTGTGCCGCATTTAAATTCAAAGCGCTTAAAGAAAGTGAAATAATAATAAATATCTTGATATTTAATTATAAAGCATTTATGATTGTCTAAGTTGTAGTTGTAGCGGAACCTCGGGGCAAGGCGTGAAACGAACCACCAAAAAGGCTTTGTGGGCTCCCAGCCAAGGCTGTTATATATACCTATATATTAAAATATATAACAATGTATCGTTTTATTAAAAAACCTTTCCCATCTTCCGTGCTCAGCCACTCTTAGCTGATTGAAGGTATTCAAGCTACCCCAACAATTTGGTTGCTGGTGCAAATGCCAGCCTAAATGTAGATGTAGATACCCAAAAAGTTGGATTGGGCTTTTCATCTCAGCTCAAAGCCGAAACACTTTCACAGAATCTTGCGCTTTCCCGCTATATATAGCTCTAGCTCTCTCCGACTCTCGCCCCCTTTCCCTCTCTCTCACTCTCTCTCTTGTCTCTGTCACTTACCATCTTTGGCTGCCTCTATGCGCATAGAACTGTGCACTGTTTCCCCTATATGGAGCTCCTAAGCCGATCCTTAGTTATCACCACATCATATATATTGTGCCCACTTCATGACCGCCCTCGAATGACCCAAGGCGCATTGGCACACATGGCGTGGAGTTGGTGGCTCGACTGTGCTAACACCTCACGCACATACATTGACTCGTAATGCTACTCAAATTGCAGCACTTGCCGAAGACGGGGCCAATAAATAAATTTTCCATTTACCATCAGCTGTTGCCGCTGTCTTCGATGTGTTCGCTGCCTTTGCTGCATGCCAAGTAAACGGCCCCAAAGCCCGGAGCCAAAGACCAAGTATAAAACGTTTGAACGGCGGGCGGGCAATGCACAGTCGTTATTTGGACAAACTGCAGCCGGTTTGTTGTCGTCGCCGATAACGTGACATTGTTGTTGTGGCCGTTGCCATTAATTAAGGCAACCATCAGAGAGCATCAGACAGACGGGCAACAGCCATCAGTCCACTGAGAGGGAGAAACTGCATCACAGCGTGGAATCTGAATCAATTACAATTAGCATTTGCCACTGGCCTCATAAATCATAGAAACGGGACATGTTTGGCATCTGGTATCCCGGTGGTCTGTTGACCTTCTCCCTGCTGCTGCTCGGTGGGCTGCAGTATGCGTGCCATGCACAATTATCCTTTCACACCGATGCCAACACGAATTCGTTTACGCTGAAGGCGCCCGGGTTACAGCAGACCTTCACGCGCTACTATGGTGCTGCCAAGCAGCAGCAGGCCCAGGCTCTGGAGCAGCCACAGGCTGACTTGCAACAACAACAACAACAACAGCAACAACAACAACAACAGCAACAGGTGGTAAGTTTTGTTCATGCATATATTTTGTCAAGCTCTTGCCGGGGTCCAAGGGCCAGCTCCGTCTGCAGTCGAGCACTTCTGCGGCGACGACCGGCACCTGGTCGCATCGCATCACCGAAACCGAAATTCATGCCGCCGCCCATCTTCTGGCCCAGTATCTCGACACTCTGCTCGTTGCGTGCCGCGGCGCCGCTCTCCACCAGCTGTTTCACTTGGGCTGCAGCCAGCAACATGCTTGTTTCCAAGTCCTGTAACCACGCACACACGCACACACACACACACAGACACAATTAGTGGGGCATTCGGTGTGGGTCTGCTGCTTGAGCAGGTGAGCTTACCTGCGGCCTGGCGTTTGTGCAGATGCTGAGAAGCAGCAAAACAGCCAACACTAAAGACACTCCCATGGCTCTGTTCTGGTTGTGGGTCTATGCTTGGAACTGGCTTGCCTGGCTCCCGACGCGGCTTATTTAACCGGGGTGTCGGGTGACCTGGCCATTTGACTAATTGGCAGCCGGCAAACGGGAACAGCAGAAAACTTTTATAATTACCGCCAACAGCTGCTGTCGTGTTGCACACATCCGGTGCCCCAATCTCAGGCAACATCTTGCCTCAACTGTGCGGCATGCTGTGCGCGGCTATGTGTGTGTTCGTGTGTGCGCGAGTGTATTCGCTCGATTTACATAACCGCTGACATGTGCTGGTAATGGGTTGGCTGCAATCTTGATGAACTCCAGAGCTGTGCAATTCCGAATTCCGGAAGCTGTACGATCAGCTGATTAGCGCTTATCCAAAAGTATTTATAACAATTGGATATTACAGTTAACTCACTTAATTGTCGGCTGTAATCTATTCGCATTAATTGCTGCTCATTTATTATCTAGTTGTCATTTGACTTCTCTATAGATGAATGTCTCCTAATTCATTTATAATTTAATTTTGATATATTGCAACCTTCTCTTCGCCCGAGCTCTCATCCCTACTCCAGCTGTATATAGCCGGCGATAATGTGTCCCAGCCCAATATACTCTCTTTTACGTTGAACAGGGTATGCAAGTATATGTTTTTATTCCTGTTGAAATTTTGTTGGAATTCTATATTCTGTAGTACATATTCATCTTCTATAGTTCATACGAACTTTTATTCCTAATGCTCGTCATCAGCTGGTTACATTTTAGTTTCCCGCTAAAAGATCGGACAATAAGCACCGAACCTTTGCCAAAATCAATTTCTATTAAGTGTGGCCAAGGGAAGATGAAGTATGCACAGAACTATTTAATAATGTTTGTTATTCGCATGTTTCTTTCGTGAGATGTATATTTCTACCCCACTGACTAATCAGTTGTTTAAGGTCTCAAGTTTAATAGAAGTCCCATAGTTTTCTTTTGTTTTGTTTTTTTATATAACTTTGCAATTCACTGTGAATGCAGCTCTGATCAGTTGCTCAGTGGGAGGGTTTCTGCATTGTCTTCGGCGCCATCGGCAAAAACATGCCGCAGCTCCTCAAAATAGCTGCGGAACGAGTCGGCCATGGACTGCCAGGCATTCCGTATGCTCTGGCCCAGCTGCTCAGCCGCTGCGGCCAGGCGTGTGTCCAGTCTGGGCTCATCCGGATAGCTTAGCTGCGGTCGCACATCGTCATACTCATTCGAGTAGTCCAGCTCCAGGTCCTCCTGGCAGCGGGCCAGCCATATAAGCATCGCCAGCCCCAAGACGCAGCCAAACACAGAACGCCAAGTGGAAATCATTGCGCTAACTGACCTGACGCCAACGTGGCCCTAACGCTTTTGTCTGGGCCAACATTGATGGTTGGCGTGTCCAGCAGGCAATAAAACTGCGACACGTGCGCTGTCAGCCGGAAATGTCAGTGATTAACTAGCTTCTATATATTTTTTTTAAAAATGTTGGTTTGTTGGTGTTTGAAACTTGCAGCGATCAGATAAATCTGAAATAGCAAACATTTTGTCTTATAGAGCGGCTTGTTAGACCTTCAATTAAATGCGGCTTATTGTTTTTTCTTGTATGTTTTTTAGTGCCTTAATTAGTAAAATATTTTAGAATGCCCCATTGATGCAGACAGTATTTTTCTGTTAGTATTTTCTTGTCTTTATTGGTATTTTTAACAACAAAAAATAGTTGAGAAATAGCTGACATTTCTTGGTGACATTTTAGCCAATTCAGTATCTATTTGGTATATTTTTGGTATTCAAAAAAAAAAAGGAAGCTAATTGATTTTTAAGTGGCTTACATGCCGCCAGTAGCTTGAGCAGTTGCACCTTTAACTTGCTGGCGCACCTGCTGCACCATGTCGGCCATGTTGTCTATAAACGAGAGAAACAGGCCCTTGACCTGTTCGCCCAGGCCGGCGCCCAGCTGCTGCTGCTGCTGCTGCGTGGCCTGGCGACGTCGTCTCCGGCGACTCTCGAGCAGCTTCTTTTTGGTGCTCGTTTTGCTGATGCGCGTCCTTGATGCATTGTTGTTGGCGGCGCGCTTGCGTGCGCGTTTCTTGCGCGCCTCGACATCATCGGCCGACTCCGTGGTGGCGCCCATCTTCATGCCGCACGGCGAACGCTTGAGGCGATGCAGCGCCTGGTGCAAGCTAAAGCTGCGGCTGCTGTTGCGGTAGCTGCTGTTGCTCGTGCTGGTGCTGTTGGTGTTGCGGCGCCTTCGTCGCCGCCTTTCATCTGACTCGGATGAGTCGGAATCTTCGCCGCTGTCCGGTCGCATCGCATCGCCATAGCCCATCGCCGTCTTGGAGCGCACGGCCACCAGCCCGCCATTAAAGTTCATCTGTTGTGTTGCCAACGCGCCCTCCTGCAGGCTGCTCATAATGCCAGTGCCCGCGCTGAGCGCCCCCACGGCCAATTTCTCGAGTGGATTTTCCGGGCTGGCACGTGACCAGGCGCTGCCCGTGAGCAGTCCCAGCAAGAGCAGCAGCATCATTAAATGCAATTGGAAGCACATTTTTCAACTGTGTTCGCCTCGCGTCATTGCCACCCGTTTTATGTCGCATTTTTGCACTGGATTCGTTTGCGTGCAGCGCATCTGCGCAACGTGGCGTATGATCAATATTTGCCTTTGGCACCTTTGTTTATTTCATTTTTTCTCTTTATATATATGTATACATTTATTTTGCTATCCAAAGCAGGCTGGGCACAATGCTTCCGGACTGTCAGCGCTGGGCTGGCAGTCCGGGACTGGGGGCAGTGTCAGTCTCGCTCGCTCGCTTAATCAGATTAGATTTCGAATTTCAGAATTTATTTCTCGTTTGAATTTGTAGCTTGCCGTAAAACTGCAAGATTTCGAAAACGTTTGCTAAATTGTAGTTGTGTTTGAAACTAAATTCCACAGAACCTGGCAGAAAATGAGAGCTGTCAAAACTCGCAGAAATGGTGGTCGACTGGTAAACGGAGCAAGCATGAAATATGTATAGTTTCCGAAGTATTATTTGAATAATTATTTTGTTCTGCATTTTGTTTGATTCACAGCAAAATCCAACTCAATTCGCCGGACTTACGCCCACGGGAATACAATATTCAGCTGCGTATCCGCAGCAAGCCATTGGAGCTCACAGCAAGTCAAAGTCAGCGACAGCTGTCAGCAGCCAACAACAATTACTTCAACAACAACAACAGCAGCAGCAGCAGCAGCAGCAATATCTTGCACAGCAACAGCAGCAACTGCAGCAGCAACAGCAACAGCAACAGCAACAGCTGCAATCAGCTAATCTACCCAGCTATGCGGACCAGATGCAAGCCGCCTTCCTTGATTACCAGCGTCAGCGATTGGAGTTTGAGCAGCAACAACAGCAATTGCTGCAAAAACTCTACACCTACTATCCCGATGTCTCCGGCCAGCAGCAGCACCAACTGCAGCATGAACAGCCGCAACAATCGTCCAGCGGCAGTGTCAATGCTGCAGGGAATCGATACTTCACACGGCAATCCACGTCAGTTTTTGGCAGCGGCAACGGATTGCAGCCGCAGCAACAACGCCAACAGACGCAGCTGCCGCAGTTGCAGTCGCAGTCACAGCCACAGTTGCAGACAACATCATCCGGCGGACTGGGCAATTTCTACTCGACCCAGCAGCACATGGGATTCCTGCAGCAGCAGCAGCAAGATGTGCTGCGCGATCAGCAGCAGAATGTTGCGCAGCAGTTCGCCACCGGCCAACTGGCACCCAGCACCACCACCAACTACGGCATGGCAGTGCCCGAGACCTCCGTACTGGGTTCTCCATCGTATCAACCTTCGTCAGCCGTATCCCATGTGAGTTTCTCCAGCGGCAATCTTAACTACAACTTCTAAGGCACACGCGCTACATTCGATTGAATCCACAATATGCCAGGCTCTGCTGCATCCCGCCACGTGGACCAGTGGACCCAGAAACTCAACGGACTAACTATCGGATAATCGACCTGTTTTTTTTTTGTCACTCCTTTTTTTTGCACGCAATTAGTTTTAATTTATTCTAATCTCGTAATAGTCATTATTAGTAATATCTTTTTTTTTTTTGTAACTATGTGAAAATTTTTCAGCAGCGTAGCTATGAGTCATACATTGTCTAAAATTAAAATTCGAAAATCAGAATTAATGTGTTTGCAATAATCCTTTCAATTAATTTAAGCAGTCTTCGTGTGTGTGTGTGTGTGAGTGTGTGTGTGTGTATCTATGAGCGACATAAGCTTTATTTAATCCCTTTCAATGCCTTTTACTCGCCTCAACCCATTGAGAGTGGGTTAAATGTATATATGGGTAAAGTACAGCCTCTGCGACCCCATAAAGCTATATATATTATTAATAAGAATTTCGCAAAATATATAAGCTAGAGGTTTTAAATGATAGATATAGATTAAATTATAGATATATATATATATAGATTCTTTTCGCTTAACTTCTTCTCGAACTTTACCATTCGGAACCTACGCCGCCCTCTCTAAGATAAATCTTATGTTTGTAGGCAAACATCAAACAATAATGTGGAGATGAAGCTTGAGTTATTATTTCTGTATAAATGTATAGAAAATAGTTGCTTGTAGCGGCAGCTTGGCGCTCAGTACAGAGCATCTTATAGTCGGATTCTCTCAGTTAGAAAACTTTCTAGCGTGGATATTTAATCTTTAATGAGTTTTCTTTAATTTGAATCGCAAGTCCCCATTTCCTGAACTCTTTATTTTGTGGCACAAGCGATTTTTGTATAATAAACAGTTCTATGCATTTGTGCTATGAGTTGTCTTAAAGTAGAATGCGACCTCATGGTGCAGTTGCACAAATGACCGGGTCAGCCTTTGCTTTTAGTTTCCAAAGTTTCGCCGTTCAGTTGTCCACACTTTGCTTCCGGCGGTAATAATTAACCACCAGCTGAAAGTGCTCGGCACACTTGACCCTGAGAAAATAATCGTTCAGCTAGCCGCCCTCCAGACCCAGCCCCAGCACCAGACCCAGCCTAATAGCACTTCCGCATTTGTGGCGCCTCCCCATTTCGTGGGGCACGTGGTTTCTCTATAGTGTGTTTTGCCATTCGTTTTTGATATACTATCGTTTTCCTTTGGCGGCGATACTTTTTGTTAGATTGATTGAAGGCGTAAGCGCACTTAGAGTATACAACAGCTAAGAGTGCGCAGGTTGACAGTGGCCGACTGACACAGCTACCCTGCACCCTGTAGCGAGCTGCATTTAGAAGCCTTCTAGCTGCCTTAAATGGGAGCTCGCACTTCCCCATTTCCAACTTTAAGTATCGGACTTGCAACCTTAGAGAGCTCCGGTGTTTATTGTCTGATCTTTACGCCATTTTCGGTACTTTATATGGCATTCGCATGCGTGTGCATACCAAAGCCCGAGACTGTGCCTTCAAAAATAAGAATTGTTTTCATTAGATTAAGATTTAAATCGAATTGTCCGTGCTATACGATGAACTGAATTGCAACTGTTAAGGCTGGGACAGACAAACAGAAGGACATGAGGAACATGAAGTCGCAGCTACCTTCTTCCAACTATTACAAACATATGCACAACACCCAGACACCCCTTGCTACCCAAACTGTATGTGTTCGGAGCATAATTAGCTCAAATTATCTGCCTGCAGTTGTCACATAGCAAATGTCGGTGGCCTGAACGTAGCTGCGGTGCGAAATCTTTGGCATGTTTGAGGTAGCATTAAGCATACGCCACAGTGGACAAAATTTGAATACGCCCCCACCTGCCCCAAGGACTCGAAACTCTACAGTGCAGCACAGGTCACCGTCTGCACACGCCACTTGCCCAAACAGTTTTGGTTACCAAGCTGTGCCGCACAGTCGGATATCTAGCGAGGTGTTGGGCCTAGGGACTCGCCCATGGTCCTATATTTCTTGTTATTGCCAGACATTTTGGCTATGTTGTGTCCTGTCAACTAGGGAAATGAACAGGAAGCGGCTCTACAAACACAAACACACACACACACACTCCAGACAGCATGCGGTCAGTGTGTAAGGGAATATGTTACTGTCCGTCCATCTGTCAGTGTGTGCGTCTGTGTGTGTGTGTGTGTGTGCCTGTGTATGCATCAGTGTGTGAGCATCTGTGTTGGCCATCTTTTTTTTCTGTGCTGCGCTGCGCTGCACATTTCTGTTGACTTGCGTTTGTTGTTTGCTAAACGCACAAAATTGAAATTTTCTATTCAAACATGTCCTGGCATGGACAACTACAGCCCCCTCGCCAGCCCCGCTCCACCTTTGCCTGAATCCGAGCCCCCGAATCGCCAGACCGTTTGTATTATTTGCACGTGCGTGGGCAAAGAATTTCGCGCAACGAAGTTGACTTTGAGCTAGTAAAACATTTTTATCTGGCGAATGGCATTAAGTTAATTACTCTTTGCAATAAAATGTGTCATCTCGGAGGCCATGGTGCTATTCAATTCCCTATCTTACCTAGCTAGGAAACTGAAACTTTCACATTAGTTACCTGGTTACCTGATGAAGGTGCACGTTAAGATGAAACTTTTTTGTATGAAACTTGTTTGTTTACCATCCGATCGGCCTCAAACTCATCTTTGTTCAAATTCATTTGAGGGATGTTTCATACATTTCGAAAAATGCATTTCTCCTTGATGGAAATGGGGGTCAAAGATTTTGATGTGTTCAAGTTTGGGGTTCAAATTAATTTCCTTATTTTTCGCAAAATCTAAGCTAGCTCGGTAGAAAGTTCGATTCTAAGATTGTTTTGTTGAACTTTTATGTTTTGTCCGATTTGCTTCCAACTTATTTTCTAAGCTCTACAGAATAACTTAATGAATACGTGCTGCGGCATTTTGGGAAATTCCGCCCGCAACAGTGGAAAACGGTTAAAAGTCATTATCCTATATAGTTATAGGTAGAAATTTTCCACCCCCATACTTTAGTTAAATCTCATTCAATTTTCTCGAGGTTCAACTCTTTGTTTTGCTTCTTTTCTGGCATTTAAAGGCGGCAACAATATTCTTGTATAAAATAAGAATTTTATCCGTATGCTTTAATAGGATGTAGGAGTTCGTTTCACAAAAAGAAATATATATAAATGGCGTTCACGTGTAACATACGCCCATCGATCTCAGTGGCAAGAAAGTTAGGAAAATTGTTTATTTATTTATTAACTTATATAAAATATTTGCACTTTAATAGTCCAAACGAATTACCTGCCTTTGGCCATGCTCCGTGAAGCTGATTTTTCACCTGCTTGAAGCTAAGTTTCAGCTTGTCACATATATTTGTATTTTATTTTACATAACAAGCAACTGCATTTTTAATGAAGAATTGCCCGTTGTACTGAAAATATTGCAAGCCATTAATATTTTCACATATAAAATGCGGGCTACATTTGATTGCCTCCCAAATTGACATTAACCCAATGTGGTTGGATAGGTTCAATGATTGGGACTTTATTTTTAAGCAATAGCTTAACTTAATTTTGAGCCAAATCATTTTTGAAACAATTATATGTTAGTTTCTGTTTCAGTTCATTAGAAAATCGTAGTAGCAGCTTGTGCTTAAAGTAAGCTTCACAATCAATTCGAACCGGGTATTCATATTTACAGATTCATTTGCTAGTTTTAACTGACACACATTGAGTAATAATAATATCCTTACGTATCTACGCGGTTGACAGCATATTATTCCATTGCCAATTCATATAGTTAACTAGCGACCTCTAGTTGTGTTGGCTCACTGACTGCATTGCTTTGATGTCTTGTGGAGGTCGCTTAGTTTTCTCGAGTGCCTGCTTGGCTCTGACTAACATGGCCTTGCCTCAATACATCTCCAGCTTAAGCCGTAGAGAAAGAACTCGCTCTAGCAGCTGCATTTGCTAATGAAATTGTCGTGTTTTGGCTTTGAGTTTCCTTTGCGCTTTTACTTTCCATGGCTTTAGCTGTTTGTTGTATTATTTACATTGGCGCGCGACTGTTGTGCTCTCTGCCTGGCCCGGCCCGGCCCGGCCCGGCCCGGCCCGGCCTTGGGCCCAGGTGTCCTGTGTATTCTGGAGGGCAGGACTCGGCTTGTGTTTGTATTTGCATTCAGCATGCTCTAAATGAATATGCCAACAGTTTTTCTTTGCTTGTTTTTTCGCTCTTCTCTTTCTTTTTGACGGACAACTGTTGCTGTGCTGCTCGCCAGTTGGCTTTAATGTCCTGGCCAAATCAAATAAGCCACGTGTCAAGGCACGCGCACACAGCTAGCCGCAGGTAGTGGTAGCAGCGGGGGCATGGCTCTTACTTTGTTGGCCAGCGTCTGGCATAACTTTGCATCTTAATTGATATCCAGCTGCTTGGCTGAGATTCTCGCTGTGCTACGCTGTTGTGGCTAGAATATTGAATCAATATTTGTATGTCATACCCTCTTGTTTTCTATGTCAGCGGGTTTACTTGCGTGTGTGTGTGTGTGTGTGTGTGTATGTGTGTGATAGAGTATTGTGTTGTCTTTCACGCAACTTTGTACTAAGCCACATTTACAGTTAATTATAATACTCTCACACACACATGCACAGTATACACACATTATACATGAAATTCCATTTACAAGCTGTCGTTAACGCTATGAGGTGTTGCTCAAGTTACCTGACAACTGTATATTAGTCTATATACATACACAACCGATATCGCATTTAACCATAGAAACATAATTTGGGAATATATATCCATTAAACTCTCACTCACTCAAGTCTTGCACTTGCATTTCAGTTAAATAATTCGACAGTGTTAAATATGTTTAAGCAAATATGTCTCAATTAAACCAGTTCAGCCATGACCTAGAACTAGTTCACATGCTAAGAAAATGATGCGTAACATTTTTGTGGCATTTCGAATTCGGGCATCTGCTTAGAAGGTATATTCGTGCATTTCATAACTAATTAGCAGATTTTTAACTAACAAAATTGTTAAGCAGACAATTCTGAGCCTAAAACAGTTTTCGAATCGTTTTAAAGGCGTTCGGAATCAGTTTGTGAACTTTGTTCAGAAATTTGAAAAAGTTTTTATCGTAAACCATTTTCGAATCGCTTTTGAAGCGCATTAGCAAAGTAAGAGATTTCACTGAGTTAACTAAAATATGCTATGAAAAACACATACAGTCAGCTGTATGTGGCATATGCATTGACATTTTGATGCTCTTTGCTTTTTTCAACATATATCCAAAAATAAGCTTCAATGTGCTATATTTGGCATTGCGCAGCGCACGCGGCGTATGCGTGATACGCAAACGACCTAAAACGGGATTTTGGTCATTTGAACTTTAATACTTTCGCTTGGCTTTCACTTGGCATTTGGCATAGATCTATTCATGGACTGGACTATGCAGTAGCTATGTATGTATGTATATGTATATATATATATATATATATATATATGGGGAGCATGATAAATTCCACGCACTGCGCCATAAAATATGCAGTACGTATGGCAAGTGCTCAACTGGAGCGTGGAAAATAAATCGTAGCATAGTTTTTGGAGCTCGTATATCATCTTGTAACTGCAGTATTGGGAGTATGCTGGCCCCTGGGAAGGGAGTCTATCGCTGTGTTACCTAAAAAACAACAAAAACAAACAAAAATAAAGAAGAAAAACACAAATAAAGCGCAACGCTGCATAGAGAGTATATCAAGTCGATATATATTAAACGTTTTTATTTTTTCCAACATTTCACATGCATTTTCTGTACAAAGTAACTTTTTCATAAAAAGTAAGTTCAACCGCGATAAAAAAAAAAAAAACAAAAACAAAAATAGAGGGCACACGCATAAAATACAGAGGCAAATTACACAATTAATATTCATGTAACAGAGAGACTTTCCGTTCTTAACATGGAGCTTTGCTATGGCTTATAAAATAATAAAAAATTAAGCTCAAATACAAAATTAAAAAAAAAAATATATATATATATATATATATATTGGTGCACTAAAAATTGGCAACGTTGCAATTCGGCATTAGCCATTTTGTGCATTTTGAATTTTGAGTTTCAATTAAAAGGCCGAGGGACGCACTATTTACAATTCAGCTGGACATGAATATTATTTTTAGCCGCTTACTCCATGTTAGGGATGTTGGCTTTCGTCTGCTGATGGCGGATGGCTTGGTGGACGGTGGACGGTAGCGGGAGTGATGGTTGTTAGGCAGTGATGGTTGTGGGTCATCCCAAGCTCTAGTAGCCATACTGAATGCCATGGCCGGAGACGGATGTGTGCACCAGAGCGGGTGCGGCAACGGCAGCCCTGCATGAGTTAGAAATATGAATTATGAAATATGCATTCGTCGATTCATCTCTATTTATAAAGCACGGCGGCATTACTTACTTGAGCACTGGGCCGGCAGCCAGATGCGTGGCATAGGCCGGTGCTGCGTAGGCCGGTGCAGCCAGTCCAATGCCATGTCCGATGATGCCAGGTGCTGTGGACCAGAAACACAAATTGCATTAACAACAACCGACTGGCAATGGAAATGCATAATCAGAGTTAACCCAAACAGAAGTGAAGGCAACGGCACGTTTAGGAATATTAATTCCGGGTACATTTATCTGAGAGCGATCAATAATCCTGGCCACTGTTTGTCAACAGTAACAATGAAAATTGCCACCTTTCTCTCAAATTGGGCCATTGTTACAGGCCGGGATCTGAGCAGGTTGGCCCACACTCGAACACATGGCATGGCACTGACAAGTCGACATCAATCAAGTGGCACGTCAGGGTCTGCAATTTTATATTGTCAAGCCAAGTTGAAATGAGATACTCGGACGTGAGTTACAGTGTGTTACAGAAGGTCGTCAAAATCGTACCACACTGGCCGTTTGTGACCATATGAAATGCGGCAACAGTGCGTGTAACGTACAGGTCAACATAAATTTCGAAGAAAATAGACAACACTGGCTGTTTAGCTAACGGTAAAGGCTCAGCATAAAATGCATCAGCATAGCGGCATTCCGAGAACTCACCACACTAACATTTCTTTTGTTCGCCCAACCGCAAAGCGGCAACATGGCCAGATACTCGTGAGACTAGAGTAGAGCTCTCTTCAGCAACGAGTTGCACTTTAATAAAATTACGATTAAAAGAGAAACTCCCAAGGGCTGTGACAACAGAGCGTAAATCTTATCAGTCCAAGAAAGCACTTGTACATGGGATTAGGTAAAACAAAAAGTTACTGCAAATTAATAACTGTTACTGCAATACAGAAAACAAAACGAAAATAAGCTGCTTGTAATATTTAATAAGCTCACTGAGGTTAGGCAACAACGGAACAAATTGAAAAAGGGTGCTTACAAGCCCGTGGCTAGTTTTGTAACTCTTTTTTTCAACTTGTTGAGTCTTTGTGCAAGAGTTGAAACGCGTTGTGAAGTGCGGCAACGCAACGCAACGCTCGGCATGGATTGGCCAGATAGTCGGGAACTGTTGTCCTGCGGACTGTTGTCGAGAGGCGTACGAGGCGGGCGCACATGGCCTGGCAATGCCAAATAGCACTTGTCCAAATGACTGACGAACTGACTGTCCCACTTGAGGACTTGCGTAGCGGCACGACCTCGTCATCATCACCATCATCATCATCATTGTCATCGTCATCGTCGTTGTCGTTGTCGTTGTCGGGGCCACGTGTCAATGGTTTAAAGTAGTTGGCAACAATAAATGAATGATTGATTATACGACATGCTTTGAACGACATTGCTCTACACGCCCCCAACGAAACACTCTCTCGACTATCTTCCTGTCTGTCTATCTCTCTCTCTCTCTCTCTCTCTCTGTCTCTCTATCTGCCGCTGTCTCTGTCCCTCTGAGCAGCTAACGCAAGCAACAGTGGCAACGCCTGAACATACCCAACGTCTGGCAGCACCCGCAGCACGCTGCCCTTCCCTTATTGAGTATTTCAAGTGACCCATTCAGGGCAGCCCTTACATATTAATGAGATAATTGCATAATACTAACAGCCCGGTATCTATCGATTTTACTGCCCGGAAACGTTACTCGCTTTTGTTTACTACCTTATCTACAGTTGGGGGTATATTCAATAGGCTCGTTGGGTTGAACACTTGATAGAATGAAATGTCTATAAAATACATATGTTCCTAATGAGCACAGCAGATGCAACTCTTATAGGATTGGATAATTAGGTTTTGTAAACCTAACATAGCTGTCTAAAGTTAGAAAGGTTTGAAATTTAAACAACTCTAGGCCTTTGGAAAATAGCTATACCATTTTTGATGGCTGCAAATCAGTTTTAAGCTCGGCACTCCATTTGTCGAAACAGACGAACTGAAAACTGAATTGAATTAAAGCATTCTATTCTATTAGTTCAAGAAAAATCGCATAACCCGTAATCGAACCTAATCCTAATCCCAGTTCATGGATATGAAAAAATTGCAACGAGCCAGTTGAAACGTTTTCTATGTTTGCCCAATCTGCGTTCCAGATGGTTTATATAAATTTTAGAAGATGTTCAACATGTACGACGGATTAGTTACGCAATAATTAAAATTGCTGCCATATGAAAATAATTGTTTGGCCATTGATTCCGCCCACTTGCCACCTGTCCAACCTTAATGAACAATATATCTGATCTCTCGATTGCTTTTGCCAGAAATGTGACTGGATTATGAGAACCTAACTTACTTTTGCGCTGGCCTCAGAGTCCTGGCACAAAGGCTTAATGTTTGTCTTTTTCTCCGATTCATCCTGCTCTGAGCACACAGCCTCACCCTCTGGTTACACACCGACCCGCCCACTCATCGTATTGAGCTGCAGCTATCAGCAACGTGGCAAAGCATGGCCCAAATGAAAGTTTGGGCTTTGTATTTAAACAGTGTCAAAAGTTTGTTTTGGCCAAGTGCACTTGGCTAGCGACATAAGGGAAAAGACAATAAGAGGAAAACCCAAAGATAACTCCAACATAGATCAGATCAGATCAGAGCCCAACCAGATATTAAATTCGCACGAGTGCACGAGCTGGAAAAAATGTTGCTAGAAGATTAGTACAACTACAACTACAACCACAACTACAGCTACAGCTACAGCTAGAGCTAGGAAGAGGTGCAAAGGGTGCGCGGGATTAGATTTTGGCAGAGTGGACTACGGCCAGTCTGGACTCTGTGGCACCTACCATAAGCTGGTGCGGCGGCAGCGTATTTCACAACGGGTGCGGGTGCAGCAGCTGCCAGATAACCATGCGAGAACGCCGGTGCGGCAGCACTATATCCATAGCCATAGCCCAGATGCGAGGCGCCCGACAGCTGCAGAGCGGGCGCAGTGGCTGCATAGTGGCCCCCATAGGCCAGAGCTGGAGCGGCAGCGGCGTAATGACCGCCATAGGCGAGCGTGGGCGCAGCAGCGGCGGCTGCATAGTGTCCACCATAGGCCAGACCCTGGCCCAAGGCGGCGTGCCCGCTGGTCAGCTGTATTTGGGCGGCGGGCGCGGTGTGTCCAAGTGCATAGCTGGCGACTTGTGGCGCGGCTAGATACGAATTTGTTGGTTTTTGTTTTTTTGAATGTTAGCATATGAACTACGTGCATTTTGAATGAGGTGAAGTGAGTGCTTTGTGCGTGTTGTGAATGTCCGAGTGAATGTTGTTGCATGTGCAATGCGAATGTGTCGCGAATTGTGAGTGTGAATGCGTAGCTGACTTACCGGCATAGTGGGCGGGCGCCAGGCCGCCATCGTTGCTGATGCTGGAGCGCTGCACATGGGACTGGGAGTGAGCGGTCTGCACCTGACTGGCATAGTCAGACTGAGACGATTGGCCGTAGTGTCCCTTCACCGTATGCTCCTGTGTATTGCCTACCGAGGCATGGTCCACGCTAGGCGCACTAATCGAATAGGCGGCGGGACCGCCGGGCTTGGCCTGGGCACAGGCAATGGCTATAGCGGCCAGGCAGAAGATGAGCTACAACATATGAACAATAGAATACAACCTTATGCACACACGAAACGCACGCACACTCACACACACACACACACACACACACACACACACACACACACAAGCCCGGACACAAGAGCCGTCATTCATAAATCAGTTTATTGCAGCAGCCGTAGGACAACTCATTTGTATTTTGTTTGCATATCGACAGAGAACACACGACGCCCTAGGAAATTGCAGGCGCATAAACTTTTAATTAAGTTGCCAAAGTAGTTGGGAATTCAAATTTTCTACCACTCACTCGCGCGCCCTCTCCCACTGTATCCCTTTTGCTATCTCACACACGCACACAAACTGTTTTTTGCTGCAACACGGCAGCCTTTCAACTGTCTGGGCAATGCGGCGTATACATGTTATTTATGTAGAATTTGCTTGGATCGCTGCCATAGCAACATTGTGTTTGACTTGCAGCTTGATAAACTATTTTAGCATATGGCACTTACGTACTATCATATCAATTATGTTAACAGCATTGAAATTCTTGTAATTTCTCAATAAGTTTGGCGGCCTTCGACGCAGTTACCAAATGTTATCAGTAAAGCTAGCTCTTGTTCTTTTGAATAATTTATTGTTTAAATGTCAGTTCTCATTCTGTTTTTTTTTTTTTTTTTTTTTTGCTTTCCTATGCTGCATTTTATTTTCTTTATAGCATCATTCTTGACTAGCTACTCGCAGAAAGCTATTTGCTTCAACTCGTCCGTTTTTCTTTGCTACTTCTATTATTTATGGCTACTCGTCAAATTCGTAAATTAATAATTGTTAAAACGTAACTTGCTATTTCTAATTTACTTTGAGGGATTATTTTCGTTCCTAGCTATTCGTATCTGTTCGTCCGATGTTATTCAATTATTCGCACTAGTTACTATCTACTCGCTACTTCGTAAAATAATGAGCTTTACTCATTGTTATATTTGATTCTTTTTAAGCTAATTTAACCTCGCTTTCAAGTATTCCAACCTTTTTTCCACACAGCTCTTAGGGTTCGTTCTCGTTCATAGCTAACGCCAGCTACTCGCTACTGTTTGTCAGTTCTTATTTAATTCTTCGTACTACCTGCAACTCGTCACTTGGTATTTTTAACTTGCTTTCGGCTTATTTGTCCTCTTGCTTACATGCATATTTTTCGTTCCTCATTTCATTGCAGCTCGTTTCTCCTTACTCGCCGCTTGTTTATCGCCATCTATTGTTCGACTTATACTGTTTACTCGCTACTCGACTATGCTCGTTTCCTTTAACACTAATTTATAGTGGCGCGCGGTATGTTTGCAACCAAGGAATGGTTCTTTCTCGACCAATTTAAATTGTCCTCTCGTAATAGTTATCTTAAAAACTACTCTTGCTAGGGTATTACAAGTCTAATTTTACTGTTTATTTTTTAATGTTTTGCATTTGTCTTGCTTCTCTTGTTTTCTTTTGTGACCTTACATTTTACATTTTTGTGAGAATTCCATTGAATTTCAATTTACGCGGAAAAATGCAAAAAAAAAAATTTTGTATGAGAAATGACAAGTTTGTGGGTTGGGGCACATCAGTGAGTTGTGTTTGCCTTTTTTTTATTTAAAAAGTACATCATTTGCTTTCGTGCCTTTCTCGCTATGGGTTTTGTTTTATTTCACTGTATTTTATTTTGTTTTGCTTTATTTTCAGCCTGACGTGCCTGCCTTGCACTTGACTTGGCGCGGCTTTTATTTGTCTTTGGGTATTTATCTGATTTTAATTAAGCGTAACTGACTTCCGGCCAGGAATGGACCCGCAACGAAGGGGCTATGCAAACAACCCCCAAAATAAATGGAGAAAAGTCCAGAACTTTCGCTTAAAACTCGACCTTTAACTGAACAATTTAACTTGAACATTTGGACAGCTGCAGTCGTGGCTGCAAAGATGCGCAACTTCACACATGAAATACTCGCGAGCACAGCTCTAGGAGGTTTATACCCTGAACCCAGCGCAATAGGGTCCTGATATATTCTAAAAACCATATAAGCATGTAAAATCTCGCTTAGAAGGAACTTCTCTAAAATTAACGAAGCAAGTAAGAGGTTCTAGTCGGGAGCTCCCGACTAGGGGATAACCTGAACCCTCTTCTTCCAACATCAAATGCATATATATATTCTATTTTAGAAGCAACATATCATGTTTCGTGACTCTAGCCCTTATTATTTACCAAAATTTCCCAAAAACAGGATCGATATCCGTCCGTCCGTCCGTCCATAAAAATCTATATCGATAAATAGATTTTTATGGACGGACGGACGGACGGACGGACAGACGGACATGGCTATGTCGACTCGGCTATTGATGCTGATCAAGAATATATATACTTTATAGGCTCGGAAATGCTTCCTTCGGCCTGTTACATACATTTGGATTTTGCACAAATACAATAGAGCCTTATACCCATTTTAAATGGGTTCAGGGTATAAGAAGATAGAGCCTGGCTCTTTCTCATACAAAGTGTGTGGCTGGGCAAGAGAAGCCACATGGCTGCATAATGTGCAAGAAGATAGCATGTTTATTAACGCAGCTTGGCACTGATTGCAGGGTATCCCCAAGTCGAGCAGTAGCTTGCTTGTTTTCTTTGTCACTTGGCATTCGATTGACCTACTTCGCATTGGCTGCACTACACGCATTGCACTGAAATTTTGTTTGCATTTAATTTTGCATATTTCGATATTTTTTTTTCTGCTATTTACATTATATTTCGCGGTAACTGGAAGTCTTGAACTACTTAATTAGCATCATATCGCTTGTCAGCTCGACTGCCTTCAACTATTTGTTGTTGGCTTCGTATTTACTTATGCTTTAACTTTCAAAATATGCTAAAGCATAACAGAGGTCAACTGAAGTTGAAAGTTGCTTCGGGGAATCAAAAGTTTTCCATTTCAGACTTTTGCATGTCTTGCCTGGCGAGCGGTAACCAATTTCGATGATGAGGTGACAGTAACAGTGACAGTTAAAGGTTTTAATTTAAGGTGCTTAACGTCTGGTGAGCTTTCAAACAAACTTTAATGTGCTTTCAAAGCAACAGATGCCAATCAATTAAAGCTTGCTAAAGCGAAAAGCTTCATCATGGGTAGGGCTTACAATGAGATACAGCTTACATGTGCTTTGAGTTTAAAAAATCTCTCGGATTATAATTTGGAAATGCTCTTTTACTGACCTTTAACAACAGTATCGAAAATTGAAACGTAATTTGCCAATCATTAAAAACTTTAACAGTGCGCTGCAGAAGTAGAGCGCAATAGCGTATGAAAAAATATCACGTTTTTTCTGGCTAATTTTTTGCAAAAGTACAAATATTTGCTTTTTGCAATTCAGCAGAAGTGTGTTCTTATGGCAGAATTGCCGCCTGGCTTTCTATTTAAATAGGCAACGCTCTGTTTCACTTTCCCGAGAACTAAAAAAATAAAAATTGCACATACATATACATATACATACAACATGTATATGTATAAAATAATGCAGTTGGAGTTCACTGTGATGATTTTGTGGCACGTGTACTCTTTTTGGGTATATAAACAAAAGAAATAGTTTGATGACAACAGCTTTTGGGGCTACCAGCGGGTAGAGGGTTGACTTAAGAACTCTGATATTTTGTTTTCTTGTAGCATTAGTCACTAATGCGCTGCCATCAACTGTGGCAAGGATAACAGGCCATAGTTTGGCTTGCTCAGCTAGGATATTTGCAATTGCATCTGTCTGAATTTTTAACCTGGCAACAACTCTGGGCCAATGGAGTGCATCCTGGCCAGGTAGTCTGACGGGGACACACACAAACACACGCAGACACTTTAGTCCTTACGCACCTTGAATGCCATTTTGAATGTGGTTTTTCAATACGTTTGTTTCACGTGAAAAAAAATGTGCAGTTTTTAAACTGATTTATTGCACCGGGCTGCTAGGCTTCGAATCGAAAACTGTCTCAGTATCGCGTTCTTTGGGCCTATTTATACCGCGCTACATGATAAAAAAAAAGCGCTGGGAAAATATGGTCCAGCAGCAGCAGCGGCAGCAGCAGCGGCAACCATGGAAAACAAGTTTGGAGCGTCGCGCTTCGACTTTTTGGCAAAGCAGGCAACCGCAGCGGCCAGCCTCTGTCTGGCTATTGTGAATGCTCGCACTGCGCAGGCGCGGCCAACGCAATGCAACGCAGATGCCGACGCAGACGCAGATGCAGACGCAGTCTGCTGTTGCAGTTGCAGCCAACACCCGCCTCAATGCTGTTGCTTTGCCCATATTTTTGATTGCCTTTCAATTCGCTGCAAATTCAAGTTAATCGAATACACATCAGAGCCATTATTTAATTGGGAATTGTTGTTGACTAATTTGTTGATCCGGTCAAGGAAATTCAATCAACAACGGAAAGCGGCATGCGGTAGCAGGAAAAACCTACCAGCTTCATAGTCACTTAACAATGTCAACTACATATGTCAACACACATGCAACAAGAACTGCATAGCTATGCGACGCAATCTAAACATATTTTTTTAACAATTTATTATCTGGAATGGCTTACAAAATGATCAGTTAGCAAAGCCCGACAAGTGTTAGTTTATCTTTATGGCTTACTCTCATGATTCGTTGCGCGTCAGCTGTCAGTCGACACTATTAGTTTCTTTCATATACCAACTAGTTGCTCGTTTTTTAAAATTAATTTTTCGACGTCTACTTTTGATTCCTTAATCGTTACTAGTCACTCGCTTTTTTTATTGCTTAACTCGATGCTAATATCAACTCGTTGTTATTTTCTTCATATTATACGTTTAATTCCTTAATCGTTACTAGTTACTCGCTACTGTTAAAGACTAAGCCGTTTTCGCCGTGCTATTCTCATAACACGCTGCTAATACCAACACGTTCACATTTTCTCATTCGTTTGTCGTCATATTTTACATGTCATTTTCTATTCATTGTTAGTTACTCGCTGATGTTTACTTCTTACTCGTTGATCGCCTTCATGTTACTCGTTAGAATATCGTTTGATACTGGCTCTTTTTCGATTTTCGCTAGCTACTCGTTACTCGTTACTTGCTATTCGCCCCTTTATAAATAACCTTTCAAACAATTATGCGTATACTGTTTTAATTGAATGATATAATAGAGTGTTATTAAAATGCATTTACTGCCAACGTTCGGCGTTGTTAATTGTTCTGCCTCGCAGCCAGTGAACAAGTTGCAGCTGCCACTTGAATCTAGTGCAATAGGTGCAACTCTCACTTGACAGTTTCGCAGCCCCCACACACGTACAAGCGCACACACGCACGTTGCATAACTTCAACTCCACGCGGCATGAACTAATGTTCCATGCTCCACTCTTCGAGTCCAAGTCACGACTTGGGCAACGCATAAAGTGCGCATAAATTGTGCGACCCACAAAATCGAAAGCCAGCTCAAATTTAAGCAGCTAGCGACAAACACAAGAATGCCAAAATCACAAATCAAACCACTTGCAAAAACGCACCTCCACTGCCCCGCTGCCACTCAGTAATGCGCCACACTCCTGCCCCATTGTTGCATAGGCATTTGAAAGCGAAAAGCCAGGCCCGAGTCTTGATGCAACGCATGGATACGTTGGCTGGCCCTGGCTGACTGCCCAATTTCCGCGCCTTGATGGCGGCTGCTGCGTGAGAACAGCAAAAGAAAAAGGAAAAAACACACAAAAAAAAAAAAAAAAACGAACGAAAATCGAAAAACGAACCAGGCCAAAAGCTGCACCGTTGGCAAAATTTGCGAGCCAAACAGTGGGACCCATTAATAAAGCTCTTGATATAAGCCATATGAACGACACGAACATTTAAAATCATTTCAATCGAATTAGTTTGATTAAAATAAATATTTAAGAATAGTTAATTTCTTTTTTTAGGAAAATGTCACAGGTGTATCAGCCTTAGGTAACCTTAGGAAACATTGCTGTTCGTTGACCTGCATGCCAAACTTTATCAAGCTGCTGTGTGTTAAAAATTCAATTAACTTCTTGTCAACTCAAAGTAACTGACAAAAGCTAAGCTAATAAAGGCAATCTCCATTCTCCACAATTACTGAAAACTCGATTCACAGCAGCGGCGACCACTCCAGTCTTGTTAACAGTATTCAAAATGTTAATGCGAGTGCATGTTAATTGACAGCTGTTAAAGTACAGCAGTAGTTGGGAAGTGTTACTTTTAAAGATAAACATATCCGAAGGCGATTGGCAATTGCAGAGCTTAAACGCGTTGCGTGGAGAATGACGAGCTGAAGGTTAATGCAGTATGATTGCATTCGAAAAAAAAAAGCAGAAAAAAAAACAACATCTCAAGCAGCATTGAGTGAAACGAATGAGGGTGAAAGTGTGCTTGGGACGCCAGCGATGTTAGCCATGGGAAATCCTGCTTAGGATGACGCCATATTCCATGGCTTGGCAACCGCCTGCGGTGCAGTATTAGCTGCAGCTGCAGCTGCAAATGGCAAATTGCAAATGGCAATTTCTCAGTTGCAGATCCGCCTGTATTTTGAATGGCTGGCTATTTAAAGACGAAGAAGATGAGTATCCTCCATCAATGGCCATGGAACGATAGTGTTGCTCTGTTGTCTCTTTGTCTTTCCATTCTGTTTGCTGTCTGATATATCAGACTGGTTTCCATTGCAGCCACGCCCACGACCAAACAAGGGGCTTCGAAAAACAATCTGCACGCTTTTGTCTGGAAATTAATTTGTATAATTGCAGCGACAACAACAGCAACAACAGCAACACAACCAACAATAACAACAAACAGCAGTTCAGTGCGCAACCAAGCGAGGCCCTGTGTACAGTCCTTCACTCCTGGGCGAGCCCCATCCCCCTTCCACAACGCCCTTTCGGGCTGTCAATTGTGCCAAGTCAGGCGCAACTATACGCGTCTATATAGGTCAAAAAGGCGCAGACAATAATAAACAAAATCGAAAGCAAAGTCTGAATACTCTTACCTAAATTGTGCAACGACTGTTAATAGAAATTTAACAATATGCGGCATTGATTTTATACAAGATAACTTAAAGATCTGATATGCTTTCAAAAATATAGTATATATCTTACCACAAATGAAATGAATCGAAGCCTTCTAATAATTCGCAATAATCCATTCCGCTGGGCAGAGTAAAAAAACGAAACAATGGGTTTTACTGACCGCTGCTTGTCAACCATTAGGCCAGGACAACAGCGTCGCAGTCGCAGTCGCCGTCAACGTCGCCGTCGCAGTCGCCGTCGCAGTCGCCGTCGCCATCGCAGTTAGCGGCGTGACAACACTTGTTTCAATTGCGCCTATTGATGTCATTGTTGTTGTAGTTCGCTGTTGTTGCTGTTATTCCAGCCCATTGTTCGTTTCTAGCTGTTGTCCTGGCTGTTTGTTGTTCTTTTTGTTGGGTTGCCACCACATTTCCCTAAATACACGCCACGACTGTCAGCCAGCCCATCAGCCATTAACACAGGACGCAGGACTGAGAACCGTGGGACAGCATTGTGCAAATTTTTTTTGCTATTTTGCATGGAATTTCTACGGTGTTCAAGATTAATCACCAGCGTTTGTTTCAATTTGTTCTTGGCCCGACATTGGCATCGAACCCCGCATGGATTGAACAGAATGTGCATTACGAGTCCTTTGCGTGTATAAATTGTTGTTTATATTCGGCTCCGTTTTGAATGGGCGCTTAAATTAAGTGCGCCATTCACAAAGATGTTGAATATGATATGTATATAAATAAGCACATGCACACAAATTTACATTTGCCTGTGACCTGATACGCGACATACATACATATACATGTATGTATATGCTATTCCTGTGCATTTTGTTCAATTCGCTTAATGTTATTACTTCGTATTTGTATGGTCAACTGATATGTCTGGTATAGCTAGCTACATATTGAGCTCATATTTAACACTGATCGCACCGCTCTTCAATCCTGTCGTTCGTTTCTTGACAACAACAAAAAAAAAAACTATTATCTTGAGTGCTGGTCACGGCCTAAGTTATTTTGTTATTGTCCTACACTTAGTGACTGTTGATCGATATTACCAATTAATCGTTATCGAGTTATCCCACACATATGCCAAGCTGCAACTGCAAGCTCTAAGCAAGTGTCATCGAGTTACCCAACACTTTTCCAGTCAATTTGTCTCGCATCACATGCGAATTGGAATGTGTCATTAAATTCTAAAACGTCCGCTATTTTATTTGCCATCAAAAGTTTTCAACCGTGTATATTATAAGTTAAAGTCTAACTAAGTGTAAAGTGAACATGTGAAAAAGTGCGCGAAAGGTATAGAGTTAAATACATGGAAGAATGGCAGAGAATGCCGACAGTCTAGTACCGGATAGTCAGGTATCCTCGTGCATTGGTTCGAGCACAGCGGAAAAAAAGATGGACACTTGTCCAGAAAATAAGGTAATCAAGGTTAGTGCATGTGTGCTGAACCCAGAATGACAGTGTTGATGGACAAAACAAGCTATGTATGTATGGCTTGTGCATGAGTATTTGCTTATTTAAACGGAAACGAGATTAAGTTTGTGTTCCACTCGTAGATCGACTTCTCGATTGCTGTCAGAGCTGAAACAACGTACAAGCCAAAGTACTAATTTGTTATTAATTAATTAATTAACTACGCTGTGTGGCTTTTGAAGGTCCACTAACTAAGGAACAGAACCACCAAAAAGAAAAACAAAAATAAAAAGTTCTTTTCTTACAATCACAGGAACATGAAAGAAAACATGGCAATCAAAAGGCAAAGGCACAAGAAAAAGGTGAAGAAAAAGCAACTCGTAAGAAAACCGACAAGAAAGATACCGATGACAAAGTGAAGCTTAGAGATGTGAAAAGCGTTAAAGAAACCCCACAACAACAGGGGCATGAAATAGGGGGTAACGCGAAGAAAGCGAAAGCTCAGTCGCGTCGATGGGAAAGTGCATTAAAAGAACGAAATGCAATAGAAAGCAAAGAATGTATCAAAATTGAGGGAAACCCAACAAAAGAAACTTTTATCAATGCGTCGGGTTCAAAAAGAAATGTAAAATTGGAAGTGAGGGTAAATATTAACCATAAATTAATTTCTTATCTTATGACAAGCTTTTATATCAAAAAATGTATTCACTAATAAAATCTGCGCTCATTTATCCGGCAAAAAATAAAAGAAACGGGATGCCAATTCGAAAACTGGAGAAAAACTAAAATCGCAAGAAAACCAACGAGGAGGTCTTGGAACTCAGCGAACAACAGAGCAGAGAAAATCTGACGATAAGCTCAATCTAGAATGTCAGCAGTCTCAAGAGCAAATTGTTTCTAACGAGAAAAGAGCTTTGGATAAAGCGCCCGTTACTAAGAAGGAAGTCAAAGCAACGTCCGGTGGGGCCACTAAGGATAATACCAAAAAAAGTGGCATAAAAAGGCAACTAAGCCTGGATGCTCAGAGAGTAAGAATAAGTTCATTTATATATTTGTCTGTTAACCAAACGTATCTATATTAATCATTATTTTTCGTTAGACGCAGAAAAAAACAAATGCATTAGATCCATCGCAGCGGAAAACGGAGTCGAAAGAGCCTGATTGTAAGAAATTGAAAATAACGGATAATAAAAGTGAAGAACAAATGAATCCACAGTCGCAAAATGCCAAACAAGCTCCGCCAACTAAAGACCCTGTCAAGAAGATCTCGGAGAACAGAGTGTCGTCATCTTCAAAACAATTAAGTAATAGACAAACAACGAAGTCCAATACTAAAACTGGAAAAGTTATAGATACAACTACTAAAAAAACATTATCAGATGTTACGAAAGCTAAAGCAAAGATATCAATAAATGCTAAAGAAGATCTAATGGAGGAAGAAAAAGTCAACTTAAAAAAAAAGGAAGCTAAGAGCCGACAGAAAGAGAAGCAAAAGGACATCAAAGTAAGAGTTGGAGAAAGAAGTACCCAAATTCTAGAAGCCCAACAGAAGCTTGAAGATCAAGGAAAATTGAAAGATATGAAAAAACTGTTCGATGATACAAAAGTTGTTAAACCATTAACAAATGTTAGCAAAGAGCAAGAAACTAAGACAATGGCAAAGAGAGAAATGTTTAATGCCAATTTAACATCTGATGAAACGCCCAAATGTCAAGTAAAACCACAGGAGGATGGTGCAAACCGGCAGAAAACCGAGAAGAAAATTGATACTGCTAAGAAATTCAAGTCCTTCGATGAGGCAATTGATACGTCAGTATTTACTAAGAAGTCGTCGAGTAGGCCTCGCAAAATAAGCGTGGATTCTCGAAATGTAAAGATAAATATACATGTATGTCCTTACGAATGCCCCATTTTAATGTTATTCTTTACTCTTAACTTTTAATCGTTTGTCACAGGAAAAACAAAAGGAACCGGTTGCCAACTTTAAATCTGGCGAGCTGCCGAAGTTGCAAGAAAAACAAGATGATAATGTAGCTGCAAATAAAACAATGCAAAAAGAATTCGACAATACATTAATGTCCTTGGAAAAGAAAAGGCTCGAAGAAGGACTTCAGAAAAATTTACCCCAAAAAAAAAGGACTGTGTTTAAGAAGGAAAATAATAAGGAATCAATTGATATGCAGCAGCAGCAACTCAAAAAGGAACTTGTTTTAAATACGAAAGACGATATATGCAAAACACAATCTTATACGAAGATGGAAAAGGCATCAATGGAAAAGGGCAATCAGGATGCATCCGATACAGTTGGCCTTAAAGCCAAAGGAATCTGGAAAGCCCAAAAGGTAAATGCACTTCTTTATACCCTTTTAAAACATACCTTTTCTTATACCCTTGTATAGTATAAGATAACTGGTGTCTCATTTTTAAGCTATGATTTTCGGCGTACGGAAGATATTTTTTTTATATTAATATATTATGTCTACGAATATTCAATAGCTACAAGAAAAACAAGATGGAGAGCTGAATACTGAGCGGAAAGAACTTGAAAAGCAATTGGATAAACAACAATCTGTAATCGAGAAATGTCAGCAACAACAACCAAAAACTGTTTCAAAGAAGAAAGGACCAACTGTTAGGAAAATGTCTGTAAGCAAAGAAAGAAACCCCACAACGGATAAGGCCGGTAAAGACATATCGAAATGCGGAGTAAACGTTGATGCTCAAAAGGTAATATTTGATGTCTATGGTTATTACCATTATTTTAAATTTTAATTATTTCCTATTAACAATTCATAAAGAATAACCTTAAAATATACCTTGTATTTGTCTTTAACAGGGAAAAAAGGTAGCACCCAATCGATTTCAGCAGACAATTGGACAAAACACGGCCGATGATGATGCAAAGCATAAGTCTTTTGAAAACATTGATGTTAAACAAGCCCCTTTTGACCAACGGAAAGCGTCTGTAGCTGAAGACCCTATGAAGCTTGATAAAAATAAACCTCCACCGTTCTATGCAGACAAAAAAGTCATTGACAAAGGACTTTTTTCAGAAGCCATATCAACGACGCTCAAAATGACATTTAAGAAAAAGGTCCAGAAAATAGCCAATGAAACTGAACCCTCAATTGATAAGAAAATGGTACCACCCACTGAAAAGCATATTGTTCCAGGCTTACAACAGGTAAGAATTTTAAACAATCTATTCCTGCAGGACTTATTAAAATGGGCCTTGTCTGACTTTTAAAAAGGGTGCAGAAGCAAAGGAATCAAGTGAAAATAAATGTTTATCAGATAAGACGCTAAATTATAAAAAAGATCAGGAAAGAGAAATTTCACATACGACCAACATATCTTCACTAAGCATAAGCGTAAGCATATTTTTTAAAAATTAATAAAAGTTAACCCTGTTCTCTAATAAGCTAGTCGTAATTGTCTCTCACAGAAAAAACTATATGCATCTTATCCGTTACAAAAAACAACCGAGCCAGACATTGTCGATGGTAAAATTTCAAATCCTTTTAAGACTAAAGACAGACTGGAGAAAATGCCTAAGCAAAAGGAAGATAAAGCATCGGTATCGAAGGATCCCATGGAACTTGGCAAACAAAGGCCTTGCCTGACTGTTAAAAAGGATATAGACAAAAAAGATGAAAGCAACAAGAATGACAAATCAAATATAAAAGAGAAGTCTCACGCCAAGAATACTAACATTAAAAAAGAATTGGAAGTACCAACTCACACGATGAACATAGTGCCAGGCTCTGAAGTAGATGTGGCTGAGCTACAGAGGATGACTCAGCGTAAAGCTGTCGTTGATACAAAGCTTAGCCATTCTAAATATATGAAACATAAACATCCTCAACTACAGAAAGATGTTATTCCGAGTTCCCAAGAGGTAAGCATCTCTTGAAATTAAGTCCAAAAACATTTGATGTTAGGAAAATCAATCATTTTATAATTATTTGGTACAGCAAAAGCTATTTAAATCAGATGTGTTACTGAAGACATCTGAGCAGAATACGGCCGAGAGTCAAAAGTTCAACCCCTTTAAAAACACAGATGACATTCAAATACCTTCTCAACCACAGTCACTATGGATAAAAAATGATCCAAAGGTTCTAGTCAAAAATAGACCTTGTCCGACTTTTAAAATAGATATAGATAAAAAAGAAACAACTCTCAAGCGAAGCTCATCAGATGATCAACTAAAAATCAGAATAAAGAAAGATCCGAGACAACATAATACTAATGAAAGGGAAAAATCTGAAAGGACTGTCAACATTGTAACGGGCGCTCAAGAGGTAAGTTCTTGAAAAAATATATAATTAAATTAGTCGACTATTCTCCAAAATATAAAAAAAATATATTCTGTTTACAATCAATTACAGAAGACAATTGTACGAAAAACTGCTTATGATAAACAGTTAGGCACTTCGAGAAATAACGATCTAAAACTTCCTCAATTACGGCCGGATAAATCATCGCTTATCAAAGACTATGAGAATCTCGATGATAATAGGCCCTGCCCGACCTCGAAGAAGGACACAGAAAAGACAGTGCCAGCTGATAAGCGGGCAGAGTCAGGCGATATACTAAAAAGAAAAGAAAAGAAAATTGATGAAACAAAAAAACTGGAAAAAGATAGGGAAATTTCGCAAAAAGCCAACATGAGTATTCTGCACTCTGAAAAAATGTTTGTTCCAGCCTCAGATGACGTAAGGATATTATTTAGTACAACTTTATAAATCGTTATCCCAATAACAATCTTTATTCTCTTACAGAAAACACAATTTGAGACAGATCAATTACTGAAGCCAGCGCTGCAAAACATAGTTGATGGTAGAAACGTAAACCCTATTATTAATAAAGATGAGAAACAAAAAGTGCCTCAACAACAAGAGCATCAATCTTTGTTAAGAAAAGTCCCCAGGGAGCTGAGCAAAAATAAGCTTTCCCCATCTTTTGAAAAGGATGTTCGCAAAAAAGAGCCGACTTGCAAAGAGATTTTAATAAATGATATGCCAAGGAGCAAAGAAAAGGTGACACAACATATGAAAGAACCGAGAAAAGAAAAAGAAATTCCGCATAAGACCAAGACCCAACAAATTATTGTTCCAAGTTCTCATGAGGTAAGATTGTTATAACTATGACCGACAGAATTGCTAAAATTAAAGAAAATAAATTATTTCTTATTGTATATTACAGAAGAACCTATTAGAGTCGGATCCGTTAATGAAAACATCTGATAAGAAAATAGTCGATGTTAGAAATTCAAAGCCTTTCAGAAACCAAGATGAGAAACAAAAGCCTCCTCTACAATACGACAATGCGTCATTGGCAAAAAAAGATGGCAAGGAGCTAGCCAAAAATAGGCCTAGCCCGACTATTAAAAAGGATGCAGCCAAGAAAGATACAACTCTCAAGCAAAGTTCATCTGATGACCAATTAAAAATAAAAACAAAGAGAGACATGAAGCAAGTTGACAGAAAGGAAAATAAAAATGGAATGGAAAATTCAGATAAATCAGAAATCATATTACCAAGCTCTAAAACAGATTCAATACCAGGCTCCCAAAAGGTAATGTTCATATAAATACACTTGTCTGGTATCAACAATTATAAATAATTTTTGAATAGTATCAATTAAATCAAGCACGACGTAAATTACAGACGACAACTGTTCGAACAATTACCGAAGATGAACAGCTAAGCCGTTCTAGGAATAACGATCAGAAAAGTCCTGAGCTACAGCAAGCTATGTCAACGCTTACCGAAGACAGGGAGGAACTAGATGAAAACAGGTCTTATTCGACCTTTAAGACGGATTCATGCAATAAAATGGCAGCTGATAAGCGAGGGGTGTCAGGAGACATATTAAAAAGACAAGAACAAATTGTTGAAATAAAACAGCAGGAAGAAAGGGAAATTTCGCAAAGAGCCAACATAAATTTACTTCACTCTGAAGAAATTATTGTTCCAGATTCTGAAGAGGTAAGTATCTTATATTCAGCATAAATGTTTACCGTGATAGCTAATTATTATTGTCAATTACAGAAAAAATTGTATGGAACAGATCTGCCACCAAAAACATTTGAGCAAAAGCTAGTCGATGGCGAAAGTTTAAACCCATCTACCAGTCTACAAGAAGAAGGTCAATCACCAAAATTTAAAGAGCAAGGAACCAAGATTTCTTTAATACACTCTGCAAAAAGTGTTGCTCCAGGTTCTCAAGAGGTAGATAAAGCCAAAAACAATAACTGTTTATATTGACTGCTTTTATATTAATTGTTGTAATCTCTTACAGAAATCAGATCCGTCACCAAAGACAACTGAGCAAAACAAAGTTTATAATTCAAACCCTTCTGATAAAAAAGATGAAAAACAAAAAGATTCCACCGAGCTTTACCAAATAAAGCCCTGCCCGACTCTTGAAATGGATGCAGATAAGAAAGAGACTATCGACAAAAGCGAAGTACCAGACATCGTTTCAGAAAATAAAGAAAAGAAGAAAGATAAGAAGAAAGACAAGAAAAAGGACAAAAAGAAAGATAAGAAAAAAGAAAAGGAAAAATTAGATAAGTCCAAGAAATGTGTGCCCAGCTCTCAAAAGGTAAGCTTCTTTGTTCAATAAGGCAAGTGAGGGTAATTTAGTGGAGGAAAATCCGACTTATAAATACTCTGTCGCTGTGCCAAGCTGACGTAACAAACTACATACACACCTACACAGAAATACACATCCACAAGAAGACACATGAAACTAAAAAAAATATATTTTCAATTGCAAAAGAAAATTATAATATTCTGCATTAAATAAAAATCAAATCAATGCAATACCGAAAATAGAAAGTTAAGCCCGTCTAATAATGAACAACACAAACTTTCTCAATTACAGGAGAATAAAGTAGCGGTAACGACTCTCAAACAGGATGCAGACAAGAATGAGACGAGTGTGAAACTACCTTTATCAGATGACAAATCAAAGACAGCGGAGCAAATGAAAGATGAAGCAATTGAACAGGAAAAAGAAAATTCAAATGATACCAAGAAGTCTGCACTAGACTGTAAAGATGTTAACCCCAAATCTCTAGAGGTAAGAATATTTCAAATTAAACCTAAAAATGAATGGTAAATATTAACACCGATTGTCTAGACGCTAGCTTCCTAGCATTAACGGTTATGAATCGGTTAGTCAGGACAACAGTTTATTACATATTTTTTCATTACAGAACATAGCCGATGGTAAAAATGTACAACCTGTAAAGCCCGGTATAGAACAAAATGTTCTTCAGCCCCAAGAAACCCATTCATCGTCAACGAAAGGTCACAGGGAGACTGACAAACAAAAGCTTTCCCCGTCTATTACAAAGAATGCAGACAAGAAAGAGCCTATTGTCAAGGAACTTCCATCACATATTAAGCCAAAGACTAATGCAAAGAAGACAGCTGTGATCAAAGAGCAGAGAAAAGTAAAGGATATTTCGCAAGACACCAAGATTTCTTTACTACACTCAGACAAAGTTGTCACTGCTGGCTCTCAAGAGGTAAGGCAATTTTACAGTAAAGCTGACAGCTCATTCGATATTCGATATTGTCCATTACAGGAAATACAATTTAAATCAGATCCGTCACCAAAGACAACTGAGCAAGACATAGCCGATGGTAAAAATGCAGAACCTGAAAACCTTGATAAAAGACAAAAAGTTACGCCAAAGCTAAATGAAAATAAGACAGTTGATGAAAAAAAAGTGCTAAAACAAAGTGAAATATCTTTACAACATTCTGAAAAAAATATTGTTCCAGGCTCTGAAGAGGTAAGTATTTTTCCAATAAAGTCAAAAGTCAATAACGTCTCACTCTGATAGCTAATAAATCTTCGTTATTTTTAACAGAAAAATCTTTGCGATTCTGATCCACCACCAAAGACAAGTGTGCAGAACATAGTCGATGGTAAAAATGAAAACGCTTGTGAAAAAAAAGATGAAAAACAAAACTTTCCCCAGCAACAGGAAGATAAATTATCACAATCCTATGAGGAGCTCGATAAAAATAAGCCTTGCTCGCCTCAAATAAATGATGCAGTCAAGAAAAAGTCAACTGCCAATGAGGATTTATCAAAGCTTAAGGAGAAGAAAAAAGCCAAGAAAGAAATGAAGAAAGAAAAAAAAGCACGAAAGAAAGAAAAGAAGAGACAAAAAAAAGAAAAGAAGAAAGAAAAAAAACAGCACGAGAAGGACAAGAAAAAAGAAAAGGAAACAGCAGATAAGACTTCAAAAATTGTAGTAGGCTCCAAAATGGAGGTAAGCATATTTTATAATAAATGTCTTATTAATAAATCACAAAAGCAAATTTTATTACTGATTGCTTATAAATCTCTTAAAATATTCGTTAATAGAAAAAGCCTTGTGAATCAAATACGACACAGAAGACAACTGACCAGAAGATAATCGATGATGCAAATGTAAAGTCTTCTGATAAAAAAGGTGTTAAACAAATAGTTCCTCAACAGCACAAAAACATATCATCAGTAAAAGAAGAACCAAGAGAGATTGACAAAAAGGATGCAGACAAGAAAGATACAAGCGACCAAGGAGCTTCATCAGATCACAAATCGAAGATGAACGAAGAGAAAAAAGGAAAGGTAAAGTCGAATAAAGGCAACAGGTCTGTACTATGCACGGAAAATGTGGTTATGCCAAGTTCCCAAGAGGTAAGGATGCTTGAAAGTGTAGCCATAAATAAATAAATCTGAACATTGATTGCTATTAAATATATCATTATTATTAACGACAGAAAAACTTATGTGATTTTAAGTCGTCACAAAAAACTGAGGAAAACGAGGGTGAAATGCTTAACCAATCTGAAAATAAAGGCGAAATACAAAAGGTTCCTCAACAACAGGAAGACAAATCATTAGCAGCAGAAGATCCAACGAAGCTTGGAAAAAATATGCCTTGTGTGGCTCTCAAAGAGAATGCAGACGAGAAAGAAACGAGCGACATAGGGGCTCTTTTCGATGACAAAACAAAAATGATGGAACAAAAGGCAGATGAAGGGCCAGAAGAGAAAAAAGGAAAGGAAGAGTCGAATAAAGCCAAAGCTGTACTATGCTCGAAAAAGGTGGTTTTTCCAAGCTCCCAAGAGGTAAGGATGCTTAAAAATGTAGCCAAACATCATTAATTGTACACAATCATTTTTCATGACAGAAAAAACTGTTTAGTTCCGAGTCTTCGAAAAAGTCAACGGAGCAGTTCATAGTTAAAGTTGCAATGTTTAGCCAGACTGAAAACAAGCACGAAAAACATAAGGTTCCCCAAAAACAGGAAGAGAAATCATCGGCAACCGAAGTGGAGGTTGACAAAAATAAGCCTTGCTTGGTTATTAAGAAGGAAGCAGGCAATAAAGAGACAAATGTCAAACAAGGTTTAACAGATGACACATTGAATGCAACAGAACAAAAGACAGTCGAAAAGATAGAGGGTATAAAGAAACATGAAAACTCCGAAAAGGCGAAAAAAAGTGAGCTTAACTTTGGGAAAGATATTATCCTAAGTTCTCAAGAGGTAAGGAGCGGCAAATTAATTTATTTAAACACAGATTGTGATTTAATTTATTATTATTGTTTATGACAGAAAGAACAGGAAACAAACGAAGTCCATGTTGCAAAATTGTACACATCTGAAATTAAAGAAGGGAAAGATGAAGGTAAAGCTCTTCAACAGCAGGTAACACAGGACCATGAGGATAAAAATAAACCTTGCCCGACCCGTAAGACGGATGCAGACAAGATGGAGACAAGTCACAAAGAAGGCTTGCCGGATGGCTTATCAAAGACTAAGGCGAAGAAGAAAGAGCTGAAAAAAGAGAAAAAGGACAAACAAAGAGATATAAAAAAAGCAAATAAAAAAGCTAAAAAGAAAGAGAAGAAGGAAAAGAAAAAAGAAATGGAGAAATCAGATAAGTCTAAGAAAGTTAGACAACGCTCTCAAGAGGTAAATAATTTAATAAACCCTTTCAAATAAAAGCAAAAAACAAGTAAAAGTGCCCTTCTGGCCCTTCTAATAATAAGAACAATCATTTTCTCAACAATAGGACAATAAAGAATCGGTTATAAAAGACCACAAGGCGCACGATGAAAATACACCCTGCCCGAGTCTTACAAAGGATGCAAAAAGCAATGAGATAAGTGATAAACAATGTTTATCAGATGAAAAGTCAAAGATAACGGGAGAAAGAAGTAAAGTCGAACAGGAAAAAGAAAACTCGGATAAGAAAACAGAAGCGTGCTCTGGTAAAAGTGTTATCCCAGTGTCTCAAGAGGTTAAAGATAAAAAAAATCTGTTCCCAAAACGTGAAGCCATGGTTAGCAAAGACCTCAAGGAAAAGCAACACGAAAGTATGCTGAGTCCGTCTTTAAAAAAGGATACAGAAGCGAAAGATATCGATTTAAAAAGAATGAAGGAAGAAACTAGGGTTTCCGATACTATCGTTGTCTCTCAAGAGGTAAGCTTCTTTTAAAACCCAACTCCCCTAACAAATTAACAATAACCTAACTAGAATGAATTTGGAAAACAAACCTTCTCCAACAACAGGAAGCTAAAGAAGCCTCAAGCATAATCACAGACGCCATGGGTGTGCAAGAAACTAGTCAGCCTACAACTCTACCCTCCACTTCTGTTGAAGATGCTATCCCAAATACAAGACGAGAGCAAATATCAAATGAGTCTAATTCAACGGTATTAGGGACTGATACGGATGTTATTGAACAGGTATATACGATCCACAATTGTAGAATCATAATATAGTACAATATTCAAAATATTTATTATACCATAGAAAAACCACATTGAACAAAAGTCGAAAGTTGACCAAAAGGAAACAGAAAAAGAAAACAAAAAGCTGCTTCAACATGAAAATCCTTTAAAGGTAAACGGTGCAGAAAAAATACCAGTTACCACAACGGAAGAAAATTCAAAAACTAATGACAAGAAAAGAACAAACTTGAATGCTCAAAAGGTAAGGATTGCAAACAACATAGATGTATAAGTAAATGTTTTATATCTCGTTTCATAGGGAAAGCAAAAGAAACCAGGGTTAGCAAATGAAACTCAGCCAAAAACTAAGCAGCAGAAAGAAAAAGATGACAAATTGAAATCTTCAGATGATATCACTGTAGAAAAGCTTCGATCACCAAAAGTGTCGGAAATTGCAGACACCGAAAAGGAGGATCAGACTATGTCGGCTAATGTGAAAACAATTGAAAAAGCATCTTCAGATACTACCACAAAATCGAATTCTTTAAGCGGCTTAGTCTCAGATACACAAAATGAAAAGGAATTATGTGCCACTTTAAAATCTGACAGTTATCCAAAGTTACTAGAAAAACAGATAAAAGATATTTCAGCTTGTAGGCAAACAGTGAAAAAAGAAATCGATCAAGAAGTAAATCCAGAAATGAAAATCGAAAAGGAAGAGCGAAAAGGTATATCCTTAAATGAGAAATGCCAGCTATCTCAAATGCCAAAGGATGAGCAACAAACTATCAAGATGGAACGCAAAGCAGTAGCCGCTGAAGCCAAAAAAGATAATACCATTAGATCGGATCTTAAGAGAAAATTAAAAGTGGATGATCAAAAGGTAGGAATACATTTATTAGTATATCAAAGACAGTTTTGTATAAACAATAAATATTCAATCTTTAAATCGTCTCTACAGGAACGGGAACAAAACAATACTGAAAGTAAGAAATTGAAATTGATGGATGATAAAAACAAAGAGCAAACACAGCCTCAGCAGCCAAAATCAATTCAAATGCCAATAATAAAAGGAAATGAGAAGACTTTGGATATGAAGGTTGCGATTGAAGCTCCGCAGACCACTAAAAAGGAGCAAGATACAAAAGCAAAAAAGGTTAAAAAAGCTAAAAAAGCCAAACATAAAAAAGAAAAAACAGAGGAAGAGAAACTTAAAAAAAAAGCTAAAAAAGAAAAGAAAGCAAAAGAGCGAGAAAACGATAATGACAAAGATGTAGATAAGGATCTGGCAAAAAAGGCAAAAAAAGCTATGAAAAAAGCTAAAAATAAAACCAAAAAAAAAGAACTTGAAAAACAAAATACGAAAGAAACGCTAAGCCAAAAAGCTAAAGAAATAAACGAGAAGATACAAGATAAAACTGACAATGCCAAAGAAACATCAACAGATAAATCTACGGAAAATCTAAACGTAACCCCAATAGACAACAAAACCCATATAGTAAATGATATAGACGAAAGTAAAATTGAAAGTAAGAAGCTGCAGTCCCCTAACGTCGCAAAGAACGCTGAAGTGCAGAAGAAGCAGGAAGCGAGGCCGAAAGGAATAGAAAAAGACATATCTCATGCGATCAAGAAAACTAATCCAATTCTTAAATCTACTTTTCCCATAGCTCAAGAGGTACTGATATTCGGCAACTCGAACATTGGTTTAATGACTTGTATACAACATCAATTATCATTATGTTTTCCAGGTATCGCCAGAGCAAATCAAACCTTGTCATGAGAAAACAAAACAAAACACTACAAATTTAAAGTGCTTGTCAAATAACAACATTGATCCAAAACAACTTCAGGATAATCAACAGCATTTGGCAAATCAAAATGTAAGAATAAAGAAACGAGCAGGAATTGAGTCAGGAAATTCGACTGAGGTTAGGAAAAACATAACGGGCACTAAAAGCCATTTTTTTTTTCCAGCTTTATAAGCTAAAATAATATCTCTTTGTACTCACGCGCGCTTAATATCTTTTATTCCAGGTAATACAAAAGCAATTTGAACAAACCCAACGTGAAACAGAACTACAAGAAACACTTGATTTAAAAGCTGTGCAAAGCACAACAATTGAACAAAAAAATCTTGCGGAGCAGGCGAATCGACAGCTTTCAACTAAACAAAATGTTGTAATAAAGAAACTTGACTCAAAAAAAGAAGACGTTAAGAAAAGTTTATCGGAAGTTAACAGCGCTGTTATTCCAGTTAAAAAAGAGGTACATTAAAGTTTATAAAACTCATTTATTTGATTCTAGCGACCTTGCTCCGGCAAAGTTATTCCTACTATGTTTAAGAAATCAGCTTTCGGTCCATTTCGTGCAAGTAAAATAGAAAAGTCCTGATACTTTAAGCTTTGTTCTTAATTTTACTACCAAGCCAATGGCTTTTCAAAACTTAAGGATCACATCTTCAATATTTTTTACCTAGATTTTTGAAAATTATTTTGAAGTTTTTCAGAAAAAAAAAAATTGTAACACGTCTCAACTAAATCAGTACAAAAATCTTTCAATATCAGTTTCAATCCGATCGAATGGTAAGCAAACTAGTTTCCTACAACCAATTTTCCACGGTTGCGAGTGGAATTTTTGAAAAACCCCATCTTAGTGTGCACCTGCACCACATAAGGTAACTACAGATTCAATCAGACCAGGATACACAGTATATGCGTACATATATCAAGATAAAACTTGTTTATTAATGTTTTGTAATAACAGGCAAGTAATAATATAGACAAATTATCCCATGGGAACACGGAGAGCCAAGGAATCAATGCTAACTATTTGAAGCCTTTGGCAAGCAAAAATAGTGAACAAAAACTTCAACTGCAGACAGCTGATCGTCGGGCTTCTGTAAAGAAAAATGACAAGGAAAACGTGGAGCAGTCAAGAAAAGAAGAAGATTCCAACCAAACAGAAATGACCAAAAAGAATGCGACTGGCCTGAACAGTTGTCTTATTTCGACTGCTGAAGCGGTAAGCGAATAATTTTTAATATCATTTATGCCAAGTAAAACATGAGAAAACTAACCCAACAGAAAGCAAATCAACACAACAATGAACATAAACTTCATCGAGTGCCATTCGATCGGCAAACCCTAACTAAACAAAATGATAGGAAAAATGAACCCGTGGCTCAAAGAAGTTTACCAAAAACTAACTACCCTGTAATTCCAGCTGCTCAGAAAGTAAGAAAACTATTAAATGATATATAAAACTACATGATTATGATATCTACAGGATAAATATGAAAAGCCTGAACCATTCATGGAGATAATAGAACAACTGGAAGCTGATGAGAATAGCTTGCAGTTTCTAGCCCATAAATACAATGATCAGCAACATCTTGAAGCCCAGGCTGCGCAACAACTTCTTCTGAAGCAGCAGGTAACAAGAAAGGATGAAAAAGTAAAAGACTATCGAACATCTTATGAGACCATGAGAAATGCACTAAGCTTTCCAAACATTCCATTTGATTATGGAGTAAGGGTGTTTCAATGCTCGAACGTGGAATAATTTATTTATTATTATGATTTACAGGTAAAACAAGGAACACACCAAGAATACCAACATGTCGATAAAACGGCGAAGCCCTTGGCAAGTAAAAACAATGAGCAGCAGCCTTTTCAGCAGCAAGACGATGCAAAAACCTCAAAACCTCCTTACAAAAGTCTGATGCAGGAACCAAAGAAGGAATATGGAGGAATGCAAGCATGCATGGAGAGCAAACTAAATGATTTGCCAGATATTAATGATATAGGATTGTCACAAATGGTAACTATGCGTTTCAGGGTTTAAAACTTATAAAAATGAAATTTTATTATATAAAAGTGCATATTCAATATTCAATTCCCAGAAAAAACAAGTAGAATTCCAATTACCCGAGCGGAAAGCGGAAAAGATAGAAATCGATAATGATAATCTAAAGTTTCTGATTAACAAATACAACGTTTTTAATAATCCACAACAGCCAGTTGATCGACAAACCTTGTTAAAGCCAGGTGCTAATCCACTAGAAAATGAAAGCAATGACAAAACACTTGATGGGAATAAGCGGGAAAATGACCAACCTCTGACATTAGAAACAGGAATTAAAATATCCAAGCCCTATACAAAAATTAAACAAACTCTGAAACAAGGCAACAATCGAAAGAATGGCGATCCGGTAGAAAAGACAATAGAGTTGATTCCCATTGAGCAAGTGCAAAGTAAGCTAGGTGGGCAAAAGGTGCCGAGACCAGATTCCGTAGAAACTGAGAAAAACGTTCGTCAAACTAAAGTTAAACAAGTCCCAAACATAATGCAGTTGGACAAAGAAAATAATGAGAAAAGCCCCCAGCTGCCAGCTAAAGAGGAGAGATGGTTTTCAGAGGTAAGATTAGAAACAGAAGCAAAACAAAATCCGGCAAAAAGGACAACTGAGAATAACTTGGATCGAAAAAAAGCAAAACTGTCAACTGCAATAAAACCGGAGGAAATTAATAAAAGACAAATAAAAAGGAAACTTGAGCAGCAAGGCACAATTGTGAAAGCTCCAATTGAAAGTTATTCAACTCCAAGAAAGGTCGACAGAAAAGAATCGGTTTCAAAAGAACAAGCAAGTGTTGAGGTACAACCGATCATTAAAAGGTTTGAAAAGAAAACAGATAATTCCAAAGAAATGCAGATGCTGTCCAAAAAAGAGATAAATGATAAGACAGTGCCTATAGATGCGGGGCCTAAAACTGAAAGCCAAGCAAAGCCAAACGAAGCCGACAAAACTGAATGCTATAAAGTGTCTGACGTCAGATTACAAATGGAGATACCTATGTTGGCAGGTAGTCAAAAGGCAGAGAAAAGTCCAATTGGCACAGATTCAAATCAAATACAATCACAACCACCGATTGGGCAGGCATCGGAGCTGGATCAACTTGCTAGGAGAATGCAAAATATTCCGGAAAAGAGCGATCTGAATAGGAAACTTGAGGATCAAAAGCCAATGTTGCAAAAGACGGAATCATTTAAGGGGAAACGGAAACGACAACAGCCAAATGTTGAACAACAAGCAAATAAGAGTATCGCAAATATCATGGATGAAAAAGGCGAAATCAATACTGAAAAGGTTTCCGACGAAAAGAATTTAACTGAAGCGGAGAAAAAAGAAACTGGGAAAACTGTTGGACAAAAACAAGCACAACAAACGAGTGCCAAACATATGCCGGATATCGAAGAGATTGTGAGAAAAATAAATATGAATCAGGAAGACAGTGAATTGGGTAGAAAACTTGAGGATCAAAAAGCAAAGTTAAAGAAAATCGAACCGTCAAAAGATTCTCCGCAAAATAAAAAAGAATTTGATGCAAAGGAAGAACGAAAACAGCAACTTAAAAAGAAAATGGAAAAATATATGAAAGGCCAATGCGAAAACAATGCGGAAGATTTTTCCTCAGCGAAGCAGCAACTAGAAATTGGGAAGATAAGTGCGAAAACTAATCTATTAGAAACTGAGAAATGGTTGGGAGAAAAAAAAGCACAGCAACCGAATTTAAAACAAGCGCCAAACCTCGAAGAACTTGCAAGAATAAGCGCGGAGCAGATAGAGGCGAACGTCGACAAAATTGTTCGGGATATGGAAATCGATCTAGAGAAAACCGATACCTTAACGTATATCCCGCCCATGAAAGTAAAGCCTGATGCAAAGTTGGAACGGAAACATAAAATGGAAGAGAGACTCGAAAACAATACTGAAAAGGTTTCCAACGAAAAGCAAACACTCGATATCAAGAAGATAAGCACGGACATGCATCATATCCCTGATGAAGCTAATAAAAGCGCGGAGAATAGACGAACTGAGATGGGGCCAGGACAAAAACAACTGCAACAACTAAGCACTAATGATGCATTGAACCTCGGAGAGATTGAAAGGAAAAAAGAGATGAGTCCGGAAAATAGGGAACTGAAGAGGAAACTTGATGATCAAAAACCAAATGTGCAGACAACGGAAACTTTGGAAAATCCACCACTTAAGAAAATAAAATCTGATGCAGAGAAACAAAAAAAACAAAAGCCGTCTGTTAAACAACCAAAAATCAAAAAACAAAAAGAGAAAACAAAGTATAAGCAAGAGAGAAGCGAAAACAATACTGAAAAGGTTTCCGGCGAAAAGAAAGCACCTGCAGCTAAAAAGAAAACCACGGAAGCGGTAGAAATTGAAACAGAGAAAAATGTTAACCATGCGTCGAGTCTCCTCGAAGCGATTGCAAAGAAAATTGAAAGTAATACGGAAAATGTAGATATAAATATAAAACTGGCGGATCAGAGACCAATATTGCAAGAGAGCGAAACTTTCAGAAAAGAGGAACAGCGACAAGAAAAACTACAGCCGAATAAAGAAGAACAGAAACATAATTTGGATAACTATAGGAAAGGCGTATGCGAAAACAATACGGAAGATATTTCGTCAACGAAGAAAGAACCTCTCACTAGGAAGATAAGCACGGAAACTCGGCAACAAGGAGCGCATCTCGAAGTTGCACGGAAAGAAGACATTATTCCGGATAATAAGGAATTGAAAAGGAAACTTGAGGATCAACAGCCACAATTTCAAAGAACAAAAACTTTGGAAAATCCACCACAAAAGAAAAGAAAATCGGATGCAAAGCAGAAACAAAAAGAACAAAAGCCTCTCGTTAAGCATCCGGAAATCAAAAAACAAAAGAATATTGAAGATAATGAGGAAGAGAGATGCGAGAACAATACTGAAAAGAATTCCGCCGATGAGGAACCACCTGAGGTTAAGAAGAAAGGCATGCAAACTAATCTTAACTCCGATGAAGCTAGTGAAGACGCTGAAAAGCGGAGAACTGAGAAAAAGATGGGACTAAAACAACAAAGGGTTCAAAAGGTGCCCAATCTCGAAGAGATTGCAAGAAAAATGGAAATGGATATAAACAATAGTGAATCGGATCGAGAACTTGGGGATCACAAACCAAATTCACAGAAAACCGATGTTTTAAAAGTTCCTAAGCCGAAGAAGAGGGAATCCAATGCGGACAAAGAAGAAATTCGGAAAAAGTTAGAACTAAAAGAAGCACAACAACCAAATGTTAATCAAGTGCAAAACCTGAAAGTACTTCCAAGAAGAATGGAAATAAATCAGGAAAATGTGAAACTGACACCAAAAGTTATACAGAATACAAAGGTTATTGTCAAGAAACCGTTGCTCGATGCACAATTGAAATCTGAGTCAGATTTAAAACCAACTGAAACCCATAAAATTGCAATCAGTGTACCCAGCGACCCAAAGCTTGTCGCTCCCAACCCGACAAACGTAAGTATAGACTCAAGTAAAATGCTATAGTTTGTAAATTAATTAATTCGAAACAAAAGCATCAGGAAAATGAGGCGCCACCCAACATACCATTTATAAAGAAACTAGAAAGTAATGTGGGAATAGGATTTTTCGAAACGACGGCAGCTGCGCAAAAGCGATCCTCAGATGGTCAGTTCAAAATGGAAACTAACCCGAAATCAGATGAGGTCCAGAGAGATGCAATTGATATGCCCACAATCCCTAGACGCATTCTTCCAGTTGCGCAAAAGGTGAAAACAAACTAGATTAAGTTCACTGGCTTTATCTTAGTCTTATATTTTCCATTAGCCAATTCTTGGGGTCAAAGATCTTCGACCAAAGCGAGGCCCAGGTCATGTGCCAGTTAGCAAACCTTCTTCAACGGCTAAGGAAGAGATTGCAAGCAAGATGCCCAGATCCTCAATATCGCAAAGCGTAAGTATATGCAATTTGCATCAGTTAATGATCCACGCCAAGAAGACAACTACTTGACCACAACTTCACTAGAGGTAAGAATGAGCTAAAGAACAAACATATTTATTCTTATTCAACAGCCTGAGAGCAATAAGACTGAGGCAAACAAAACTCTATTGGCTTCCAAGGAAGGGATTGCATCCAATGTAACCAACACCCAAAAAAATGTTCCAATAAACCAAAAGGCTGACTTTATGCCCGACATCAATGCCAAAACTGAAAGCGCACCTAAGAAAAGTCATAAGCCAGGAAAGAAGGCAATGAAGGAAATCGCATCTAATAAAATGCCAGGGGAGGCATATTCGCAAGCGGTAAAAATATTCGGCATATCAAAAGGGATTATAAAAACTAATTTTTGTAATGCATTCGAAAAGGCTGGGGAAAAGGGTATAGGCTCAGAGCCAACGGCTGGTGTTAGTGCAGGAATCAAAAAGGAAATCGTATCTATGAAAAGTCATAAGCCAGGAAACAACGCCAAGAAGGGAAGTACAGCTGAAAAAAATACAGAAGGAGAATCTTCACGAGCGGTAAGAAAGTCGAGATTCGATAGAAAGACATCAATTTATTTATTATCAAAGATGTTCAGTATATGATCTTCAGATTATCCTTAACATTTCCTTTATTTTATAATTTCTTCCCACAAAGTCCACAAAAGTGCGTCGAAAAAGAAAGTCAGAACGTATGATACTCATCAAGGACAAGGAGGGAAATCTAGTTAAAAGAATTTCTTTACGATTGGTAAGAAGGAAGTTAAGATAAAATAAAATATCGATATTGATGTTTCTTCAACAGTTAAAGCGCAACCTGAGGAGGAGGAAATTGAAAGCAATGCTACTGGAAGCTGCAAGGGAACAGTTTGAAATTAATACGCCCGATATCGCAGATATTAAATTAACATCGCCCAAGGTATGTAGAGATATGTTGAACAGGGTTACGCAAATGTTCCAGCCAGTCTTGGAATTTGAATTACAATAGAGTGTTATCACTTATTATTTAATTCCTAAATTAAATAGATCATCATCAAGTCGAAAGAAATAAAAGCAAACCCAAACCCAAAGGCCGAACGTAGCCTATTTACCAAGGCAAAGGATGAAAAACCAGTTAGTAGAATTGCATTTCAAAGATTTTCGATATCGGTTAGATAGTGAAGATACTATTTATTGTCATCATTTATGTTTATTCACCAGATGGAAAAAGTGGATGCCAGCAGGCCTCCACAAGCATTTTCTAAAGAGAACCAAAAAGACGTTATCCCATTAGCTGAAAAGGTAACTTCCATAAGAACGTTTGTTATACAACGAATAATATTTCGTAAGCCCCTGTTGATGCTTTTGCATATTTAAAACAACATTTATAAAAAAAGAAACGAACATATTTTTTCTTTTAATAGATCTCCGTCGAGCCCAAAGAGGTCGGAACACTTTCGGAGGTCTCGACCGCTGGGCGTTTCTATGTGAAGGAGGCAAATCAAGTTAGCAAAATTCCTGCCAGAAGATTTTCACTACCGGTAAGAGTCACGTTCATAAAAAAAATATGCAAAATACAACAATTTCAATTCATCGAACAGTTTGAGAGTAAAAAAACGCAGGCTTACAGAAATCCACAAGCCGCCAAAGAAGATGGAAATACTCAAAAGGTATGCCAAGCTGCTTTCGATAAAAAGAATTACAAATTTAAATGCTTAATCAATAGACGATTGTGGTTCCCAAGGAAGCCGAATCCAGACTAGGTAACGCCAATGAGGAAAGTCTAGCTCGGACACTTTCTTCAAGGAGGACCTCGCTTGCGGTAAGGGAACTAACATGTGCTAATAACAACAGCATAAAAACAAAGCTGTTCATATTACCTTTGTCTTCTCACAGTTGGAGAGCAAAAGCTTGGAAGCAAACAGAGTTCTACAAGCTTTTAAGGACGACCTTGCCAAGCTGGCTGCAGAGAGGAGGAAGTTGTCCAAGGTGAGCGGCTGTTTCAGGTTAAAGTGTTTGCGTATCCACTAAAGCTGTCAACAATGCTTGACTAGCAGTCACTTTGTGGCTTAAAATGCATCCATTTAAAGCTGTGGAAGAAAGGAATTATCAGGAATCTGATATTAATTCGATATATATAAAATATGTAAACCATTTAATCGTCAAATAATTGATAAATCTTTAAAAACCCCGTGTAGAGCACAAATTCGGAAGCTTTAGATGAATGGGAGCCATACAAGGTGAAGGACATGAATGCTATCTTCAGAGCGCGCATTGTGCGTAAGGGACTGTTGCATGGTAGAACCCTGAAGCTGCCCACACGCCGTGAAGCGGCACATATGCAGCCCCATCTAGTGGATGAGGACGAGATGGATTTGGAAGAAATTGGCGTGCCAGATAGTTATGAAATATACTGGCCCAGCAATTGGCATGAGCTCGAGGCCAACACTTTGGCGCATCCCGATGAGGTGGTCGAAATGTCGACGTTACTCTCATTGGATTTGCCGAAAATTACATACTCGCCGTCGCTGTCGCTGGCTGAAAAGCCAACGGATCCACATCGACTGAGTGACTTGCAGCTGGAGGCCATGATTTATGCTTGCCAGGCCCATGAGCAGATACTGCCAAGCGGCCAGCGTGCTGGCTTCCTTTTGGGCGATGGAGCGGGCGTGGGCAAAGGACGCACACTGGCGGCCATCATCTATGAGAACTTTCAGCAGGGACGAAATCGTGCCCTCTGGATATCCGTGTCGGAACATCTACGATTTGAGGTGGAGCGTGAGCTGAACTATATTGGCGTTAGTGAACAGATCAAAGTGGAGCCCATTGGAAAATTCAAATACAACCCGATAGCCTCGGATGAGATGGATAATGAGTCCTTTACGAAGGGCATCATCTGCGCAACCTACACAGAGCTGACAGGCGAAACATCAAATCCGACAGCCAAATACGAGACCCACGTGAGCCAGCTGGCTCAGTGGCTAGGCAAGAATGGCATTGTTGTATTGGATGAATGCCACAAGGCGAATAGGATGAGTCTAAGCAACACCGAAAGGTTCATCAAGATGTGCAGTTCGGTGCTGAAGCTGCAACAGCTGCTACCCATGGCACGGATTGTCTATGCCTCGGCCACGGGCGCCGCCGAGCCGCGCAATATGGTCTACATGACGCGGCTGGGCCTGTGGGGCATGGGCTCCCCATATGCGGAATTCCTTGAGTTCGTCAATGCCGTGGAAAAGCGGGGCAGTGGCGCCATGGAGATCGTCGCCGTTGACATGAAGCTGCGCGGCATGTATGTGTCGCGCCAGCTGAGCTTGCATAATGTCAAATATCGCATTGAGCAGGTGCCTTTGTCGCGAGAGTTTCGCAAGTTCTACAATTATTCAGCGGAGCTTTGGGCCAAGATTAATGAGCAGCTAATCAAGGCCTTTCGACGCATTCGCATTGAGCCGCGTATCCAGGATCGGATCAATCGGCAGTTCTGGTCCGCGCATCAGCGCTATTTTAAGAACCTGTGTATGGCCGCCAAGCTGAAGCATGTGGTGAAGATGGCCAACGACGCTAGACTCAGAGAGCGGGCAGTGGTCATTGGGGTGCAGTCGACCAGCGAGTGCCGCGCCCTGCACTATCTGGAATATGACCGAACTGAGCTGACGGGCTTTGTGTCTACTGCCAAGGCGATCATACAAACGTTTATTGAAAAATATTTTCCAGCACCCAGCGTCGAATGCTTCGAGAGGCTGCTGAGGAGCGGTGCCTTTGACCCGGAGAAGCGCACAAATCCCACGGGCGGCCAGAAGCGTCCACGCATGACAGCCGACTGGTCCAGCACAACTTCTGACGATACTGAAACCAGTTCCTCAGAGGAGGATGAAGACGATTGCAATGATGCTGAAAACAAGCCCCGCCGCTCAATAACCTCCAAGGGTAAGTGATATACGAAATAAATAATATTAAACTGGTAGGCAATATAAATTGGTTTATTTACTTGATTTATAGCTATGAGGTAGTAGCGGGGAGCTGGTGGTAGCTATAAAATGAAAGCTACTTGATATATATTTTTATATATACACTAGCTTCTATAACGTTGTTCAAAAACATGATTTTGATATCCAGTTTTATTGATTACTTGGAAACGGGTAAAGTTATCAATTATCGAAACGTCATATCTCCGCGCGGAGTTCTGTCGTTTCGAAACGTCATATCTCCGCGCTGAGTTCTGTCGTTTCGAAACGTCATATATCCGCGCGGAGTTCTGTCGTTTCGAAACGTCATATCTCCGCGCGGAGTTCTGTCGTTTCGAAACGTCATATATCCGCGCGGAGTTCTGTCGTTTCGAAACGTCATATCTCCGCGCGGAGTTCTGTCGTTTCGAAACGTCATATCTCCACGCGGAGTTCTGTCGTTTCGAAACGTCATATCTCCACGCGGAGCTATTACCCGAGATATTAAAAAAAATCATCGAAAAAGTTTCGATTTTCGCACCGACTTCGATTTTGAAAAAAAACGTGATGTAACCCCATGCCATTTTGTCGATTTGGGTAAAAATTTTGGATTTCCTTTTTTTGATGCCAATCGATAGAACTGATCCTTACGATATCGTGGAAGGTCATATCTCCGCGGGGAGTTATGTCGTTTCGAAACGTCATATCTCCACGCGGAGTTCTGTCGTTTCGAAACGTCATATCTCCGCGCGGAGTTCTGTCGTTTCGAAACGTCATATCTCCACGCGGAGCTATTACCCGAGATATTAAAAAAAATCATCGAAAAAGTTTCGATTTTCGCACCGACCTCGATTTTGAAAAAAAACGTGATGTAACCCCATGCCATTTTGTCGATTTGGGTCAAGATTTTGGATTTCCTTTATTTGATGCCAATCGATAGAACTGATCCTTACGATATCGTGGAAGGTCATATCTCCGCGGGGAGTTATGTCGTTTCGAAACGTCATATCTCCACGCGGAGTTCTGTCGTTTCGAAACGTCATATCTCCGCGCGGAGTTCTGTCGTTTCGAAACGTCATATCTCCACGCGGAGCTATTACCCGAGATATTAAAAAAAATCATCGAAAAAGTTTCGATTTTCGCAGCGACCTCGATTTTGAAAAAAAAACGTGATGTAACCCCATGCCATTTAGTCGATTTGGGTAAAAATTTTGGATTTCCTTTTTTGATGCCAATCGATAGAACTGATCCTTACGATATCGTGGAGGGTCATATCTCCGCGGGGAGTTATGTCGTTTCGAAACGTCATATCTCCACGCGGACCATTTACCCGAGATATTAAAAAAATCAGCGAAAAAGTTTCGATTTTCGCACCTACCGCGATTTTGAAAAAAAACGTGATGTAACCCCATGCCATTTTGTCGATTTGGGTCAAGATTTTGGATTTCCTTTTTTTGATGCCAATCGATAGAACTGATCCTTACGATATCGTGGAAGGTCATATCTCCGCGGGGAGTTATGTCGTTTCGAAACGTCATATCTCCACGCGGAGTTCTGTCGTTTCGAAACGTCATATCTCCGCGCGGAGTTCTGTCGTTTCGAAACGTCATATCTCCGCGCGGAGTTCTGTCGTTTCGAAACGTCATATCTCCGCGCGGAGTTCTGTCGTTTCGAAACGTCATATATCCGCGCGGAGTTCTGTCGTTTCGAAACGTCATATCTCCGCGGAGTTCTGTCGTTTCGAAACGTCATATCCCCGCGGGGAGTTATTACCCGAGATATTAAAAAAAATCATCAAAAAGTTTCGATTTTCGCACCGACCTCGATTTTGAAAAAAAACGTGATGTAACCCCATGCCATTTTGTCGATTTGGGTCAAGATTTTGGATTTTCTCTTTTTGATGCCAATCGATAGAACTGATCCTTACGATATCGTGGAAGGTCATATCTCCGCGGGGAGTTCTGTCGTTTCGAAACGTCATATCTCCGCGCGGAGTTCTGTCGTTTCGAAACGTCATATCTCCGCGCGGAGTTCTGTCGTTTCGAAACGTCATATCTCCGCGCGGAGTTCTGTCGTTTCGAAACGTCATATCTCCGCGCGGAGTTCTGTCGTTTCGAAACGTCATATCTCCGCGCGGAGTTCTGTCGTTTCGAAACGTCATATCTCCGCGCGGAGTTCTGTCGTTTCGAAACGTCATATCTCCGCGCGGAGTTCTGTCGTTTCGAAACGTCATATCTCCGCGCGGAGTTCTGTCGTTTCGAAACGTCATATCTCCGCGCGGAGTTCTGTCGTTTCGAAACGTCATATCTCCGCGCGGAGTTCTGTCATTTCGAAACGTCATATCTCCGCGGGGAGTTCTGTCGTTTCGAAACGTCATATCCCCGCGGGGAGTTATTACCCGAGATATTAAAAAAAATCATCGAAAAAGTTTCGATTTTCGCACCGACCTCGATTTTGAAAAAAAACGTGATGTAACCCCATGCCATTTTGTCGATTTGGGTCAAGATTTTGGATTTCCTTTTTTTGATGCCAATCGATAGAACTGATCCTTACGATATCGTGGAAGGTCATATCTCCGCGGGGAGTTATGTCGTTTCGAAACGTCATATCTCCGCGCGGAGTTCTGTCGTTTCGAAACGTCATATCTCCGCGCGGAGTTATGTCGTTTCGAAACGTCATATCTCCGCGCGGAGTTCTGTCGTTTCGAAACGTCATATCTCCGCGCGGAGTTCTGTCGTTTCGAAACGTCATATCTCCGCGCGGAGTTCTGTCGTTTCGAAACGTCATATATCCGCGCGGAGTTCTGTCGTTTCGAAACGTCATATCTCCGCGCGGAGTTCTGTCATTTCGAAACGTCATATCTCCGCGGGGAGTTCTGTCGTTTCGAAACGTCATATCCCCGCGGGGAGTTATTACCCGAGATATTAAAAAAAATCATCGAAAAAGTTTCGATTTTCGCACCGACCTCGATTTTGAAAAAAAAAACGTGATGTAACCCCATGCCATTTTGTCGATTTGGGTCAAGATTTTGGATTTCCTCTTTTTGATGTCAATCGATAGATCTGATCCTTACGATATCGTGGAAGGTCATATCTCCGCGGGGAGTTATGTCGTTTCGAAACGTCATATCTCCACGCGGAGTTCTGTCGTTTCGAAACGTCATATCTCCGCGCGGAGTTCTGTCGTTTCGAAACGTCATATCTCCGCGCGGAGTTCTGTCGTTTCGAAACGTCATATCTCCGCGCGGAGTTCTGTCGTTTCGAAACGTCATATCTCCGCGCGGAGTTCTGTCGTTTCGAAACGTCATATCTCCGCGCGGAGTTCTGTCGTTTCGAAACGTCATATCTCCGCGCGGAGTTCTGTCGTTTCGAAACGTCATATCTCCGCGCGGAGTTCTGTCATTTCGAAACGTCATATCTCCGCGGGGAGTTCTGTCGTTTCGAAACGTCATATCCCCGCGGGGAGTTATTACCCGAGATATTAAAAAAAATCATCGAAAAAGTTTCGATTTTCGCACCGACCTCGATTTTGAAAAAAAACGTGATGTAACCCCATGCCATTTTGTCGATTTGGGTCAAGATTTTGGATTTCCTTTTTTTGATGCCAATCGATAGAACTGATCCTTACGATATCGTGGAAGGTCATATCTCCGCGGGGAGTTATGTCGTTTCGAAACGTCATATCTCCGCGCGGAGTTCTGTCGTTTCGAAACGTCATATCTCCGCGCGGAGTTATGTCGTTTCGAAACGTCATATCTCCGCGCGGAGTTCTGTCGTTTCGAAACGTCATATCTCCGCGCGGAGTTCTGTCGTTTCGAAACGTCATATCTCCGCGCGGAGTTCTGTCGTTTCGAAACGTCATATATCCGCGCGGAGTTCTGTCGTTTCGAAACGTCATATCTCCGCGCGGAGTTCTGTCATTTCGAAACGTCATATCTCCGCGGGGAGTTCTGTCGTTTCGAAACGTCATATCCCCGCGGGGAGTTATTACCCGAGATATTAAAAAAAATCATCGAAAAAGTTTCGATTTTCGCACCGACCTCGATTTTGAAAAAAAAAACGTGATGTAACCCCATGCCATTTTGTCGATTTGGGTCAAGATTTTGGATTTCCTCTTTTTGATGTCAATCGATAGATCTGATCCTTACGATATCGTGGAAGGTCATATCTCCGCGGGGAGTTATGTCGTTTCGAAACGTCATATCTCCACGCGGAGTTCTGTCGTTTCGAAACGTCATATCTCCGCGCGGAGTTCTGTCGTTTCGAAACGTCATATCTCCGCGCGGAGTTCTGTCGTTTCGAAACGTCATATCTCCGCGCGGAGTTCTGTCGTTTCGAAACGTCATATCTCCACGCGGACCTATTACCCGAGATATTAAAAAAATCATCGAAAAAGTTTCGATTTTCGCACCGACCTCGATTTTGAAAAAAAACGTTATGTAACCCCATGCCATTTTGTCGATTTGGGTCAAGATTTTGGATTTCCTCCTTTTGATGCCAATCGATAGAACTGATCCTTACGATATCGTGGAAGGTCATATCTCCGCGGGGAGTTATGTCGTTTCGAAACGTCATATCTCCGCGCGGAGTTCTGTCGTTTCGAAACGTCATATCTCCGCGCGGAGTTCTGTCGTTTCGAAACGTCATATCTCCGCGCGGAGTTCTGTCGTTTCGAAACGTCATATATCCGCGCGGAGTTCTGTCGTTTCGAAACGTCATATCTCCGCGCGGAGTTCTGTCGTTTCGAAACGTCATATCTCCGCGCGGAGTTCTGTCGTTTCGAAACGTCATATATCCGCGCGGAGTTCTGTCGTTTCGAAACGTCATATCTCCGCGCGGAGTTCTGTCGTTTCGAAACGTCATATATCCGCGCGGAGTTCTGTCGTTTCGAAACGTCATATCTCCGCGCGGAGTTCTGTCGTTTCGAAACGTCATATCTCCGCGCGGAGTTCTGTCGTTTCGAAACGTCATATATCCGCGCGGAGTTCTGTCGTTTCGAAACGTCATATCTCCGCGCGGAGTTCTGTCGTTTCGAAACGTCATATCTCCGCGCGGAGTTCTGTCGTTTCGAAACGTCATATCTCCGCGCGGAGTTCTGTCGTTTCGAAACGTCATATATCCGCGCGGAGTTCTGTCGTTTCGAAACGTCATATCTCCGCGCGGAGTTCTGTCGTTTCGAAACGTCATATATCCGCGCGGAGCTCTGTCGTTTCGAAACGTCATATCTCCGCGCGGAGTTCTGTCGTTTCGAAACGTCATATCTCCGCGCGGAGTTCTGTCGTTTCGAAACGTCATATCTCCGCGCGGAGTTCTGTCGTTTCGAAACGTCATATCTTCACGCGGAGTTCTGTCGTTTCGAAACGTCATATCTCCGCGCGGAGTTCTGTCATTTCGAAACGTCATATCTCCGCGGGGAGTTCTGTCGTTTCGAAACGTCATATCCCCGCGGGGAGTTATTACCCGAGATATTAAAAAAAATCATCGAAAAAGTTTCGATTTTCGCACCGACCTCGATTTTGAAAAAAAACGTGATGTAACCCCATGCCATTTTGTCGATTTGGGTCAAGATTTTGGATTTCCTCCTTTTGATGCCAATCGATAGATCTGATCCTTACGATATCGTGGAAGGTCATATCTCCGCGGGGAGTTATGTCGTTTCGAAACGTCATATCTCCACGCGGAGTTCTGTCGTTTCGAAACGTCATATCTCCGCGCGGAGTTCTGTCGTTTCGAAACGTCATATCTCCGCGCGGAGTTCTGTCGTTTCGAAACGTCATATCTCCGCGCGGAGTTCTGTCGTTTCGAAACGTCATATCTCCACGCGGACCTATTACCCGAGATATTAAAAAAATCATCGAAAAAGTTTCGATTTTCGCACCGACCTCGATTTTGAAAAAAAACGTTATGTAACCCCATGCCATTTTGTCGATTTGGGTCAAGATTTTGGATTTCCTTCTTTTGATGCCAATCGATAGAACTGATCCTTACGATATCGTGGAAGGTCATATCTCCGCGGGGAGTTATGTCGTTTCGAAACGTCATATCTCCGCGCGGAGTTCTGTCGTTTCGAAACGTCATATCTCCGCGCGGAGTTCTGTCGTTTCGAAACGTCATATCTCCGCGCGGAGTTCTGTCGTTTCGAAACGTCATATCTCCGCGCGGAGTTCTGTCGTTTCGAAACGTCATATCTCCGCGCGGAGTTCTGTCGTTTCGAAACGTCATATTTCCGCGCGGAGTTCTGTCGTTTCGAAACGTCATATCTCCGCGCGGAGTTCTGTCGTTTCGAAACGTCATATCTCCGCGCGGAGTTCTGTCGTTTCGAAACGTCATATCTCCGCGCGGAGTTCTGTCGTTTCGAAACGTCATATCTCCGCGCGGAGTTCTGTCGTTTCGAAACGTCATATCTCCGCGCGGAGTTCTGTCGTTTCGAAACGTCATATCTCCGCGCGGAGTTCTGTCGTTTCGAAACGTCATATTTCTGCGCGGAGTTCTGTCGTTTCGAAACGTCATATTTCCGCGCGGAGTTCTGTCGTTTCGAAACGTCATATCTCCGCGCGGAGTTCTGTCGTTTCGAAACGTCATATCTCCGCGCGGAGTTCTGTCGTTTCGAAACGTCATATCTCCGCGCTGAGTTCTGTCGTTTCGAAACGTCATATATCCGCGCGGAGTTCTGTCGTTTCGAAACGTCATATCTCCGCGCAGAGTTCTGTCGTTTCGAAACGTCATATCTCCGCGGGGAGTTCTGTCGTTTCGAAACGTCATATCTCCGCGGGGAGTTCTATCGTTTCGAAACGTCATATCTCCACGCGGAGCTATTACCCGAGATATTAAAAAAAATCATCGAAAAAGTTTCGATTTTCGCACCGACCTCGATTTTGAAAAAAAACGTGATGTAACCCCATGCCATTTTGTCGATTTGGGTAAAAATTTTGGATTTCCTTTTTTTGATGCCAATCGATAGAACTGATCCTTACGATATCGTGGAGGGTCATATCTCCGCGGGGAGTTCTGTCGTTTCGAAACGTCATATCTCCGCGGGGAGTTCTATCGTTTCGAAACGTCATATCTCCACGCGGAGCTATTACCCGAGATATTAAAAAAAATCATCGAAAAAGTTTCGATTTTCGCACCGACCTCGATTTTGAAAAAAAACGGGATGTAACCCCATGCCATTTTGTCGATTTGGGTCAAGATTTTGGATTTCCTTTATTTGATGCCAATCGATAGAACTGATCCTTACGATATCGTGGAAGGTCATATCTCAGCGCGGAGTTCTGTCGTTTCGAAACGTCATATCTCCGCGCGGAGTTCTGTCGTTTCGAAACGTCATATCTCCGCGCGGAGTATCATATCTCCGCGCGGAGTTCTGTCGTTTCGAAACGTCATATCTCCGCGCGGAGTTCTGTCGTTTCGAAACGTCATATCTCCACGCGGAGCTATTACCCGAGATATTAAAAAAAATCATCGAAAAAGTTTCGATTTTCGCACTGACCTCGATTTTGAAAAAAAACGTGATGTAACCCCATGCCATTTTGTCGATTTGGCTCAAAATTTTGGACTTCCTTTTTTTTAGGCCAATCGATAGAACTGATCCTTACCATATCGTGGAAGGTCATATGGCTTGGCAATTACCCAAGATATCAAAAAAAATCATCGAAAATGTTTAGATTTTCGCACCGAATTTGAAAAAAATCGTGTTTGTGCATGTATACAGATATTCTTAAAGATGCTGCTCTATTCATTTGCGCAGTTGCATATAACTTTGTTTTATTTTTTTAACCGATTTTTATGAAATTTTCTACATTATATCTTTTTGTATCATAGAATATTTGTGTATACTGAAAAAATCAATTGCACTAAAATTTTGGCTTATATTGGTTGGCAATAAAAGTTGGGTTATTAAATTGATTATAGCTCTGGGGTGGTAGCGCAGATGTGGCGATGGGTATAAAATGGAAGATACTTGACAAATATATAATATTTTAGAAGCAACATATCATGTTTCGTGACTCTTGCTCTTATTATTTACCAAAATTGCCCATAAACAGGATATCGATATCGATTTTTATCGATTGCTTGGAAACTGAGTAAGTTATCGATTATCGGAAACAAACTGTGCAGGCACTAGGAGCACCTACATCTAAAATTTCAAGTCTCAAGCTCTAATAGGTTCTGATATCCTTGCGTTCATATATACGGACAGATAGACAGACGGACTTGGCTTTATCGACTTGGCAATTGATGCTGATTAAGTATACATTATATCCCTTTTACCATATTTAGTGGGTTTAGGGTAAAATATATTTTTTTTATTACAAATCGAAGAGATGAGAGAGTTGGGTGAATTGTGGGTGTTTTGGGTAATATGTTATATGTATTAAATTTGAACCTATTAAATTTGATCTTTGCTAGCGGAAAAAACAATGCACCAGCGCATCCTGAAGCATTTATGCAACAACATGAAAGCGGAGCCGGAAGAAGAGGGCTTCGAGTATAGCTTTGATGGCATCGATCCCCAAGCAGATCAAATCACAGAGAGCGAGGTGAAGCGCTGCATCAGCGCACGGGATAAGTTTCTCTTAAAGATACAGCAGCTGAGTCGTCGAATGCCGCCAAATACTGTGGATAAGATCATTGCGGATCTGGGCGGCCCCAGCGAGGTGGCCGAGCTGACAAAACGTCGCGGTCGGGTGGTCAAAACAGGCGATCTCTTTTACAAGTACGAGCTGCGCGGCGATACGGAAGCAAATATGGATATGCTCAACTATGCCGAAAGGCAGGCATTTATGGATGATAGAAAGAAGGTGGCCATCATCTCGGAAGCAGCCTCGTCTGGCATATCCCTGCATAGCGATCAGAGTGTGGCCAATCAACGGCAACGTGTGTACATCAGTCTCGAGCTGCCGTGGGACGCTGAGCGTGCCATACAACAGTTCGGTTGCACGAAACGCACTAACCAGAAAAACGAACCAGAATACGTAATCGTTATTTCGGATGTGGCCGCAGAGCTGCATCAGGCGAACATGGTGGCCATGGAACTGAAGAACTTGGGCGCGATAGACAGCAATCCACCGGAGGGGGATCCTTTCGGTCGGGATCAATCGTTGTTCAACCTCAACAACAGCATCGGCAGTAGCGCTCTGGACAGCGTGCTGCAGCAGATTACGGGCAAGAAGCCGCTGGAAGCAGCACTCGTTCCCGATTTCTATAAGGGTGACTTCAGCCTCGACTGCTCCGAGGCTCTGGCTGGAGTTGGCATGCTCCATGTGGGCCTCAACAGCATTGGCCAGAGAAGCTATGTCGTGAACAATGGCAGCAATCACATACCCACATTCCTGAATCGATTGCTGGGCTGCCGCCTCGAGGTGCAGACAGCTCTGTTCAAGTTTTTCCTCAGCAAGATGTACGCTCTGATGCTGCAGGTGAAGCGCACGCGTCACTTAAACATGGGCATCACTGACCTGGATGTACATGGAGCCGTTGTCACGGTGACCAAGCTCATCACCTTTAGGCGCACATATGTCTCGGGCACTGCGAGCACGGAACTGCACACCGTTGAGGTGGAGCGTGGCCTTTCCTTTGATGCGGCTCTGACGGAGTAAGTCAATCAATCAATCAATCAATCACTTTGTAACTAATCCACGTATACTCTTGTCGCTCTAGGTTCAAGAAAAAACAGCGCCAAGCCCATGAGGGCTTCTATATACTGCAACAGAAGCGCAACAACAACAACTGCGCCATTTTGTGCTTGAATACCGAAACCGTTGAGGAGTCCACAGAAGAGCCAAGCGATCCGTCCAAAATCAATCTGGTAATCATACGACCTAATACAGGCGCTCAGGTGCGCACCGAGCCGCTCAGCTCCCTGCTGGGTCGCTATGTGAAGGCCTCTCCGAAGGCGGCCCAGCCATTCTGGGATATGCAGTTCAGCAAGTGCCTGCACATCTGCTCTCACATTTACTGGAGCTGCAAGTGCTCCTACGGCAAGCGGTGCGGTCTGGGTCTGCGCGTCCGATCCTATCACGTGCTGTCGGGTCTGCTGATATCCGTGTGGGAACGTGTCGCAAGCATCATCGAGAAGAACGGACGACAGATGCAGATGGTGCGCGTCAAAACGGAGTCCAGCAAAAGGATTGTCGGCATTCTGGTGCCAGAGTTTGCATACCGTCGCATCGTGGCCGATTTGTCCTGTGACGCGACAGTCGAGACCAAGGATTTCACTCGAGTCTAATGATCGAACATGTGTCATACGCATCCGTTCAGTTTTAGTTTAGGTTTAGAGTTTTCGGGTTCCTATGAACTCTATATAGAGTTTTTAGTTTGTTTATAACTTAACCATGATTTGTAATTTATACTTAGTTCTTCAAATAGTACTTTAGCTACTTTTAATAATTATTACTATTTTCTTATTATTATTTTCGTTGTTATTTGCATAAATAATAAAGCTTTAAATTCCTTTAAATAAAATGTATTTTTAATAGCGGAACAAGTAAGAGGTTCTAGTCAGGAGATCCCGACTAGGGGATACCCTAAAACCCTCTTCCAACATCAAATGCAAATATATATTCTATTTTAGAAGCTATATGTCAAGTTTGGTGACTAGCTCTTATTATTTAAAAATTTCGTTTCGAAACGACATAGCTCCGCACGGAGTTCTGTCGTTTCGAAACGCATATCTCCGCGGGGAGTTATGTCGTTTCGAAACGTCATATCTCCGCGGGGAGTTATGTCGTTTCGAAACGTCATATCTCCACGCGGAGCTATTACCCGAGATATTCAAAAAAATCATCGAAAGAGTTCCGATATTCGCACCGACCTTGATTTTGAAAGATAACGTGCCATTTTGTCGATTTGGGTCAAAATTTTGGACTTCCTTTTTTTGATGCCAATCGATAGAACTGATCCTTACGATATCGTGGAAGGTCATATCTCCGCGCGGAGTTTTTTCGTTTCGAAACGTCATATCTCCACACGGAGCTATTACCCGAGATATTAAAAAAATCATCGAAAAAGTTTCGATTTTCGCACCGACCTCGATTTTGAAAAAAATCGTAATGATTTGGAAGGTCATATCTCCGCGCGGAGTTATGTCGTTTCGAAACGTCATATCTCCGCGCGGAGCTTTGTCGTTTCGAAACGTCATATCTCCGCGCGGAGTTTTGTCGTTTCGAAACGTCATATATCCGCGCGGAGTTCTGTCGTTTCGAAACGTCATATCTCCGCGGGGAGTTATGTCGTTTCGAAACGTCATATCTCCGCGGGGAGTTATGTCGTTTCGAAACGTCATACCTCCACGCGGAGCTATTACCCGAGATATTCAAAAAAATCATCGAAAAAGTTCCGATATTCGCACCGACCTTGATTTTGAAAAAAATCGTAATGATTTGGAAGGTCATATCTCCGCGCGGAGTTATGTCGTTTCGAAACGTCATATCTCCGCGCGGAGTTTTGTCGTTTGGAACCGTCATATCTCCGCGCGGAGTTATGTCGTTTGGAACCGTCATATCTCCACGCGGAGCTATTACCCGAGATATTCAAAAAAATCATCGAAAAAGTTCCGATATTCGCACCGACCTTGATTTTGAAAAAAATCGTAATGATTTGGAAGGTCATATCTCCGCGCGGAGTTATGTCGTTTCGAAACGTCATATCTCCGCGCGGAGTTTTGTCGTTTGGAACCGTCATATCTCCGCGCGGAGTTATGTCGTTTCGAAACGTCATATCTCCGCGGGGAGTTATGTCGTTTCGAAACGTCATACCTCCACGCGGAGCTATTACCCGAGATATTCAAAAAAATCATCGAAAAAGTTCCGATATTCGCACCGACCTTGATTTTGAAAAAAATCGTAATGATTTGGAAGGTCATATCTCCGCGCGGAGTTATGTCGTTTCGAAACGTCATATCTCCGCGCGGAGTTTTGTCGTTTCGAAACGTCATATCTCCACGCGGAGTTATGTCGTTTCGAAACGTCATATCTCCGCGGGGAGTTATGTCGTTTCGAAACGTCATATCTCCACGCGGAGCTATTACCCGAGATATTAAAAAAATCATCGAAAAAGTTTCGATTTTCGCACCGACCTCGATTTTGAAAAAAAAGAGATGTAACCCCATGCCATTTTGTCGATTTGGCTCAAAATTTTGAACTTCCTTTTTTCGATGCCAATCGATAGAACTGATCCTTACGATATCGTGGAAGGTCATATCTCCGCGCGGAGTTTTGTCGTTTCGAAACGTCATATCTCCGCGCGGAGTTCTGTCGTTTCGAAGCGTCATATCTCCGCGCGGAGTTTTGTCGTTTCGAAACGTCATATCTCCACGCGTAGCTATTACCCGAGATATTAAAATAAATCATCGAAAAAGTTTCGATTTTCGATTTTCGCACCGACCTTGATTTTGAAAAAAATCGTAATGATTTGGAAGGTCATATCTCCGCGCGGAGTTATGTCGTTTCGAAACGTCATATCTCCGCGCGGAGTTTTGTCGTTTCGAAACGTCATATCTCCACGCGGAGCTATTACCCGAGATATTAAAAAAAAACCTTCGACAAAGTTTCGATTTTCGCACCGACCTTGATTTTGAAAGATAACGTGCCATTTTGTCGATTTGGCTCAAAATTTTGGATTCCTTTTGTTGATCCCAATCGATAGAACTGATCCTTACGATATCGTGGAAGGTCATATCTCCGCGGGGAGCTATGTCGTTTCGAAACGTCATATCTCCACGCGGAGAGAAACGTCATATCTCCGCGCGGAGTTCTGTCGTTTCGAAACGTCATATCTCCACGCGTAGCTATTACCCGAGATATTAAAATAAATCATCGAAAAAGTTTCGATTTTCGATTTTCGCACCGACCTTGATTTTGAAAAAAATCGTAATGATTTGGAAGGTCATATCTCCGCGCGGAGTTATGTCGTTTCGAAACGTCATATCTCAGCGCGGAGTTCTGTCGTTTCGAAACGTCATATCTCCGCACGGAGTTCTGTCGTTTCGAAACGTCATATCTCCGCGGGGAGTTATGTCGTTTCGAAACGTCATATCTCCACGCGGAGCTATTACCCGAGATATTCAAAAAAATCATCGAAAAAGTTCCGATATTCGCACCGACCTTGATTTTGAAAGATAACGTGCCATTTTATCGATTTGGGTCAAAATTTTGGACTTCCTTTTTTTGATGCCAATCGATAGAACTGATCCTTACGATATCGTGGAAGGTCATATGGCTTGGCTATTACCCAAGATATCAAAGAAAATCATCGAAAATGTTTAGATTTTCGCACCGATTTTGAAAAAAAATCGTGTTTGTGCATGTATACAGAAATTCTTAAAGATGCTGCTCTATTCATTTGCGCAGTTGCATATAACTTTGTTTTTTTTTTTCAACCGATTTTTATGAAATTTTCTACATTATATCTTTTTGTATCATAGAATATTTGTGTATACTGAAAAAATCAATTGCACTAAAATTTTGGCTTATATTGGTTGGCAATAAAAGTTGGGTTATTAAATTGATTATAGCTCTGGGGTGGTAGCGCAGATGTGGCGATGGGTATAAAATGGAAGATACTTGACAAATATATAATATTTTAGAAGCAACATATCATGTTTCGTGACTCTTGCTCTTATTATTTACCAAAATTTCCAAAAAACATACCCATTTTTAATGGGTTCAGGGTATAATAAGTGTCATAAACTAAGCTCAAGTTCCAGCAAAAAATACCTTTGTCGCTATATCATAGGTCCTATAACATATACGGATCGGTCGGCCAGGCAAAGTACATTTTCTAATATTGCGACCTTAAATTTACTTTAAAACATATTCAATAACTTTGGTTAGCCAACAAGTTTTCGCATTCAGGATTCTATACAATTTAATTTTCCCATTAACTTTTCGCTCTCGAAAATTTTCCACTTGATAAGAACGCACTTGTCGCTTGACCGCCAGGTGGCGCCCAACAGCATAATTACAAATTGAGCAATTGAATTTGTGTTTGAAAGGCACTTCTGGCTGGTGGGCGTGGCATGCGTCCACTGCCACAAATTAAGGCGATGCCGCTGTGTGCCGTTGCGCCCCATTAACGAGGGCGCACCATTGACTGTGCATATATATATATATATATTTATAAGTATTTATATACATATATATAGTGACATATCCATAGTCGCACCCACCCTTTAACATAACTTAGCACATAAGCATAAGCACAATTATAAACATTTCTAATATTGTAAACAAAGAGCCTGGTGATAACATCGACATTGGTCAAGATCAAACTGTCCCCCTTTGGTAGACATAAACAATTCACCCTAAATATCACGCCACTGTCAATGTTCCCATCAGAGTACTATCCCACGCATAATTGCTGACGCAGCTCAAACTTCACTCAATTTTGACTCAAACTCTCTCAAAGCGAAGTTTGCTAAGCGACCGCAACAGTTAGATAAATCAGTTCATATTCGGGAAGCAAATCTGAATGTACTCAACAAAAGTAGCCGTTAAGTGAAAATAATAAATTGAAATATATTTTTTTATAGTAACCTAACGTGTAAAACTTAATTGGCGCAGCCGGTAGGATACGTCGGGAAAAATTAAAGATCGCTAAAGGATAATTAATTCCCAGATCTAACGCACAATCGCGACCGAAAGTGTTGTCGGAGTGTAATAAAAATTTTCTCGAATACGTATCCGCACAAGAACCTTCGGGTCACTAGTAGCTTAATAATATTGACCCTTTGGGCAATAAAGCTACTACAGTTAATAACGACTGGCTTTGCATATCGTTTGATCCCTGCAATACGTTATTACTGAGTCTTTTTAAGACACACACACAAAAAAAAAAAAACATTTAACCAATAATCCATCACAAACTTTAACCTAAAATAAAAGTGCAAAATCAAAGAACAATAAAGTTCAAACCTACAAACTCAAAACTATTCAAAAAAAAGTGTATTACACCAAGATGACAATGGAATTATCAGAACAACACCTCAACCAGGCCCTTTCACAACTTAGACAGGTGCCAAGCTTTGACGGATCAACGGATCAACTAAACGCCTTCATTAAAAGGATAGATTACATCCTACACCTGTATCCAACCCGAGATGTTAGACAACATAGCATCTTATACGGAGCCATCGAATTGCAAGTCACAGGAGATGCTCAGAGAATATCACAAAGGACAGCAGCCAACACTTGGCAGGAGCTGAGAAACGCATTAATTGAAGAATACAAAGTGCAGACACCATTTGAAGAACTCCTTCGACGCTTATACAACACGAATTACCAAGGAAACGTCCGTAAGTTCATCGAGGAGCTCGAGAATAAATCTTTTGTTATATTAAATAAGTTAGCACTAGAAAATATACCTAGCAATACAACCCTTTATACAAATGCTATGAATAACACAATCAAAGATGTTATTACAAAAAAATTACCAGATAGGCTTTTCATGATGTTAGCCAGACACGACATTACGTCGACACAAAAACTAAAGCAAGTAGCTCAAAGAGAGGGATTATATGAAAATAGCGTTACTGAAAAACCTAAAAATAATAATGTTCAGGGAAATCCAAATAACAATCGTAGGAACATGGGAAATTATCAGCAAAATGCTAACCCAACCACCATTTCAAGTGGTTATTCCAACACGAATCAGAGTTATCACGCACAAAATAAACAGCATAATAAGTCCGAAGACAATCAGAAAGCTCACCACGAGTTCCAACAGAAATTAAGTCAAGGTAGATACCAAAATCCCTTAAACTACCAAAATCAGTCCCATTCACGCTTGAATGCACCAAACCCTCCGACTAAACGTCAAAGAGATAGTAACAGTGGGCAGATGAAAATGGATACATCCGAAAATTTTCATCAGCAAGCCTCGGAACAAACAGAAGAAATCCATTCATAAAATTGATTATGAATGACGAAGTTCTAAAATGTGTCATCGACACAGGTTCAACCATTAATCTAATGAAAACTAACCGCTTAAATTTTCCAGTTTACAACGAAACATTAAAGGTTCACACCATAAATGGTGTTATTGAATTAAAACAAAGTATACGATTAGGAGCAAGCAAAATTTGTCCGAGCAAACAAAAATTCTATATTCACGACTTCTCAGAGCATTATGATGTTCTGATTGGGAGAGAATACCTTGAGGCATGTCAAGCAAAAATAGACTATGCACAAGGATCCGTAACCTTAGGAGAATTTAACTTTTGTTTTAGATATAACGACGAAGAGGTCGAAGAGGACATGACCGCACAAGAGTGCCTTGATCCACCCTCAACAGAGGACAGACCATTTAACTTCGCTATTAATAATGAATTAATAGAAAACAATGAGTTTAGGCTAGAGCACCTAAACTCAGAAGAAAAAGAAAAAATAAAAAAAGTTTTACATGAATTTCGTGATATCCAGTACCATGAAGGTGACAATTTGACTTTCACTAGTACAATTAAACACAAAATTCTAACAAAACATGAGGACCCAATTTACAAGCGTCCATACAAATATCCTCAAATATACGATGAGGAAGTAAATAAACAAATAAGCGATATGATAAAACAAAATATCATACGTAAATCCAAATCCCCTTACTGCTCACCAGTAATAATCGTTCCAAAGAAAAACGATGCATCTGGAAAGCAAAAGTTCCGGTTAGTCATAGATTACCGCAATCTCAATGAACTAACTATTAATGATAAATACCCTATCCCGATCATGGATGAAATATTAGACAAACTTGGAAAATGTCAATATTTCACAACCATTGATCTAGCCAAAGGCTTCCACCAAATCCAAATGGATCCTGGTTCAATACCCAAGACCGCATTTTCGACTAAACATGGCCATTACGAGTACACTCGCATGCCATTTGGTCTTAAGAATGCACCTGCAACGTTCCAACGTTGTATGAACAATCTCTTAGAAGATTTAATTTTTAAAGATTGTCTGGTCTACTTAGACGACATTATTATTTTTTCCACTTCATTGGAGGAACACATTTTGTCGCTACAAAAGGTATTTAAGAAGCTTAGAGAAGCTAACTTAAAACTACAGTTGGATAAATGCGAGTTTATGAGAAAAGAAACTGAATTTCTCGGTCACATCATCACAACTGAGGGTATAAAACCAAATCCCAACAAGATACAAGCAATTGTCAAATTCCCAATTCCAAAAACCCCAAAAGAAATAAAATCATTTCTAGGATTATGTGGTTTCTATAGGAAATTTATACCAAATTTCGCTAATATAGTAAAACCATTAACACTTAAATTAAAAAAAGGAGCAAAAATCAATATAAAAGACAGAGACTACGAGCTAGCGTTTGAAAAGCTAAAAGTACTCATAACATCCGACCCAATTTTAATATACCCTAACTTCGAAAAACCATTTTCATTAACTACAGACGCGAGTAATATGGCAATAGGGGCCGTCCTTTCGCAAGAGCATAAGCCTATATGCTATGCAAGTAGAACTCTCAACGAGCATGAGTTAAATTATTCAACGATTGAAAAAGAATTATTAGCAATCGTTTGGGCCACTAAATACTTTAGGTCCTATCTCTTTGGTCGACAATTTCAAATCCTTAGTGATCACAGACCACTCGTCTGGTTAAATAATATGAAAGAACCTAACATGAAATTACAAAGGTGGAAGATCAAGCTAAATGAGTTTGATTTCCAAATTAAATACGTCCCAGGAAAAGAAAATTATGTGGCAGATGCTCTGTCCAGAATTCAATTAAACGAAAACTTCTTAGGCGAAGATACAATTAGCACAAGAGCAACAATACATAGTGCTCAAGAAGACAACAGTAACCATTTACAAATCACAGAAAGACCACTTAATTATTATAATCGACAAATAGAATTTGAAAAAGGAACCGAGAACGAAACAAAAGTTACGAATTACTTTCACAAAACCAACATAAAAATTACGTACAAAGACATGACTAATACGCATGCCAAAGAATTAATAAAAGAATACTTATGCACAAAGAAAAGTGTGCTATACTTCCACAACGAAGCAGATTTTCCAATTTTTCAAGAAGCCTACTTAGAAATAATAAGTCCGAATAATTCAACAAAGGCAATGAAAACTAGTACAAAATTAATAGACCTTCAAACATACGCAGAATTCAAAGAATTAATATTAAAAAAGCACAAAGAATTATTACATCCAGGAATTGAAAAAACTATCAATTGGTTCAAAGAAACCCACTATTTCCCAGATTATCAAAATCTAATTCAAAATCTAATAAATGAATGTGAGATTTGCAACATCGCAAAAACAGAACACAGAGATACAAAATTAACTTTCGAAATAACTCCGGAAATCGCTAATATCCGAGAAAAATATGTAATGGATTTTTACATAGTAGGAGATAAACAATTTTTATCTTGCATTGATATCTATTCAAAATTTGCATCATTAATAGAAATAAAAAGTAGAGACTGGCTAGAAACCAAACGAGCTATATTACAAGTGTTCAACCAAATGGGTAAACCCATCGAAATAAAGGCAGACAAAGACTCAGCTTTTATGTGCACAGCTTTACAATTATGGCTAAAATCAGAAGCAGTAAATATTAATATAACCACTAGTAAAAACGGTATATCCGACGTAGAACGATTTCATAAGACAGTTAACGAAAAACTAAGAATCATTAACAGCGACTCAGACGTCGAAAATAAACTTACAAAATTTGAAACTATACTCTACACGTACAATCATAAAACAAAGCACAAAACGACTAACAGAACACCAGCGGACATATTCATATATGCAGGTACACCAGAGTATGACACTCAAGCTAATAAAGAAAAACTAATAAATAACCTCAACAAAAACCGAAGAAACTTTTAACAATTTAATTGAACAAAGTAAAGAATTCAATAACCTTATACAAATCGAATACCTAGTAGAAAAATTAAACAGAGAAATAAACGGCTTAAAAATAGCCAAACGTAGCAAAAGAGGTTTAGTTAACATAGTAGGAACAGCATATAAATACTTATTTGGAACATTAAATCAAGAAGACAAAGCAGAAATTGAACAAAAAATAAGCAACTTAGCAGAAAACAGCGTTCAGGTTAACGAATTAAATTACATAATAGAAGCTATAAACAAAGGAATAGAAATCATGAACGAACTAGATCAAGAGAAACAAAAAGGAAAGAAATTAGATATCCTTATATTTAACTTACAACACTTTACAGAATATATAGAAGACATTGAGATGGGAATGCAGCTCACAAGATTAGGAATTTTTAACCCAAAATTACTAAAACATGACTATTTGTTGCATGTTAATTCTGAGAAATTGTTGAATACAAAAACTTCCACTTGGTTTAAATCAGATACAAACGAAATACTTATAATATCCCATATTCCTCGAGAAATAATAAAAAGCCCGGTATTCGAAATAATTCCATACCCGGATGAAAATAATAATATTTTGACAGAAATAGCTCATGAAAAATATTTTACCCAAGATAAAAAAGTTTATAGCAGAGAAACAAAAAAATTAATTAATAATGAATGTTTAACAGGAATTTTAAACCAAATAACATCAGAATGTAGTTATACTAAAATTTTGCAAAATTTTCAAATCAACTACATAGAACCAAATATAATTTTAACTTGGAATTTACCAAAAACTATATTAAACCATAATTGTATAAATAACGAAATAACAATAGAAGGAAACAATATAATAAAAATCTTTAATTGTTCATTGCAAATTAATGAAATTTCAATTTCAAACAATATGTTAGATTATACTCAAAGCATTTACGTAAGCAATGATGTTATAAAATTAGAACCACTTTCGTTTGTACAAACGAAACAAATTATAAATGCACATACAAAATTTAACAATGTATTCCAGATAATTACAATAACCATATTTGTAATCATATTAATAAGTTTAACACTGTATTTGACATATAAGTTCAAAAGCATACCTAAGAAATTAATTATAAAATATAAAAAACCCAAAGTAGAAGAAACACCTACAATAATAGGAGATATACCAATTCTAAAAGAAGAAAATGTTACACTATATCCAAACTTAAACACCTGAGGACAGGCACTTTTCTAATGGTTGGGGGAGTGACATATCCATAGTCGCACCCACCCTTTAACATAACTTAGCACATAAGCATAAGCACAATTATAAACATTTCTAATATTGTAAACAAAGAGCCTGGTGATAACATCGACATTGGTCAAGATCAAACTGTCCCCCTTTGGTAGACATAAACAATTCACCCTAAATATCACGCCACTGTCAATGTTCCCATCAGAGTACTATCCCACGCATAATTGCTGACGCAGCTCAAACTTCACTCAATTTTGACTCAAACTCTCTCAAAGCGAAGTTTGCTAAGCGACCGCAACAGTTAGATAAATCAGTTCATATTCGGGAAGCAAATCTGAATGTACTCAACAAAAGTAGCCGTTAAGTGAAAATAATAAATTGAAATATATTTTTTTATAGTAACCTAACGTGTAAAACTTAATTATATATATATATATATATGTTAAGTGCTTATAGAGACAAAGCCAAGCACGTTAAAATTCAGCCTTCATTTTCGAGTCAATAAGCAAAAGTGCCCACACCTTCCAACAACAGCAACAACAGCAACAACAGCAACAATGGCGCACGCCTCAAAAAGACAACACTGAGATTTTGGTTCGGGGCAGATTTTGTCTGTGTTGCGACTTTGTGCCATACACTTGCGTAGGGCATATTGATTTTGTCAACGCTTTTGTGTTCAACGCTCTAAGAGAGGCAGCTGCGATTCCATAAACATGTATCATGACTGCATTCCCCTTAAATAGTGAGCGGCAAAGGAAAAGAAGAAGCATAGTTTTTGCTGAAAGTGTGCAGCTGGCTTGCAATGGCAGCTTGTCGCTTGGTGCAGGGTATCACCTAGTCGGGCATACCTAGCTAGAGCACTTTACATGATTGTTATTCATTAGATCTCAATTAGCTCAACTGGACAGCCTTCGATTGAAACCTGTTGATCACATCAGAAAGGGTATCTTCACTTCGGCCTGCCGTACTTGATTTTTGTTGTCTTGTCTCTTTTTGTAGAAGCTGAATTGCTGTTGTTCGCGTCGTTGCCGCAGCTGCGATACAAGCGTTTTGGTCGATAGCCACGCCCACTATGTATCTCAACCTACCATCAATGCTGCTGCCCGCTTTTGTTGCGGTTTGTTGTGTGTATATTAATTTGTTATTAGATTTGTGTACTTAATATTAACATTGCATCTGCAAGAACAGATATTCCATCTGTATATAGAGAGGCATCGGACAGATACTTTTGTTTCCAATTTACCAGAAATCTTAGGAATGAGTTTGTATTTTGTACATTCTTCTTGGCGAAACAAGTAGGAAGTTCTAGTCGGAAGCCCCCGACTAGGGAATACTCTGAGGGTTCAGGGTTCCAACGCCAAATGCACCCGCTTGAAGTAATGATGATGAATTAAATGCATACAGGGTTCGAACTCGCAACTGACCACATTACTGAAGACTCTACTCAACAATCGACTTGGCTATTGATGCTGATCAAGAAAATATATATTTTTTTTGGGGTCGGAGATGCTTCCTTCTGCGTGTTACATACATTTGCAGAAATACATTATACCCTTTTAGACATTTTTAATGGGTTCAGGGTATTCAAATATTTGCTCAACATTTTGAGAATAGCTTTCGCTGGCAACGCAGCTGCGAGCAAAAAATACGATTTTCTTAACCTTCGCATAGTTTGTCTAGCTTAACAAATATGCTCATAAATAACTGAAATGCTTAAATAACTTAGAAAAAATACTGTTAAGCTAATAAAATAATGCTTGCGTGATAGCACAGCCTGGTCACACTGTTGCCACTGCTGAACGCAGCAAGTACAGTGAAAGCTCCATAAAGCGAACTCCAAATCATTTTGTTCAGCTAAGAAAAAGAAAAACTTTGGTTCTTCACTTTGCAATATATTCATAAATCTTTGATAAAAAAAAGTCTTCAAAAATAGTTGTAAAAAAATAAAAGCTTTACAGTTTTAAGGGTTAAGTACACAATTTCGGCAGGTAGAGCTCCATTTAAATAGCAGCCACGCCCACAGGCGTCCTTACCGTTCTTGAAGGAGTCCGGCAATCAGCAAGTTGCCTTGCAACGCATTTGCTGGGTAAACAGCGTATTCGATAGTCAGTAACACCCGCCTCTCAGCTGCTTAATTTGTGTTTTTTTGTTGCCTGTCAACTTTTGATGGCATTTGCAGACAAACCATTTCGAGGTACGCGCCACAAAAATAACAAACGCTGTTTTAATTATCCCCGTATCGGCTGTAAGAACATTTTCCAATCAATTTGCGTACATTGTGCGCCCTTTAAAAGAACTCGCGGCAGAGCCCAGAAACGACCAACGACCAGTCGCAGGTGAACTTCGCGTTTCAAAATAGACGCTTAAAATAATACAACTTCAATTAATGCCAGCCGAAACTTAAGGCAAAGCATTTTGCCGGAAAATGCCGAAACGAAACATTTTCAAATTCAAAATCAAGAACTTTTCAGGCAGATTTCAAGCTCGAGCCAAGCGATTTATCTAACCTTATTTGTCCTTTATTGGGTCTTAAATTTAGCACTCAATTACTGAATGCAAATATTTAAAATAATATTATTTCGTTTATACTTGTCAATTGTTGTTAGCAAGGCACACAAGCCGAGCCTCAAGGCAGAAAGTTGATTGAGAATCGTTAGTCGAACCAGCGACTATTTTTTTTTTCTGGCACTGGCTGCTCTGCTTTCAACAGGTACGATATGCAAAGCCCTGCTAAATCAAACTATTTATACACCATATTATATATATTTGCATAGCAGAAAAGTTTTGATGCTAGAAAAAACTCATTTAGTCAGCGATTTTTGCGTTGTTGCAGACCCTATCAGAGAAGAAGAGAGCGAGAGAGAGAGAGAGAGAGAGACGCCTCCGACGACCTACCTACGAGTAGAATTATCTAAATATCTCCTTCCCCTTCATTGTAAATTAGCCTTCATTGTAAATATCATACAAGTTAGATACTATGCAATCTTCCCTTATTTATGAGATCCGATCTGGCAAAATAAACTAAAAAAAAAAGAAATTACAAAAAAAGCTGCTTCTTTTCAAATCGAAATCGACTTGCTCTTAACCAGGTTAGGTTTAGCTTAGGCAAAATTGATAACTAAACTGGCTGACAAACACGTTTGGGCAAAAAAGCTGCTGGCGACAGAAAATACGCAGATAATTGCGCATAAATGCAACAATTAATTGCAGCACTCGAAATGCGCACGAGTTTTTCTTATTTCTTATATATATTTTATGAGTTTTTGCCTTTGATTTTTGTTTAGCTTATGTCGCGAGCAGCTGGAAATTTCATCAATTTTCTTGGCTTGGGCAATGCTGCGTATACGCAATACGGCCAAAGGCGCAGCCGCTGCCCGCTGCCCGTTGCCCGGGAAGTGTCTGAGCTTATCGGGGCACTTATCGGGCCCACAGACTCGAGCCGAGCTTAAGATTTGGAGCAATCAAATTGTAAATTGTGGCGCAACTGTTGACGGCTTATGTAAAATGCGACACGATTCGGCGACAAATCATACGAGGCATAAATAATTGTGCAGGCGGCGCGCCCCGCCTACCTACCCCTTGGGCCACGTTGTGCGACGCGCGCTGCAAACAAAACTTTTTGCAGCACAACGAATGTTACACACACTTTCCATGCTACTTTTTGAAAAATATATTACTATTATTATGCATTTTGATGTAAATATTGGATTGGATTTCATTTAAAATATATTTCAGTTTCAGTAAAAGCTAATATGTTACTAGATGCTACTTCGCTCTGCTCTGTTTATGATCGGCACTGTTGACGCGCTGCTCTGTTAAGGCGCTGCTCTGCTAAGGCGCTGCTCTGCTAAGGCGCAGCTCTGCTAGTCTCTGTTAGTCCCTGCTAGCATCATACTGTTATAACTAGTCATGTTCTGTTAGCGCTCTGATTGCAGTTGCTATAGAAAAACAGTCGCAAGCAGTTTCCTATTAACATAACATCTTTTAACAGCTATTTAATTTAACATACATGCTATTACAGTCATTTAACAGAGCCTAGCGATCATTTGATTGTAGTGCAATCAAAGAGTATTCAAAACAACTGTTGACATGTCAGGAAAGACTTGGTTTGTGAATTTGCGCGAGATTTTTGGCGACCTGATTGTTGATCTGGCTCTGCGGCTGTCTGCTCTGCTGGAGGCGGTCTTTGGGCGTTGTGCGAGCCATTCTCTAAAAGCTGTTGTTGTTGTTGTTGCCTTCCAACTGCGATTTAATTAAATTAGTTTTATTTATATTTGCATTTATAGCCACAATAATTTCGAATACCCATGTGGTTCTGGCTCCGCCCAGCCGCGGGCAGCCATACAAAAAAGGCAAAAATACGCAGAAAAAAAACCCCTTAAAACGTTGCTGATTGGGAATACATATACATATTTGGCCGGCGTCAGCAGCAGCTGTTTAATTGAGTTGCTTTATTAGTTTTTGCTGGCCCAAAGGCAGTTGGCCGAGAAGCCCGCGGCATGTGGTCCCAATGTGTCGGAATGTGCAATGCGAATGGAAATCCGGAGCTGAACCAGATGAGCCGCAGACAGCTCCAATTGAAGTTGTTGTTGTGCTTGTTGTCGCATTCCCGAATTGGCTGGGATTAACTTGAAGCTATCGCGTGGGGCGAGGATTAAGACGAGGCTTTCCGCTGCATAATAAAATAAGAACTTTAATTATGTGATTGGCATTACCCGGCCTTGCGCGGTCAAAGGTCTACAATTGCTTACTGCTTGCTGTCCCCCTCCCTGTTCAAGGACTTTTCTGGCGCATAGTTCATCATATTTGGGCAAATATGAACTCAATATGTTCAACAGGCACAGCTCAAGCAAGACACGCCCAAACACACACAAGCAGCCAGCATGGTTGGGCCTAAAGTGCCAGAGCGGGGCCTACGCTCACCTGGCCAGAGAAGCCAGCGGTTGGTTGTTGGGTTATCATCTGTGTTCCATAATTTATGAATCGATTTCGCTGCGGGTTTCCGCTGTGGCAACTCTGAAGCCGCAGGGGCCAGGATAAACGACGACGACGACGACGACAGCGACAGAGACTCACGATGAACGAGCCGTCGCAAATGATATCCTGCTTATGTATTCAATGAGTTTGCCTAAACACTCCAATGTCGCCGTCTACAGTCAAGGGTCGTTCCTCCAACCCAGCTCCCAACTCAACTATGCGACCCGTCGACTCGTCTATATGTATGCAATGTGCGTCTGTTGCGCCTGGCCCCAGCCACGGCTACGCTTGTGGCGCCCAGCGGAGGGGGCGGCGGCCAAAGTGTCTCTGGTGATTGTTGTTCCAACTAAAGCCGGCTAACTGTGATTGCGCCGTTAATTACTCATACGCAGCGCGGTCCGAACGCCATTAAAGCCGTCCACGCGTCTCATTAAAGTAAACCCAAAAAAAAAAAAAAAAAACAACAACAACAACATAAAAACTATCATGATTTGAAAAGGCCCAACCCAGACACGGGCACACCAAATGCAATTAAGGTACGACCCGTAACAGTTTTGGCCAAATTCGCGAGGCCACAGCAACAACAACAACAACAACAATAACATCGGCTAAAGGCAACAATTGACGCGGCCAACACCGTCGCTGCACATGAACATGGCCAACTGTTTTGTGCTCGGCTTATACCCTAACCGAAAAAATACCCTAACCGAATATTAGCAATCCAGAGATAGACATGACTATAAACAGGTGGAAAGGCGAGTAACGGGCTCTCCCCCTCATAATTAAAGACAAATAGTTGTGAATAAAAACTCAAATTGAATTCAAATAGGTTTGGTTCAAATCAGGGTTGCCAGCCCAAAAAAAAAAAACATTTGCTGGTTCAGTTCAAGGGCTGCCTCAGTTGCACATAAATATAAACTTCTCTTTTAATTGTTGAAGAAAATAAAAACATATTTTACGATACATAAAAAAGAAAGCAGAGCTTTAAAGGGCCGTGAAATTAATTTAATATTAAAGAAAAGTCTTCACGGGGAGTTGCTCCCTAAACTTTGGGCGCAGTGCGGCAACTCTGGCCAACTAACAAAAGACACGCTTGGTGGAAGAGCGAGTGTTCGGGTTCGCAGCTTTGTCGTGTGCAATTCCCAACAAGTTAATGCTTCGAATAGGCGACAAGGCAATCCTGGCAATCCTGGCAATCCTAGAGTCGATGGCAAAGTCTGCTGAACTGTCTGGTTTTATTTGTGCAGCTGCTGTGAAGGCAAGCAACTGTCAACTGCTTAGCCCAAATATGTTGATGCTTTAACAAAATATATATATATATCAAGGTATTTGTATATGTAGAGTATCAAAATGTTGTCTTGCTGCCGGCTGCTTTTCTGTGCTGTCAGCCAAAAAGTTGCACTGGCTAAGCTGACAAACGCGCTGGCAAAAGAGTGGGGCAAGTGGCAAGTGGCAAGTGGCAAGTTGCAAGTTTGGTCAGCAGCAGCCAGTGGTTGCCATTGTTAATGTTGTTGCAAGCGTTGTTGTGGCTGCTGCTGCTGCTGCTGCTTTGGCAGCTCGCCTGGTCGCCCCTGTTGGCCGGATCGCTTCCAGGCCACTTCACTTTATTTACCGTTCGCCTGAGCGTTAAGTGCGAAAACAGCGCCAGCAGCGATGCCGGCGCAACGAGCTGCACTCGTTTTTTATGGCCAGTTTATTGAAAAAACCCGCCAGCCGGGCAGCCGTACAGCCGGGCAGCCGGGCAACCCAGCAACCCATAGACGCATTCAGCCAAGCATTTGAGTCCGGCGGGCAGCGGGTCGGGTTCAGGTGATAAAACTAAAACGTTGCGTAAGGCGATGCCCGCCAAATGGCCAGTGGCCGAGGCACTTGCACTTGTTTGTGTTTCTTTTTTCATGCCACAATTGGCGGCGTCTCCCAATCGGGAGCTAGTCGTTGGCGGCGTCTCCTTTTCTCCATTTACAAGCGCTGCCAAAGGAAGTGGCCGCAAGTGCAGGGAAGTGCATCGTCAGCGTGAAGCATGCGGAAATCTAACAGCATTCACTTGTGGGCGCTGGCATGGGCGTGGCATGGCATGGTAGGTGTGGCTGCTGCACAGCTAAACGCTGAATGCGTTGCACTTGCCACAAATCAACAATCCATTTGATAAGCGAGCCAATCAAACAGACAGAAACACAAATTGATTTCAATCGGTAAGGGAAAATTATAAAATAATATTAATAATAATAATAAGAAATATAATAATAATACTAACAGTATGGCTAGTGGCTCTCAAACTGTTAGCCGAAGACAGTGACCTTCAAACGGTGACCAAAATATGTTGATTTAGCCAAAAACTAGATAATCAGCAACTTATTTGGTCCATCTACATACGTACAGTATGTATCTATGCGAAACTGTGAAAAATATAGTTGTTCAGGTATTGCGAGCAAAACAAAACAAACGAGTAAGAGGTTCTAGTCGGGAGCTTCCGACTAGGGGATACCCTAAACCCCCTTCTTCCAACATCAAATGCATGTATATATTCTATTTTAGAAGCTATATGTCAAGTTTGGGGACTCTAGCTCTTATTATTTAATTTCGATTTTCGCACCGATCTCGATTTTGAAAAAAAAAACGTGATGTAAGCCCTTGCCATTTTGTCGATTTGGTCAAAATTTTGGATTTCCTTTTTTTGATGCCAATCGATAGAACTGATCGATGCGTTCATACATACGGACGGACGGACATGGCTAGATCGACTCGGCTATTAATGCTGATCAAGAATATATATACTTTATGGGGTCGGAGATGCTTCCTTCTGCCTGTTACCCTTATACCCATTTTTAATGGGCTTAGGGTATTAAAATTGTGCGGCAAGAAGATCTCCAGTAATTAGCTACTACCTGTTAAAACTTTATCTATAGCTTTTGGTAAAGTTAAGCAGATGCGTTAAACATACAAATAGAGAAAACTGAAGGCTGGAGAATTTGGTTATTCGATTAAGAAAGAGATGCCAAGGGAAAAGATTCCTTAAAATTAAGTTTTTACCGTAATTTGCGGTGCCTGCTTGGCCACGCCCACACGTTTATCAGGTACTCTCTCCAAGTGAAGCTTCTGCTTATGCAGTTCAAATGAATGCCGCCAAAAAGTAATGAAGTGTGCGTCGACAGCGCTGCCAGCTGCCATTAATGAAGTCGCATCGAAGCTTTGACTTTGTTTACAAACAACAAAAAAGCTTTCGCCGGCATTGCAGTCGCTCCCACAAGTCTCGCTCTCTCGCTCTCGCTCTCTCTCTCTCTCTCTCTCTCTCATTTCTTCTGTTTTTACGCTCTGCCTGCGGCTACGCTCTGAGAGCGCGTGCGCTGCAAACGTCAAAATTGCAATCTAAAATGTAAACGAGGGAAAAATTGTGGACAGCGAGCGGCAACAAACAATTAAACAACGTTTAAACAAAAAGATAAAAAAAAAAAACAACAAAACTTAAATATAATAAAAAGCGCCCAAGAGAGCGCCAGCCTAGAGAAACAAATAAGCAACAGACGCGACCGCATGATAATTTAGAGTCGATTGAATTTTTCGATAGACGTCACAAAAGTCCCCACTATTCGCATATTCACAATTCCGTTCCGTCGCGTCGCGTCGCGTTAACACAAACAACTTGAACATCTCTTCTCATCTTCAATTTGTTGTACTTTTCCTCTTCTTTTTTTTGTATTTTTTTTTTTGAGAACAATTTCTAAAACAACGTGACCTGCGTTTAGATAGTGCAGCGAAAGACGAGTGCAAAGTGCGATGCCAAAAAAAAACTCAAGCATAAAACTAAACAGTTAAGTGTGCGATTGTAAGTCAATATACTAACACGACTAACTGTAACAGGTATACATAATACATGTGTCTGTGTGTATATAAAGCGTGTGAGTTTTGTAGTGTGCATGCTGTCAAGTTAAACAAATACTCAATTATTTGTTCAAATTGTGTTTTGCCTAATTAAATGGTGTGAAAATTCACTGCTAACTGTAAATGATGACTCATGTGTTGACCGTGCTGCTGCTGCTGTTGTTGTTGTTGTTGTTGTTGTTGTTGTTGTTGTTGTTGTTGATGTTGTTGTTGTTATTGCTGCTGCTGTTGCCGCACACGCAAGCGGCCCATGGCCTATGGAATCTTATTTTTAGACACCCGTCTAAGCATACATATGTATACATATGTATGTATTACTGCGGCCCCCGCTCGCACAATTGATAGATCGATATATTAGTCTGTTCCTCATATCATATACATGTATGTACAGCGTTGTGTTTTGTTTTTGCAATCAGTCCATCGTCCGCTTCATTACTAAAAAGCGCAGCAGCAGCAATAACAGCTATGCACATACATGCATACATGCATACATGCATATGTGCACGTACATAAATAATTATGCGCACATCTGTATAACAGTTAATTGAGTGCGCACAAGTGCAGTCAAATTTGCACAGCATACTTTTAGGCAGAGCAAGTAAAATGCGCTTGCTTGCAATTTCGTTGTGGCTTCTGTTTTATTCGTTTCTCTTGTTATTGCTTTTTTTTTGTTCATGTTACCGTTAATTAAGTGCACTGTTAACACGTATAATTGAGATAAATATTTAACACGCTGTGCCTGTATTTAACTGCATCGAACTGCGTGCACATGTTAATATGTTATTCGCAGTTGAAATTACGTAGTTGTTTTTTTTTCATCTTTCATTGTTTTGTTTTATTTTGTTGATTGTCTTGAAAACAGTTTCGACATCTAGTTGGCCAATTTTTGTTTATCAATGCAAAAATGTTTCGTTTTGTCGTCAAAAGTCAGCAGTTGCCATACATTTGTGCTGTGCCACAAAGTATGCAATATCAATGAAACCTTCGGCTGGCGAATGTAATTCCCGCCAAATGATTTTCGTGTTAAGGCCTCCTAAAAATTTGTTTTCGTTAAATTAAAAAAATTTTTTTTTTTTTTTTTTTTTTTTTGTAAGCGCTGTATACAAATTGAAATTGTACGCATAACTAGAGACACACACAAACAAGCAGATGCACTCACACACTTACACTCGCACTCGCACGCACACGCACACGCTCACGCACACAGATACACATGCATTGGCATAGTATTGTTGTAGTTAGTTTTGTTCGCAACTGCGCCGATCCATGGCTTTTGTTAACGTGCCGCAAGTGTTGAAGACCTTACGCAATTTGCAGTTGATCCAAACAACGACAGCGACATCTAAAAAAATAACTACAACTAGCGCAGCAGCAGGCGGAACAAAAGCAACAACAAAAACAACAACAGCATCGGCAGCAGCAGCAGCAGCAGCAAGAGCAACAACAACTCTAATAGACAAAGCACACACAAGAACAGTTAAAGAGAAAATTAGTTATTGCGACGCCCTGCTGCGCCAACTGAGCAGCAGCCGCAGCCGCAGCGCTTCAAATTATCAACGTCAGAGCAAGCGGAACAGCAGTGGACAGACGAGAAGGGGAAACAATACTGAAAGCTTCTGCACATATGCGACAAGCTTAAGCAGAATGACAACAATGTCGTCCCAAGAAGCAGCCGTCGCCAGCAGCATGGCCCAAGCACAGGCAGAGGCTCAGGCTCAAGCTCAGTTCACAAGAGAGTATTACGACATGCCCTATCAAGTAAGTACGAGGCGCGAGAGAGCGCAAGCGAGAGCGGGAGAGTGCCCAGAGACTGTGACGCAGCACGCACACACCCACACAAGCACACACAAGCACACACAAGCACACACATGCACACGCTCGGTATGCAGACATATGCATATCAATCAGTTGCAGCAAAGCTCATTAGCTTTCTGTACCAATTGTGTCAGTCAGACACACGCACACACTCGCACACACACTCTCTCTCTCTCTCAAACACACTCACACATGCAGGAGCATATGTTTTGCCCTGCTCCGATGTCCTATTGTGCACTTAATTGCTTTTGCTGCATCGTTTTCTCCTTCTTAACAACTGCTTTCTATTCGATCGCTTGTCACATGCAGCTAACCCAAGATGTTGTGTGTGTGTGCGTGTGTGTGTGTGTGTGTGTGCAGCCTTGTGGCACTGCAATAAATCTATGCAATTTCGCCCACCCCTTTCCACATAAATACATTTTATTGTATCTTTTGCAGTGCGAAATGAGCGACTCAGCACCCAATACGCCCGGCCCGTTTTCGGTACCAAAAAAATACTATCGCCATGCGGCTCACAGGTAAGTCGAAAAGTCACCCGTCAATTACACACCGAATATCTTATGCTCTATCAATATTGAATGTGGGGGGTATATATTACATAATGTCGAATACCTGTAATATTTATAATATCCTAAGAAGTGGAAGAGAAATGCTTTAAAATATTCCACCTTCACAAGTGAAATTTAGGTGAAATTGTTCTTTCCTTTTTGTCAAACCGATTTAAAACTTTTTTCACATATCCCTTTTACTATTTCACAACATTGTATCTTTAATTCAAGCTCAAGTGGCTTCGCCTTTCAGAGTAAAACCTCCTCCACAACTATCGATATATCTATGTATATATATATCCATCAGATATAGGAGGTCGTCTAACTACATTGTATTGTTCAACCACAAGCAGCAAATTCCATTGGCAATATTCGCTGCCCCACAGCTCCCCAGCTAGCGTTACCTTGTATTGAGACCATGTGACGTCACATAAGCACCGTGCCGGGACTCGAGATCCAACGATTACGGTTAATAAACTCAACGTGGGGCTGACATTGAGTGTCGCCTCCTTTGCTCATTAGGCTGCCAAGACTAGCCCCAAGCTCTTATCATCAGCGACACTTGTCGTTGTTGCTGCTGTAATTGTTTGTTGTTGTTTTTACTTAACCCTGTCACAGCAGGTGACATAGGTCAGGCTGTAGTCGGCGGCCATTCAAAGTGCGCCCAACAGAGCCACCTGAGTCTCTGCTTAGGTCGTTGGGGCTCTGTGCTTACGAGCTCAGTAAGTGTCAAGGTTAACTAGAGTCCAATGCATCAGATACATAGTATATACTTACCTGTATAGATATATATATGTATATATATATCGTTATTATATTATCTTAATTAGTTTAGCTCAGCTTTTAAATTGTGTTCACTCTCTTTCTGTTTTTTCTCTTTCCCCCTTTCTCTATATATATATATATATTTCTATCTCTCTCTCGCACTCTCTCTTTTTTTCTCTTTCTCTCCCTCTATCTCTCTTTCAATATAATTATTTATAAACAAATCTCATATGAAAAATAAGTTTTGCTCGTAAAAAAACAACTTTTGAGGGCGACTCAGTTCGAACCCTTGCATTTATTTAAGCATATTTGATAGATACAATTGTTGGATTGATAAGTATCTGAGGCTTGCAGTATTGCAATTATAAATTACAAATAATAACACAAATACTTATCGCAAAGAATCATGTTAAAGATAAGTGCTTAGATTTTCGTATACCTCCATTTCTCTCAGTGTATCGCACAGCACTAGCTTTGTTGCTTTGTGCTCCACACTTTTGTGGAGAGCGCTAATCGCGCTGCCCACATAGCTGGAATTTAACCTGTTCAGGGCCAATGCCGCCGAATGCAAAACTGCTGCCTTACCTTATCGCCTTATCTGAGGCGACAGACAGACTAACAACAAACAGCAGTAGAACACACTCGGCTACAACAACAACAGCAACAACAACGCACATCAGTGGGCCTAGTCGGAGGCGTATTTACATAAGAGCGGGCACGTAGTTTCTCAATACACTTCACTTCGATTGCCTTGGCTTACTCGGCTGGTTTGTGACAGTGAGGAAAACTATTTGGAAAAACTGCTTACGTAGCTTGAACTCCATATACTCTTGCAAGAGAAGCCACATATTTAATCCAATTAATATTGAATTGAGGCGAGTGTGTTTCGCCTTCGATGGGAAAACTCGGTTCCGACATTCTTATATTAAATCTGGAACGAATCGGATTGCTATATCATTAAGCTGTCAAAGAAACTATCGGGCGAAAGCTGAGCTAATAGCTGAATAACTTATTTGGTCTAACAGAGTATCCTAGCCAAATGCAACAATAATACCAAATATATATATGAGCTATATAGTCAGAAGTTATATTTTGCGTGAACAGTTTGTATGTTTTTTAAGATATTTTAATATTGGAAAACTTCATCATAAGACTTTTGTGGAAAACAAACTTGTTTGGATATCAAAATAAGTTAACATGAATCACGAATCGTTGAAAGGGTATTGCAAGTGCGGCGTCGTGCATATACAAACCGTTTCTTTTTGGTGTCATATTATTAACCAGTTTTCAAGGCGTAAACTTTTAAGTGGGCACTTTGGGCGAGTGTCAACTGCATTTTCCAATTAGACAGCAGGTACGTGTATATGCATACTTATATACATATGCATCTATATGTATCTGTGTGTAATGTATACATATGTATGCATGTATATGCGTATAAAGCAGTCTGATCTTTGCATTTGGCGGTCTGTTGAATTTGACATCTAATGCAGCTGAAATTGACACACAGCAAACTGTTTTGCTCGCGGCTGTTGTCTGTTTGAATACCCTACCCTAGCCTACCCTAACCCTATGCCTAGCACCGGGCCCGTCCCCTGTCCGCCCTTCCATAACACACTCGCTTCTGATAGCTGTGTCTTCGGGTCGAAGCATAAGCATTTATTTGCAGTTGATGTGTGCCAATGTTTGCCTATTTTTGTTTTCGTTCAATGGAATTCGATTTCGATGCTTGTGGCTGCTGATATTTGTTTCTGCTTAGCTCTTAAATCGTCCAATCTTTAAAATTGAAAAGCCATCTGAACTGGGAGTAAATAAACAGATGAGAGAATGAGTCGAATCCAAGCATAAATACACATCAACTGAATAATCGGACTGCATTGTAGAATGCGAGCAAATTGTGAATAATGTGATTCATTTTATTCAAGTTGTCATAGCTAAAATTAAACGGAATTAAGCAAGTCATAGCTGCGATTATGTAAAACTTGAGTGGCATTTAAATACATACATACATACTTGCATGCATACATACATATATGTATGTTAATATATCCATGTTTGATTCGGTTCGGGAACCTGTGAGTGGGTTCGCTCCAATTCGATTGCTGGTTCGGCTCATGATTAATGAGAAAATGATATTCGATTGGAGCCGATTTGCAGCCTCTATGTACATAGATTTCTGGGAAAGATTTTTAACCAATTTTTTAGAAATATATGTAAATATTTCGTTGAAATCGTTTTAACCAACTTTCAGAAATAATATTCTAATCCAGCTGTCAACATTTGTTACATTCTATTAATATGCTAATAAAACTAATCGAGAGGCAAGAAAAAAGTCATAAGCGTGCCTCCAATTAGTTTATTATTTAAATTATGATATACAGATTGGCACAGATTCAAATTTGTGTGTCTCCGTTAATGGGAAGGACAAGCTGCCTCTGAGCTAATAAAATATTTATGAATCCACGTAGAAGACACACTCAACAAATCATTAGTATAATTGAGCCTACAGTGGGTGGAAAATGTTTGCGTTCAGGCGAATATTTAAAAACCAAACATTTCATATGCTAAATAATGCATGCGAGAGTATACTACAGTGTGTGCTCGATAAGAGCAACCTTCAGAATTGTCTATTACCAGGACATCAAAAGGGCTAAAGCTTAAATATTTAAATATGTTTTGCTAATACAACTAATAGACACGAATATAAATACAAATCAAATTGCTCTGATTTGAAAAACATTTTTAAGACAATTCATGAAAGACTGAATTTTTGTCTGCACTGTGACTACATAAAATGTAAACGAAAATCGAAGCCAATTTGTCAGCCAAAGGTGTCAACGAATTCAAATTATATTTGCATAGCCCGAACGCCAACTTAATTATGTATGTAAGCACATGCATATGTATGCATGTATGCGTATACTTGTTATTGTGAACAAACGAATTCATAGAGCTTATCGGCTCTAAAGATACACACACACACACAAACACACACACGCACAGACATATGCGTATGTATACATATTTGAAAAACGCGTTTCACTTTCCAACAACAGAACTGAGAGAGGCCCGCTTAGCCGAGTCACAAACCCACGCATAAATCACACGCCCAGGCTCAAGCTGATTTAACGTGTTTGTGTGCGTGCGTGTGCGTGCGTGCTGTCTATTGTTTGCGGTACTTATAATTTTTCATTTGCTTTCAAATGTCTTGTCTTCCGACAAGCACTTTGAAATTTTCCTAGGTCCCAGCTATTTTTGAGTGTACTTGTCTACGCTTTATGGCGTGAAGATAAAAAGCAAGCAGAAGCGCCAAAACGAACAAGCACAAGCAAACCGAATTTTGAATGCTCTATTTGGTGATATTTTATCAAAACCACAGACTGTCCTCATAACAATTCTTGGAAATGAATTAGAACTGCAACCACCAAATCTTTGACCGACATTTCCACCAAGCGGAATTGATTTTCCGAGAAGTGTGAAACAACTCTTACACACATTTTTAATAAACATCTTTAAAAGTGAGTTTTGGTATAATCGGATAGTAGACATAAAAGTTTCATTCAACAGTTTTTCGCGCTTTTTCCACGCATGCAGGTGAAATTTCCTAAAACCCCGTCTACAGCTTGCTCAATCAATCAGTCCGGATAACCAGATTTACATATATATAGAGAGAAGATAACGGCATGCATGCTTGCAGATATGTGCATATGTATGTACATATATGTATGTTTATACATGCGACTTAGTCACAGTTTGTTAACACTTGGCCAAGCTTTTTCACCCTGACCGTCAGGCATGTTAAAGCTAAAATGCTCTCGACAAGAAGAGTGGCAGTCAAAATAAAAGCCAAACAACTTTGTGTTTATTGCATAAAAAAGCATTAAAACAACAACGACTCAAATACACGACGGCAACAACAACAACAACACAACAACAACAACAACAAGAGCCACGACCACGGCAGAAAATACTAGCACACAGCTGTGCTACGCGCGCCTACTCTTTGACACGCAAATGCGGAGAGCTTTCGACAGCGACGCTGCTGCGAGAGAGAGCATGCGCGCGTCGCTCAGCTGCCTTCGTTCTCTGAGTTTTGCTTATTTGCCGTTTGGTTGTGTTGCTTTTGTTATTGTTGTTGTTGCTTGTGCTGCTGCTTCCTTCCCATTTCTACTACGTTGCATTCGCTGAGCGCCGCTGTCGACGCCGCCGTCAGTTGAAATTCGAACGTTGACCGAAATTGTTGCTCTCGTCATAAACTCTGCACAGCAAAAGGCAAACAAAATATATATACATATATGTATATATGTCTATAAACAAACTCATTTTTATTAAACATTTGTATTTTTTTTTTGTTTTTCGTGTGTCTTGCTTTCTGTGTGCGTGTGTGTATCTTATGTTGTGTTATACTGATAAGCATTAATTGTCAAAAGCAACGCCAAACAATAACAAAAGCGGACGGCAGAACTTTTGCCCACTCACAAGATCATTCCAAAATCAGACGCAGTTGTTGTTGCTGCTGGTGCTGCTGCTGCTGCTGCTGCTGCGCTGTCTGCGCATAGCTTCGTGACGTTTCCACTGGCAGCTGATAAGGCGCCACATATTACACATTTCGCACGAACGCTCTCTCCCTCTCTTTGCTCCACTCTCACTCTGTCACGCTCTCGCCATTTGGCTTGCTGAGCTGTGCTTTTCGAGTGCTCTGAAGTCACGTCGGTTATCGGCAACGACGCGTCGTCGCAATTTTGCTGGCATTGCTCTTTGGCACCTTTGGCTAACCAGACACAGTAGCAACAGCTGCAGCAGTAGCCAACTGACGAAAATGCCGCTTAAACAGCAACAACTGCAACAAATGCAACAGTCACATTCCAAAAGCAACAATAACAACAGCAACAGCAACAGCAACAACAGCAATTCCGGAACACGCGAACGTACACAAACGATTGGGGAAACGGACATAGATCAGTCGGTGCTCAATGGGCTACACCTGGGCGCCGACGGCAACTATCACGGCCACAAGCGTCAGCTGGGACACAGGTGAGCAATGGCAACAACAGCAACAACAACAACATCAACAACAACAACAACAACAACAACAATAACAGCAATAACAATAACAACAATGCATCACCTACATCCAATGTCTTATCAGCTGAGTCAACAACAGTCACTGTTAAGTTTCGTCAAGTATCGTCAAGCTTCGTTAAGATAGCAACCAAATGCATTCTATGAATTATGCCTACGGATGAATAGCTTTTGGTTTTATCTTTATGACAGCGCATAAAATTCTCTCACTTGTGTGAGAGACAGAGACAGTCGCATTAATTGCTTGATATCTAGTTTGCCTCCTGTTCAGACAATATCCATATTTATGGATGGTATGTTGATCTTTACTGCGTGCAGCGTATCTGTGAATAGATTTTATATACGTTTAATCACAAAGCTGATAACTGATAACATTGTTTACCGTAACCGTATTAATTCACTGACAGGTGGAAGGATTTAGTTAGGTGAACAAGTCACAAGCAATTCTAAGAAGTAGAAAAAGAATGCATAAATATCACGTTTGCGTATATAGTGTTGTAAAACGCATGCGCTTACAACACCAAATCGCCCAATCACGTAGGTAATGCCCGTCATTTCTTTATTCATATGAATAACTGTAATTCAAAGGTCGAGCATCTTATATTAAGCTGACAAAATTGTGTTACCTGTCAGACTTTGTGTTCAGTGTTGGGAAATGCCGGCGACTGTTCTATCAGCTTGCCCTTAATCTTATGCGTAATATCCGTAGGGGTTTAACTCGCATATGCTTATCTCTTCGCTGGCTTTCAAGCTATCTGTCAAACTTTCCGTGCCCAAGCGTTATCTTATCAATATTTCAATCGATCATTCCATCAAGCTGAGGTCGTCTCATACTCTTAGAAACACATATATTATTCATGTCATATTTTACTATTCTAAAAGCTCAAGTCCCATCAATGGGGTTAAGCTGGCCCCCAAACCTAAACCCAAAGCCAAAGCCAAAACCAAAACCGTTTGCCCCGATTTGCATCTTGCACTCGCACATTCTGACTTTCACCTTGCTCTGCGAGTGGAAAGTTGTTGCATATTTCGAGGCGTGCGTGTTGTCAGGGGAGGCGTGGCGTTTGGGGTAGGATGTTGACAGTTTGCGGTTATTAACATGCCCTTGGCCATGCCTTCCGCTCTCGCTCTCTCTCTCTCTCTCTCTCTTGCACTCTCGCTCTCTATCTCTTAATTAAAAGCTGGCAGCCTGCCTAATTGATGTCGTCGCCGGCAACGCACGTCGTATGCGCAATTTCGATAATTTTCTAGTTTTTCCACCCCCTGATTTTTTTGTTTTGTGTACCCTTCCAATTTCTACATTTTGCCAATTAATGTTAATTTCTGCGCACATGAGTTTTACATGCGGTCTGACTAATCTCCGCTACTAATCAATGCTGATTAGCCAACCATGGCTAGCCAAGCGCCGCGAACCCCTCGGCCTCTTTGCCGCGAAGAGGCATTTCATTGGGAGGTAAATGTCGTAAATCAGGTAAATTGACATTTATGTGATTTTCGCTGGCAACGTTTATGTTTTGCTTTTCGATTTGCATTTCATACTCTAGAGAGTCCCTTTGCTGCGAAATTGCTGCTTCTTCCCACACTTTGAAGAAAAATGAGCACGTGCTCTGCCCGGGCGCCATTTTGTCGCTGAGTTGAGTCGCCAAACGTGACCGTGCACCTGTTTTGCATGCAGCACAATTGCAAACAATGCCCCAGGAACATTGTCTTAAATCAAAAGGCTATATGCATTGCCATACCCCACGCCCAGGCCCAGGCCCAGAACCAGAACCAGAACCAGACCCCAACCCAGCAGCAGTCCCTGCCGCTTGCATCTACGAATTGGCCACTTGGCTTGGGCTCACGTAGTCGCATGCTTGCAACTTTTCGCGATGCCGGAAACGGAAACCCCCGTTACATCACCAGCAGCAGCAGCAGCAGCAGCAGCAGCAGCAGCAGCAGCAGCAGCAGCAGCAGCGGCAAATGTTGCAGCAACTGTAGCAGCAAGAGTTTAATGCAATTTGCATTTCACTTTACATTTTTTACTGTGTGAACTTTTTTTTAGATAGTTTTATTTTTGAATTTTTATGGATAACCTTGATATTTATGACATTTTGCGTGGGCGATTTTAAATCTATATATGTATATATTCGCATGAACAAAAACGTTGCGATTTTTTCGTGAAACCCAATTAATTATGTTGTTGTTGTTGTTATTGTTATTGTTATTGTTAGTTGATTGTATTTTTTTTTGAAACATTTTTTTGCATTTTATTATTATTGCGGATGCCCGGACGACGCGTAATTTATGCAGGCTTTTCCAGGCCTCTGCACATGAGCAGTGAAAATAATACTTACTGCAAATGGATTTGCTCTGCGGCTTAATGAGAAATACAATTTCCAACATTCATAAATGCTATCTATGGATGGTCACAGGGTCACGCAAGTGATGGTAGGGGGGCAAAATGGAATGGAAAATTTCATGTCTCTGGCATGAGTTGAGCTTTGGTTAGTTCCATCTCTTAATGTTAACGTTGAAACAGCATAAAGGACAAAAACGTACGGCTGATGCAAATGAGGCAAATGCCCATTGCACTGCACTTTTCATGGGAAATGCACTCTCGACTAACTTCGGTGCTTGAAGTCCGACTTTCAGTGCTTAAAAATGGCATGCAGAAGTGTGAACATATCAAGGCGCAAGGCCCAACCAAAAAAAGTATGGTAATTGTTTCGGAGAAATCGGTGGACGCTATCAAAACAGTGAAATATTCTTTATTCGTGCTCTTAAAGCCAGCACTTAATATCGATTTTCATCGATATTATGAGAATGGGTGCATATATTAAGCAAAAGTGATAAATTCGGATCGCGTATGATTCTAAAGAATTTATAATTGAAACTTTAAGGTCTATCGCTTTTGTAGTTCTCGAGATTCACGCGTTTATACAGACGGATAGACCCAGCTCTTCGTCCTGTCTGTATGTCGAATAAATATTATATATGCGATTGGCTATTAAAAACATTTTCCAAAAGCCACGACTTCGGCTTAAAGCTATTTTGAATGGGTGAAGGGCATAATCCTTATCAAGTAATATCCATTTCTGTATCAAAAATGTTTATCAGAATTCGCATTAAACTTTTGATTAATACCGATATGGATATTTAAGTTTCGCTGACATTTATTATATTTATATATATATTTTTTTTTTTAAATTTGTGTCTGTTTACCCATACGTCTAATTAATGAGAAAGATTTCACATTTTCGTCACGCATTTTCCATTTGAATTCCGCGGAAAACAGCGATGAAAAGCGTGAAAAACAAACTAATACTAAAAATTGAAGGTCAATTGAAACTAATTGAACCTTGCAGAATTGCGAATTTGATGAATTAACAAGAAATTTGAAATCATTTTCAGTAATTTTACTGAGAATTATTTCGCATGATAGGCTAAACTGGGCGTGGCCACTGCGCAAATGTGACAATCTTTTGCACAATAACATTTCTATGTGCGTCATTAATATGGAAATAACATTTGTAGAGTAGCCAGCCCAATGGCCACGCCCACAGCACCTGCCTGCCTACCCAACTGCCACTTGCCACCTGCCGCCTGCCACCACGTCACGTTTACGACGCCGCAAAAAATAACCAAAATGCCCGTGTAAAAAGCGGAAAAAAAAGTGGAAAATTACCGTGCAGGTTGGCAGGTTTTCCAAACTTGGCTTTCAGCTGGCATTCAAAACCGCCAACGTTTACGTGCTAGCCGAGATTTACAGGACTCGAGCCAGGACGACTCTGTAGTGCCAGCCTCACGACAGTGGCAATAATTAAACATATTCAAGACACTTGAGGTTGAGCACAAAAAACGTGTGCGCTCAGCAATTCAATTTGTTTGCAGCTCCCTTGTAATTATATTTATTTAGCACTCTTTTGCGAATCTAGTTTTAATCGAGGAGAAGAACCAAAAGAGAGATCCCTAAAAGTTATTTCAAGTGCTGCCAAATAAAGTTATTTTAATTGAATAGCATGGCGTAGCATGGACATGACATTTAAATATTGTTATTTCAGTTTGGATATCTGCTTCTGCAATATACTTGGCGCAAGCTCTTATTTCACGCATTTCCATTTCCACGCATTCACCGAACTACTTTGCGCCACATTCGGCGGATTGGACTTGCTGCAATCGTTGCATCACATTTAAAAGTAGTTTGATTCGACTTTAAAAGATGTGTTTAATGTCAATGGCATGAAAATGAACATTTGCAAGAACAGTTTTTGAACTCTGGGAAATACTCAATGAATTTGAATCCAATGAAAATTTAACTTGAGCCCGACGGAATGAATTTTTCGTAAAAGTGTGCAACACGTCTCTTTAATCTATTTAACAGGATTATGATCGATCTTTGTGGAAATTCATTTGAGACGTGTTGTACACTTTTACAAAAAATTCAGATGGAAAACAGAAGAATATGTTGTTTACAAACGTTTTCCGTTAATTTTTCACGTTTTCGGATGGAAGTTGTTCGAAACCGCGTCACATGCGAAGATGTTCAGTCAGCCAGCTTAATGTATATATTAAATTTGCAGACTATTTGATTTATTTAGCAATTGCTGCTTTTGAGCATTTCCGGATGCGCTTCCTTCAAAAGCGTGTCCATTCAGCTGTTCACATATTAAATTTCTCACGCCACAAAAGCGACTCGCACCGATCCACCAGCTGCTCTCAATTAGATTAGATCTGACTAAGAGAGAGAAAGAGATAGAGAGAGGAAGAGAGAGAGAGGGAGAAAGAAAGACAGTAAAAAATGGATATGGCAACAAGCGAAAAGAGCAACAATGACAAACAATTTAATTTACCTTTATTTATTTATTTGATTAATGAGAATCATGCCGCTCACTAGTTGGGCCTTTGTCCCTCGCTGGCCGACAGCATCCACTGGACAAGTGGAAGAGGAGCTGAGCAACGACAAGTACCGAGGATTGCCCTTGGGCAGCAGTCGGAGGGGTTGCTGCCCCATTATTGAGGGGTGCCTGGCAGCCCTTGTTGCCTAATTAACCCCGCCATTCACATGCTAAGCCGACCTCAATCAATTGAAATTCCCGGACAATACCGCCATATAGCGACCAGATGCGCCACCCCACCCCCCCCCCCTCCCTCTCCCCTCTATCATCCCTTGTCATAAAGCAACAAATAACCCCCGCTACCCCATCGCCTAGCGAAACGTGCTCTGCCCCAAGGCCGCACGCAATGGGCCGCTGCTTGAAAATTGAAAGTGCGAACATTTTTAATACCCTATACCCGTTAAAAGCGAGCATAACAGCAGGCATATTGCCAGCTTCAAATAGTATATGGCGTATAGTTTCCTGATCCGTATGAGAATGCGCCGTGATATCAGAGATCAAACAGTTTAAATTTTGAATAGAGGATTTTTAAAGGAATAAGCATTGCCGGAATGCGTTCTAAGGTCTTGCTAGCTAACTATAAACGTTTACACAGAAGTGTAGGGTATCGCTAAGTCGCACATTCTCAACTAGAGAACTGTTGGTGTTTATTTTTGTATTCGAGAAATTTAGTTGTCACACGCACCAAACACTGTGAGCAGCGGCTCACGCAGCTCTCTCAACTAACTTTTTTGATCTCTGAACAGGAAGGGACACGCGGTGGCGGGGGTGGGGTAAATAAGTTCTACATAGAGCAGGTCGTTTCTTTTTTTTTGATTCCTAATCGCCTCAGTTTGGTTTTGGTCGAAGTGCAGTTTGGACAACTAAAACCCGACGCGCAATTTATTCCATTCGAAAGGACTTGAACTATTCCGACGGCCCCAAAAGGCAGCCAGTCGCATTTTGTGCGTGCGTGTGTGTGTGTGTGTGTGTCTGTGTGTGCTTAATTGCATTGTGTTGTACGCATTGTACTGTGCTTTAAATACCTCAACCAGCCAACAATACCGATCCCGGGTTACCCAGGCTTAAATGCTTCCTTACACAAATCCATTGGCAGACATTTCACATTTCTACATTTTGCGGCAGGCAAATTCGAGAAACTAATTAAATTTAATTGGGATTATTTGAGCTAAGTGTTTGAACTGGTCAACAAATTATGCGAACTCTTTTGCATATCCCACAAAGAACATTTAATGGACAAGTTGTAGTTAGTTTGCCGGAATAACTATTTCTGTGATAACTCAGTCTCAAAGCTGTTCATCAGTTACTCACAAACCTCTTCTATTCAGTATAGTTTTGTTCAGTTTGTTCCTCTTTCGCGTATTCTATAAGTTCCTGGGTTTCTTTTTCATTATCCTCTAAACATGCTTTTATTTGCCCAGCCTAAATGTCTGTCTCTAATGTACACTATAGCTCATCAATATTTTGTTCTAGAATCGTATCTAAAGCCTCGCACCTGGAAATTGGTTTTACCTTAAAGCGAACTTTAAGCCACACCATTTCCCTTTCTTAAAATAGATAACTTTTGTGCAGATTCAGGCCCAAAGCATAGATAACCTCCTTGGCGCCAATCACTGCATTTATCTGACCTCACTCGTATAGAGATCACATCTAGCCCGCATTTTGTATATGAAAATATGCACGGCATGCAATATTTTCAGTACAACGGGCAATTTTACATTGACAATTAAAATATTTGATTTATATGTGCAGAATATATTTGAGCAAGCAAATTGTAAGCCTAAAACTGGGTTCCAGTGTGTGGAAAACCAACTACACGCAGCGAACCTTATGGCTGGTTGCTGGTTCGAACCATCTATCAAATTGCAAATTGTTACACTCTTTAAACAAATCTTTGCCTTCTTATATTTGATCTCTCTATAGCCAACTACTTATTCTTTAATTCTGTTATAATCCTCGATCCTTGTATTATAATAATCAGTTCTTTCTGCTCTCACACTTGCTCTCGCGGTCTCCCTCTCTCTCACTCTCTCTATCTTATTCAGTCTTCTCTTTCGCTCTGTCTCTCTCTTTCTCTTGTTCTCGCTCACCCCCATTTGCTTAAGTATATTGCTTGTTTTCGGCACTTGCCCAATTTTGTTGACTAGGTTACATTTTCCCCTGCTACTTTTATTGTCACATGTGTTTCTGTGCGTGTGTGTGTGTGTGTGTGTGTGTGTGTGTGCGGTTGTTTGTTGGGCTATTTGGTTTTGTGGTTATGTTTATTAAGTCAATTATCGCCCAATTGTGCCACCACAGATACGCATGTGGGCCAGCAAGTGGTCCCAGGTCCAAGGTTCCTGCTGCCTGCTGCCAGCTGCCAGCTACCGGCTGTCTGCTCTCTGGTTCCCTGGTTCCCTGGTTTTCGCCAGCGAAGCGTTGGTGTTTGTTTATAATTTGGATTTTAATTGGAAGCACATACTGAAGAGAGACCCAAACATACCAACTGTCGATTCCTGTGCGGTATTTCCGCACTGACCTTGGTCGAGAATTCAATTTATTCCAGCCTGGGGTATTAAATGGAAATTGGCTTGGATGCCGTCAGATTTTTGTGGATAATTGAATGAGCATCATTTTCATCATGCATAAACGCAAAAAGCAGAAATTTTTAGTTGCATTTCTATCGCGGAAGCCATCTGCAAATACATGGCCATAGATACTTAGTTACCTATCAGGATTGTATAGCATCAGAGTATTACTTGGCCCCCAGTTACTGTTTAAGACAGCTAATTATTGTATTTTTTTTTTTCTCTTTTTTTGTTTTGGTCTCATGTTTGGCTTAGAGGCAGCTAAGAATACAATTAGTAATTTAACTTTGCCAGGTGGCAACACTGAAATTTAATCGAAACGTCAACTATTTATCTGTAGGATAAAATGAGCAGCCGAAATGAAGTTAACATGGATTCAAAAATTTCATTTGAAACTTATCAAACAATCTTATTAGGATTTCCAATTCATTTTGCCAGTTGGCAACACTGAAATTTATTCGTAATGTGAATTATTTACCTGTAGAGTAAACTATGTAAACGCAATGCCATATTTGGAGTAACTGCTCCTACCTCACAGCCTTGTGTGTGTCTTGAGGGTGTGAGTTGTATTCGCAAAGTCAATTATCGTATTGGCATACCAGACCCTTTGGCCATTGCCATGTACGCTGGTCTGTCTGTTAGATTGTGGACCCAATAGTTTACCTTGCGTCATCAATATGCAGGTGACAGGCGCAATATGCAGCTGACCGTAAGACCCTCTGGTTGTGTGGCTTTCACGTGGCAGCTTTGAGTGTTTCAATTGCCAACTGCTGCTGATGACATTGCAACAATGCGAAACATAAACTTAAAAATGTAATATAACTCAATTTGACCAACAATGGGCGATATGACGCATACGCAGCGTTGACGTTGGCGCCAACGTGACTGCAAGTGTGGAAAATAAAAAAGACGCCAAAAAAAAACCAAACAAAACAAACCTGCAATATAATCTTCAACTCGCCAAAGCTGCTATACTCTATGTAATAAATTAAATTTAAATAAATTTAAACTTATTCATTTGTCAGTTTTACGGGCAAAGTACGTTAAATCAGTGTTGTGTAGCTGTAAAGGAAAAGCTAAGAGTGCGCTTGAATACCCTATGCAAGCTGTTTATTAAGCAAAGAAACGATGAGCTTTGAAAGCGCATTAAAGCTTTGGGCAACATTAAATGTATTTAGTGATTCGATATAACTTTAAGCTTGGAGTTTAGCTTAGGGCCTTGAAAGGAAATATTAAGCGTTGAAAGCACATGAAATCTTTGAACAAATTTAAATGCTACTTATAACTTACATACTTAAAATAATGATAATAAAAAGAATATTTCTAATGAAAAGAGAGAAATAAAATAATAAAAATATGAATAATGAATTATATAAATATAAAAATTTAAGAGAGGCAGTTGAATAAAAATGCATGAGTTGCATATATCAAGACTTTATCTGTATAATCTTTGTGTAGGGTATTTGGCAAATTGAAAAATTTGCTGGCCTGTTGTGAGCTTAGACATCAGTATAGCACACACACGCGCCGCACACGTACACACACACACACCCACACACCCGCACACACTTATACAATGCCCCCGACAATTGCGCAATTGGAAAATTGAAAGCCTGTCGCCTGTTGTGCCATGAGCATTATAAGCTGTTATCCTGTCCTGTACTGCATTGTGTGCAGCTCCTGTCCACAGTCCACAGTCCACAGTCCAGTGTCCAGTGTCCAGTGAGGCATGTCCATGGGGAATGTAATTGGCAGCATTGGCGTATATTGTCATTATCATGCTTGATCTGGATCTGTAGTTCGAGCAGCGGGCACTGCGGAAGCAAGCGTATAGAATTTTGGTCGTCATTGCGTTTGCAGCGCGATGCAAGGATAATCACAATAACAGCCACTTGACATCCCTGGCGCGCGTGTCAGACTCGCCTGGCCGTTTATCGCATTGTCCTTCGGGCGAGCACACACTTTGTGGGTGCCCACAGCTCTAAGTTCGCTCTTAAAATTTGCTTTCGCCCCAACAACAAAAACTACTCGAAACGAAGCTTAAGGCTTGCTGAGGCCGACTATGACAAATGCATTCTTGATTAATTTCGTTCCTTTTTTTTTTGCTGATTTTTATGAAATTTTAAGTTGTCTTAGGCGAATCTAAGCAACAGGGGAAGTTGAGCTTTCCGCTCAGAATTACTTAATGAAGTAAATAAAAGATTTCGATAACGCTTCCTATCGATTTCGTACAAATGGCAAGTCTACGATATTTTTAAAGAAACTTGATACGGTCTTATAGTCCTCGAGGTCGTCGCATTCAGGTAGACGAACGGATGGATGGATAGATAGATAGATGGACAGACATACAGACAGGTCTGCCTGTTACAGAAAAAAATGATTAATTAATAATACAGCGCACTAAATATGATCTCTATATTAGGCCATGTAATTTGTCCTTTGAGGCTGAGTTGGTTTTTTTTTAATTAAAATCGGGTTCGAGCTGCGCTGCTACTAGAAAACAAAAAGACAAGCCCGATAATGCACAAAAACTGCAACAACAAGAACAACAACAAGAACTTAAGCTTAATCTCAAAGTGTTGTCATGCCACAGTGCAACTGAAACTCAAGAGCAATTTTTGGTAGAAGGTGTCGTTGCAGAAGTGGCACGAACTGCTTTGAATGCAGTTACCTTGCGGCAACTGCCAAACGCTAAAAGCAACAACAACAGGAACAACAATAGCAACAACAACACCAACAACGATAATATACCGCCAAAAGCAACAACAATGCAACAACCACTAAATTCGTAAGTTTCAAGCCAAAAACAAAACTTTTGAATTCTGTTCATCACGATACAAACTGAGCTCAGTTAACCCCAACTGTCCCAATGAAGATATTTGCTTTTAATTCCTTAAGAGCACTTCAAGTTGTGAGAATAAATACAAAACAAAAAGGCAGAGTGTTCGACTAGCAGATACCCTAAGCCTGGCGTTGGCTCTGAATGAACTTCGGTGCTTCTAGTCGCATTTGCCTGAAACTTTCGTACATTTTCTTATAGAAACTTCCAATGTTGTTAAATTGCTTATATCATAATTATGAATTAAAATTGAAAGTATCTTTAAAGAGCCTCGTCCACTACACTTGGCTTAAATTTTGAATAAGCGGCTGTTTATTTCAATATTTCAAATATTTTGTAAATCAATCGAAACAGCAACAATAACAATAATAAAGACAGACAGCATGGCAAAGCGTAAGTTTAATGCAAATGTCAACAGCCCAATTAAAATGCCAATCTACAAAAACAACAACAATAATATCAAATCTGATGGCTAAAAGATCAAACATAGACCCCAACGAGAAGATACTCTTCCCGCAGACCTTTTGCATGTGATAAGTTATTTGTATCAATGAACTTGGGCAATATATATGTATCTGTTTAGCCGAATATATATATATATATATACATATTTATTCAATTGGAATAAATGGCCGATCGCATGAATTGAGTAACAAGGATTTTTTTGTTTTTACGATGCGCGGCCAATCCATAAAATCCAATTGCAACATTTTGATGGCCTTTGACCCTATCTCTCTAACTGTCTCTGTCACTCTCTCTCTCCCTCTGCCTGTACAAGGTCATAAATATTGCTCAGAAGCAATGTTGCCAGCCATTTCAGAGTACATAAATACTTGTTTATGGATGCGCGTGTATTAGTGCCGGGGTCTACTGTGTGTAGTTGCCACGTTTTTCACATTTCAAAACACATGCGAAATTTGACAATAAGTCAGGTCTAATAAAAACAAGTAGAAATGCTCTAATCGAGGCTGCCCGACTAGCAGATACTCTATACCCATCCGTATATGCTAAACGAAGTCAGAATCCGAGTCCGAGTCCGAGATAGACGGCCAGACATACATGGCCAGGTGCTGTCCAAGCATCGAAGATGCTTCCTTCTGCCAAGATCGACTCGTCGCCCTGATCAGAAGTGTCTACTTTGTGGAATCGCGATGCTTCCTGCTGCCTGTTGCATACCTGTACACACAACCATAATACTAATAATAATATTGGCTTCAGGGTATACAAATTGAATCTAGCAAATCGTAAAATCAATGAAAAATATGTGTAAATATGACATATAGAAACAAATATAATCATCGTACAGATTAGTCTGCTCAGGTCATGACTTTCTATTGATTAACATTTATTGCAATTGCATGCGAGTCTATAAGACTTTGAATGAGAGTATAACAAAAAGCTGATCAACTTCTAATATCCTTAGAAGTCGCGTATTGATCAGTAGTCAATCATAACTTTATTTATCCTTTAAAGGAGAATATGCCTCGCCGCAAGCCTGTGAGAGAGAAAAGCAAATTGATTTGTTTCTCTAACAAAATCAATAATACATCAATTTGTGTTTATTGTTAGCACCTATTTCTTTTTTCTTTGAAAATATTATTGAGGTCGCGGCGGCGAAAAGCTTTTAACACTGCGTATTTTTTATTTGAATACATTTCTATTTATTTAATTATCGCCAAAGTGCGACGCGTACTAAAATAAACCCCATGATTTATGGCGTTGCATTTTCCGGGTATTTTTAGAATTATATTTTATTTTATTTTTCCCGTCTTTCTATTTTTTTTGGTTTTGTTCTTAGTTATTTTTATTAATTGATACTCGAAAAACAAACAGCAGCAGCAGCCGTCAGATTAAAGCGCCAGATGAAATCGCGAGATTAGCGACAATTTGTTTGCATTTATTTATTTTTTGCTATATTTAGGAGAACTTGGGGGCCTTCGGGCGCCATTCGCCATTCGCATGTCCCGAATTGAAAAAATGTTTAATTTTTTATTTTTGATTTGGGCCTAAGAAACATACTGGGAGACAAACAGAAAATTGGCAACGTCGCTTGCTCTTAAATGAATAACAACATTTTTCGGCTTTTCGCAAACAATTTAAAGTTTCCAGCCATCAACTGTATGCCTGCTCTCTCCTGCCAAAATGTGTGCGTCTCTCTGTCTGTCGCAAATTTATGCACTTTGTTCGAATTTGGGTTAAACAACAAGCAACAACATCAGCAACATCAGCAACAACAGCAGAGCAGGAGCAGGAGCAGGAGCAGCAGGAGTCAGCGGCAAGGATGCAACTTTTCGCTTATTTGGCAAATTTTCAAGTGAAGCAAATTGCAAAAGGGACAACAAAATAAATAAACGCGCACACACATACACTGTCTGCCAAACAACAAAAAATTAAAAGCAACTGGACGGGTGTGCTCGACTAGCAGATACCTTGTATCCAATGGCGCGCTGCCTCTTCCCTCCAGACATAACACACAAAGACAAAAGACATGGGAAATACCTTCTTGAATAGCTTAGATGATTTCTGTCAAATTCTTTTCAGCTTTTCAAAGCCTGCACAATGCTCTAGCTAATTTTGTAAAGAACCTGAATGGGTATCATACTAACCCATACTAATATACTAAACAAGTGCTTACATATTAAATTTGCTGCTCTTAGCTCTTAAAGTCTTCGAGCTAAGCTTAAAGGCATATGTCTTTAAATCGAAAAAGCTCGATTTCATGGAAATAGCTAATATATCTGAATATTCCGTGCCTGATTCAATCGAAACCACTCGAAAAAGTTTAACAAAAAGTTGAAGCTCTCTCTCTCTCTCTATATCTCACTCTCTATCTATCTCTCTCACACTCTTTCTTACTAACCAAAAGAAATAAATAGTTCTATATAAATGGTAGAAGCTTTTGCCTGGCACTCGTACAAAGCTTTTAAGCAAGCACATTAAAGCTGTTATAAAGCTTGAAAAACTAATTGACTTTTGTTTCTAGAATCTGTACTCTTATTTTACAACTAATTGCAAGCTGGCTTAATTAATGGAAATGGTTAAAGCTAAAAGCTCAATTTTATAGAGCTCAACATTATCAGTTTGTTTTAAACATATAAAACTTAATTTCAAAGCTCTTGCAAGTTGCCTCATGGAATTCGCATGCCCTTTCCCTTGCGCTTACCCTTACACTTTTTTGTGACCAACAAAGTAAAAAGTGAAATAAAATAGCCATGTTGCTGCTGCTAATGAGTTTTGCCGCAATGGGGGCGCTGCGCTTGTGGGCGTGTCTGGCGCACACAACTGTCAGTGAGGAGGCGGCAGGCGGCAAGCGGCAAGCAGCAGGGGGGCGTGCCAACGCCCACAACAAGTTTTTTACACTAATTGCTGACCGCAAAAGCGTAGCCTGCGGCCAATATATATCGCATCGCAGGCGCGTTGTAAGCATCGAACCGCGATTGCAAAAATCAGTTTTGCAGCCATCGATTCGTGCCACATGCCATTGGGCTTGATTGTTTTTTATATGATTTCTGAATTCACAGCTCGATGTGCGCTAATTCGATGCCATTTGACGTCAGCTGAGCACTGCAATTGCCGCGTTGGCGCCCTGATAAACTCCTGACACGGCTGTGGGTCAGCCAAAGGGGAGCCGCGAGCCGAGTCAATAGATGCAAAGCGGCGACAATTGCAATTTTGTGATAAGAGAATGCGAATCAAGTGCCTGCGCGCATTTAATCGCGCCATTTGTGACGTCAGAGTCGAGTCAATGGTAGCTCGAAAGCACACAAATATTTACAACTAACAACCAATTAACTAACTCTGGAATTGTGTGCAACTAAATACATGCTCCATGTCCAGCCTGGGCTATGCGAAAAGTAGCCCATGCCTATGCCCTATTCCGGATACGTGTGCGCTCTACAAGAGTCGAAATGCCAAATTTGATGTCCCTAACTCTTGGGTGCTTGGAGTTATACTCCTCAAGTCCATTCTGGCAAGACAGCTAGCTTTAATCATAACTCTGATCTGTGTCTCTAGCTCTGCCTGTGCGGCATCTTTTTGCTACCAATCGGACATGACATAATCCTTCCTGCCTGACCTTAAGCCTCCTCTAACCTATAGCTACAGCAAGCGAATGGCAAACACAGCTCTTCGCTGAGTCGAGGCCACGCTCCGCAGCACAGACTTCTAGGTCCTAGACCCAACCTTAAGTGGCGCACACTTTGGCTGCTAGAACATGGCATGGTAAACGAGGTCCAGAATCACATGCAAGACACGTTTGGGGCTTATCAAATAATATAATTAAATATATTTTATGTCTATGCCTGTGACTATGCTACAATTTCCTTTGTTGTTAATAAGATGCCATAAGGTTTATGTAAATGCGCGTGAACATATTTAAGAGAAGCGCGACTTATAGCAAAACATAATTTGTACTATTTAGTTAGAGCTCTTCAATGCAATTGTTATTCAAATTCTTCATTTGTGCTCTCCATTACAGAGTATTTGTGAACCGATCGCTGCATTTGGAGAATATCAAGTACTATGGCTTCGACATGGACTATACTCTCGCGGGTGAGTAGCCACTGTTCATATTATCTACATATGTAATTCGCACTTATTTCGAAAATTTGCAACATTTAGAATACAAATCACCGCAATATGAGCAGCTGGGCTTCAACTTGGTGAAGGAGCGTCTGGTCTCGATGGGCTATCCAAAGGAGATATTGCAGTTCGAATATGATCCAACATTTCCAGTGCGTGGCCTCTGGTTCGACACGCTCTATGGCAATCTGCTGAAGGTGGATGCCTATGGCAATATTCTTGTTTGTGTGCATGGCTTTGAGTTCATCAAACAGTAGGTTTCACTGTACGTGCATTAGCGCAACCCCAATTAATCAATTGCCCTCTTCCCGCCACAGCCACCAGGTGTACGAGCTGTATCCCAACAAGTTCCTCAAGCTGGACGAGTCCAGGGTTTACGTACTGAACACTCTATTCAACTTGCCCGAAACCTATTTGCTGGCCTGTCTGACCGATTTCTTTACCAATAGCAAAGATTTTGTTCGGTGAGTTCCACGCAAAGAGTCTGAGACAAGCTCACGTCTACATTTTGTAAGACTCGAGTATCCCCGTCTACATCTACATGCCACTTTTTAACTCTCTCTCTCTCTCTCACTCTTTTACTCTCTCCCGCTCGCTCTCGCGCTCTCTCTCTCTCTCTCTCTCTCTCACTCTCTATCTATCTATCTATGTCTACTCGTTTACCCAACAGCGTTGAACGCGGCATCAAAGCTGGTGATTTTCTATTTACGTATAAGTCGATTTTCCAGGACGTGCGACGAGCCGTCGACTGGGTGCATTCCGATGGCGATCTGAAGCGTCGTACCACACAGGTGAGCCAAGTGCCCTTTAATAAATAATTGTATGTTGCACTCAACTCATTTTTAAGTCACATTGTTCACCTTGTTCTTGCCGAGAAACGATCTTCTGCTCCCCTTGCGATTTATCATTAGCACAGACTTGAAATTTGGAAAGTCCATCCTCCAAGCCCACGAAAGGATCAAGTTTATTTCGAACTATCGATATCGACGTCCAAGTTTTAAGAGCTAAATACAATTAATTTGGGTCGTAAGATTTCTTAGAGTATATACAGATACAGCATTAATCATTTTAAGGATGCTTCCCCCATTACCCCAAAATTCAAAAAGAAAACAAAGCATTTTTCGTGGGCTTTAGCATACGCACTCATTTGGATGCCATAAAGAATGGGTTTTCCAAAAAGTGGGCTTCATGGAAGACGAAGAAGGTTTTACTATTCTCACAGAACAGAAATTTCTCTCTAGGATCGAATCTCTCTCCCGCCAATCTCAAAATAATTAACCACAAACAAGAACTGTATCTATACTAAGGATTGTGCTATAACTTTACCGAACCTTTTGTCCTTCCTGCAGAATATGGCGTACTATGTGAAGAAGGACAAACGGCTGCCGACGGTTCTGTCGCGCATACGTGAGTCGGGCGCAAAGCTCTTTATGCTGACCAACAGCGACTACACGTACACCAACGAGATAATGAGCTATCTGTTTGACTTTCCTCACGGAGCGACTGCGGATGAGCCGCATCGGGACTGGAAGAGCTACTTCGATGTGATCGTGGTCGATGCACGAAAGCCGCTGTTCTTCGACGAGGGCACGGTGTTGCGACAGGTGGACACGAAGACGGGCGGATTGAAGATTGGCACCCACATTGGGCCACTGCAGCCGGGTCAGGTGTATTCGGGCGGTTCGTGTGAGCTATTCACCAAGTTCATCAATGCCAAGGGCAAGGATGTGCTGTATGTGGGTGATCACATCTTTGGCGATATACTCAAGTCGAAGAAGATTCGCGGCTGGCGCACGTTCCTCATCGTGCCGGAGCTGGTGCGCGAGCTGCACGTGTGGACGGATGAGTGCCAACTGTTCGCAGAGCTACAGAATCTGGACATCAAGCTGGGCGATCTGTATCGCGATCTGGACTCGAGTGCCAAGGTCAAGCCGGACATATCACAGCTGCGCACCTGCATTCGGGATGTGACACACAAAATGGACATGTCGTACGGCATGATGGGCTCCCTATTCCGCTCTGGTTCCCGCCAGACCTTTTTCTCCAGCCAGGTGGTGCGATACGCCGATGTCTATGCCGCGACGTTGCTCAATCTCATCTATTATCCATTTTCCTATATGTTCCGTGCACCGGCCATGCTGCTACCCCACGAGTCGACGGTCGCCCACGATCAGGCCCATCCGCCGCCCACAGCGGCGTCAACGTCAAGTACTTCTTCGGCGGCGCTTGAGGGTATCTGTACCGGCAGCTCCGTCACCACTGGCACCACCACCAGCACCAGCACCAGCAGCAGCAGCAGCAACGTCGCATCCAAGCTCAGCTCGGCTCCGCGCACTGATGAAGTTTTGGCTGCAGTAGCAGACGTGCCCGCGACTGTCGGCAAGGATCCCAAGGATTTGCATCGTGCGGTGAGTCCCAGGTGGAATTAATATAAATGCAAGCGCAACCATATCTAATCTACTATTTGTTTGCAGAGCTCCATTGTGCACACACGCCCGTCTACGCCCACTGTGGTCACTCACACCCACGACGAGGACTACTCGGAGGAGGAAGAGACGGCCAGCGGTCCAGAGTCCGCATCGGAGCAACAGCAGCGCGAAGCATCCGACTAAATGAAGTCGCTCCCCCAACGCGGAGATCAACGAATTTGCAAACCGACCTGTTTCTTTTGTCAATTTGGCAGATCAACTCCGTATACCTAAGTGAAGGTTGCAGCCTCCTTTCCCCCAACCCCCTTTCCCACTCCCCAATTGCAACTAGTGAGAAACAAGCGATTTTTTTTTCGATTTTACATACATATATACAATTATAAAATCTATATATAAAATATAATATATGTATACATATATATACACTAGCTGATTGGTTCCATTTGCCCAAAATATATTAAAGATGTATTTTGTAAAAGCAAAACCAATGAAATATGTTTTCTTTTCGGTCTGGTCATGGTCATTAACAATACATATCTTTCTCTCAGTCGACTAAAACCTTAACAAGCGCCATGTTCGTGATGTCGAACCAACGCTCCGGTGCCAGTTTCTGGCTTTATACATCTCTCTGAGGCTATGGTTCAAATTTGTGTCTGACTTTTTTGGACAATTTTCAATTTACTGTTGATTAATATTTTGCATATCTACATCAAAACCAGTTAGTTCTTCATATTGACGCGGCAATAACAAAATCAAGAGAGTTCAACAAAAAAATATTGTTCTGAAAAAAATATGTTTCGGGTTGGGTTCGACTCAGGATCAATTGAAACTAAAATTCCGCAGCGCTTCGAATCGAAGCCCTTTTATCTTTAATTAAGATTTAAAGTTATCGTTGAGCTATTTAGTTGCCATCTTAGGAAAAGATAGAATAGACTAAGGGCAACTCCTATAGAAAGTCCACATACATTTTGACAGTCACAAAAATGTAATTCACAAATTTCATCATTGGAGCTCAGCAAAACCAGTGAAGTTCAGACAAATCCAGAATCCGTTGTAAATTATAGAAATTCAAGCTTTCGATAATGATTCAGCGATTCACCCGGAACTTATTATAAGGAAACAAATACTGTATCATCATATGTATGTATTTAGGAAAAAGCAAAAAAAAAAAAAAGTAGTATGCATATCTATTCGTTAATAATGGGGGCTGCCGATGCAAATGCCACGCCCACTTATTATTGCTTGGCAATCTTGTTGGCATCGCAATGCAGATCATTGTAGATATGCTCGTTCTGGTAGTCGCTCTTCAGCTGCGTGACCAACTCGACGGCATTGTCCTGCAGGAAGACGGAGCGTGAATTAAATGGAAACTGGCTTGGATTTGAGGACTTACGTCAAAGAGGACATTCTTCTCGCCCTGCTGGTACTCGCCAAAGAGTGCAAAGACATCGACGAACTTGCCATGGGCACCGAATCGCTCCGAGATGAGGGCAAACAGATGCTTGATGGTCTCTTGCTCGACGGGCGTGGTGTCGGCACGGGCAAAGATCGCGCGTGGCAGCTGCACCTCCACGTTGCAGTTGGCAAAGTCGGTAACGGGGCGACGCTCCAGCGTGGGGCAGACGAGCTGCCAGTCCTTGTGCTGTTCCAGCTGCTTCGCGGGCACAATCAATAGCTGTTGCTCCGTGCTGGGCAAGATGTTGCACCAGTCCAAGCTGCGACGCTTGTTCAACAAGGCGGCACTCAATCGAGCGCGTTCGCTGGTGGCATCAAAGTGTCTGTAGGCAATAGGATTGGGGTCATTTGCTGCAGGATTTCACACACACACACACACACACACACCCACACACAGTAGGAACGTTTGTCTTACATGGGAGCCTTCTGCAGCGCATCGCGGTTGAGGGTGGGCGGAGCCACGGCCACAAGCAACTCATCAGCGTCCAGTTGCTCATAGACCAGCGGCAGCAGCTTGTGTTCCCGTGCATCCGCATAGTTGGCTGCGGCAGCGACCAGCATGTCAGCCTTGTTGGTGGCGAGCGCCTCAATACAGTCGGTGGATTGGACGCACTCGAGCTCTGGGCGCGCATCACGGGCGTAGGCGGCACGATGCAGAGCCTGGCACTTGGAAAACTCAGTATCCTTTTGGGTGCAGAGGCGCAGCTTGCGTATGGCGCTGCCATCGCGCTCGATCACATCCTTGTAGCCGGCACGCTCCAGATAGACCTTGGGATCGATGGCCTCCGGCTTGCTGTGATAAAAGGCATTTTGATTGATGAGCAGATGGGCGGCTGCCTCCTGATTCTGGGCGTGCAGGCCATTGGCAAAGAAGCGCTCCAGACGCGACTGCAGTTGGTGGAGCTTCTCTGTGCCGTGCACAGCCTGCTCGTTGGATATATAGCCGCTCCAGGGGCGCTGGGCCCAAGAGCAGGCTGGTCCGGTTATCGGGCGACGTGTGCCGTCCTCGCACAGATACTCAAAGTCCTCGGGCTTGCCTTCTGCTGGCGGCGCCGTCGGACTGCCGGTCAGGCCGAAATACTTCTTGATGAACTGCACCTTGGTAAAGGCGACATCGCCCTGGCCCTTGTCCAGGCAGCGTATGGCACCATCATAGCCACTGTACTTATCCGGATAGTTGCACTGGGCCGGCTTCTCGCATAGCGCACACAGATTAGCATATTTCTTCTTGAGCAGGCGATCCGTCTCCGGATGCGCCGAGTAGTTGCCCACCAAACACGATTGCGTAAAGAATTCCGACAGCGATTTGAGCTCTCGCTCTGTAGCCGAAATTTGCGGATCTGCGGACACCTTCAGCACGTTCGTATTCTTCAGCTTGGTAATCGGAATCCTGTAGCCCACATTGCGGCCAAAGCCCGTGTGGCACGACTTGGCGCCGCGCAGCTCCTGCAGCGTGTGTATCGCTGATGATTTCCTCACCAGGATAATGCCCTCATAGCGGAAATCAGCTGGAAATCAGGAACTGCTTTTAAACTGGGCTGGGCTAAGATTTTCGAGTCCAAATTTCGGCACAAACGAAATTTTATTTTGCATATATCACGCCTGGATCTAAATCCCTGTACATTGTATTTATTTTATATAATTCAATCGTGAACTAGATATAGCTCTCGATTTAAATTTCACTGTTCAATAGTTCACTTTATTTTAAGAGGCTCATTCTTTCAGATTTCCTAAGCAGAAATTTTAAATATTGACTGTTGCATGAGGCTGAGTTCTCAATCGAAACGTAAAGGGTGTTTAATTCAGTTCACTTTCACAGACTTGCATTGAAAATAGCTGGTTGTCACGATTTAATAGTCCACAGGCTTTTTTTCAGAATTCCTTATTTTTTACTCAAAAGCGGGTTTTTCTATTTAAATTCAAGGAAATTTTTACCCAGCTTATTGGCACAGGTTTCTCTTATTTGAAATAAAAATAATTGCAAATAGAAAGCTTTTCATATTCAAATTTAACGGATCATTTTCGATTGAGTGCTGCCACCTGGTTAATATTTTAGATCATGCTCAAAGGTTGCTACACATTATTTTTATTTTTAATTTGAGTTATGTTTATTTTAGTGCTGCATTGCAAATAATATGATTCTCTACTCTTTAACCTTTTAATATTTCACAATTTTACTTCTTCAAAATTCTTAGAGATTATTATGTACCTTTTTTTGAATCTTGTATAAAGCTGCTTTCTCTCTTATTTTTTTTCTCTCATTTCTTTTCTACCTAATTGCATAAAGCTGATTTTTTTCTATTCAAATTTAACGGCTCATTTTCACTAGACTGCTGCCACCTTGTTAATATTTCGGTTCATGTTCACAGGCTCATTTTTGGAATTCAAATACCGCAAATCGAATAATTCACAATTGTTAAAGTAAGAGAGACACTAGATTTCTGTAATCAAATGCTTGACTATATATGTACGTATGTATGCCTACATGGAGATCAAGTTTGGGTCCCTTACTCGATCTGCACCGCCGCAAATAAAAAAACAGAAACATTTTGAAATATCGCCTTTTTATGCGAGGTTCGTGACCTCTCAAGTAAGGCTAACAGATAATTTTTTTTTTTTTGGTTTTGTGTGTGATTTTGTGTATATAGTTTTGTTTGCAATAAAATAAACTGTCTTTCTGGTCCCTGACTATCTCACTTCCTGTCAGCCGTCATATCATCCTGTTCTAAAAATCGCCTAATGATAACAATCGCCTAATTGAAACTGTGAGCCAATGGGCCACATTATGTGTTATTATTGCTGGCAACAACCAATTACCATTTCTCGCACATTGGGAGTACTCACCATCCTTGTCCTCCTGGGTGCGTATCTCGGATATGATACGATAATCCTCATTCTTGCGATGATATGCCATATACATGTCCTCCGGCTCGCTGGCCAGCACATCGGCCTTGCGCTGCTCGATCAGCTCCAGGCACTCGATGCGATCGCGTCCCGATACGCACTCCATGCGTATGCCCGCCTCGGATGGATCTTCGAGCAGCTTCTGGCAATCGCTGAAATAGATTTGGGGCACACACAACCGATCTGCAATTGAATTATTTCGATATATATTAGTCAACATTCCAATTCGCATCGAGTGTTCAGTTCGTTGCCTTACAGATTGGCTCCTCGGCGGCGCCATGGCTGCAGTGCAGCAGCAGCAGCAGCAGCGTTACCGCTGGCAGAATCCGTGTGATCGTCGTTGATGCCATCGTCGCTTTAGCTCAACTGTGGAGCTCGGCTTGCCGGCCGGTGCTTTATATAGGCGCCCCCGCAGGGTTCGCTGTTGCGATGGAATTATTTTGCTTTTTTGCTCTATTTGCTATTATTTTCGCCTTTGCTTTTGTTGTGTGTTGTGCTATGTTTATTTTTTTTTTTTTTGCTTTGTTTTTGCTTCATTTTGTTTTGTTTTGTTTTGATTTGTTTTTGCTTTTCCACCATGTGCCGCTGTGTCTCACTCTCTCACTCTCCCTATCCCTAGCTCTCTCCCTCTCTCTCTCTCTCTCTTTCTCTCTTCAGCAACGGTTTTGATTGCCGGTGATCTTTCCATTAAGCAACAGCCACAAAGAAAACAAAACTTTAACGATACTGTACGTAGAAACGTCTCGAGCACTTTTGCCCGATCGTCGGGTTCTTCCCGGCTAAGCTGAGCTCTGCGCTACGCCTTGGTCGCCGGGCGTGTGGGTCTGCCTGCCAGCTGACCATGATAACCGGCTGGATGTCTAAATTCAATTAATCAATCAATTAATATTGATCGATTGCCTACGGACGTGATCTCGCGTGTTCTAAGAGCCAAAAGATCACTTGAATCGAATCGGATAAAGCCCAATCCAATTGAAAGTCGAGAGAGTGAAGAGAGAGAGAGAGAGAGAGAGACGGGCAAATCATATTAAGCCATAGGCAGTTAATCAGTATTGTTTAAGTAACTAACTATATTATATGTAGTTTAAGCGAAATCCGGTAATTAATATTGGTTCCCGTTCCGAGAAACTGATAACTAGATAATCGAGTTACGCTGAGAACTGACCTTCGAAACAGCTCATCAGCCAGTTTTGTGGCACAGCCAAAAATAAATAAATACAAAATAAACAAAATTCTAATAACTTACAGCTATTCAATTAACCAAGAATCATGAATTCTATATCCAACCAACTATCTAAGTAGATGAATCCAATTTCTATTTGGTATAACCTAAATAGACTGCCTTGTTGTTGTTGGCCGCCACCAATTGGCTGAATCAGCTGCTTAAAGCTAAGCACGTTCATATCTTTGGGTACACTGAGCGCATATACACATATACACTGCAAAAAAAAGAAAAGCTTCTTGCTTCGTAAGTGCTTGTAAGAACTTAAGTAATACCTAGCTCGAATGCTCTGAAACAAGGTACAATTTGAATTGTGAATCCTGTTTTCTTCTGATCTTATTCGTTATTTGACAATGTTTGTCATTGATTTGCTATATTTTCCTCTGAGTGTACCCACATCATATATTTATAGATTATATATTTTTGAACAGGTTATCGCTGAGAAGCATCGGTTAGACCACAGCGCTTTCAGAATAATTTCCCAGTACTTATTGGATTAGTGCAACTAAGTCACTTAAAGTCCAATCCAGAGTCCTGCACACACCCGCGCCACGTAGTGCCTACCCCCCGCCACGTCGACTACTAATTGATGACCCCAGCTTGCATTAAAGAAAAAAAAACGGGCATAGCAAGCAATGCGAACTGTCATCATTTTTTTTATTTATATTTTTTTATTTTTTTATTTTTTTTTGCTGTTTTCTTCTTAGGCCAACAATTGATTTATTTGCATGTCAGAACCTGTTTTGTAGAGCCCACAACAGGCAATCGCATCGAAACCCCTTTGCGAATATAAATTTTGCGATCTATTTAAAATGCAAGTGCGCAATGGTCAGGGGCAGGGGCAGGGGCAGGGGCAGGGTGGGGCGGGGCATGGCGGGGTCGGCAGTGGTCACAAAACAAATTGTCAGTTTTGTGGTGGGCGGCGGGCTTATAAACGAAGCTAAATGAAATTCGCTGGAAAAGTCGGATAAACAAGATCACAAAAGTTATTCTTAAACGTATCGCCGCAGCGGGCGAACTTAATTATGTATTTTATTTATTGTTATTACTGCTTACGAATGGTGCACCTTTTGGTCAGGGCACCGAGTTGAACCAATTAAATGTTGCCGCTATATAAGTGCTTAGTTTATATTATTCATAACAGTCCTCTAGATGTGCATAACTCTGGGTGCATACAGAGTAGATAACTAGTGTGTGTTTATTTGTGTGTGTGTGTGTGTGTGTGTGTAAATTGCACTTGTATTAAAAGGTCAATTGAAAAACACGACGAATTGTCGCAGCACGACGGGACTTTCCAAATGACTTACGGGGAATTTTAAATTCAAATTGAATCAAATCTCAGTCTTAGAGGCAGCGCAGGGGCAGTGCGGTCAATTTTTATTGCCGTTTATTACTGTTGTTATGCATAATAAAATGAAATGGAAAGCAGGAAAGCAGGCAGAATCAGTTTAGCGATAAACAGAGTCAAAAACCGCAACAATTGTTCTAGAATTTACGTTTTTTTAAAAGCCAAGCAAAACAAACATTTTTAAATCCCATTTTAAATTACCCGCCAAATGGCAACACTGATTGTTCTTGCCGCATTTGTTAACACTAAAAGTGTAAGCGCCGCCTGTTGGCTTTTCAGTTAACTAGTCTGGCACACGCATTCGATTCTATAACTGCAATATGGTCACACATGCCTAGTGTCAAAATGTAGAGAACTGGTCACACTGAACTTTTGCCTCGAAACAAATGACACGTCAAGTGAATTGCATATTGGGAGGCAAACAGTGAGATAAATCGGTAATAAATTATACAATTAACTATACAATTCGATACACAAATCGTGGACAGCGTTGCTGGTTAGTTTGGTGCAAAGATGACCCAAGTGCCGTGTTACACGATCATCAACTCGCCGGACCTCGAGGTGCCGAACGAGATGCAGCTGAAGCAAGACCTCGAAAAAGGCGACACGAATGTAAAAATCGAGACGCTCAAGAAGGTGATCAAGCTGTTGCTTAACGGTGAGCGCTATCCGGGTCTCATCATGACCATCATACGGTTCGTGCTGCCCGTTCAAAATCACACGATCAAAAAGCTGTTACTCATCTTCTGGGAGATTGTGCCGAAGACCTCGGCCGATGGGAAGCTGCTCCAGGAGATGATACTCGTGTGCGATGCCTACCGCAAGGTGAGTACGCAGTCAGTCTAATCCCAGCTGGTAACTGACCGTACATGCTTCATTCCCTCAGGACTTGCAACATCCGAACGAGTTTCTGCGCGGTTCCACGTTGCGCTTTTTGTGTAAGCTGAAGGAACCGGAACTGCTGGAGCCCCTGATGCCGGCCATACGGGCCTGTCTGGATCATCGCCACTCGTATGTGCGCCGCAATGCTGTCCTGGCCATATTCACCATATACAAGAACTTTGATTGGCTGGTGCCAGATGGTCCCGAACTGATTGCCAACTTCCTGGACACGCAGCAGGACATGTCGTGCAAACGCAACGCCTTCCTCATGCTCCTGCACGCCGATCAGGAGCGTGCTCTTAACTATCTGGCCTCGTGCATCGATCAGGTGCAGAGCTTTGGCGACATACTCCAGTTGGTCATTGTGGAGCTCATCTATAAGGTGTGCCATGCCAATCCCTCCGAGCGTTCGCGCTTCATTCGCTGCATCTATAATCTTCTCAATTCGTCGTCGAATGCGGTGCGCTACGAATCCGCTGGCACCCTGATTACCCTCTCGCTGGCGCCGACTGCAATAAAAGCAGCTGCCGGCTGCTACATTGAGCTGATTGTCAAGGAGAGTGATAACAATGTGAAGCTCATTGTGCTCGACCGTCTGATTGCCATGAAGGAGAACGAGAACATGGAGAAGGTCATGCAGGATCTGGTGATGGATGTGCTGCGTGTGCTTGCCGCCCCAGACATTGAGGTGCGCCGCAAGACTCTGGCCCTGGCCATGGACTTGGTCTACTCACGCAATATCAACGAAATGGTGCAGGTGCTGCAGAAGGAGGTGGCCAAGACGCACAACGTTGAGCACGAGGATACGGGCAAGTATCGCCAGCTGTTGGTGCGCACCCTGCACACTTGCTCCATCAAGTTCCCGGATGTGGCCAGCAATGTGATACCAGTGCTGGTGGAGTTCCTCTCCGACACAAACGAGCTGGCCGCCGTCGATGTGCTGATCTTTATTCGCGAAGCAATACAGAAGTTCCCTGCGCTGCGCGGGCTTATTATAAAGCATTTGATTGAGGCCTTCCCACAAATTAAATCCTCAAAGATTCATCGTGCTGCCGTCTGGATATTGGGCGAGTATGTCGAGGGCGAACTGATGCTCGAGGTGATTGAGGCCATACAGCAGACCCTCGGCGAAATACCCATGGTGGATGCGGAGCAACGCCGTCTCGCCGGCGATCAGACCGAGGAGCAACTGCAGCAGCAGCAGCAACAGCAATCGGGCACGGCTGCCAGCGGCGAAGCAACCATTAGCAGCAGCAACAAGGTCACATCCGATGGCACCTATGCCACGCAGAGCGCCTACAGTCTGGCACCGTAAGCCACTAAAGCCAATACTCGACACTTCAGCGCCATTTATTTGTCTCGATCTCTTGCAGAGTAACCAAGAAGGAGAAGCGACCACCGCTGCGCCAATATCTGATGGATGGTGATTTCTTTATTGGCGCCGCACTCTCGGCCACGCTGACCAAGTTGGCGTTGCGCTATGCTAAGCTGGAGCCGGATCCACGCGCACAAAACCGTGTTACCACACAGGTGATGCTCATCATGAGCTCCATACTGCATCTGGGCAAATCTGGTTTTCCCAGCAAGCCCATCACATACGATGACTCGGATCGCATCATGATTTGCCTGCGCACGCTGAGCGAGCGCACGCCGGAGGCGGTGGCCGTCTTTATGCACGATTGCCGCGACGCGCTCGGCAAAATGCTGGATGCCCAGTCGGAGGAGGATCAGCGCATGCTGAAGGAGAAACAGCGTGCCACGGCCAAGGTGCAGCCGGATTCGCCGGTGCTGTTTGCGCAGCTGTCAAACGGACGCGACAATCAGCTAGGCGAAAATGTTTTCGAATCCAGCTTGAATCAGGCATTGGCTGGCACCAAGACCGCCCAGCTCAGCGACATGTCCTCGCCCAACAGCAAGCTTAACAAGGTCACCCAGCTAACGGGCTTCTCCGATCCGGTCTACGCCGAGGCCTACGTTAATGTCAACCAGTACGACATTGTGCTGGACGTGCTGATCGTCAACCAGACAAGTGAGTGTAGTTCGCGTAACTCAAATCTCATCTAGTCTTGATCCCAATATCAATATCCCATTCCCTCAGATGATACACTGCAGAACTGCACATTGGAGCTGGCCACATTGGGCGATCTGAAACTGGTAGAGCGTCCGCATCCAGTGGTGCTCGCGCCGCACGATTTCTGCAATATAAAGGCCAACGTAAAGGTCTCCTCCACAGAGAATGGCATCATCTTTGGCAATATAGGTGAGTGACCAGTAAGAGCTTTACGGGTAGTTGTCTTATTTTTAACCATTGCATCCCTCCCTCTGTCGCGCAGTTTACGACACGGCGCTGAATACAAACGTCGTGGTACTCAATACCATACACATTGACATCATGGATTACATCATTCCGGCCAGCTGCACAGACACCGAGTTCCGCCAGATGTGGCAGGACTTTGAGTGGGAGAACAAGGTGACCGTTAACACCAGCTTCACAGATCTGCACGAGTATCTCAAGCACCTGCTGAAGAGCACCAACATGAAGTGCCTGACGCCCGAAAAGGCGCTATCTGGCCAATGTGGCTTCATGGCCGCCAACATGTATGCCAAGTATGTAAAGAACGCCTGCTCTCCTTTCCAGCCTTTAGCATAACAATTCCCGATTCCAGATCCATTTTCGGAGAGAACGCCTTAGCCAATTTGAGCATTGAAAAGCCCGTCGATGATCCCGACTCGAAAGTAACTGGCCACATACGTATACGCGCTAAGAGCCAGGTGCGTGTTTTTGCTTACGTTCACGTTCCATTGTTATTTTGACTCACTGTTCATGTTCATCCGCAGGGCATGGCACTTAGCCTGGGCGATAAGATAAGCTCGTCGCAGAAGCAATCGGTGCAGGCTGCCTAGTTGATCATTAATAAAGGAAACAATAGGATCAGCAAGAGCAGCAGCAGCAGCAGCAGCCAGCACAAGAAATTCAACATATTTTAGAGGTAGTCGAGCCACGGCCTGCATTCCGCCTGATTTTTAAATAAAAGCAGACCACAACAGCTACAACATACAACATACAACAATAATGCATTCAATTATAAACATATTTAATAAAGTTAACCGCCCCAAATGAAGTGTTTTTATTTTGTCACGCACACAATTTGTCCATATGGTGCGAAAGAGACAACCTATCCCCATGTCAGCGCAATGTGCTCTATGCTAGAGCGAGAAGTTGAACGCACATGCTGCCATGTTTCCATAACTGTGCCAAGACTTCAAATATTTAAAGGCCAGCATGCCTGTTGGGCCAGGATGTTATCTAGATTCATTCAAAATTTATTAACATTTATTTTGAGGTGAACAAGTTGTTTGGGAAATGTTATTTTTGATTGGTAACGTGTCAGAATTGTCATCAAATTATATATTGGCTTTTACACGATCAAATCGTTTTTCGCTTCACTATGCGTGCATGATTCAATAATTTGCACTAGGTTACAAGGTTTGTTTATTTATTCATTGGAACATGTTTAAAACATGCTTATTTCGTGACAATTTGAAACAAACGATAGTTACACCATTGTCGCGCGCATCCAACTATCGATAAGTTATCGCACAAATTCGATTTAGTTTTCCCGATGATTGTTGAGGCGTTTGACAGGCCCAGCGCTAGCCGCTGACGTGTTTCCAGCAATACAAAAACACGAATCAGTTTATCCACACACAACATAATTTAGCATATTTAACTGGCAATGTGTGAATCCGTGATTTCGCCCACAAAATAACATAATATTCATTTGGGTAAAGTCCAAACGTATAGACAGTGTGCAGGGTTAAACAATTCAATAATTATCAATTGCCAACATTTCAGGCTCCGAATGAAAGTTGGCAACTGCTGAGCAACAACAACAACAACAACAACAATAGCTAAATCAACGGACACAGCGGTTAGCACTGGAGTGAAGCGGCCACGGCAACAACAAACCAAGTGGAAAGCCAGCCGCATTAAACTGTAGCCGTGGCCACAGTCGACTGCAATACACGCATTAATCACACACACGCACACGCATACACATAACCATTTGTGGCTTACGTTGAGGTTGGCCAGGTCAAAGAGGAGAGGACACAGGCATAGACATGGCGCTGCTGACGATGATTGCCCGCGTTATTGATGGCCTGCCGCTGGTGGGCACCATGCAGGACGACGAGCAGGTGCGTCGATTAGCACACAAAACGCACACTCACATACACCTAAATAGCTTTAATACGAAAACACTTTCACTTTTTGTGCATTAGAGCGGTCGCAGCATCTTGGACTACCAAAATCAGGCGAAAATGCTATTTCGCAAGCTGGGCACACACTCGCCGGCGCGCAGCAGCATCGAAACCGGACCATATTTATTCCAGTGAGTAGTAATTAAACGTTGATCAACACTGAATGACAATTCAATTAACCAAATAACATGAATTATTTTTAAATTGACTTCGATTTCGACTTCGCACCCGTACAGCTATCTTATCGAGAACGATGTCTGCTACTTGGTGATGGTTGATAAAATGTATTCAAAGCGCTTGGCATTCAACTATCTGGAGGATCTGGCGCAGGAGTTTCACACAAGCTATGGCAGACGTGTCAATTCGGTGACACGCCCCTACGCCTTCATCGAATTCGATGTGTACATACAGAAGGCGAAAAGGCAATTGACTGATCGCAGGCGCAACATCAGCAACATCAACACACAGCTGCAGGATGTGCAGCGCATCATGGTCCAGAACATTGATGATGTCCTGCAACGTGGCACTGTCTTGGCGGGTGCGTCCAAAACGAATTTGTTTAAACCTAACGCAAAATTAATAAACGCATTCATTCTCATTCCAGAGCTGGATACAAAAACGCAAAACCTGTCGATGATGTCGCAGAAGTATAAAAAGGATGCCAAATTGCTGAATCGCAAATCGATGTACGTGAAAGCGGCCGCCGTGGGCACTATATTTCTAGTGTTTATACTATATTTTTGGGTTTTGTAATATATGTATGTACGTACGTTAGACGCATTAGTTGCTTAGTTGTTTAGTTGTTAATTGTAATTGGCGTTGTAGCGCCGCGCGGCGCGGCGCAACGCAATTGATGTTTGTTGTCGTTGTCGTTGTCGCCGTGCTGTCATCGTTGCCGCCACAGCGTCATAGACGTTGTCGTTTGGCAGCGCAGCAGCAGCAGATCGGAGCGGCAGCAAGTGCAAGTGCCTGCCGCTCATTACAAAGGCCAAAAGACATTTAAATATTTGATATAGTAATTGTATAACAGCAGCAGCAGCAACAACAACAACAACAACAGCCTAGTTAACAATAGACACTAAATTGGAGGCAGGCTATTTTGATATGCTTTAAATTACCTTGCGTTGTGGGTTTAAATTTAATTTCCAAACATACACAAACACACACACACATACACATACGCCCAAAGAGGGGCAAAGACTAACGAAACAATTCCATAAAACAGCGATAATCCTCAACAGTAGTCGCATTGACTTCTGTTTATGACCCTTTTTCATATCGCATTCAATTGGCTTGCGAGCGGAATTATATTGCATGCAAAAATATAATTGCCGCATTAATTTTATATGTATCTTTTATCTTTTTTTTTTTGTTTCCGTTTATGGAACCTGCCAGGCAATGAAATTTTGTAAATTGTAGAAATCCAAGCAAATGTGTGTATAAAATAGTTTGTATATGATGCTAATCATGATTATGACTAATGATGGATGGTATGTTACATCAATAAAATACAATATTAGGCAATTTATACAAATTATTAAGCAATTAAAGCAATCTAAATGAGTTCATAAAGTACTGAGTACTTGACACTTCTTGGTAAATAATTATTTCAGCCAACAGAAACTTGGCTCTTCAACTGGCACTTGGTATTCCAATTCCCCGTTCAAAGGCCAACAATAAAAACTCGAACTTGCAATATTGTTTTGTTTTAGTGATTAATTTTCCCTTTATATATTTCCTTTCATTTGAGTGATGATATATATTCGCCTATTTCTTGCCATATTTGCGCTGACAAATGTGTATATATATATATACGGTATATATATATATATGGTATATATATATATGGTATATATATATATGGTATATATATATACATATGGTATATATATATATATGGTATATGGTGTATATATATATATGTATAGTTTAATGCCGCCTTTCGGTTCGCGATTTTGCATATAAATTTTTAATATCAAATTTTTACAAATAGGAAAAAAATGCGCTGTTACCATTTACACAGTTATGCAATGCTTGTATATAATTTTGTTTTTGTTAAATATATGTGTGTACCGTATATGTATATGTCTATATGTGTATACTATACTTTATTAAAAGTTGATTTAACAAAATTCAAAATGATATTCCAAAGCGCTTTGAAAAATACTTAGTAAAAATGGCCAATCGACAGGGAGCAGTTTTTTACTTTACGTTCTTTCAAATTTAAATATATTAAAAGCGTTGCATGTGTTTTATTCATTTTTTGTTGTAGCTGCTTTAAGCTTAATGCAGTTTTTTCTTTGAGTGTATAACCTACTTGGGAATTTGTTTTTCTATATAAATTTATATATATGTATACAATTATTTCACTTTTTTTCTCAATTGTTGTATCTTGTTTCTCTGGATGCTTTTTTTGTATAAATTACAAAAGAACATTTCTATATTGTATATCAATTGCAATTGTTATAGTTGCTTAAATTTGTTATTTTTTCTAGAAGCTCTGGCTGTGTTCGGTTGGCTATTAATTACTTTTACAAATATATTTTGTTAACATTTTTAGAAGAATTTAAATATATGTATAAAAAAAACATATTTTGCTGTAAAGTGACGGGACACAAAAACAAAACAATATTTAATAAAATATTTTAAAAAAAATTAAAAAAAAACTGTGTACTAAATGGTTTATAATATGAACACTTCCTTTCACATCATAACTAGACAACATTAATATATAATGTGCTCTCTACGCAAAACTAACACGACTGACATGAGCAGAAATCATAATGCCTAGTCTATATATCTGTACGTATGTTATCTAGTGCTATGCTTTATAGGTTTTCTAATTCCCCAATTTCCTTTCGCTTATGAATAAAAAAAAAAATACAAAAAAAAAAAACAGTATCCTATGTCTGGGCATGAAAACTTCTATACAAAATATGGTCATAAAATTGTTAAATCTTCCACCCTGGTGCTCATGGGTAAACCTAATGCTTATTGCAATTTCTGCTTTAGCTAATGTTTGTTCATTTTGTTGTTGTTTTTTGTTATTTTTGGCTTGTTTCGTTATCTTGGTTTGTTGTTGTCTTCTTCGTCTTCTACATTCAAAGGCAGTTATTGAGCATGGAGGGACAAGGTGAGATTCACGACGAAGCACTGATTAGCAAGAATATCGAACATAGTAACAGTACGAGTATACATAGGTAAGAGCAGAAGATTGAGAAGGAAAAAAAAAAACAAGCAGAAGAAGAAAGTGACGAAAAAGTGATTTGTACAAATTGCTGTACAAAATAAAATCACAAAATAGAATCCATAGAAGGAGCAGAAATATACACACACACATTGAATAATATATATATATATATAAATGGTATATATATAGATATATATATAGAATATATGTGGTATGTACCTATCGCGGGGTACGGCTTATAGCTATTCAAAAAAAAAAAATCTGTTTACAATATACGCATATATAGGTATGCTTGTATGGGCTTTAGAGTACGAGTACCGTTAATAGCTTAGCTTAGGAAAGAACGTTGTTGTTTAGTGTTGAGTAGCGCGTAAAGTGCAAGAGCCCGGCATAGTTGACGGCGTTGCTAAGACTACGCAATGCGTTCTAAGTGCTACTCTACACGCATGCCTCTCATATACATATGCATGCGTGTGTGTTGACGTGTGCATTTCTGTGCACGGCCTGATCCTGCTTGCAGCTCACTTGATTCGCTGATGGTCGGGCGTGCTCTTCAGTATATCCGGCTGATGCGGATGCGGATGATGATGATGATGATGATGATGATGGCCACCCGTTTGCGAGTTGAGCGTGCCCTGATGGCTGCCACTACCGGCACCTACACCACCAGCGGCACCAGCTGAACCGCCGCCGGCGTGATGCGAGCTACTCAGCGTGTGCGAGTGGGTTGAGTTGAGCGTGTGGGTGGCATGCGAGTTGAGCGTGTTGTGGGCCGTTGTGGTTGCATTCGTAGAGAAGCCCGTTATGCTGCCGGCAGCGCCGACAGCAGTGAGGCCAACGACACCGGCACCAGCAGGACAACCACCAGGACCAGCACCGGGTCGCTGGGAAGTGCGAAGCGAACGATGCGAGCCGTTGCGGGTAAGCGAATTCATCTGCGGCGTGCCGGGCACCGTGTGCCCCAGCGCATTCATGTAATCCGCAATGAGCAGCGTGATCTCCAATATCTTCGGTTTGCTCATGGCAAAGAGCAGTTTCTGCTCGCAGCCGCCCGCAAGGGTGCCGTCATCGTGCGAGACGACTAGCATAAAGTCATCCTGGCAGCCACCGAAGGTCATCACGGTGCTGTACGGATAACGCGCGACAGGTGCCATCGTGGACAGCTCGAGCACATTGAGTGCATCCTCAGCAACGGCCAGCCAGGCGACGGGCGTGCCCGTGGCCGCGTGCGGCTCACATTGGCGCGGCTTGGCTTGGAATAGGCAGGCGCCAAAGTAGGGCCATTTGCGGCAGCAGGTCAGATAGATGCGCACGCAGTCAAGCGTGGAGCGTCCCTTGAGCAGCGTCCATTTGGATATGAGCAGTTCCTGCACATCCTTTAGCTGCTCGGCGCCAAGGGCATCCCGATACCGATACGGATAGAACTTGTCCAGCGCCTTGAGCCCGGCATCGCGTGACTTCTCGTGCGTGTAGTCACCCATGTCGATCTGCGACATCAGCGAGGCCAGCTCCAGGGCCAGCTCGCGTGACAGCGGAAAGCGGCCCTGCACGATCTGGGCATTGGTCTGGTAGCACAGCAGCAGGCGCTCCTTGTCCGTCTCACACTTGATGGTGTGCTTCCAGTAGAGTCTGTTCTTGTAGCTCAGCTGAATGACGCGCGAGTTCTCGAACTTGCCGGAGCCCTTCTCGCGCAGCGCCGTCTCCCACTTGCTGATCACGTCGCACAGCTTGGCCAGTGGCTCCAGATAGTGTTCCAGATCCTTTTCAATGGGATCATCGCTAAACAGGCAAAAACCGTTGTTGGCATCGCGGGTGCCCAGCTCCTGGGCCAGTGTTGTTTGGAACTCCTCAATGGTGGTGGAGCCATCGAAGGAAACCACCTGCAAAGAGTTGATATTCAGATTACAATTGAACTAGTTCACTGAACGTAACGAAATTTTCTCTAATATAATTACAAGTGTACAAATGTAAACCCTCACAGTTTGGGCAGTAAATTTATAAGCTAATGAACTAGCTTTTCAGATTATGAACTAGTTCAGAGAACTAAGCGGCTGCTTAAAAACTGCATACTTAGTTAATCAATGAAAATAGTTCACAAAAATATTTTCTGTTCCAAAAAATAAGCCTAGAAGTAAACTCATGATATTCCTATCTTAAAGTAATTGAGAAAACAAAATCAATCAGAACTACTAAGCTTGATTTGGTTCAGTTCACGTTCACGTTTGCTGCTTACCTGATACGTGGTGTTCATCATGTGTACGGGTATGGCATGCGGCAGGGAGTGATGATATGGATTCTTCAGCAGTATGGATAGGACCTCCATGCGGGAAGGCTTCGTCTCGCGTCCCCCGTTCTTCAGGGTGCGCTCCAGTGCTCGCTCACAGTAGGCGGCATATTTGCCCGTCTCCGTTTTGGTGTCCGCATTGCGGGACAAATGCAGCTTGAGATACCAGAGCAGGCGACTGGATTTGGGCACAAACAATGAGACGGCCAGAGCGAGTAGTTGCCAGCCCTGGACAAAGCTGTACGCGGGCGGATTTGACTTGCAGTCGATAATGGGCGTAGAAACGGGCGCCTGTGCAAAATCAACAGAGAAAGAGAGCAAGAGAGAGAGTCAGTTGAAGATGAGAGCATTCTGAGTTAAGGATTTGGCAACTCTACAATTGACTACAATAACTGAAAGCAATCGTACTACTTGGGACACACGATAATAAACAAATCGTGTATCGTATATCGCATATGATTTATCGTATATCGATTATCGAATGACAAGACAAATTTCCCCTCATACCTGTATTGATGTGGGCGAACTGCCGTTGGCTTGAGCTTGGCCTGCCTGTTGGGTATCACAGGTGAACAGGCTTTGGGTGGCGCACAATAGTAGTTGCTGTAAATTTCGTGAGCGTTGTCGTCGTTGTCGTCAAATGGTTTACGTACAGTGTTGGAAAACGGTTGGTATTTACGGTTTACGGTTTACGGTATACGGTTATCGGTTATCGGTTATCGGTATTGGATTTGGTTCGATACACATACAAACGAAACGAAAAACGTTTCAAAACGAAAGAGAAACAGAATAGAAGAATAGAAGAAAAGCCAAAAAACATTTGCTGATCAATTTGTTGCTGTTTAGCTGAACACAGAGTTGAGTTTGTTTGTTTTCTCCATATGTTGTGTTTTTTTTTGTGATTTTGTTCTTTTTTACAGAGTATCCTTAATGTATATGTATGACACGCTATACAAAAGTAGTTCTCTTATTTTTTTTTTTTTTTTTTTTTTTTTTGTAAAAAGCGCAACTTGCAAAGGAAATGAATAAACTTTATGCGAAACATTCAAAGGCATTGATAAAAATAATGATAGCAGCAAACTAGGCGCAAGTTGAACAACAGAAAGGGACAAACCATAAACGAGTTAGAAAACGCTAAGTATCAATAAACTGGGAGACAATTATGAATACAATGCATGATTTATGCGTAGCCACCCTAAACGTGATTAACAATTTATTGCAAATCGATAATAAATCGATAACACATTGGATGAGCTGTACTTTATTGGCAAAGTTCTTGTCACGTTAAGTGAGCTGCGCATAAACGTAGCACAAGAGAGTGAGAGAGAGAGAGAGAGACAGAGAGAGCGAGATAGAGTGAGTGAAAAAGACAGAGAGTGAGTGCGGTAGAGAGTGAGTATTCGAGTAGTATACGCATACACTGAGCATAAAAGTATACCTTCAACTCGAGTTGATGTTGTGTAAGTGATTTAAGTTGTTTCCTTTCATGTATGTTTATGTATGTATGTATGTATGTATGCATGTATGTATGTATGTATGTACCTGGTAGGTTGGTAGAGTATGTAGATTGTAGAGTATGTATGAAATTTACAGCAAATACTTAACACATACTGATAGCGAATCAAAAATAACTAGATAAAAACTATACACATGAAAATAATTTTTATCGTATTTAAGATTTTTTGTTGCTGCTTGTTTTGGTCTTGATAGCTAAATATGTACTTGAGAGTTCATGTATGTGGATATGTGTACACATACTAATAATTGAGTAATAGATAAAGTATGACAGTTATGGGGGAAATTTATTGTCTGTTCACTACTTAAAATACAAATACAAATAAAAACAATGGACACACACACACATACGCACACACACACACACACAAAAAAAAAAAAAAAAGAATAATCGAGCAATTTGTTAAGATTAACGAGAACATGCAGAAAAACAGATGAGTAAAATAATTCTTGAGTGTGATATAATAGTAGGCATGTCTTATAGGTATGTATGTATGTTTAACTTAATGATTATAATATTTATCATTGATTATAAAGCGTTCGTAAGCTTTTTAAATGTAAGCAAAGCTTTTTAAAAGCTGGCCAAATGTCGCGGATCGTTGTACTGAAGCGATGAATTTGTTAGGCAATCAAAATAAAGCAATAGAATACAAAACTTGGGTAGTACTTGACATACGATACCTAGTTGCATGGACATTTTGAGGGTTAGGTAACGTCTTAAAGCTGCATCAGACGAGAAGCTTTTAGGGCTAATGCGAGCTTTTTGTGAAAAATAAGTTAAAATCGGAGTGGCGTTCAAGTTTTTTGAAAAAAGTTTCGCCAATTGACGAAGCGAAAGCTTTCACAGAGCCTTTTAATGTTGCCACTTTTGTGATTGGGATTCGTAGAGCCACGTGCAAGACATGTACCCAACTATGTTAGTAAGTAAGTGGATTAGTCTGGGGAATCATATGGAAATCATAACGAGAATGAGATTATTAACAGCTAACGGGGAAAGGGGGAAACAACGGGAGGATCACAACTAAAAGAGCTTTTTGAGGGTTAAGAAGCTTTGCAACTGAAAAACTTACGCGCGTTTGCTTGCCCAGTTTCTTGTTTACCTGGACACCGACACTTAGTTTCTGGCCCATATGTCGGGAGGTTTGCTTGATCAAAATGCAGATCATTTCGGTCTGTAGCTCCGGCATGTCCAGGCAATGCTGCAGGGCGTTCTGGGCGAGCACCACATGATAATCGATGCCGGGCTGATTGACGGCCACCGACATGAACAGCTGAATGCTCTGTGGAGGGCAAAGGAGATGCGTATGCATATGTACTATATATTGAAGAACCCGATTCTTGGAGTCCGGCCGTGAGCTTACCTTGAATAGCTTTATGGCCTCCGGTTGCATGGTCTCCGTGTGCATGGAGGAGAGTGGAGCTGTGATCGTATCTTTGGTGTGCAGCAGTATGGGATGGCGCCAGAGCACACAGTCTATAGCGGAATTGATGTTGACTTTGTGAAGATGTGTCTACATTCATGTGGCTATTATGCTGCACTTACTCGGATCTCCATCGGTTTCCATGAGCTTTTGGACCAGCTGCTCGTACTGTGTACCCGCACTGGGTCCGCCGCCCGAGACGACGGTCAGATGATATAGCCAATTGTCGCGCTCCGGCTTGCCGGATAGAATCAGATACGTGGGACCCTGATGCGCCGGGTAGATGGCGACAGTGAGACGCGCCTGATCCTGTGCCGCATCCTCGCGCTCCTCCGAGTCGGAATCGGAAACATGCTCAACTTCTTCTACGCGCGCATCGCGCATATTGATCTGACCCAGCGGATTCTGTACGATATAAACGGGATTCGTGATATTATTTGGCGCCTAAGGCTTGTGCTGGCATGGCACTTACCGTCTCAGCGGGCGCCTTGAAGTAGAGGAACATCTTGCCCAGTAGGACGCACCAGCACTTCTTGGCATGTCCGTTCTTCACCTTGGTCACCCAGCCCTGGACTGTCGGCTTCTGGTCATCCCGGCTGAGCAGCAGCTTGGTCGCATTGCGTCGCTGCACATTCTGCAGGACGCGTATCCAGTCGTCCATGGTGGCATGCGAGTCGGCGGTCAGATAATAGACCTTCTTGCCCGTATCGATCTCAAAGGTGGAGGCGCCTTCCGCCCGGCTTATGCGACAGGCCTCGTCCAGCTGTATTTGGCCCTGCGGCTTACGCTGTACATCGTGCTGACTCTTCCAATAGTTGAGGGTGCCGTTCTTCAGGACGAACCAGCGTTTGCGCCAGGTCTTCAGTTTGCCGCCCAGCTTGGCCAGGTGACCCATCTGGTTGGGTCGAGAGCGAAGGTAGGGGTTAAATAAAGTCGCAGATAACAAATTCGTATTGCTCACCTTCTCCAGAGATTCAAGCTTCTTGCTGGGCGAGTCCACGTAGGACTGGCGCATCAATAGCGATGGCATCGAGGCGTCCATGCATGTTGATTCCGAGACGGCATCCGGGGGCAGGGCATAGTCATCGGAGAGGCCTGATTCAAAGGAAATATCTGAAATTACTGTGCCACGCATGTGGGGGCTCACGCGCAGTTGCGTCAGCTGCGCGCCAGTGGTAGTGGGCGTATGTAGGCGTGGCAGAGTGCTCTGTACACTCTTCACGGGCGCCAGCACCGGCGCCTGTGGGTGTGGCAGCGTGTGATGATGCTGATAATGGTGTGTCTGTTGTTGTTGTTGTTGTTGTTGTTGTATGCAGATACGCGTTTGGACTGTTATGTGGCGGTGTGCGTGTGCGTGTGTGTGAGCGTGTGTGTGTGTGCATGGTTAATGGCGGGAAATGATGGAGGTTAATAGTGGTCATTGGTGGTTATAATTGAGAGCACCACACATATATTGAGGTGGAGGGCGAGGCGCAGGTAGGAGATGCAACCAGTTCAAATAGTTGTTAGAATATCCATTGAAAATTAGTCGTAATAGAGTGTTGAAAGACTGGGGTTTGGGATTCTTTTAGAATTGGTTCAGACCTAAAATCCAACAAGCTACAGGGCTGTCAGGAACTAGCTTAATACAAATTAAACAAGAATTGTATACATATGTAGTATGGGGATTGATATATATATAAGATATATAAGATTGTTTGAACGTACGTTAAGGAAAATACAATAAGATAATAAATTGTTCAACGAACGGATATTGGATATAAAAAGGAAGGCACATTCACTCATCAACTTTGTTATAATGCTCGAGAAATGTCAAGGGTATACGAATAAGTCGAACACAGAAAAAAATTAGGTATATCAATATTGATAAAATATGAATTGAATGTTATAATAAACAAAAGAAATTCCATGAAAATTAAGGAAATAAATATTTAATCTAGCTTTAAGACTTTCGACTTTTGAGCATTAGCTCCTCGGACAGAAAAAACAAGATTTGAATAAAAGATCAAACAAATAAATGAACAATGACAAAATGTATTATACTTTTGTGTTACGTTAACTAGATTGTAAATTAAAGTTGGCCATAACGACCAGCAACAACAAGCTCTCATGAGGTAATAGCTTCGGGCCGAGGTCAAGGCAATAGGCACTGAACTCTTAAAATTAAGAAAGTCTTAGGACTTTTCTGCTGCTTACAATTCTCAAGTGGTTATAGCGAAGTGTGTTAATAATTGAATTGGGAGATTCTTAAAATATGTCAACGCTACACATGATCATGGAACTCTTAGCGTGAAGGAAATAACAAATATAATACATTGGGAAAATAATAGTTTTGAAGGATGAACTCGGCAATACGAGTTTGCTCTGGGTTTATATGCAGGACAGAGAGAACAAAAGCCGATTGAAGCTTGGGCAACTGTACGGGAATAACAAGCCAGGATACTTTAAGATAGGATAGTTGTTTGATGATTGTTAGTGTTCAAGCTGGGTGGGTTGCTCTGGAGGTTGGGTTAGTTTTGTTAGTGCTGTTATTGCTGTGGTTTATTATGTTGAGTTACCGCTACCACTACGCTTTACTGGTTTACTGGTTAACTGGGCGGATGCGCGTGCTGGGAGAGAGCGGATTTTGAGGGATCGTACATACCGCGGGCCTTGGCATTTTTAGGGCTCTCGGAGCCGCTGCGTTTGGCTGGGCTGAGGCTCGAGGAGGTCTTGAGACTCTTTGAGGGGCTCGAGGCGCTGCCAGATGTGGAGGTCTCCGTGTTGTCTGTGCTAGATGAGTTGTGCGAATTGTGTGTAAGCATGACGGCATGATCCTCGCCGTCGCTGGAATCGTCACTGGAGTCGCCCGTGAAGGGCATCGAGCGTATTTGAGAGGCACGCCCCTTGACCGTGGCATAAACGGGCACGGATATATCACAGAAGCCGCCGCTGGCGGTTTGTTGCTGTCGCGTCGGCGGCTGGGGTGTGCCCGGTGTGCCGCTGCTGCCCAGCGTGCCATTTGCATCATGGCCATGCCTGGTTCGTCCATTCGGTAGGGTCAGGCTGTGCTCCTGCTGCACATCCGGGATTGGCTCATTACTAGCGGTGCTCTCTGCGGTACTGGTGCCGGTGCCGTTGCCGGCAAGTCCATCGTTGGCCACCTGATAGATCTTGGCCTCCCAGCTGGGAAAGCGATGCAGCGGTGGCGTCGGCGGCCTTGGCACGCCCAGTTCGCTGGTTGTGGTCGTTGTTGTGCTCGAATTTCCGCCGCTGGCCATTAGCGCCGGATTGTTCTTCATCCAGGCGGGCAGCTTCTCGCATGAGGGCGTATAGATTTCCGCATAGTCGTGCGCCGTGTCTGTATCGGAGCTATCTGGCCGGGTGCTCGCCACCGCAGCCGACTGTGCTGCCTTGCTGGAGATACTAGAGAGCGGAGCCAGGGTAAGGCCATCAACGGCTGCCACCAGATTGCGCTCCAGCTCCTGCGGCTCCATGGATAGATTGCGTCGATGCTGATGATGCGGATAGGAGCTGGTCAATGGCCGGCTAATGATCTCCTGCGGATCAAGGCTTTCACTGCGTCGTCGCGTTTCCGGCGTACTGGCAAAGTCCTGCACATCCAAGCTCAGGCTATTCCGCACAGGTCCCACAATGCTGTGTCGCTGCGATTGATTGGCAATGTGATTCTTGAGCAACTCCAGCTGCTGATTACACTTGATATTCTGTTCACGCAGCAACTGATTCTGCTCCTCGAGATCTCGCAGCTTATTGTTCACCCACTCCTTGATCTTGGCGGCCTTTGCCTCGATCTGGCGTGCGTCATGCAGTCGAAGCTGCCGTTGCTCCTCTACTTGAATCTCCAATGAGTTAATTGTTTTCTCCGCCTCGTTGCTGGGCAGACAGACTCCCACGCCTAAGCTCGCTGGGCCGCCTGTGCTGCTGGCCAAGACGCTCTGCTGGCAGGCAGCGGCCAAAGCTGCGGCGGCGATTGCCTGTTGCTGTTGTTGGTGTACGGGCGAGCTAGACGCTGTGCCCTGCTGAGAGTGTTGTTGTTGTTGTAGCTGTTGCTGTTGTTGTAGCTGTTGCTGTTGTTGTGCTGGTGGCTTTGGCCATTCACTGAGCCGCTGCTCCATAGCACGCACCTGTTGGCATACAAAGCGGAAAATAGTATTAGAAAAAGCTTTGTCGGGTTAGCCCGCCATTCCAATCCCTTGGGCAATCCCCACCGCCTGCCCATACTGCAATACTCGCTAAAGCGAAAAAGTTTCTCAGACAGTGCAAAAAAAAAAAAAAACAAAAGACTTTTGAAAATTCAATTAAATTTGCGCTAAGCTGCGGCCGTAAAATGAAACGTTCCTTTTGCCAGGACTAATGGTTACATATGACCCCTGTTTCGCAGGATTCGCTGAGCAGCGAGCAAGTGGTAAAAACTTGGCCAAGAAGTAAGCAAGTTTCCAGCAGTTAGTTCAGCTGAGGTGGATCAAGTTCATAGTTAATGGAAAAAGTTTACTTTACTAGCTGGAATTGGCCTGTATGTGGTTCCTATGTGAGCAGGGGGTTCAGTTACGATTCGTCCTAGAAGAAGGTTCAAAATTTTAACGGAAGGCAGCAAAAATTCCGATAAGTCGGAGGGTCGTGTAAGATGTTAAGCTGTAAAAATTCAAAAATTTATCATCAGAACCGAAGATTGGCTAGACGGAGTTCGACTGGAAGATGTGCAGGAAATTCACTGCAAATTCCCTACTTTTTGGAACGAGAATTGGCTCAATGCAAAGGTTCAATACCTCATACGGCTCAAATTAAGACAGAGAAGTTATTCATAAAGACAGCAACTAAAGACAGAACCGTATTAAATACTTGTTGGAACCAAATGATACAGACATGTTCTTAGGTTAAGTAGCGATAGTCCAACTACAACTAGCTATTATTTATAATCGGATGTGCTTGTGCGCACATAAGGAGCTAGTCTAGCCAGTGCACAGGACTCCAGACCCAAAGGGCCAAAGGACTGTCAAGCGCGTGGTAAAATTATGAGGCGCAGTGGCGCAAAAACTTGTGTAATTAAACGCAACCATTTGGGGCAGACTGTGGCATGCATTTAACACTTGGCGGTGCTGCAGTTGAGCAAGGCATGCAAGCAATGCCTGGGTGCAGGGACGGAAGGGCGGATTCCAAGTACATATTTTCTTTTTTATGGGCACACAACAGTTTGCAAGTAATGCTAGAAGGCGATGGCTAAGAATAAAATAAAGAGGGAAAAGAGAAGAGATAAGGAAAGGGGCGGAGGGGGAGGGGCAACGAGAAATAGAGACAACGGAAACGCAGGACATGGAGGAAATAACTTCATTTGACACGCCAACTTATCAGGTTGCCCTCGAGGCTGGTCACCACAAACGGCAACTGACAACGAAAGCAAACCCGGAAGCTTGCTGAATGCCACTCGTGACCAAGTGGCAAGTGGCAAGTGGCATGTGGCAAATGCCTCTTGTCACCTATTGCATTATTAGTTGCCACTTTGGTTTGTGGCACTACGCAAATGGGTCAATTGCCCAATGTTTAATGTTCGGGATGTGTTTGCAGGTCGAGGAACCCGATTCGAACTCTCGCTCAATGCCGGCGGCTTGCGACCCCCACTTGCAACCTCAAGCAACGTTTAATGCCCCCTTTAGCTCAGCTGGCGAATGTTAAAAATAAATAGACTGCCCAAAATAACAAACGGAAACTCAGGTTATTGGACGCGTCGCATATAAAATGCCAAAGTGTATGCTTTTCCGTACCCACACATTGGCTGTTGCGAGCCCTACAATCAACAAGCTGCAGCCAATACACACAATACACACATACATACAAACATTCAGACATACATACAAACATACAGACACACAGACTAACATACATACGTTTACACACACACATATACAAATCCTATTTGACTGCCATAACTAATCACTTCACACTCATCACTTATAACTCATGCATAAAAACCAGTGAAGCTTACTTGAACTTATGAGAATCGAGTAGAAGGGCAATATTTAATAGTTTTTATTTCAGTCTCAGTTCCAACATACAGACACACTTGCACACATACATACATACATACATACATACATACATGCATACATACATACATACATGCATACACACACACACACACATAAATACATACATATATATTACCAAGTCTACATTCCTACATTTAAATGCAGATACACACACATATAAATGTGCAAAAATTACCACATACATTCATATAAAACCAATTGAGAGCTATAAGAAGGAAAAAGGAGAACCAATCTTATTGAACTACTTTTCGATAAAAATGCCTCGAATTGAAACTTTAAGAGAAATTCCCATTCAATAACAAATCTGTAAAAAGTCAGTTTAAAAGAAGTTTTAGTTCAAGCAACTTGCTTCTGCCTCTTCTTTGAGTTGGTAAAAGTCAAAGTATTTATAGCGACACTTTGCCAACTATGCACGTTTTGTAGGATAGTGTAGCAAGGCAGCAGCTAAGCTAAGAACAGCGAATCAACGTATTAACTGCGACCAAGTAGTTTTGGTTTCAAGTTTCTGTTCGAAAACTTCAGCCATAAAATTTGTTGGCATTTAAAATAAAGGAGAAATAAACAAAAAAAATAAAAAAAATAAATTGCTCTTAACATATAGCAGACGGGCTATCTGAAAGCTGTTTAAGCAAAAGTTCTCAAATGATAACCATATGCGGGGCCAAAGTTCAAGAAGTTTTGCATTTGCTTTTCGGCGTTGGATGCATTTAGGCGTGCGACAAAGGAACAAATAGCAATAGAAGCTTGATGATAAGATGGCTGGGCGGGTGTAGTCGAGCAGGCGGTATACCGGGGGCTTAGCTGACTTTATCTGAGTCTGCTCGGGAACTGTCGTGTCGCTTGTGGGAGCAAATGTTGGATATGAAAATAAATCTGCGCTCTGTCAGTTAAACCAAATCCGGCAATTTGCGCCATTTGATTAGATTTGGCTGCCAGTATGTGCGTGCGTGTGCGTGTGTGTGTGGGAGGGGCACGTGTGTTTGCAAAGAAGTGCCAAGTCCTGTGCAGCTGTTGGGTCTCATAAACGCAGTCTATACCTTGTTCTGGTCCACATTAAGCCGACTGCTTATTCAGTTTAGTTAAAGAGTTTTGTCTAGCAACTTTTTCCAGATCGAAGGGGTTCACTCGGGAGGGAAATACTGGGCTAACGCTTTACAGCTGAGCGCAGCTGCAACTGTCGGGCGCAACAGAAAAATAAAATAGAAAAATGGGATACAATTCGATTTTTATGGCGCAACGACATTTTTATTGCAAGTTGCCAGCCAGAAGGGGCTGTGGCTGGGGGCTAAGAGTAAGGAATAAGCAAGGAGCAGGGAATAGTAAGTGCCGCCAGATGCCCGACTAGCTCCAATGTCTGCCCACTTAACATAAATCTCGTCTGCCGTCGCCTGCTGCTGCTGCTGCTTGTATTAACTGCAAATCCCAAAGTCCTACACAATAATTTGCCTCAACGCACAAACGGATTATGGAAAAGAAGCAGACATAGCAAGAAAAAATAAATGAATCAAATTAAAGCGCTCTTCTTGAGAGTAGACGACTGGGATATGCCCTGTACGTAACTAAAAGCTGTTGTAACACATACTTTCTGTAGCGCTTCTTTTTTTCTTGTGCCCTACACAATTAAAAACTCTCTTCTAAATAACTTCTTTCAGCCTTTCAGCGCTGTAAGATGTCTATAAGTTTTCAAAACTTGGAGATATTTGTGATAAAAATGAAACTTCTTTCCTTACCATCCGATCGGCCTCAAAATTATAATTCCTCAAATTCATTTGAGGACCGTTTCACACTTCTCGAAAATGCATTCCTTCTTGGTGGAAAATATATACATACATACATACATACATACATACATTCATACATACATACATACATACATACATACATACATACATACATACATACACACATACATACATACATACATACATACATACATACATACATACATACATATATACATACATACATACACACATACATACATACATACATACATACATATATACATACATACATACACACATACATACACACATACATACATACATACATACATACATACATACATACATACATACATACATATATACATACATACATATATACATACATACATACATACATACATACATACATACATATATACATACATACATATATACATACATACATATATACATACATACATATATACATACATACATACATACATACATACATACATACATACATACATACATACATACATACATACATACATACAGAAAAAAACACACAATAAATAAATACAAAAAAAATACCAAAAAAAAAAAAATAAATAAAAAAATCACTTCACTGCGAGCTAATCATGAAAAACTTCAGAGCCTACTTGAATTCTTGAGAATCGAGGAGAAGGACACTTGGTAGAAATTCGTCATATTTAAATTTGCAGCACAGCGACAAATAAGCTTGTTCCGCGTTTGGCATTCAAAAACAAATAAGCATACATAAATATATATGCATACACTAACACACACTCGCCCATACATACACACACACACACATACTGACATACAGACATTTATATGATACTTATATGCCTTTGTACAAAGTATTTGTATTATTATAAAATTTGTTCCATATACGCTTACTATTATGAGCTTTGTGTAGAATCTATACTTTATTTATTGCTATTAATATAATTCTGAGTATGATCAACAATATATTTATCAAATTTTTAATTTTTAAGATCAAGCTGTTTATACAGATGTATAGTTGGATACATTAACGTACAGACCAGTCGTCTATCTGTCTATGTCAAGATCGACTAACCTCGCAGTGCTAAGATCCCAAATATATTAAAATTCATAATACCCATTTTATCGTGAGGCATTTTTGAAAGGGTATAAATTCTTATGCTCGTTCGCTCAATAAAAAACCGAATTTGTTAGCTGAACGAAAGATGAATAAGTTCGGGAATGAATATATACTCATCTCTAGTTATGGGCGCCTGCTCCGAAAGCATTTGAATCCAAATTTGGATTTGAATTTTTAATGCGTTTTCTAGGTGGTTGGGGCACGTTCGGCATTTCAAGGATGGAAATAATCATTTCTATTCAAAGAGACATAATCTAGTCGGAAAGGCAAATGAAAAATGGGAAAATTGTGAGGAAAAACTATTCAATGCGCCCATTCAGTCAGTCACCGATTGAGTGAGTGAGCCATTAAATAGAGCGTCTTCCCGCCAATACCCTCATGCTGCTCAGCATTCCAATTTTTGTGCCAACTCCATTTTGCTGGCTCGTGCTCTTGCCAAGCATGAATCCTGTTTTTATTACTAAATGAACAGACGCAATTAAGTGGCGTAGGTTGTGACCGCCTGAAGGGTTGAATGCTCGGAACGGGGAGTTCTAGATAAGGGCGAAGTGGGTGGAGTATGGGGAGGAGCGTCATTGCGGCAGATGACTAACGACAACGACCCATTATGTTTGGGCACTTCAATGGGCGCCCAGCAAGTGACTTGTTATGGAAAATGTATGTAAGCTGAAAGCTAGGGGAGCGGGACGCAGCAGGGATGGGGGGCTGGGTGTGGAGCGGTCTAGTCTGGCCATTTGCGGTGAGTCAGTTGCTGTATGCGCGATATGTGCGAGGTGGGGGTGGTATTATCCATAGTTTAAGTTGCTGTCAAAGCCGATGATTAATTAATTTGTAATGAGCGCTAATGTGGACGCTAGATGGCGCTGCGCAACGCCTGCAATCTGCTGCAATTAAATACACTCGAGGTCAAAATAATAAGTACACTATTAAATATCAAACACTTAAACCTTTAGTTGAAAATGGAGAGAGTTGTGTACACGTAGATAAATCTAATTAGCTGACTAAAGTCTGTTAACGACTTAATTCTTGATTGTTGTGAAGTGTTTAGAAGTGGTCACCAGTGATCTAGCTGAGAGGTTTGGAGTATATTAACTGTACAGGGTATAGATTTTTCGATTTGCCACGCCCCAGTAGGGCAGCCGAGTATATAGTCTAAAAAGCAAGACTTTCTCATGAGACTTGCAGCCAGTTGGCATTGATTGTTATTTTATCAAGATCTTAAAGAAACTTCCCTTATTCCCTTTCTCTTTTTGTGTCTGTCTCCCCAGTTGTTCTTCTTTGACAACCACCTGTCAATTAATTGACTCTGTTTGACAGCTTTTAGCAGTAAATCCAAGCTTGTTTGTTTATCTAGGCAGCTGTTTTGTGGACTTTTCTTCGCATGAGCTGCATTACGCTCGCCCTACAATGTGCCAGAAAGGGAATGGATGGGGTCGGGTGTTGGAGCTGTGTCATTTTTCTGTTTGTACAAATTGCTGGCGCCGCTTGGCAATTTGTTAATACACATTACACAAATGTGCCGCAACATGTAGCATTCTGTTAAACGCCGTATTTCTCTCGGCTTTCATTGCCCTGCTCCCGCCATGCGCCCTCTTGAGACTTGGCATCCACTTTGCTGCACATCATCTTTGGGGCATCTTACATATGTGCTTGCCTCACACCCGCTCGTTTTATTTGCGTTTCTTGTGTGGCTTTGACTTCTTGAGCAAATAGCCGCCGCACACTCTCCTTATTCTTTATATGCTTCATGCCTTTACACACTTTACTCTGCCACTCTCCGCGCCCTGTTGTCATGCCACATTTTCGACGTTTAATTTCGAGTCATGATTCCATTGTTATTTATAGTCAACAAAGCGGCAGCAACTGAAGCAGCAGCAGGAGCAGCCACTCTAGACAACACTCCATAAAATATTGTTGGCTGCCCAAACTGTGTCCTCCCTCCAGCACAAACAGCATTCAGCTGCGGCATCTCTCTTTCTCCCTGTCCCAAACCAGCGCTGGCACGCGACGCGTCGTCGTTTAGTCTGGGGTAGTAGCTGCCGCAGTCGCTGCTGCGTTGCCGTTGCCGCTGCCACTTAGCTGCCTGCAGCTTCCGTTGTGGCTTTAAATGTTTTGTGGCATTGCCATAGAAATTTTAATTTAATACAAGTATAGAGATGATCTGTGCAACATAATGTCGCAGCTAGTCATTTGCGTGATGCTGCTGCTGTTGCAACTTCTTGTGGCACTGTTGTCGTCGCTGTCACCGCTGTCTGCCTGATGATTTTTCCATTAGAGTCAATGTCAATATTTGCAGCATGTTTTGGCAGCTTTGAAATTGAAAATGTGCTTGTTGCAAATTGTACGCGACGTGGCTGTTGCTGCCTTCAAAGCTCTTTTTTTCAACCACTCGCATCTTTCTACGACCTCTCCCACACTCGTCCTGCTTGCAACAATTAAAAATCTCGCGGACATTGCCACGTTCTGTGTAATTGTGGTAGCTGATGGTGCTGCATGCTACATGCTACATGCTTTTTCCCTTCCAGTCCGTCACAAGTGGCACTCGTCAGTCAAGTGTTGCGCCTGCCGCGTCGCTTCTGTTGACGAGTGTCATTTTTTAAAGGGAAATCTTGCATAATTTATGGCGCATTTAATATTAAATTACGCCTTAAAAGCGCTTTCACAGCAAAAATCATGTTCAAGTGTATGCACACATTGAATTGCTATGATAATAAAATGATAATAATAACAACAAAAATAACAGTGGTAATGCTAATGCTAATGCTAATGCTAATGCTAATGCTAATGCGAATGCGAATGCGAATGCGAATGCGAATGCGAATGCGAATGCGAATGCTAATGCTAATGCTAATGCGAATGCGAATGCGAATGCGAATGCTAATGCTAATGCTAATGCTAATGCTAATGCTAATGCTAATGATAATGATAATGATAATGATAATGATAATGATAATGATAATGATAATGATAATGATAATGATAATGATAATGATAATGATAATGATAATGATAATGATAATGATAATGATAATGATAATGATAATGATAATGATAATGATAATGATAATGATAATGATAATGATAATGATAATGATAATGATAATGATAATGATAATGATAATGATAATGATAATGATAATGATAATGATAATGATAATGATAATGATAATTATAATTATAATGATAATGATAATGATAATTATAATGATAATGATAATGATAATGATAATGATAATGATAATGATAATGATAATGATAATGATAATGATAATGATAATGATAATGATAATGATAATGACAATGATAATGATAATAATAAAAATTCTTGATTGTTAAAATTATTATGATTTTTATCAATTTAAATTTGTGTTTAAATTTATATTACGAATAGGTGGCAACTAAAAGAGCTAAGTCCTCGATGCAATTCAAGTAATTTGACTGCAAGCTGGGGCCGACAGCTGCCAGGCCTACACGCATGCCCACCCCTTAGACGGCTTAACTTAATCAGTTTTCAGCGAGATACAAAGCCGGAAAGGGGCGTGGGGGCTCATGTAGAAAGAACTTTGCAGCGCTCTTTGCCAGACAATAAACTTAGACAAAAGTTTCGCTGCTGATAAAAGTTTTGAGCTTGCCCAACCCAATAGCCGCCATTTAGGATTTCATGGAAGTGGGAATTCGGAACTTTAAAGTGTGACCAGTTTGGTGCATTTTCTAATGCTCAGAACTTAGATGGCAAATGGGTTTTCAGCGTGCATCGACTGGGAATATGGCTCGCATTTCAGATTTAACAACTCGAAAGTATCTTAAGAATACGATGTCTAAAGTGTGCCCAGCTCAAGTATCTATGGCAACATTGTTCAGTGTCAAAAGGCAAACAATATGCCCAGCCACTGCAGCGGGGGGCATTGTGTCTGGCAAGGCGTAGCCCCTTCCACACTACGGCAAGAGACCAAAGCAAAGATGCCGACAATTTTGCGACAAAAAAAAAAAAACTGCATAGAAAGTGGACAAGTAACAGGAAAATGGCAGGAAAAATGCCAACGATATTTGTGCGCTTTTCAATAATTTTCCACTTTTTTGTTGTTGTTTTTTTTGTATTCGGCCAGACGCCCCAAAGTCTGTAACAGCTGCGCCAACTGTTTCTGACAGTGGGTGGCATGCGGCACGCCTCATTTGTTGCCCGCTTTTGGCTGTGGTGCAAACGATGTTTTTACGCTCGAGTGGTGCCAGTGGTGCGGCAGCTCACTAAAATTAAAACTGAAGACACACTACAATCATTTCCACTTTCCACTGATCGAGAAAGCATATATTCCCCAATTCACATTTGCCTTTAAAGGCGCTGCGCTTGGCCCCGCCCATTGTTAATTAGGCGGGGAAACCCCATAAACTGCACAAAGCAAAGCGTCTGGCCAAAAGTCCCCTCCGCCTCAAATTGCACTTTGTTTTCGCTTTTGCCTAACTTTGTGATTGTTTTTTCATTTTTTTTTTTTTAATTTAGAAAAGGGCCTTTGTGCAAATGTTGCCTGGCCAAATGACAAAAAGTGCATTCAAGTGTAAATAAGAGGGAGAGAGAGTCAGAAAGAATGAGAAGGTGAGCGAAAGACTGTCGCTAATGTCTCTGTTCAACTAATTTTCAGCAAAAAAGTGTAAAGAATTCTCGCAATTGAAAAAAAAGCTTAAAGTTGCGCCATGTAAAAATAGACTAAGCTTAAGCTTGAAATATGTACATCTATATTTGGAAGATATCTGATGATTTAATGTTTATTTTCTAATTATACGAGACTTTAAGATCCAGTTTTAATATAAATATAATTAAAATATAGTTAAATACATAAGAAAAGAGCTTGAAGTGCTTTCCAAATGTATAAAACGTATTAATTGGAAACACACCCATTACCTATTATTTGTATAGAATTAACTAAGAGACGCAGTTTTGTCGTATTAAAAAGAACTTTGAACTGCATTGGGCAAAGGCGCTGCCAACTTTTTGATCACAACTCATAAACGTGACCTTTTCGATGTCGCTAACCAATTAAGCGTGAAGCCACAGACCCCTTTCCCCCATTACAACAACAGCAACAACAAAGACAACTTCATCCAAAGTCGCCTTGGAGGAGCTCAACGATGCGTTCGGTGCTGTGAAAACTCTTGCAACAAACACACACACACAGATACACACAGGCACATATACACAACATAAAAGCAGACAGACGAAAACTTGTAAGCAATTAAAAGCAGTTTTCCCCTCTCATTGCTGCTTTGTTCGTTTTGTATTTTCTTTTTCATTTAATTTTTTTGTATTTCGCTTGCACTTGGCAAGTTTTTTCATTGCATCTTCTTTGTCTTTGCTGCTCATAAATATTCGATTTTAATAGTATGGCACTTCCCAACACTACTCGACATAGCTGGCCCAAAGATCGGCCAATAATATGTAGATGCCGCCTAAGCTTAATTTACGATATTTATCTTTGTAGTTTCAGTAAGAACCAAACTGATTTTTATCTGATATATAGCTATATTTATATTACATAGATCATCTTATATACTTTATTTTGTATATCTTGAGAATTTTTAAAATGTATCTAATTATTTGTGCAATACGAGAAAACATTGAGGGCACAATGAAAAATAATTGAAAAATATATGGGAAATTAAGTAATTGTTCGAAAATTGTTTTATTCTTTTGCAATATCAGTGTAATAATATCAGTAATTTTCCCATTTTAAGAGTACATTTGGTTAGACAAGAAAAATATTTGATTCGGGTTAGATCTATTTAAGAATAGGTATTACGTACATTTTGGGCATGTTGTGCAGCTACCCTGTTCCAGTTTAACAATTGCCATTTTACTAGGATTGTCGATACACTCTTTTCACAATCAGACTCTTGTATAGTTACTTTCCTTAGTGGAAAAACAAACACGCAAATGACGATTCTTATTAGATCAGAAGTTCATTGTCATAATGTGCTGGGCACAATAAGGGTTGGGGGTTGTTTTCCCAACTAACGCACAAGAACTCTGCGTATAATAATAATAATTCGCGTGGCCAAACTATTTTGAGCATAAACCGGTTTGGTGGTGGTGGGTGGAGTAGGGTAGGCGGTCACTGATCGCGAGTTCTGTTGCTGCTGCGGCAGCTGTGTGAGGGTTGTTTTTAGGCACCCCTTTTCAAGGGTTTTAAATACTTGTATTGCAAAACTGTTTAATACAAGCAACAAAAATATTAAAAAAAAAAAAATGTGAATTTAACACTGAACAAACATTGGCAAATAACACTTTGAAAATGATGCAACACATAAGTAAGAGCAGCGACTCTTCAAATTCAACAATCGGTAACGTTAGAAAAATGTTAAACGCCGCCAAGCGACGCGCACGAGTCGAGCAACTCTGAAGCACTGAACCGGCTGCCAGGCAAGTAGCAGCCACCAAGCAGCAGCAGGCGGCAAGTACCAAGTGCGAGTGCGAGGGAAATTTGCGCGCGCGTGGAGGTGGGAAATTCGTGCAAGTGTGTGTGCGTGTGTGTGTGTGTGTTGGGTACATAGACTATCGTTGACAGCTGAGCGAGGGAAGTTTTAGCGAAACGAAGCATTGCCCATGAGCTTGTGTATATGTGTGTGTGTGTGTGGGTGTGCGTGTACGTGTGTGTGTGTGAGCGCGTTTTATTTCGGGGTGGCAGGTAATTCATCTTGCAATATATGTCATATATCACACTACTTGGGCGCACGCACACACACACACACTTGCATATGTATATTATAAGTCAAGCAGCGCATAAATAAATAAATAATAAGCGTATAATAAAGTATAGAGTAACTGTAACATCAATAAAATATAAAAAAAGGAAAATTTGTAAATCACTCGGCCTCAATGGGTTATCGGTATTCGGGCATTAATGCGTCTGGGCTTTTGGCTCTTGGCTCTCCTTCTGGTTTTAATGGGCTGCCTTATTGCATAGTTCAAATGGAATTTATAGCAATAAAATACGTAATACACAAGCCTCCCCCCCCACCACCACTTTACCCACCACCCTGCTGATTAATACCAAATGACTCACGCAGGAATGACAAAGCTAACGGCACTTGTGCTTTTAATACTTTATATGAAGGTCTCAAAGGATATGTGATCATTTTTGGGAAGAAGCTTGTATAAGATTTAAAAAAATGCCTGTTTTTAATCCACGACAGATCTTTGACTAAGCTAAATATTAAGTAAAGGCGAAGGTGCGCTATAAATATAATACTAAAATAATACTTTAATACTGCGATTGGAATGTTTATCAAATAAATAGTTAAAGGGTTAGGATAACGGTAGATAATAAGATCACTAGCTAAATATTTTGCAAGATAAATATTGACATTTTGTTGTTGTAATTTTATATCGCTTTTATAGGACTTATTGTAATGCTGCAAGGTGCCACAATTGTACAGGGTATCTAGACAACATTTGATTATAATTTTTAAAATGAATATATTGGATATATAACTTTGAATTGATTTTGATGGAGCTTTTAAAAAGAAATCAACTTTCCTTTCACCAGAAAGAAATCATAGATTATTTCACTGCATCGTATCCCAGCACTTCATAGGGTATCCTGATTTGTAAGCACCTTGCGGTTTACATTTTTCTGGTGTCAATGACTTTCGCCAAGTTTTGCGAGCTTCATTCCGTGCGGGTGGGAGGATGCCAACAGACCAAACATCAGTCACTTTGCCTTCCTTCCGGCCAAAAGTGCGTGTCATGTGAAGAACACAACAGAATGAAGAGATGTGATGTGATGTGAGGGGGTGGTGGAGTTTGCGGGGCTTAGATGCATGTCAGTTGTCAGATTATGTGTCGGAACAACATTGAGAACAGCAGCTCGCCGCACAATTTATCTACCCCACCCACCTACCCCCCTTCCCACCCCTTTTCTCTATCGCTCCGCTAGAGAACTTTGCCGTTAACCAAATATTGTTGCAGCTCCTGCCACAGCTGGCGCCCCAGAAGAGTACCCAGCACCCAGCTCAGAGCATGAAATAAATCTATGCACATCTATATAACATGTTGCTCGGGCTTGGCTAGCATCAGGCCGCAACTTCGAATCCGGGATTCTTGGAGCTCTTTAGCTGATTGTTTGCGGTTGGTGTCAACAATTTGGCTGATTAAAAAGCAACAAAACAGTAGCTGAGCATGGAATTGTTGGCCATATGAGATGCGAGCTGCGAGCTGCGAGTTTCGAGTTGCGAGATGACTCAGTTTCATTGTTGTCCTCGTCATCCATCAGAGCGCCAGCCAGCATGAAGATTATTGGCTAGACGCTGGCAACAACAACAACAACAACACCAACGCGAAAACCATAAAAACAAACCCAACCAAAAAACAATCTAAACGTTGCCGACGCATAAATACCCTTGCGGCTGCATAATATAACATGTTGATTTAATAAAAAAATTATTAATTAATTGAAATCGAGAAACAATTAAAAGTAATCAATGGGAATCAATAGGGACTTTATGATATAATAGTTCGCTGTTGATAAGAATTTGCAGGATTTTGTTTGTAGGAAAGTGAAGATAGTAAATGCGACAAGCTTCTGTGATATAGACTTTCGACGTGCATGGGTCGAGTATTATACTGAAGCTTGAGACTGAGATGAGATCTTGTAGTGTAGTGTACACTATACATACATATATATAAGATAGAAACTGCGTCAATCTATGAACTACCTGCCGTTAAGTGTTTGTGGCTGTCACTTGTCACTTGCATGCAGCAACAAATATAGCCTATTTATAGGGTATGCAACACGTCAAAGAACATCCTTCGCTTTTGAGCGTGTTGGTGTGATACGCCCCGACTAGACTGGCTGGCAGCCAAAATACAGCTACCCCTACGGCTAACGTTAAATGTGCCCCTCGTGCACTCCCGCCCCCACCCACTTCTGCACACATACAGTTGCCCCCGATGCCGCTGCACAGCTGTTAAAGTGCAGTTGGTCTCCAATAAGTAACTGCTTAAAGCGCCATTACGCGCATTCGTATGGATCGCATCTCGGCCATAACTCAAAGCTGGCTGCAACAAAGTATCTGGCAGCGCGATGTGGCACATCATTCACATGCGGCAACTGTTGCATGGAGCAGCAGCACAACGGCCCGCTATTTTTAAATGCATATTAATGTGGAGGCAGCTCGCGCCAAATGATGTCGTCGACTTGCGGATGAGTTTTAAATAAAGAAAAGCAGCAGCAGCCGCAGCAGCAGCAGCAGCAACAACAACAGCAACTAGAAAAAGACCACTTAAATCGAAAAGAAGAAAAAAAGCAGCAGCACATTACATTTTTCAAATGTGCAACAGCCAGGGCAGCGACGCCGACCGCGAGGGCCAACTGCGAGTGGGCGGCCGCTGCGGAGGCGGCTTCAAGCGAAAGTGGCGCCGTCGCTGTCGACGTCAACGTCAACGTCATCGTCTGCGCTGCACTCTGATGACGGATGCATGCATCATTAATTCAACAAAAGCAACAGCAACAACAACAACAACAACAACAACAACAACAACAAAATAAACAACAACAAAAAGAGGCAAACGCCAACGCGCTTTGCTTTTCTCTTCATTCTGTGAACTTTTATGCATAATCATAGTGAAAAAAGGGGTATAAGCAAATTGAATGGACATATACGAACTTCGCATACACTACAGCAAGTGGCTGAAAAATATATATGCTAAATGTGAAACAGTTTAACATTTCTGTTAAAAATATATTTAAATAACAGCTGTAAAAAGTTCTTACATGGTGAATAAGAAAAAGTTAGTGAATTTAGACTTTATCTTGAATTAAGCCAACCCATATACCTATTCAGTTTTTTCTATTCTCAGTCAGGGAGAGAAAATAACAATTATGGCATCGATCTTTCGTTAACAAATTATTGTATATCCATTGAGAAAAGATTTGGCTAGAACATGCAAACGCATGTTTTAAATCTGATTTATTCATAATCAACTCTCGTCAGCATTTGTATTGCTCGCATAAACCAAAGCTCCCCAAATGTGTAGGGTGACTGAAAGCCAAGTTCGAGCGTCTGGCGAAATGCATTAGTGAGTCAACCGGCGAATGCAATCAGCGCTTGGCCCACATAGCAGGGAGACGAACTAGAAGCAGTGGAAGGAGGGGCAGGAGAGGCAGGACGAGTAACTGTTTGTTGTTGCTGTCTCTATCTAATCATCCATGCGCTTTGTTTACAAAAAGATAAATGGCCACTGTGCGGAGATTGTCTCGAGGTGAAGGCAAGTGCGGCGGCGGGGGTATGGGCCGATGTGGAGGAGAATGTGGCGATAGCTGCACTTGGAGGCGTCTCTTGAGATTGGCACGTGTCCAAGCAGTGAATGCAGCTCGCAAGCTGCAAGCTGCAAGCTGCCGCGTCAATTGACAGCTAATGGGCCAGAGAGAGGGAGAGAGGGGGCGCTGCTGCTGTTAGCTGCCACAAGCAATCAATCAACTCATGCAACTGGCGGTTGCAACTGATGTTGCTGGTGCTGCGCCCACGTTGCACGTTAATTGATTTTGCAGTGTTAGTGCTTTTGATGAGCTAGGCAACGCAGCGCGGAGGCGCCACAGATGGGGCAACAAACAGAAAACAGAAAACAGAAAACAAAACGCCACAAAGAGATGACGACTCTCAGATAAGTGGCTAAATAATTGAAAAATCCCATCAACAGATTGACCCAATTCCCTGAAAAGGTTAAAAGTTCAAATACGAAATGCGAAATTTTTAATTGAATTTCATTTGCAGCTAACCTCGCTTAGTCGCAAAGGGGGCGGCATGGAGTCGGGCGCGGCGGCGTCATAAATGATGTACATCACGGCTGGGCGATTTTGAAATGTGACATAAATTTGAATTTCTTCTTTTTTCTTTCGAATGTCATGCGTTGATTTTGAAGCAGAAATTGAGGGATATTCGGATGGGCACTGGGCCCTAATTTTAGCCAACTCATATGTACGAAACATAAAATGAATATAAATTTGTTATGCGGTTTTATGGGGGAAATGTAGCTGCTGCCCCTTGATCCGATCATGCAACGCCGTGGCTGTGGCAGCCAGGTGGGCGTCCCATTCGGAACGAGAATTTCAAAAATGTTTTGAAAGTCATTTAGTTTTAGGAGCTAAGCTAATATTAGCTGACATTCTTTTCGGTAATTAGCTGGGCGATAAGATAGCTTAGATGCTTTGATTTATTCTAATATAAGCTAATATTCATTAGCTTGAGACTAAGTCAAAAGATGTTGAGCTTATTTCCATTTTTTAACCAACGAGAAAGGATATTATTCAATATCTTTAAAACTGATATGGTTTTTATGGGCGTGGGTTTCTATTGGATTTTCGAAGGAATGGGATTTCTAGACTAACTCTGTAGAGATTTTTTTTGGGTGAATTGTAAAATATAGGGAATTCTTTTTATAAAGTTTTTTGGAACAACTTTGGATATTTAATATATAATATTTACTTTTTAAAACAATTTCCAAATAAAGGATTGGGTTTCCAATGAGTTTTCTCGAATACTTTCCAAACTATAAGATTAGATTTGTCTCTTTTTGAACTCATTTCGAGGCTTTAACTTATTATAGGTTAAAAAAAAATATAACTCAAAATATTCATTAAGTCATTTGCATGTTTCTTATGCACAATAATACTTTGAGATTTCTGAAACTTGCCAATTTTGCCAAACTTACAAATACATTTTGAGCTGCGAAAACTTTCGCACAGCTTTAATGTACATATTCGGGGAATAAGTTTTAGTCTTTACTGAAAAATTGACGGCTCCTATATATATATATAAGCGATAAATTGAAACGCGATCAATCGCTTACCTTTTTCCTATAGTTATCCATTCATAAAACTGGTTCGTTGCACGTTTTCAATGTTGAAGTCTTTATCGTTGTCGTTGTTGTTGTTGCTGTTGTTGTTGTTGTTGTCGTTGTCTTGAGTTGTCTTGAGTTGTGTGCCAAAGCGGGTGGGCGGAGGGAGTTTTGGCTCATATTCTCGTGCAGCTAGTGCAGCTGCCGCTGTACGCATTGTCTTTGTTTGTGGCGGCAGCAAACGCAACAGCGGCGACGCTTGGCAGCCACGCGGCGACAGGGCAACATTTTATGACACTGCTCAGCCTATGGGTTAATAACCAATTTACTGTTATTGTTGTTGTTGTTGTTCTTCTTCTTATTTGTACTAGTGGCAGTTGTTATTGACGCGTTCGCTGCTGTAGCGGCATTTGCGTCTGGCAATGCCCGGTTAGCTATAAACGCTGCTGGCAATGCCGAGAGCAACAGCAGCCAGCCAGCGACAGAGTCCGAAAGCTTAGCTTTACTTTTGCAGCTGATGTTGCTGCTGTTGTTGTTGTTGTTGTTGTTGCTGTTGTTGCTGTTGTTGTTTCTGTTGTTATTGTTCTTGTTGTATTTGTATTAATTAATTCTCTAATATAAGCCTATGCATGTATACATGAGTTATTGCAGTCGCTTTGTTGTTGTAAATGGACGTTTCTTGTGTGTGTGTGTGTGTGTGTGTGTGTGTCTCTATTTTGATATGTTGGCATGTGTAAGACGCGCTTGTTGTTGTTGCTGTTGCTATTTGTGCCTTTTCTTGCTGCTGCTCTCCTTCAGATAGTTTTAGTCACAATTTACATACGCACACACACGCTTATTGTTGTCTGCTTAGCTATTTGCTGCTTTCTTATTTAGTGTTTTTTTTTTTTGCTTTTTTAGTTATTTCCATTTTTGCTTTGTGACTCTGCCAGTCAGCTGTCTGTCATTGACATGTGCGCGCGCTCTCACGACGTCCAGCAGGCGCGCTCTCTTCCTGCATTCGCTCTCGCTGCTGCTCTTCCCCCTGCCCAGTCTCTCGCAAACGCCAATACACAGCGTGGGGTGGCACTCACTCACTCACTCACTCGCTCGCTCACACGCACACACACGCACATGGGAGCGCACATGCACGCTGTACATGTGAATGGCCGCTTTGTGTGTGTTTGTAGGTTTTTGTATATTTTTGCGCAACACAATGCCAAATTCGGCCTAAAATATACTATATTTGGTACATTTGGCTGCCTTTAGGTACGCACGCACAAGCGACACACACACACTTCCATTCAAACACGCACGCAAACACTATTGCAAGCTTTTATTTTATAGCCAAATTTAATTATTTTTACGCACTTCATGCAAACACAATTTATATATGTATTTTTTTTAATTTTTGCTTTTTGTTGTTCTTGTCTTGGAGTTGCCACATAGTTTTGAACGGTTATGTATTTGGAACGTTTGTTGCCACCCCGCGCGCCTTTTACTATGCACCGAATAATTCTTCTTTATTTTCTTTACTCTGCTCCAATCATGTCTTTGTTTATTGTTGTTGCTGCTGGCTTTGAGTAAAATTGTTTAAACAAATGGAACGGAAAATAATAAAACGCAGCCTGTGCAGCAGCGTCGGAGCAGCTACAAGTCTTCTTTTGCACAACTCTTGCGCTGTGCTCTATGTTACGCTGCTTTAGTGGGCCGCTTGCTTTCGTACACTCGTTCGTGCTCGTTCGCGTTCTCTCAGTCAGTCAGTCAGTCAGCTTTTTTTTCGGTGGTTGTTTCACTTTTGGCTTTCTTTTGATTCTTGACAACGCCTCCGCTCCTCCGCTGCCCCTCTGGCAGCTCCTGTTCGATGTGATATCCTGTACACAGCTGGCAACTACAAGGTTGCAGCTTAGGGTAAAACTCTCGCTGCAGTTGCTCGATAAAACGTTCCTTGATTGCAGTCATAAAAAACAATTGGAAACACACGCACACGTACACACACAGCTAAAGAGTCACAGGCGCTCTCTTGCTCGCAGTACGCTCTCTCTGTCGCCCTCTTGCTCTCTTTGGCAGCTGCTGTCAGGCTTTAGGCGAAGCAACCACCGAAATTGCGCTTACAGTTTTAGCGGCACTGTTCAGCCAAACTGTTTGACATGCAGTTGGCGTCTTTGTTGTGTTTGCCATATGCACGCACGCGCGCGCGTTTCATCATGTTTTGGTCGCATTGTCAGCGTTTTGCAACACTGAGCAATGTGTGCCATGTGCGCCTTTGCGTATGCAACAAAAATCGAAAGGACTTTAAAGGCATTTTAAAGACAGCGCTCGCCGAGCCGCAAATAGGCTGCCCGCCCCATACGAAGTCGAGCTGCCGCACTTCCTACAGCCAAGGGACATGCACTTAATTGCCGGGCGTGGGGCCAAATTCAAGTGTGTTTATGTTTGTATTCTTACTTTTCAATGCATAAGTTATTTGATTGGCATGAGACAAAGAGGTGGAAATGCAATTAGGAATGGATTAAGATTTTAATACGCTCTGCCGGGGTCTACGCAGGGTCAGGGAACGTTGTTCTATCAAAGCTCATACAGGACTAATGCGATTTATTGTTTAAGTAGCTAATGAATTGAACGACTTCCGATTATAATATATTTAATATATTAATTATTATTAGTTTTCGCATCAAGAGACAAAAGTTCTTTTCATTGTTGTGGTCAAAGTTTTTTTTTTTCCAGAATTACACATGTATTCACTGAGACTGCTAAATCCACCAACACAAGCGGAACATGGGTGGAAGTTGCTCAGTCAGCCAAAACAAATGAAAATTATAGTAGCTCTAGTATTACACTTCACGTAAATCGTATAACCTGGGCATATTATTTATCTTGACTTTGTCGAAAAGGGCGTCCAAGCCCTTAACTTCCTGCTCTGGTTTATTTGAAGACGCCAATGTTAATTGTGAACTTGATTTCCAGCTGCGATTCGCTTCCACTCCTTAACAGCCAGCTTGTCGTGGGTCATGGCTAATAGTTTATAATGGTTGAACCAGCTTAAAGGACCGACACGGCGCTGTCTAATTGAAGCATAAGTAATGAGCCTGTTAGCGACTCGCAAGCTGCTGTTTTAAACGAGTTCGGGCAGCTGCTGAAAGCCCAACAAAGGCTTGCAACCCCTGGGCTCGAGTCGTAGTCGTTCGCCCGGCTCGCAGCTAGTTAACAGCCACGTGTTTGTACATGAATTTAATCTCGGCGCAAACAAAGTAACAAGAATTCAATTTGTCACAGTGGTTGGCAGCGGTAACGGTAAAGCTAAAGCCAAAGGGGCCCAGTCGAGAGATAAAACTGCCTGGAACTTGGAAAATATTTGCATTTCGCCTGCTTTTTGGGCAACAGGCATGGTGGTTGGAGTCGGGGGGCGAGAAGGGAGGGGGGGGGGGTCTGATTGAGAGCAAGAGAGAGGGGTGCGTGGTTGGGCTGTTGCGTAGGTAAAGCCAAAAGCCCCTCGGGACTTGTTAATGCAAACAATGCGCATTTGATATTGAAAACGCGTCGAGTCGAGTCGAGTTGGGTGGGGTGGGGTGGGGTGGGGTGGGGTTGGGTGGAGTGGGAGGGGCTTGGGCGCTTTTTGCTTGCATTCGGGGTAGTTTTGTGTAGTCTGCTTTTGAGCAGGGGCTAGGTGAAAAGGGGACTGGGGAGGCAAAAGCCCAGCATCACTTGCAAGCACACGAACTTCAATAAACGTTGGGCCGAAGGGCCGCGGTGGGGCGTGGCAGTTGCGGTTGGTTTTTGGCGAAGGGTAGGGGATGGCTTTGGCCAGTGGACGGCGTACGCAGCATTGCATTAATGCGTATTTCCGGGCTCTGGAACGGAAGACGATTTATGTATTGTGCAGAGCCGCGTCTGGGGACAGTTGGCGACAACATTTTGTTGTCGCTTGGGTTTGTTGGTCGGTCGCTTGTTTGCCCGCATGTGCCAAAAGTTCGTGTCGCTGTCTGCCCCCGAGTCCAGCCGCAACCATGAAAAACAAGTAAAAAACAGCGCTGCGCTTGAATGTGCCCGACTGTGCAATACTCTGGGCTCAGTCGATTACTAAGATTCAAATAGGTAAGAACTGCTTAAAATAAAGCTCTTTAGGCACTCTAAAACTATAACAACGAACAGTGGCTCCAAAACGGTGACTTTAATGCGACTCTAAAACTGTGAAATAACAAGGTTTCCTTAACGTGGCCTTGTGGTTTTGGCTTATGCCTTGAGGCTACCTTTCAGAGTCATTTCACAAAACTGTGACTCCAAAACTGTACATTTCCAACTGTGCCTCTAAATTGTATGTCATACAGACTTTTGCGATTTGGGGCGCAGAAAATGAGTCACATAACGTAGATGCTAGAACTGTAATTCATCTATGTGAATTTCAAACTGTAAAGCATTAACCAGAATAGACTAAGTGTGCTGCTTAAACTGTTACCAAAACTGTGACAAAAACTGTGACCACAACTGTGAACAAAACTGTGACCACAACTGTGACCACAACTGTGAACACATCTGTAAACATACTGTGAGAAAAAACCCAACAATGACTTCCAAACTGTGCCTTTTAATGCATTTTTCAACGCATGAGGGCAGAAGTGGACGTGGTAAAAGTGGGAGTGGCAAACCTAATTGGCTTTATTAACGATGTTTAAATAATAGTGCAATACGACTTGGACAAAATCGAACCGTGCAGCATGGCAATATACCCTGGCTACCTCTACTTTACAGAGTATTAAAGCAGCTGTGATCCCGGCTGTGATGGCCGATGGTCGCATTGTCATGTAAATGCCGCACACGCTTAAATGCTTTAAACTGGCCTCTAATGAGGCCCAGACGCGGCTTCTGATGCCTGCCGTCTGGATGCCAAGGATGCTACCCTTGTTTTAATATCCTTTGTGCCCAGTCGCAGGCTATAGGGTCGGTCGGGGGTCGGTTGGGGTTGGTTGCCAGCTAACTGTCAGTCATTTAATGGCTTACCTTATCTTCAGCTTCCTCGGCGCGTTCTTCCGCTTCGATGACGCGTTGTTCGAGCTCCGTTAACTGCAAAATAAGAAAGTGAAAGCCGTATGAATATGTGTGTGTGTGAGAGAGAGAGAGAGAGAGCAAGAGATCCAGGAAGGTTTCGTAAATGGTCTTGAAGTTACTTAAACGACGGAAATCATGTGCAAATAATCGAATGGCTAAGTTTATCAGCACATGACACATCAGTATTATTATTTATGGTTTCTTATTCTTTTTCATATAAAAATACAATAAGAAAATTAAAGCAGACCAGACAATTACACACCCCAGCTTAAGGATAATATTCTGATTTATGCAAGCTCGACCTGTAAATTCTACTTTAAAGCGCCATTAAATTTATTTTCACCTTATTAATTCCATCTTTTTTAAATAAAGTGTCAAAATGACATGCAAAGGTGGCAACGCCAACGCCAGGTGGCAGCAACGTTCCTTGACAGCTGTCAGAATTTAAGCTAAGATGAATTAGTAGTTTGACAGGAACTATAGGAAGCGTTTCTTCTTTCGCTTTACATCCGATCGGTTGTTCGTAAAAATATATATAGTTAATAATATTGTAGACCGATTTCATGCGAAACCGCAAGATTAAGTTGAGATTTGTTTCAAAACAAAGTTTCCATTACGAAAACAAATTTCTAGCTGACTTTTTCCATAGAACCAGAAAGTGTGAAGATTTTGCATATACATAGGGATCGGGATATAACTGTACTACCCTATACACTCGCATAAAAAAAGTTTTTTAAATCAACTTTTTCTTTTTGCATAAGGTATTTTTTCGATAACTGAATAATTGTATTAATTTCTTTAAATTAAATCTTGTGTTCTTATATTTTTTAAACAAAAGTATATTTTCTTTGAATAATCCTTGGCAACAGCTTTGCAAGAAGCTTAAGAAAGCTCAAGCGCCTAGCTCAGACAGCCACCAGGTGCAACTGAGCCACAAACCGGTGTACAAAATTTCCCTGTATTTGGTGTGGTAAACTTGTAAAGCTTGGCGCACAGAAACTGTGTTGAGTTGCGCTTGTTGAAGCACAGATGGCGCCACGAGTGCTGCTAAACGCATTCCTGGCTGAGTCGAGCCGAGCCGAGCCGAGCAATGCTGTCCCACGCCCACAACAGCTGCCTGCTTGCGCCCAGCGCGGCATCCACATCAATCAATCAATCAGTCAGTCAGTCAATCAATCATAGCAAATGACAGACTATTTGCGGTTAGTAAGGATAATGCGCCAGCTAATACGATTCATGGCGAATGCTCGCAGCAGCAGGCGGAAGTTGTAAATGGGGGCTGGATTGAGTGAGGCGAGGGTCGTGTGCTCCATATTGAGTTGACGGCGCCAAAATGTCTGCGGAAATAATATACACATAGCACCGGCCAGGCCCCCCATTATTCTTGGCGTGTGCCACACCTTGGCGAGCCGCCGCCCAAAGGCCACTTGAGGCAGCTACAAACGGGAGGCGGACGCGAACGCGAACGCGGACAAGGGGGTGGAGGCGAAGTCGGTGGCGGGGGTTTGTCAAAGCAGCTCACCAGTCTACGACTAGGCGAGGGAAATGCTAATCTCGCGCTTTTAACTGCTCAATGGTTTGCCATTAACAGGGCCCATCACGGTTAGAAGGGAGCAAAGTCAAAGTCGACCCCCGGCCAACCGCTGACGGAACTGCTTGTGGGTGTGTTTTGTGCCGAGGCACTCGAGGAATTCCATCAATTAATCATCAGAGTGGCCCGCGAGCGCCATCAACGTTAAGGACTTGATTCCGCTATATAGAGCAGAGCTAACCTGCTCCTCCCTCTTCGCCACCCCCTCCTCATCCAGCCCCCTTAACCGCCATCTATTTGAATGCTTTGGAGTGCATTAATTTCCGCATTTTATGGCATTTAAGTGGCCATTCAGAGCGTGAACTTCAAGCGGCTTCCATTGATTGATGGCTGCCAACCAAAAATATGAAGGAGCTGCCCGCTCCGCCCAGAATAAAAACATAAACAGGCGCAGTAAGAGAAGGAGCAGGAGCAGCAGCAACGAAAGCAGCTGCGGAAGTGCCGGATGTGGAGCATGTGGCGGGGCACCGGAAAGGCGTCTCTCAGGTTTCATTTTAGCGACCAGGATAATGTTCAAGGGCTGCGGCAGGCAGCTCCTTATCGCGCCCCAACAAAAAATTGATGCCTAAGCGCGAAATTTAATAGCTGATTAAGTCCATAAGTCGATAATGGCAAATTATATTCCTGTCTGGTTGGGCTCAACTTTTTGATAGCCCAGTTTCTATCTGGGCTAGAAAATGACCATCAATCCCAATTGAACATAATTCTTTTTCAAAAACAGAAATGGGCATGAGTTTTGCCTTGCCTTTGCCTTTGTTTTAACTAAAGTTTGATCAAATGGATGGGAAAGGAATATCAAGCGATCGGGAGTGCTCGACTAGCAGATACACTAAACACAGTGCCAATTTACTTTTAACAATCATTCCAGCTTCCACACGCACACACACGTCTTCGCAAATAGCTCGGGTGGACTTAAATATGCCACACAAATGTGAGCTCAGACCAAAGCACAGGGCTCTAGATTTAATCATGAATCTGTTCCCATATTGGGCCTGTATGCATGAAAAACCATGTCTTAAAATCGATTTTTATCGATATTTAAAAATGTAAGTTGCCTAAAAGCAAGCAGAGATACATTTAAGCCTTACTTAGGTTAAGATTCGCCTAATCGAAGAACTCGCGAATGTTCTATTCCCCATTTTTTTATGCATAAAAAACTAAATCTCAAAATCGAAACTTATCGATTTTCTAGAAATATCGCCCTGAAATGGTAAATACAAAGCTTAAAATAAAACAAGTCTCCAAATCGACATTTATCGATATTTGGAAAATAGGCAGAAACGTTTACGATTTACTCAGGATTAAATTCACCCAGGCCAAGTCCAGTAAAAAAAATGCCATATGTAATAAACCATGTCCCAAAGTCGTTATCTATCGATATTATAGAAATGACACGATATATCGACAAGTAATATGATAAACTGAAAATGATATGGTTTTATTCTTGAGAAGAGAATTTAAGCAGGCAGCGGAATATGTTATGCGTACTCAGGTCAAGATTTGCCTAGAACAAGTTCCGCAAAGGACATTCGTCATTTTAATAATCTTCGATGCACGACATTTTTGATAAATTATGATTTGTGCAAAGCGTTTTCTTCAGTTATCGAAAATGATGGCCTATTTAATCTAAGATCTAGTGTCCAAGAGTTGACCCCTATCCAGAGGCTGCCGACGACGCATTCTATAAGAATATTTGTTTTTATTAAGTATACGCCTGCTTATCTCATTTAATCGAGTTAGAATTTAGAGTACCATTGAATTGGGCCAGGTGGCGATACGATTCAGTTCAACGGCACTCACCATGGGATTGTCGAGCTCCTCATCGACGATGACAATTTCCAAGGTGAGCGTCGATACCGCATTCCTGGAGAGTTCCGCATCAGCTGTGTGCCTGATGCAGCAGCAGAAAATGCGGCTCAGAATGTGCCTCCACATGCCGTCGATGCCAAGAGCTGTCGTCCAACTGCTTAGCTGCTCCGGCAAAGCCATTAAATGGCCGCTGTGCGTCACCCGGCGAAGCCATCGGAGATCGTCTAATCGGATAAAAACAGCTGTCAGTCGACTGTCAGTCAACTGTGTTGCTATCAGCTGGAACACTTAATCACGGCCAGCCGATGGGGCCGGTGCTATAAAGCAGGCGCTGTGCTTGGACTTGGCAACCAGTTGCACTGCGAGATGTGCACCAGCCTGGGCAAGTTCTTCAGCTGCACCCAAGCACCCGAGGAGGAGCGCGAGCACAGCAGACAGGATGACCAGCAGGGCTACAATTTTGATGAGCGTCACAGGCAGCAGCTGATGGCGCTGAGCAATCTCAGCGCCGAGGCAATGGCCCAGCGTCGGCGCCCCATGCGGCCCAAGCAGCCGCCGCCGCCGCTGCCCCAGTCACAGTCGCATCCAGCTAGAGCAACTGGACTGACAAGCAGACAGCGGGAGCGGGAGCGTGAACGAGAGTGGGAGCGAGAGCGAGAACGAGACAATTGCAATTCGTATACGGCCATGGAACGGCATGATCAGATCCTCGAGGACAATGCTGAGCAACTGTAGGCAGAGGGCGGGCGGCGGACAGAGCCAGAGGCAAGGCGAACAGAGCGTAGACATACATACATATATATGTATATATATAAATAAACACATTACAGAGCAACATGGTAAAAAGTTAAACAAATGCCCCAATGGCTCATCAATATTGTGAACAGGGTGCGGGGCGGGCTGAGCTTGTGTTTGAGTTTGGCTTTTTTGGGGCAAAAGTTGTGGCAGACAAAAAGCTAATGGATTAGGCCAGAAAGTGCGAGTGTGCTCGAAAGTTATGCGAGCTTTGCGTGCGTGTAGGCAACCAGCCAGGGGCAGGAGCACAAGGAGGGGGAGGGGCAGCTGCCAAGGTGTGTCCTGGCCATGCACACACACACACACACACACACGCATACTAGGCAAGTGTTGCCTTTGGCTGTTTAATTATAGGCGCTGCTACTGCCAATTGGCAACTTAATTGGACCTTTTGACCAGGCTTTAAGCAGCTACATTTGTACTTAATTGCAGGGGCGTTTCACAACTAGTTGTTGTTGTTGCTGTTGCTGTTAGTGGTCATAACGCAGCCCACAGGGACATACTATTTGGGTGTCAACTTTAACTTTGTAGTTAACTGCCAAATAGCAAACACAAATCTCATTTGCCAGCTACGAATGCAATTTGGTACAAACAAATGGCCACAAGCAGACACAGAGACAGAGATGGAGAGCGAGAGAGAGAGACAGAAAGACAGTCAGCCAGACAGGCAGCTGTTTGTTGCCACAAACAGTTGGCACAGACATGTAAGCATTTGGGCGTTTATTTGAATCAATAGTTGCCCAAAAACAGCTGCCTTTTGCCGTTGATAGGTGACAAAAGACACACATTCACTTCAAGTCTTTCGCAGTTAACTGCTAAGGCTGCAGAGTTGCAAGGTGCATTAAGCTGCTTGGAAGCTAATGGAGAATTATCATTGTCATTGTCATTGTCATTGTCATTGTCATTGTCATTGTCATTGTCATTGTCATTGTCATTGTCATTGTCATTGTCATTGTCATTGTCATTGTCATTGTCATTGTCATTGTCATTGTCATTGTCATTGTCATTGTCATTGTCATTGTCATTGTCATTGTCATTGTCATTGTCATTGTCATTGTCATTGTCATTGTCATTGTCATTGTCATTGTCATTGTCATTGTCATTGTCATTGTCATTGTCATTGTCATTGTCATTGTCATTGTCATTGTCATTGTCATTGTCATTGTCATTGTCATTGTCATTGTCATTGTCATTGTCATTGTCATTGTCATTGTCATTGTCATTGTCATTGTCATTGTCATTGTCATTGTCATTGTCATTGTCATTGTCATTGTCATTGTCATTGTCATTGTCATTGTCATTGTCATTGTCATTGTCATTGTCATTGTCATTGTCATTGTCATTGTCATTGTCATTGTCATTGTCATTGTCATTGTCATTGTCATTGTCATTGTCATTGTCATTGTCATTGTCATTGTCATTGTCTTCTGACTTCTTATCTGGAAAATATAGATTCTAGAATAGCAGATTTGTTCGGCAACAGCGTCCTTCACTGAAGATCCCCTGGGTCGAAGAGCAAATTAGAAACCACTCCGCCCCATATAACAACCGGCTAGTTTTTACAATGTTAAAAACCTGGCGACTTTAACTAAAGACACACAAATGGCACATATGACAACATCGACAAATATTTAAGAAAAAAAAATAAAAAAAAACACTTACCCAGCTTCATTATAACGGCATTACTCAGTGTCAATGGGTACGGGGTATTCAGAATATACGAATCAAATCCAAATATCAATTACATCTTAATTTAAACAACATTTGCAGACTTAATTATTCGTGAAAAAAATATTTAAGGCTTCACAAATTATTATTTTGTGGAATATGGATATTTCGTGCTTGTTATTGATAATTCAGTTGGAATATTTTATGAGCAGGATATGTTTGTCGATGTCACAAAATTAAACAATTAGTGCCAGAGGCAATCGAATATGCGGTGAGAAGCCTTTGTTAGCATTTGACATGCGGATTAATATATCGTGCTATTAAATTTCTATCCATTTCATTTGTGTTTATTTATCTTTTGTGTGTGCTTTTATTTATTTATGTATTATTTATTTATATTTACTCTTATTTACTTTATATACGTATTTTATCAGCTGTCGCCTGCTCATGTGTTATTATATTTGATTTAATTGCAAAAAGTTAATTTAAAATTGTTGTAATTGAATTTTATTGTTGTTGTTGTCGTAGTCTGGCCATAATGACATTTGGGCTCTGATTAATATTTGGCCATTTGGTTATTGTCAATAAAACGCAATTGGATAATTGAGTGCTTTAATTGAAGTCCACAGCTAAATTGCTTAATATATAAATAAATACATCTACATAATGAATTGTCTTTAAAACTAAATAATCAACTCGGGTAGGCGGGGATCATCATAGCCCAGCTCATCGTCCAGTTCCAGCTCCAGATTCAGCACCGAGTCAAAGTCGGCGCCCATCCCGACCGGCAGATCAATTGACGTTTCATCCGTATTGCTGCCCGGCGTTTGGCACACATCAGTCGGTGGCGTGGGCGTGGCATCTGTTGTGGGCGGCACTGGCAGGTGGGCTGCTGTTGTCGCTGGGCTGGGCGGATTGAGCGCCGGTTGGCCCAGTATCGATTTGCGGCACTTGAAGAAATCCAGAAGGAGGGAGAGTAACATTCTGGCCGCCATTGCCGATCGAGACGCACTGAGAAATAGAACCTGGGCTCAGCTGCATTTTAATGTGAGCCCCAAAGCACTTTGTTTATCTATATGTGGTTGTTGTTTCTGTTGTAGCTGAATATCGATTGATTTCAGCTCTAAGCGTCCCAACTGTATCGGCAGCTGCTTTACACCCGATTGTTTGTAAATCACTAAACGAAACCGTCGCAATGACACTGGGCGAAACTTAACTATTCGTATAGCTGAGTATTTTCGTATTCGAACACATATAACTGTGTGCTTAAATGCACTTTAGCACACTGAATGATATTTTAATCACACAAAACAAAGACATACTTATAAAGCACCTTATTAGAAAAGTTTTTACAACGCATATAAGCTCTTCAAAAAAATAAAATTAAAGCTTCTTAATGAAAGTTAATACAGCCAGCTCGTAAAGCACATGAGGGCCTTTAGTTAGACTTCAGTGTATTGAGTGAAAGCTACTGTTTAACTTGAAGTCATAAAGTCACATAAATGTAAAGCCTAAAGCTTAACTGGCCATATCCTAGCAAATATCAAATTTGAACTCAGCCAAAACGGTACATTTCACATATAGTTAACACCTTAAGCTCGGCTTAAAGCATTTGAAAGCTTAGCGAATCAAAGCTCAGCTAAAAGCACATTAAAGCCTTCCGAACTGAGAGGTTAACTGAAAGCACGTTGCAGCTATCCGAAACAAAAGCTCAGCTGCAAGCTGTTTTTGTTTTTTACCACTTTCAGCGAGTGTCATTTACAATTGCGCTGAATTTGAAAATTGAATCAAAATCAAAGCGTAACAATTAGCGCAACAAATGTTGGCAACGGACCATAGATAGAGCCAGGCTGGCGACGATAAAGGCATGGTCGAAGGGAGGGAGTTGGTTAGGGGTGGGGGTTGGGGTTAGGTGCGTCTCTTGTAATGAACAGTTAAGCAAATGGCAAAGTTAATTAAAATTAAATGCAGCCTGCACGAGTCGCTTGTTCTGGCATTATGAATAATAAATAAATACATAAATATTAATGCAATATACTTACATATACTTATGCATTTATTCAATATATTCAAATTTATGTGCACACACACACAAACACACACACACACGCACACACACACATAGTCATGCACATGCACAACAAATGCATTATATAATTACATTTATGCGCGCGCCCATCAAATTGAATGGCTAACACATTTGCATAATGCAGCTCCCCTCTACAGCAGACCCCCCCTGCACCATACACTCAGCTCCACCCATGCGCATTCACAACAGCTGCTTTTCGTTTTAAAATTGTATTAATGGGCTGGTGAGGGGTGGTGGGGGGAGAGGTGCAAAAGGGCTGCTGCAGAGGCAAATGGCGCGTAGCACGCTCATCGTTTTGCTCACTTTATTTGTTTGTTTTCTTCGGTTGTTTTTTTTTTTTTACTGTCTTTCGCTCCTCTGTCTTCTTCCACTGCCCGTTTCGGCGACGGCTATTTTAATTAAGGGACGGCGCGCAGGGATTGGGTCCACTTGGTGGACGCCAAGTGAATGGCCACGCAGCGTAAAACAGCTGCAGCTTTATGAGTGCAGCATAAATTAAAATTTACAAAAATTGCTTATTTTCAATTCTGAATAAAATAAATTATTTGTAATTATTTCGCTTAAGAGATCGCTGCATTATAAATCAATCTAGTCAATTCACCTGTACGCGTGGAAAGTGAGTGAAAGTAGAATTGCTATCTATTTTCGAAGCTGGGAGCTGGTTCAAATCGTAAGCTCAACCATTCTCAAATTTACTTTGCATTTGCGGCTCCAATGTTAATAAACATTGTTAACTATCAAGACAGGCGTATTTTTAAAAAATATTGACAATCCACCCGCATAGTCGAAAAATAGGTGGAAAAATAAGTTTTCCCAGGCAGAATCAGCCGTTGCTCATATAATGGAGCACACGTATGAAGTGAAATCAATTGAGTTGACTTGTCGACCGTCAAATGCACAACTGCACGCTTTTTTTTTGTTTCTATTTATGGTAAAACTTTAAGCAGGCCAACAGCGTCGCGTAGGCAATTGGTGTCAATTGCATCAAGGCCAACAAACAAGCACATAGCACACACTCACGCACACACACGCACACACACGCACACATTCCTTTTAGCGACACGCCGCATGTTTTTAGGCCATTAACCCATTGAAAAAACGGTGGAAGGGTATAATGGTATTGTGCAAGCAAATGTAACAGGCGACAGGAGGCGGTTCAGACCCTACTATAGAGGTTATAGAGGTTTTTATCCTTGGAATTTAAGACTTCAAATTTAAATATATATTCCCGTATACGCCACACAGAAGTAGCTTATCATTCTTTACGACATGTTCTCCCATTTTTGTATCGCTAAATATCGATTTGAAGACATGGTATTTTAAGCATAACTAGAAAAATATAATAGTTACATCTATCTCGGTTAACAAATCATGAGCATGTTCATTTAAGTAAAAGCCTTGTGCTTTGGTATATTCACACACTTGTATGCCATATTTAAGCTCTGGAATTTGCATTGTGATCGGACTATAGAAACCGAAGTATGTGAGAAATAGTGTGACGGAAAATCGTCGGATGCGAGTATCTTCAAGTCGAAGCGACCCGACTAGCGCACTCTTCGCTTAAATATGTACATTTAACTGTAGAAGGTATACACAAAAGCCGAGTGTTGTTGACTTTGGATCAAGTACGCCACACGGAACGGCAGCAAATGTTGGCCCAAAAATATAGGCTAACTGGGGTTAAGGTGCCACATTAACCAAATCGTAAAACTTTAAAGGCGACTGCAGGTGCAACTGAAATTGGCCAGCTGAGCTAATTAAGATGCGGCAGCCAAGAGAGTCCGGTTAAAGGCAGCGCAGGGCATGGTCGCCTGACTTGTTAAGCAGCTCAGCTCGAATTGACACAAATTGGCGTGGGACAAGTACATCATAGCAATCAGATTATCAGCAGCAGCTGTGGCATCTGTGGCAGTGACAGCGACGGCAATTCCTCTTGTCCATGTTGTCTTCCATCGTTGCGACTATCAACTTACTTAAGGCGTCTTGCCACAGCACCGCCCTCCTCCAGACCATTTCCCTTTATCGCCAGGCAGCCAACGTGCTGCTGTCTGCAGCCCAATTGAAGGCAAGACACGCAACGCTTTGCAGCTGCTTTCAATCATGACGCACGGATTAGGACTCAGGTTAAAGATTAACAAAGCCAGCAGCAGCAGCAGCAGCAGCAACAGTAGAAGGCGGCGCCAGGGGCGGGGGCGTGGCAAGACTACAACGGCTTCTTCTAGTTAGTCAGTTAGTCAGAAGCCGGCGTCACGCCCACCATTAGTTTGCTCTGCGGCATGACAAAAGCTAAGCCGATTGCCAGCAGCAGCAGCAAAGCTTTACCAAAAAATAAATCAAAAACAAAGCAAAAATTCGCTTGAAGCAATTAGGTAAAGCATAAAACAACCGAAGAAAAGCGCAAAATTTAAGGAATACCACTAAACCTGAAGATACCAGCCATATCTCTATTTCTGGGTTGGACTTCAAAAGCTGAGCTACAAAACACAAGGAATACATTCAAATTAACAGAAATCTCTATTGTGTATTCAATGTATTCAACTTTAAGGGACTGTCCCTAATATAAAAGAGTGCCTCACATCGAAGAAATGCCTACATTATGTTAGGTTTAGCACTGGAATAATAAAGTACTTCAAAAATGTAAATAATTTGAAAATGTTTGTTGCATTTCTGGCATTTTTTTCTACAGAATACCCCTGATGTCTACGGACGGTGGAACAGGTTAGTTCGGGAGTAAAATAATGTTAGGGAATATCATTATCATCGGTTTTGCGAGACTTAAGGAACACTTCGCTTGTGCTCAACTTTGTCTAAGACTTAGGGAATGCCCCTAATGTGGTACTTCAAGAGCTTGAAATCACAAGCAAAAATATTAAGGTTTCAACAAAAGTATTTTTTCTTCAAATAAACTGAAATGGCATCGAGTAAAAGTTGTTTGCACAGCAGACGAAAAGAATAATCCATATGCAATCCCTGTGCATAATTTGATTAAAAATTATTAAACATTTGACTGAATACATTTCTGTCATCTAACTTAAGCAATACACCGAATGAAATCTCTCGCAGATTTCCGAGTTTTCTCGAACACAGCTGAACCAGAAAAGGAAATAAAACAAGCCGAGTTTATGTCCAAAAAGTTTCAAGTGCTGTTCAAAGCAATTTAAAAGTTCAAAACCTGAGCCACAATTTGTGCCGTCCATTATAAATATATATACATATATCTCATATCGAGCAAGATATTTGTGCTTATATTTTGTGAATATTGCGATTCTTAAGAAAAATGCTAACGAATTTGAAACGAGAGAAAAAAAAAAACAGATGACGCGCAGCACTTGGAACTGAAACAATGCAAAAATGAGTGCATGAATAAATGAATGAGTGACTGGCAGTGGAAAGAGAAGTACAAGAAGTAGAAGAAGCAGACGCTGCAGTCTATTAGCAGTTGATAGCCGTAGTCCCAAGCACTTGCGGCCAAGAGTGTTAAGGATAAAGGCCTCGAAAAAAAAAGAAGGGAGAGAGAGATAAAACAAAAAAATAAAAGCCCAAACAATTTACAGGCGTGCGCGCAATCAGATGGCAAGAATAGCAATTAGTGCATACTTTTAGGCTTTGGAGCGTCAAGCAAAACATGGAGAGCGCCTCAGAGAGAGAGAGAGAGAGCGAGAGAGAGAGAGGGTGCGAGAGGCGGACAGCACAAAGCGCAAATGAAAAGACGCGCGTGCAATAATCACTGCCAAGTGCTGCATATTTATAGGCGCAATCAAGTTAATTGCGCAGAGAAAACCAGAAAAGAACCAAAAGAGAAACAGAAATAGACGCAGATAACAGACACAACAGCAAACAACAACAGCGAGAGCGTGAGCGAGAGTGCCAGTGGAATGCTTAAACAAAAGCAAGACAGCAACTGTTAATGGACTGCGACTTGAATGGCAGCGTGCGTGGTAGGGGCAGCGGGGGCAACGGGGGCAGTCGCTTTTAGGTAGCGAGCAAGAAGCAGCAGAATAACTGTTTCTTAGGTAAATAAATGTGTTCGTTTTATTTGTTTTTTTTTTTTTTTTGTTTTTTTGTTTTTTTGTTTTTTTGTTTTTATACCCTGCAGCTATGAAATGTCCAAAACAGTGACAAGGTGGCAACTCCGCAGCCATAAGTCATTTATAACAGCGTGTGTCTATACGTTGAGCAAATGGGTCTATAGATAAATCCGCTAGGTTGCCATTTCAGTTAATGTTAATGGTATTTGGTTGATCTTAAACAGCCTCACAATCAACACAGAAGATACTTAAAAAACATATAAAAAACTTGAGCGCAGAGATTTCGCATGGAGAAACTGTCAGATTATGATGGAATATTTCTCCAAGAAGATTATTCAAAAGGGAGATTAGAGGCTGGTTGCTTTATAAAGAGGAAACTTATATATCTTGTGCTATCCTCTTTTACTTTGTTTACTTTAAAAGCAACCATACGACCTGTCATTATAGCCAAATAGGCGATGCTTCTCGGCGAAGCGACTTTTGGTCAGACGAAATACTATGCGACCTATTCGCCAGAACTATTAAACATGCTCCACATGAAAGAACCGCCGAATGAGTACCTTTGCATGTATATAGTTAACACAAAAGATAAATAGTTTGTTCAAAATATTGGGAAACAAACAAAAAGTTGTTCATGCAAGAATTAAAAAGTTGAGCTATCTAATAGAGAGAACCGAGCCTGATTGTGCTGCATTGATAGAATATAGCAGTTAAATACTTTTGGTCTGTTTAAAGTCGTGGACAGCTCTTAGCCTGCCACTCTCGACTAGATGATGGCAATTTGCGTATTTTGTTCTATGCTAATTAGCTTAATTGTGGGCATTTAGTATGTGCTTTTTTTCCTGTATGCCTCGTTAAGTGGCAGCCACTCGTAATTGCCACTCAAAGTTCAATGCAATATGCAAGCTGGCGCACGGCGCCGCTAAGTATGCAATAATATTTTTCTACTCTTGCCATGCGGCAGGTGGCACTTGAACTTGTCCACTTGCGCAGCTGGCCGTGAGGCCAAGAATTATGCAACAAGACGCTGCCAAAGTCGAATCGTGGCAAAAAGCCAAAAGCGAAGCAGAGAAAGAAAAACGCACACAAACTTTTGACTCAATTTACGATTGGTTCAGGGTGGATTGTTGTGTGTGTGTGCGCGTGTGGGTGGGTGGGTTGCGAGTTGTATTTTAAACTTAATGCGATGCATTAGAAAATTAGCCAGCGAATTAAGGAGCAAGAGAGAAGCTTTAGGGAAAGTCCTCTACCCTCGCAAGAAAATCTTTTAATAACAAAATTCGCGGCGCTTAAGTTTTTGGTCAGTCCGGCAACGCTGTCGCAAACGCACGACCAGTCAAATTGCATAACAACTTTTGTTGTAATGCTCTGTGCCCGATGTTGCATGCCCCATGCCCCTCCCCCCCCCCCCCCCCCCCCCCTCATGGCTCATTCTGGGGATCCGCTTGCGGTGAATTTCAATTATCCCAGATGCTTCAGTCCGGATGCCATTTTCATTTTCATTTTCATTTTTGTTTTCATTTTGTTTTGTTTTCATTTTTTCATTCGCCTTTTAAGCCTGCGCCTTGTATTTCATTTTCAGTTTTATGCATGAGACGCCGCCTAGTTTTTCATGCCCATTCCGCAAAACGCAATCTCTTTTTTTTTTCTATTTGTGCTTCTAGTCCGCCTTCACTTTGTCTACATGTTTTCTTTTCATTTTTTTTCCGTTACTTTTGCCGTCCATTTGCGCTGTAAATTGTTTGCATACAATAGAGCAACGCCCACAGTGCCCCCGACCTAGTCCTAGTCCCAGTTCCAGTTTCAGTTCCGGCTTACCCCTCGCCCGCTTCCCTTCCCACACGTCCCAGCCATTTGTTGGCCTGGACAGGGTCTTAACTTTTGGCGCGGCTTATTTGTGCGGCTAGATTAAGTTTCAAATTGATGGGCATCTCAAAATCCCTCGGCGAGAGAGAGGACCGAAGCGGTCATTGGCCCCCCTCCCCATCCGCCTTGATGAACAAGCTTAAATTTGATCAGCCACACCTTAAATATATAGAAATCGCCAAAATCAAGACAACATGTTTTGAAATATTCAACAACTATCCAAAATGATATAGTTTAAACAAATTTTAACTATGCCTTTCAAGCATCTTTAAAGAGACGGACTCCGAAAAGCTTTGACATTATGCCGTTAGATAATCGATAACCTTGCCGATAGTATCGTTAGTTTCAAACTGGGATGATCAAACGTATTTCTATCGAGAGTAAAGATTTAATAGACACTCTCGGCTCTAGCTTTTGCTATAATAATTAAAAATTAAAAGACCTTAGCTAAATGTATTATAATCGAATGTTTTGTAGCAGTATGTTGGCGCCAAAACACAGGAGCTACAGCTGCTATCGATAACTAGTTGTAAAGTATTGTGCGATAACTACGGATAAGAGATTTCCAGAATCGAAGAAGTTCTTTAAGTCTGTATATAATGATGATACGAATAAATCATACGTTATTGTATTTTACGAGCTCTACAGTTTTAATGCTAATGTTAATATGCTAATAATAACTAATCGATAACTTTTGAATATCGAGGCTATCGATGAATATGAATAAATGAAGTTATTCATGGCTTTAATATATGTGGACACACATCTTAGATACCCTTACTCCCTGGTTTAAATGTACAATGAAAAGATATTCAACCATATTGGTCTACCCAGAACCGTATTGGGCATATTTGCTGGGTCTGTGCAAAGTTTCTCTAGTTAACATAAACATTAGAATATATAGTTGCTTGTCTGGTGAGCTTTCCAGATGTCTCTTAACAAGCCGACAAATTGCTTAGATCTTGGTGATCTTTGGTAATGGAGCCAGTAAATTTGGTATTTAGCTGACATTTGGCCAGAATCTTTGGGATGAAGCGACAATGAAACACGGCACAATTTGCTATTAAATGTCGTGGAAGCAAGCGGAACGGCACGAAAATTTGCAATTGATGGCAATGAAATGCCACGCCCACGTGTCTAGGTTAGCTGCACTGCGGGAGGGAGAGGCGGTGGGCGGTTGCGTTGCACGATGCAGCTGCCACTTTTGCCAGCGACTTCCGGCAAGCATTTCCGGCATCTTGGGCTGCCAGCGAAGGCAATTTATGCGTCGCTTGTGCTGTCTCGGACAACACCGACTATCCAGCTAACACTTAAATGCCACGCAGTTGCCACTTGGCTGGTCGTGTTAAATACCAAGGACATTGTTGCCACAAAATGTCGCACAGACGACAAGCCTCACCTTGACTGCAAAGAAAAGAGCGCACAACATATTTCTCTCTATCTGTGTGTGTGTGCATGTGTGTGTGTGTGTGTATGGGGCGTGAAAAACTTGCGCATAAAATTTCCATATCAGCAATTTTATTTGCAACAATTTGGCAACACTTTTGTATGGGGTAAACGCCATACACCCCCCCCCCCCCTCCACGCCCCTGACACTACGCCCCCTTGGCGGTGACGTATCAATTTCCGCTTGATTGCATTTAAAAAGAAGAAATAAGTGCAGAGCGCCGAGGTAAAAGCAGAGAGCGCGGCAAAAGTTTTTGGCGCAAATTAAGTTTTGGTACAACTCGCCCCGCCCTCCGCACGGCCCCTAGACTGCCATTCATCGCCGCAACAAATACAATTTTTGCGGCAAACGAAAATCGAAAATAAAGTTAAAAATTTTACGTTTTGCCAGGCGCGCGTGTATATGCTGAGTGCGACACTGACTGCAAAAAGTTTGCGCCCCAACAAACTTTGCCGAGTGCAAAAGTTTACAATTTTCTGTGTGTTTTATTTATTTTATTTTATTTTTTTTTTTGGTGCTTCGCGTTTCTGTTCCTGTGTTTTCTTGGGGCTCGCTCGCTTGAGTCCAAGTTTAAAGGTTAATGATACCGCAAAGTAACACCAAATAAGTTAAGGACCACCGCAACTGGCAAAGAAAGGAGAAGGAAAAACGCTTCTGATTGGATTTGCTACGTGCAACGGCCGAGCCAGACAGACCAAACTTTTCTACATATGAGAGTCGAGCCGGATGTGAGCGGGTGGGTGTATATGTCGTGGCAGTGTGACCATATGACCATTGTTCGAGGAATTTGAATGCATTTAATGCAACAATTGGAATTGAAACATGGCCCACGATTAATTGTGCTCAACAAGCGAGAGTATATCTACATATAACAGTCGAGCTAGCGGAGTGCGAGTACGAGTTGGTGTAAATGCCGGGCAGTGTGACCATACGGTCATTATTTGAGGAGTAGTGAGATAGTCGAATGAAACAATTGGAATCGGATCATGGGCCATGGTCACACTAATAATTTTGAGACACTGTGCGGCTAGCTGTTCTTCACAAACGAAAATAAACCTACATATGAGAGTCAAGTGAGAGAAGTGTGACCGTGCTGTCATTATTCGAGGAGTAGACAAATGTAACAAACGGAATCGGAACATGAGCCATGGTGCCTTTGCTATACAAGAACATATGCATAGCACGCACAACGAAACAAAACAATTGGGATACAAAAAAAAGTAGCTGAATGTTTAGCATTTTGCAACACTGTTAATTTTGTTATCCATCTTCTTCTTCTTAGTTTAGAATTTTAGAATTTCAATTAAATATATTCAAGAAAATTTACTTAGTGATAAATTGGCGCGTTTCGGCTCTTTTAATTTTTAAAAGAAGAAAAACGTTTGAATTAATGTTCCAATACTTATTACAAAAATTTGCATACTTAAAATAAGCGTAAAATGTTCCAAAAAGTTTTTAGGCTTAAGTACAATCTTTTGGATTTTTGACCTTGAGGTGTTGGAAACGTATTTTGTTCTCTTAAAAATGCACATATTTGCAACACTATAATAGTTAAAATTCTTATAATTTCAATAAAATTTACGCTTATAAATAAGATAGTTTTTTGTGGATAGAAGGGGCGGGTTGGGGTGGAGCAGATCTGTCGATATCAACTGCATAATTGGACATTAAATCGCGAATCATAGGGATTAAAATCTAAATTCATATCGGATGCAAATCTCAGCTCCTCCATGGAACCAATGGACTCCAAATGTGTCGCCGTCGGCTGCCTGGTCAGCGGTGCAGTAGATGTGCTTTTTATTGTGACACTGCCTGCAACTGCCCCTCCCGCTGCTGCGGCTGCTGCTGCCGCTGCTGCTGCGGTTGCTGCTGATGATTTCGCTGCTTCCAGGCTCAGCTGCTTGATCGGCCGCGGTCTGGAGGCTATACACGCACCGTTCCACATGCAGCAAAATTGTAAAACTGCCAGCATTGCTGTAAACGGCTTTCAACTTACGAGAGCAACCGACTAACTGATGGTTTGAATTGGGCCTCACCAAGCCCCGAGCCTGAACCAAAAGCTGTTGATAACGAAACAACAGCAACAAAAACTAAATAATACAAATATGCGTTTGGACAGTTGACAGTTGGTTTTGGCCGGCCGAGAAGATAACCAGTCAGCAGTCCATCTTTCGTGATCACATCAATTACCAAAACACGTGTGCGTCCAAGTGAAAGGCACTATGCGGTCTTTTCCGATAATGGCGCACATTTAAGCCGAGCGGCACTGGTGCCAATTGAATAATTATTAAATGAACATATATGCACGTAATGAATCATATGCAATTCGTCAGCTGTCAAAGAATAAGCTGACAATGCGTATAAATAGAATGTAGGCATTTAGGTATTAGAAAGAATCGCCCAAAAGGTGAGACTATGCCTAGAAGTTACGAGGTTAACTATTATTCTTGCATAGCTGCTAAGTCCTACCTTATTTTACAACTATTATGTAGAAATGGAAATGGTTGGATTTGCCTAGTGCAAGTATTTTAGTTTGCATTGTTTCTCACCTATTTTCCACCCGTTCTGGTGGATTTACAATATTTCAACACATGTATTCTGGTTATTTTCGGGCCTTAATACAATTTCGATTGCATGCAGATGACATATATATATATATATATATATATTTTAATTTTAATTATCTAATTCAGGCGCACATAGTATTTGCCACGCGCCACCCAGAGCATCAGTCAACAGCTGTTGCCTGCAGGCACATGCTACTTGCCACATGCCACATGCCAGATGCCGCATGCTACACGCTACTCGCTACATGCTGTATCCGGCTGTATGAGGTGGCGCAAAGTTTGCTTAGTGAACATTTAATTGTTGTTTACATTTGTACTTTGGTTTATTTTGCAGCACTTTGTTGTCTTTGCTCTGCTGTGCGGTGCTGCCCATTCCCCCCCCAAACACAAGCTCTAATGTAGAGAGAAGCCTCGTCCCTTTTTAATAAGACTCCAACACATAAACAACACACACACTCACACTCTTACACAGACACACACACACATACGCAAACAACAGCCAGGCTAAAAGCAATAGCAAAAAAATGTTGAGCGCAAATTTACATTTTAATTTCTTTTAATTAAAAGGGAACAAAAACAAGTAAAAAATAAAATAAAATGAAAAAATATACAAAAAAAAAAAAAAATAGTACATTGAAATGCTTTTTTTTGCGTTCCCATTCTTTTTTTTTTTATTGGCATTAGCATTTGGCATACCAACGGGGCGGATACGTAATGGAAATGAGTCCGTGAAGACGACGTCGTCGACAACAGCTGTCAATACAAGTTGAAAGGATTCCAGTCCTTAAATTCTTAAATGGCGTACCTGGACGAAAATAATGCCGGTGCAGTCCTGGCAAAACACACAATTGTCCCTGGGCGCGAGTTGACTTCAATTTGAATGCGAAATTCCGTTTTTGAATTTGGAATTGTCGCCTTTGATGTCCTTTTTTTGTTTTTCTTGTTTAATGTCCTTTGGTTATCAGTTGGGAGCTTGTCACAAGCACCTTTCCATTTGCCGTGCGGAGATAGGATCAAGTCGTAAATAAAAACTGTTTGGCCTAATGCCTCGTGCGTGGGATACACCTATGCGAATTATCTAATACCCAAGATTTTGTTGCGTTTTGATAAAGAAACTTCTGCTACAACAAATTTATATTAAACAGTTTTGTCGATCCATCAGCGTTTAAACAGTTGGTATTATGAATGTGAAACTTATTTGAAGTACGAAATTACTCAACGTAAAATTCGTATGCATACAGCTTTAACATAGCCCAACATTTGATGAGGCAACGCATACGCATGCAAACGCACACATGTATTTTTCAGTTTCGCATATTTATATGGCCCTTTGACGCTTGGACCTCTTCCCCGTTTAGTGACTGGGTAAGGTGAAACTGTGAAGAGAGGCGAACTGCTGGAAGAGACAGGTGAGGGGGGTGGAGTGATATTTGAGAGCAAAAAGCATTGCACTGAGCTAACATGAGACCAGGGCCCACAACTTAAGGCCCAGAAATGTACCAAAAGCCAGCAACGATCCAGAAACCAGAAAGCAACAACAAACCGCAAGCACGGACAGCTTCATTAAGGGATGTGTATGGGTGTGTGGGTGTCTCTAGGTGTGTCTGTGTGTATGCGCGTGTATGTATGGATAAACTTTTCAATTTCTTTTGCAATTTTCCATTTCACTTTGTATTGCAGTGGTCCCCGTGCTGTTGCTGCTGTTGTTCCTCTATGGCTAGGTCTGTGGCAAATACACGAATGGAGTATATTTATCTTACATTTTTCAACTGACCCACACAGCGAACTCCCCCGACTGGCAAACCGCAAGCAAGCCCTGGTGCAGCAACAGTTCTACCTGACAACATTTTGCGCAAATTGAAGTATTTACCATTTTGGTAGAGGCAAATGCGTGGATAGCATAAGAATAAATATATCTACATATATAAATATTTATATATACATACAGTAGTTGTATATACTTAAAGAAAATTGCATTTAAATTTAGATCTCGCTTTTCTCCAGATTTTACAACATTTTTTTTTATTCATCTAGAAGTTTGCTTGACATCTGTATTGCATAAGAACCCTTACTACAGTTCCTTCTGTTTCTCATTTCCCATGATCACACTCTCTTTATTAGCTGGACACTTGCTCTAGACTGGATTGGAAAACATAGGAAAACTGCTTAATGTTCTGAGAATGAATGGTTGGAAAAGAAAAGTTTGCCCGATAAAACATTTTTATTGATCTGCGTAGGCGGGCATTGAACCCTGAAAGCTGAAGTAAAAGAATCTTTGTTAAATAGTTAACTCAGATCAACGACAAGAGATTATCACGAGGTGAGAAAAATCCGAATTGTATTAGAATACCATATAGCCAGACAAACTATAGAGCAAATGCATCAGCTCTTTAAGAACTACAACTAACTAGCCCATATAGGTTCCGGGCAAGGGTATTCAATCTACAACTAGCAATGGAGACAACTGTTTTGTCTTCTAAACAGCAGTTGATGTTTTTTTTTAGTTGCTTAGTCTTTGTTTGTTTTTTTATTTTGTTGATTTTTTAAGCTGTAGTCGCCCATCTTGCATTTCAGGTTCATTTGCTTTATGTAAATTTGAGAGCAAGACAATGAAATAAAACCAAAGGGAACGTTGTTCTGCCTCAACCTGGTTTATCTTGCAGCGCTTTTAGTGACACGCAGTTGGCCACAGTTGGTTGTCCTTTGCTCCGTTTGCTCTGGCTGGGTGGCTCAAATGGTTGGCCCCGCTATGGATGGCTGCTGCACCTGTCAGGCAGTTGCCACCCGGGTGCAGCCATTTGTCTCGTGCCATCGTGCCATCGTGCCACGCGCCACGTGCCGCATAGCCAGCAACCAACCCGCACGCTGCTCAAACAAAACGTTGCGTAAGCATTTGCCAATGTTCCACTGAGCCCCAACTCAGTGGGTTACGCGAGCGCGCGTCCCCAACGTGGTGGCAAACGGCCCACCCACCTTTCTACGCAGAGCTATCGTTTACTGCACCTGCACATGTCTGCACGTTTTTTTTTTTTTTTTTTTTCGTGCTACCGCTGCAACTCGCCTGCAGCTGGAAAATTGCATAGCGCCATTCAGAAAGAACGAAAAAATAAAATGAGAGTCTGGGACCTGCTGGGGTTTTTCTTGCTGCAGTTGCCCCATCTTTGGCATTGGCATCTATTTGTTTCCTGAATTGCGGCGTGTTACGTTTCATTTTCAATTTTCATGCCATTTGCTTTGGCTTTTGTTTGCTGCATTTTACGCGACTGATGCCGCAGTTCTAACTAGTACAGGAGCGGTTCAGGCGCAGCGCACACACTTGGGCCGCCTTATATTGGGGCCAATATATATCTATGTATATGTATATAATCATAATAAAACTGAAATTAAATAAAATGAAGCAAGAAAACATTTGCACTTGTTCAAAAAGTAAACATAACAATAGAACAAGCCGAACAAGAAGAAGTAAAAGAGCTGGGGTACTGCGAAGAAGAAGCAGTAACAGTTTACAGTGAATGAGTCCATTAGCTACGCACAGACCCACAGACTGGGGGACAGCAGTTGGGGTTGCTACGACTGCAGCCTCTATTGCCATTAAATATTTACTTCGCGCACTCATTTCTTTAACTTAGGCTGCTCCGAAAAACACCGGGGCGCGGAATAGGGTGTTTTAAGGGGAGGGCGGGTAAACAGCCTTTGGGCGCAAGCCAGATAAACATAACCGTTTCGTTTTATGTGCAACAATCATTGCTTTTGATTGCCACACTGATGGCCAGAGTTGCCAACTGCCAACTGCCAACTGCGAACTGCGAACTGTGAAGCTGGAGCTGCTCAAGTTTCAGCTTCGAGTTTCAGCTTTAGGTGTTATGCCTGGCCAAAGGTGTAAAATGCCGCATTGCATTAAATTTTTTATGTCTTCAACTGCTGCTCCTGCTTTCTCAGTCTCTGTGTGTGTTTGTGTGTGTGGGCGTGTTGACGTCTTGTGGGCTGCTCTGTTAGCCGGTTATTGTGTCGTTCTCATGATTGAAATCCATTTCGCAGCGCTGGCCGCCGCTTTCCTTTTTTTTTTTTTTTTGGCCAGCTGCCAGCTACTAGCAGTGGTGGCATGCCACATGGCCGACTGTCAAATTGATTGTGGCAGCGACTCATTGAGGCAATTGTTGCCGCCAGACAGACGGCAGGCTGCGATAGGCCCATTCGTAAGCCTCGAATGGGCATCACCTCAGAAGTGAGCAGCACTTCTTGAAAGCTGCCACTGCCAGTCTACCAGCATATCAATTATGGCCATAACAGTGTGTGTGTGTTTGTCATAAGCTGTCACGTTACGTTACGTGTTACGTGTTACGTGTTACGTGGCATTTGTGTTGTTTTTTTTTTTGTTTGCATACAAAGTACACTCAGCTTACGTCATGGCTGCACGCTAGTTGAGTGTGAGACTATGTCTGCGTTTGTGTCAACAAATCTTCAAAGACTACGTAAGTGCATACGTTACGTAATACGTATTTATATATTTGCTTTTATTATATTTCTTTTTGAAAACATTTAAATTGGCGTAACGTCTGGTTACGTAAGGTAAGTCGTTATGGTTTATAACAATGTATGTAATGTTATTTTCGGCTTTTGTAAGATAACGTTTATCTTTACGTAACGAAGCGCGTCTTCAAATTCCATTCCTAAACTAATTTTAATTGGTTTCGAATTTAGCTTACGAATATGCAAGAGTTTACGTGACATAAACATACTCTCTGATTTGTGCGTTAATTCCATGCCATGAAGGCCAGGCTAAAATCGTAAAATAACGTACACTGTTACGTGACGTAGCGAAACTTCGTCTCGAATGTTTCGTAAGACTGCGTAAGCTCTTAAGTAACGTAACGCAGTCTCTGATTTGTGCCTTACTTCAATTTTCCTTCCATAAATTGTGTGAGGGATGGAAAGAAATGCTAATTGCATTTGGCTCTTGGGAAAACAAAAGACCTCTAAAATTTTTGAATATATTAATTATCACTCTATAAATAGTTTTAAAGTCGGGTAAAAGCTAATGCGTTTCCGCGCTTAAGAAAGTCCAGATTGATGAGCATAAAAGGAACAACGATCAAATGACAAAGCCCCAACGTGGCCCAACCATGGATGAGCTAACCCGTAACACTTGGCCAACTTGTAGCAACTTTAATGAAATTTCCTGCATATTAAGCGAAAACTTCCGTTTGGAGCTAAGCGGCAAATGATAGTAGGAGAATGTCTATACACACACACACAAGCAATAATCGCTGGCGCGGTCCAAGACCAAATTCAAGTCCAAGACGAAGTCGATGCCAGGAGCAGAAACCAGTAATCGCTGGCCATGTCGTGAGTTTGCTGCGTTGGCTTCCTTTTTAATTTCCGTTTTTATGTATTTGCCCGCTGGCTTCAAAGCGTCCGACTTGGTGGGCGGTCGCCCAGCAGGGGGGAGGGGGGAGGGATTCAGTGCTTGTCTTTGTATTCACTGCGCGTTTCTGCAACACCTTTGCCAGAGCTTGGCCACGGCAAGGCGCTGATGTTGCAAATTAGAAGCCACCAGCAGCTCGGTGTGCTCAATGCCGATGATAAGCATAAAATTATCGACACAAAAGCAAAATTTTCGTAATAAAAATTTTAATTAAGTATTTTTTCATACCCTGTAGCTTTGAAAGTGCACATGAAGTGTGGGTAGCATAGGGTGGACATTTATTGTTTTTTTATTTTATTTTTGTTTGCTTTTCGAACCCTCAGTAGCGGTAAAAAGCTGAAGATTTCATTGGGTAGCCCAAAATATACATTATATATTATTTAAGGGCTTATCATGCGTGATCCGAGACAATTTGCGTTGTTATAGTCTGTGTTTGTTATTAAACAATATTTATCTGGCTTGAAAACTTACAAATGTAAGATTTGAGCCAAGCTGGTTCAAGCCCTAAATGCGAATTCAGTTTGTAAGCATCAAAATGAAAGTTAATATGTATTGCATTCTCTTATTAGCAGTGCCAACAGGGTATTTGATAGTTACATACAACCCACTCGCAAATAGAATGCCCTTGGCTCGGGCAATTCTGAGTGTCATCGTCATCCACGTTGGACAGCGCCCGCGGCTTTTGTGGACCGGCGACGACAGCGTTTCATCACGCCGAGAGTGCTAGAGCGCGAGCGGGTATTGCGGATAGAGGGTACGGGGCGGGTATATCATGGCGCGTAAATTTATGCAAATCGGCTTGTGCTCCGAGTTGCGTTTGTGCCTGCTCGCTTTGGCACCGAATTAAAAGGAAAGTCCTCCAAATGCTAACACATAAAAGCGTAATCGAAACGACAGCGCAGCGCAGCGATTAACGATTTTAATGAGTACTAACTCGCCTATGCAATTATGAGATAGCAGAGCGAGAGCCCAAGCGAGAGGGAGAGAGAGAGAGAGAGAGAGAGAAAGAGAGAAAGAGAGAGAGAGCGACACCCAGGGGGTAAGGCAGTGAGTGCAGAAGGATAAGCTTAAGGACGTGCTGGAGTTTGCTGCGTGATTGCCGGTGCTGACTGGGAAATTAAATGGTATCTAAACTACACGTAGATACAAATATAATGAAGGAGAGAGAGAGAGAGAGAGAGAGCAATATAGCGGGAGAGAGCGTAAGAGAGAAATTGGAACTTAAAGCTTGACAAATTTAAAAAGGGCGTATTGGTGATTCTTTAAGTACTTGAAACAATAACAACTGTCCGCCAGCAGGCGGTGCCAGTGGCACGTTTAAGAAAAGTTTGCAAACATTCATAAAAATAAACAAATCAGATCTAGTCATAAGAGAGAGAGAGAGAGAGAGCGAGCAGGAGAGACTGTTAAATATTGTATTGCACCCAGTGAAACGTTTACGAATGCCGCATAAAGAAGAATAGATGAAATTAAAACACAGTTAACTTTCTTGACCCATTTTTAATAAAGGCTCTTGATCATGTTGGATGAGCTAATCAGTGGATAATACGCATGTTATGTGCTTGCAAGCAGCATAACGCTAATGCAGCGCAATCATTTTAAGTGCCTGGGCATCGTGTACTGGCTCAAGTCCTCGCTCCAGACCTCGCCAGACAACTGTCAGGGACTTGAGCTGCAACTCTTTGGACCCGAACATTTGTCACACCTTGCTGCCCGTCGGATACAAAGGGGGGAAAAACACAGGGCGACAGCCAAAAAGAGAAAGACAGCAACGAAGTCAGTTGAAGTTGCAGTTAATTTATACACAGACAGGTGGACGGCTCGAGCTTTGTGCAAAAGGATGTCGGCCCCTGTCGGACATGTTGGCTGGAGCTGGGGCTGGGGCTGGGGCCAAAGCTAAAGTAGCAGTTGGAAAATTTATGCGCGGCCGTTTCAAGTCAATAAGCGCATTTGTCTTGCCAACGGAATTTCAACGAAATTTATTTAATTCACTTACACACACGATTACAACCAAGGACTAGACGCGGCAAGAGATGTGTGAGCCGTGTCAGGCTGTGCTGCTTAACGTTTGGCTGGCGCGTCTGGGCAGCGGGGGCTGCATATGCCAAAGGAAGTCAGCAAAAAAAAAAAAACGGCACGAATAAGAAAAAACAGTTACCTGAGGTGTATTGAACATTTAATGGGAATATATAAAGATATAATATTCGAATCTTAGCCAGACAATACGTTTCAGATATCAGACATACTTTGCCAAGGGGAGAGGTTATGGAGAGTGTAGTAAAGAGGATGCGAAATCAATTAATAGCATTTGTCAAATTTAGCTGGGCACCACGTAAGTTGCAAAGGCAAAAAGAGATAGAGAGAGGGAGATTGGGAGCCAAGGATATGGCTACGTGAGATGTGCCACAATAACCAACAGAACAATAGCCAGCTATACGCTTTCCAGTCTGTGCGCGTCTTGAGGCATTATTTAAAATTCAATCAAAGGCCATTTGCTGCACAGAAGAGTAGTGGCAGGGAAGGGAGCGCGGAGATTGGGGTGTCGGAAAAATTTGTAGTCAAGGCAAATTTGATTTTTAGCTGCTCCATTGGACAGACACGCGCTGCAGCTGCCTGCGCCCTGAGCCAGCTGCTCGCCACCTTCTCTTAGCCGGGCCAATGTGCAGGCGCATAAAAAGCAACGATTATTAAACGACCTGTCTAAGGGGGCCGGAGGCGCACAGGAGGTGGGGCCTGCCAACGCCCATGTAATGGCGCTTATGATGATTATGATGATGGCTATTACAAACTACGCATACACTCGACTACAAGGCATTACATTTATTGTTATGTTTATGCACTGGCCAACAAAAAGCCACAGCAACAACAAAGCAAGCAACTATTTGGAATCTGAATTGAATTTATGAAGTACGGATATGGACCGCAACACAATACCAAATGATATGATCATCGGAAATATAGGAAAAGGAATCGCATGCTTATGGTGGAAATTGTGGCAAAATCGTGGAAAGCAAAACAAAAACACGCATACAAAAGCATGACAATAGAAGGCATATTTTCATGGCATGCAGCAATATCAACTGTGATTGCAAATGCTTACGTAGGGAGTTATCGACTAGGAGATACCTAAATCATCTTTTCTTAGCACCACATTTTACAAATTGCGTTCGTGATTAGCTTCGGGGTTTATAATACGATCTTTATGATAATTTGCCAATTCGCCCTAGTCTCTAGTTTTTACAAATTCGAGATATGCTTCAATAACAAGATGCTGCTGTCGCTTCTTATCGATTTCGTAGCATCGATATATTTAAGTAAACACCATATTTGTATGCGCTAGCTAGCTCAAGTCTCTGGCTCTTAAGAGGCTCTGAGATCGAAGCCCACGACTCTAGCCTTTATATAACTCGAAATATGCTTGCATAACAGCAGGCCGATATTTGATCTTAAATAAGCCCGATCTTTTCGTGCGTTAATTCAAGTCTAGTTCGGAGTTTAAAGCATATGCTGTGCATACAACTAATATGCTTTTTAGCCTTTTGTGAGCGAGTATTAAAATATATCTATTAACTGAGATTCAACAATGCAAAAGGTATGAAACGTAGCACAATTGCCAAAGTTGCCTGCGGGCGGCATGTGGCAAAAATAACAACCGCATGGCAAATCCCACGTAACAAATATAAAATCTGGCCATGAGGTTGGCAACTCTGGCCAAAACTTTTTGCCAAAAGCATGACCAATGATTTTGCTGGCTGCCTTTGTTAGGTTTTTGTTTCGTTTTTCTTGTTTTTTGTTTTTGTTTCAGCTGCTGTGTCGCAGAGGAGGCGTGGCAACTGTTTTTGTTATCTTACGCTTCGATTATTTTGCGTTAGTCGTTGTAGAAAATTAGCTAAATTGCTTATGGCAACGCACGTAGCGGACGCCAGCAAATGCCAAGCCCGCCTTCATGCTCCCCAGCACGGCAACTTTCAGCCCCAACAGCATTGCCGGGCCACCCATCCAACCATCCAGCCATTCACCCAACCCCAACCTCCGGCCACTATCAAGGCAACTGGCGTATTGTTTGCCGGTTTTTGGATACGGGAAACGCTTCTGAGGTTTCTGTTTCTGTTTTTTGCTGCTGCTGTTTTGTAATTGTTAATCACAGAAACGTTAAGTGTGTGTGTGCGTGCGTGTGTGTGTGTGTGTGCGTGTGTGTGTGTGTGAGTGGGTGGGTTTTTGTTGTCAGCACACACCAAAATTTACATAGCGCATTTGCTTTTTCGCTGGTATACGAAATTTTTGCGCTAACCGCGCTCTATTGTTTTCTCGTTTTTGTGGCCCATTGACTTGGCTGACTTGCTGGAGGTTGAACATTGCCAAATCAGTTGCCCCCGCCAACTCATCCGTCTGACAACCTCTCGCGCAGCTCTAGCTTATTCCAGCCAGGCACTGCGTACGTGCAGGTAACGCATAATTAGGAAAATTCGTAGACGTTTCATTGTTGCCGGAATTAGAAAACTAAAGTAACAAAACAATGATGAAAAGAAGGGAAATGATTTTTGTTCCTTTTCGCTGTTTGCCAATCGTTGCCAAACTGAATAGTTCGCTAATGATTGGAACTGTTCTTGTGGCTTGCCAGCTTTATAAATCGGCCTTTGCTCGGCCCTAGCTTATAAGCATCATATTTGTTTCGAATT